>NW_024962286.1:736800-1485566 GCF_019238085.1 Lagopus leucura
AGGAGAGGAGAGGAGAGGAGAGGAGAGGAGAGGAGAGGAGAGGAGAGATGCTGGCCCAGGACTGCTAAGGGGTTCCACCAGCCAAAACTACCCAGATGTGGCACAGCTTCTGACTTTCCTGGTGAGCTCCTCATGGCAGAATGAAATCAGTGGGACTAGGGGTTGAGTTTAGGCTTCTTGGTGCCCTGTGCCTTAGTTGAAGCTTTATGATGTCTTTGCAGGCTGTTGACACTTTTGTGAGCTGAAGATGAGGTCAGTAATGACTTATGCTGGATGTGTACTCATTTAGCTGAGTCCAGCTGTGGGATTACCAGATCATAACAGAGTGGTGAGATGTCTAATCCAGGGATCCATGTGCCCCTGGAAAAGGACGATTATACAGACTTCAGAGAGAAACATCAAACTGCACAGCATTCATACAAAACAAGGCATGCAAGCAGTGAACTGAGGACTGTTTGCAGGAACCTCTCAGTGTGAAATCACTTTGGTGAAAGCAGGGTGGCTTTGTCTCCTCTCAGGCATTTCTTTGATTGACACTACTTCTGACTGGCTGGTAAAACCGTGCAGTGGGTTCTTGATAACTCCTTCCCTTCTGAAGAGTTGGGAGAGGGCAGTGGAAGAGTCTTCTTCGCAGCACTGGTAGTAGGAAGAGCTGCGCAGGAGTGAACGAAGCACCCAGCACTGCTCTGCACAGTCAGAAAACATGAAAGCAAAAGTTACATTAATCTGTCTGGGCCAGGCTGTGATACGTCCTTTAATTGTAAGATCACACACCATCTCCTGCATCATGTGATGCATCAAATGGCATGCTCTGCGAGCTCCAGCTGTATTCTCCTAAGCCCCTGCCTTCATGTTTATTTAAAAGAGCTGGCTGTGAAGCCTGTTAAAAATACATCCAATGGATAATGACAGCAAATGGTGATGAGAGCATCTGTGCGGATTGTAAGGGAAACCCCTTCCCTATGGGAAAGGCTCAGGGAGGATTGGGAGATACAGCCCTGCAGCCTTTTTTATGTTTGTTTCTCTTTAAGGTAAATACCAACCAGTTGCTTGGGGCATCTTTAGCCTTCTGAAGTGGTGGTGCCTGTTTGATCTTCCATTTGAAAGGACGTTGTTTGTTTTGGCATGTGTGTCTTTTCTGCTTCCTTGCTGTGCCTTTGTTGGGAGTATTATTTAGGACTAATTAGTTCTCAGCTCTCAGGCCTCACAAAGGAGCATCAGCACAGGCTAAAGCCTTTTTGAAATGGGAACACATCCCTCTTTCATCTTATTGTACAAATAATTAGAATAACTTAGCCAGAGTCCCCTAGGATGCAGTTTGTGCTTAAAACACTTCCCTTTAGTGACTGGCTGCTGTGGCAGGCAGGGCACAGGAGAGCTGGAGAAATTGAGATCTCCTGTCCATAGAGGCTGCCAATCTTTCATCTGTGTCCCTGGGACTCTGGTTAGGTACTAGGAGGAAATTCTTCACTCAAAGAGCAGTGAAGGCCTGGCACTGCCCAGAGCTGTGGGTGCTCCATCCCTGGAGGTGCCCCAGGCTGTGGATGGGCCCTGGGCAACCTGAACTGACGGGCACCAACCCACAGCAGGGCTTGGAACTGAATGATCTTTAAGAACCTTTCCAACCCAACCATTCTGATTCTATATAGGCTTGGAATGGACGGAAGGATGACGGATGCTGTGTGTAAGTGCAGTAGGTCCCCCAGCGACTCTTCCAGCTCTGTGGGCACACGCTCTGTTCTGGTGCCTTTCTGTCAGACCCTCCGACCACAGGTGGTTCTGGGTCACCCATCAGCTCCATACAGTGACAGAGACACATTGCAGGCTCATTGGCACCATCATTGGCGCTGGAGTGCCTTAGCATCTTCGAGTCCAGTGGAATTCACAAATAAAGGTAACATCACCTCTCTCAAACAGTTCTGCTTGCTGCGAAGTTGAATCCCATTTATGTCGATAGAGATCAAGATCTCTGATATCTTTTCTTTTTCTTTTTTTTTTTTGACATCTTGTCACAGAAGAGCTGAAATGTTTCACATCACTGGGATTTCAACCTTTCATAGTCCTTCTGCTGTCAGTAATGTAATCCCCTCACGCATATTCAATTGCTGCCTTGGGTGGTAATTTCCTTGCTTTTAATGTATGTGCACATAAAGGTTGAGTTACAGTTGCTGTGGGAACCCTAACTTTGAGCTTTATGATTTAAAAAGAAGAAAAAGTGTATTTATAGTCTTTATTTTGCTTATGAATCAAAATGTTAATATTGATGCAATGGAGGAAGAAAGAGAAGCAAACTTCTAAACAGAAAGCATAACATTGAATATACTGATCTGTTTATTTTCTCTTCTGTGAAGTTTTCCTAGCAGGCAGAATCCCCACAATAGAAAGGGGAAAATTACAAACTGGGTTTGTGGGGAAACAGAGCAGATGTTAAAGAGCACATGGAGAAACCTAAAATCTGTAGGACAGGCTGCCTGGGGGGTGGTGGAGTTACCTCCACTGGTGGCGTTCAAGAACCATGGAGATGGGGTGCTGAGGTACATGGTTAGTGGGCATGGGGGGGGTTGGTTGGGGTTGGTACTGGTGATCTCAGTGGTCTTTCCAACCTTGATATTCTTTGGGTTGGTGTCAGCTGGCAGAAAGCAGGAGTAATGGGGGAGAGCCAGGCAGTAGAGTGTACTACATTGATGCTCACTTCCCAGAAGTGGCCAGTGCTGTGTCCCAGTCACAAGCTAAGTGTGATGCAGGATGCTGAAGTGCATTCTGTATAAACCAGAACCTTCACAACGTGGCCACTACTTTTTTTTTTCTTCAATTTCTCTTTAATTTTGAAATATACAAACTCTATCCCTCTCCCAGCCCACAGTCACTCTTTCACTGGCCACTGCCGACAGTGGTTTAATTTGCTATTGATTTTTACCGAGGTGCTGTCCGTAATGGAAGCAAAGCAGCCTAAATCATAAGTCACTCTTGAAAATTGTGGCCAGCCTCATCCCAGCCCATGAAGAATATGATTAAAACCGATTGGAAGAACAGAATCAATCAGACCCCTTCAGAAAGCTGTTTGGGTGCGCAAAAATAAAAAGCAAACATTAGCAATATTAAAATCAGATTCTTTCAAAAGCTTCAGCTGGGCTTCTGTGTGACAGAAATAGCTTTGTTTCCTAAACACAGAGCAGGGATTTATTTCTATGGCAGACAGTGGTGGCTGAGGAGAAGTCACTCCAGTGTGTCAGATAAATAACGTGTTCCTAACGTTATTTCGCACTCTAAAACCCACAAAAGTCATAACAGCCTTCAGGACGATAAATCTAGAGAGTAGGTTGTAGATTTAATATTTTAGCTCCTGGATAGCTACTGCAAAAGAGATGTTAAATGAGCACTCTGATGGATCAGTGGGCTCTCAGGGGCCACATGGCCCTGCTTGGCTGGGCTCTGACACCACGCTGGGGAAGGCATAGAATCACTGAATATCCCAAGTTGGAAGGGACCCATAAGGATCATCAGGTCCAACTCCTGACTCCACGCAGGAGCACCCAAAAATCAGACTATATGCCAAGAATACCACATCAGTGGTATGGTCCTAGAATTGCCATGTTCTTAGCAGGAAAGCAGATGGATATTTATAGATGCAACCTCAGAGCAAATTGTGGGCAGCAGTGAAGAACCAGACACATGCAGGCATTATGTGACTTACTGGTGCTGCAAAGGTGTTGAAGGTGATGTTTCTAGAGCTTCCCCTTCATGAAACGTAAAATCACGGAGGAATTGTGAAGAAACTCAAAAAGAAACCACTGGAACAGGTTGCCCAGAGAGGTGGTGGTGCCCCATCCCTGCAGACACCCAAGACCAGGCTGGAGGGGCTCTGAGCACTGATGGAGCTGTGGGCGTCCCTGCTCAGTGCAGGGGGTTGGACCTGATGGCCTTTAAGGGTTCCTTCCAACTCAAACCATTCTATACTTCATTGGATAAGGACCCCTGTAACACCGTGATGTTCAGTGGCAGTATGCTGACCTACACCATGAGAGCTGATACTTTGGAAGCTGTGTTCTTGGGTGTAGTTAAGATGGCTGAATGTGAGACACCTCTCTCATCAGACTCAGTTGGATGATGTAAGGCGAGGTAGTGGGCATGGTGGTGCTCGAATGATGGTTGGACCTGGTGATCTTAGAGGTCTTCTCCAACCTTAATCATTTTATGATTCTATGACATGGTTGCTAGGCACAGTGGGGATGGGTTGATGGTTGGACTGGGTGATCTTAGTGTTTTTTTCCAACCCTTATGATTCTGTTGTGGTACATTGACAGCAGGTGACTGCAGCAAGATCCAGCAGCATCCCTCCATCTCCTCTTGTAAAGCTTGGCCAGGGCCGCTTCTGATCTTGCTTGTCAAATGTGCTAGTTCTTCATTTCCATTACATCAATAGCAGCCACAGCAAATATTTGATTTCAGTGAAATGTGAAAGGAAAGGAAGCTGTTGTTCCTTCACGGCTCAGGGCGGGCTGGATGTGCATTGGAGGAAACGAGAAGCAGAGAGTTGGGGAAGCAGCTCGCACTGTTTGTGGATGAAGTGGCATGAATATGTATGAGACTGTAATTGGTTCCCACACGTAACCAAGGTGCCTCAAGGCCCAGGTGTCCTGGCTAATTGTTGTAGACAATTAATAACTTAGATTCTGCTAATTCCATATCATGCTGTGCAACTCATTACAGAAGCAGAGAGTGAGAATCTCTGCAGAAGCTGCTTGGAAATAGGGAGTATGTGGGGAGCCAGGCTCAGAGGCAGAGGTCATAGGTGGGCTGGCAACACTCTTGGCTCAGAGTGGTCATAAATCACAGCCACAGCAGCAGGCAATGACACTCTGTCTGTCTATCACACAGTTTTGGAGTCATGGTGATGGAGAGCTCCATCCCTCAGCCTCCTGCTAGCTCCTACTTTAATTTTCTTCTTTTCCTTCCCTAATTTTTTCACTAGAGTTTTGTGCTAGACACAAGAAAGTTCTCACCCTGCAACGTTTCTATCCATCTTGCACAAAACCTTCAGCAGAGATGATGGGTAACCAGTGCTGTTCTATCATTTTTGATACCCTCAGCTGCTTTGCTCCTGAGAGTTTTGCCTCTGAGGACTGAAAGGGGCTCAGTGTCCTATGGATTGATTCCAGGGCTTGGATTGCAAAGGGGACAGTGGGAGAGATCCTGGATACCCTGTTTTGAGGCAGTCACATCAGTTACATTGGATGGTTTGAGGGATCCAAGTAACAACATTTCTAAAATGTAACTGCAGGGAAAAATGGGAAATAATTATAAGTGAATGAATGTAACAGACTGCTGATGGGCACTGGTGGACCTTTAATCTCTGGGCTTTATTAAAGTAAACACATCCACACCACCCACCGGCTGTGGCCATTCTCACTGCTTTGCCATCTGTTGCAGGAAGGCTGGATGGGCAGCATTGCCATAATTTGCAGAATGTCCTCATGCAAAGCACAGTCAGAGGATGCTGGTAGCTTTTGGTCTTCTGGCTCTGAGCAGGCAAAGCTGGGTTTTGCTCTAGGGAGGAGATCCAGGCGACTTCACATCTTCTTTGTCTTCAGAGTTTCAGAATTTGCAAAACTTTGACAGAATTGAATGAAACTCTCCTCATTTTTCCCCAGGGACAATAAATTTCCAAAACCTCCCATGGACTGAAACGTCAATAAAATAATTCTCTGCCAGTACCAAAGGCAGTCTGGGAAGCAAAATAAACAAGTAAAACCCAAGCCACACACATTGCCTGAGCTAAATGCAAATAAATCACAGAAGTATTAAGTTCAGTCCTAAATCTCTCTCCATCTTCCTGTTTTCCACACTGTCTGTTTTTGTTCAATCTACCCTGGGTAGATCTGGGTTTATCTACAGCTCAGCTTTTCCCTATCGCTGCGTTTTGGCTGTTTGTGTTTGTAAACAGGGGCATGCCACCAAATGCAATCACCAGAGGTATTGCTCCAGCCACACCTCCCAAAGGGCACAAATCTTCCTTTGTCACACAATATCCCGAGTTGGAAGGGACCCGTAAGGATCATTGAGTCCAACTCCTGGGACCGAATGGCATTGATTGATAGCACCTATGAAGTTGGCTTGTATTTCCCCCAGCACTTAATTTTTTTATTCCTGAGGAGTGACATTAACATTAACAGGAAAAATACCTGATTCCAGTGTGCAGAATTGGAGTGACATCTTCTCCTGCATTAATCGTTAGACCAGAATGTGTGCTGGGTTCATTCGCTGGAACATTTCCCACGTTCTGCCCATGGTGATTTACACCAGGAGAGAAAGCTTTTGCTTTCCAAGGATCATTTCTGACCTGCAGCCCTCCTGGGAATGTTTTTGTTCTCTAGGAATTTTTTGAGCACTTTGCATTTATTTGTTTCTTCCCTGGGAATCCTTTCTGTTTTATGGAAATTTGTGTTTCACCCGCTTCTGTAAGCTCCCTTGGTTCTCCAGCAGCTGAAGAGATGTGTAGCATCTCGTGGTGTTTCCAAAGTGATCGTGGGTGTGTACCCTCAATTCAGTGTGTGAATGGTTTGTTTTGATTTTGTCATCTTCTGATGCTTCAAAGGTAGATGTGAAGAAGAAAAGTTGAGCAGTTGAGGAGGGGTTCTACATATTCTGGGGTTCAAGGAGGCAACCAGCTCTATGGCAAAATGAAAGAGTGACCTAAATGCCAAGGATGGGCTGGAATAGGAATAGGAAATGGGAATAGGATTAGGAATGGGAATAGCAATAGGATCAGGAATGGGAATAGGAATAGGAAATGGAAATGGGATTAGGAACGGGAATAGGGATAGGAATAGGGATAAGAATAGGAATGGGGATGGGAATAGAGATAGGAATAGCAATGGAAACAGAAATAGTCATAGGAATAGAAAGAGCAATAAGAATAGCAATAGAAACAGCAATAGCAATACCTGATTTTGAACTGCATTCACCAGAGAAAGACCATTTAGAGCAAGGCAGCACAACCTGAGTTCATTGGTCCCTGGAGAGAGACACCTGCTACATTTATTCTGCTGGCTCCTACCTTGGAATAACCTGTAATGCATAACAGCACCAGGAGCATAGATTTGGCCTCATCCCTTTCCCTCCCTACATCCTCTGTTGAGGGCACTAGGCTGAAAGAAAGGATGTCACCTTCAGGGCAGGTCACAGTCAGTGGTGGAGCTAGCTGGGGACAAGCCTCGGGTCTTCTCCATCTCCTGGCCTGCACCCACTGTGCATTCATGGGCATGAAGCAGCTCTGCAAATCCTGCATTCATTACGAGACAATAAAGCTTTGCTGCATGGGTCTTTTTCTTAATGTCTCTCAAAAACCCAAGGCTGATTTGCATTTTCAAACCACCACTTCCACCACAGGAAAATGCTATTCAGTAGTTCCCAGAGCTCAAGAGTAAAGATTCTCTCTCTTATTCTCATCTGCCTACAATACATTTTGGTCCAAATTGTGCAGTGCTTATTGCTAATGTTTGTGTTGTGAATATTCCTGGCTTCCTGGGGCTTTGAAGCTCTGGCAGAAGGCGAGCACAGGAGGCACAGCACTTCGAGCCCCACACTGGGTGTGTGGGACGCAGTGATGTTGGGGTGAGGATGCTCGCTTGGTTCGGGTGCAAGCTGTAGGGCACCAATGCAGTCTGCAAGCCTTAAACTCCATTAAACAGAGCAACTTCCAGCCTGCAGCTGAGCCCCCAGTCCCAGCAGTGCTGTGCATGACCGGGGCACGCTTCCCTCTGGCTGCTGTGGCTGCAGGCTCCGGGCTCACTGCTGTTCAGATGGTGCCATCTGGCTCTCATGAAATATACAGGAAGCTTATCCAGTAACAGAGGGGGCTGGCTGGCTGCGTGCCCTCACCGCTGTGCTCGGAGGGGAAGGGATTGTTTCTGCATTGGGGAGATACTGAACATAATTTTTGAGCGCTCGTGTACGAAATATTCGGCTGGCAGCTCGATGCAGGTCCTGCCTGGTTAGGGTAGGCCCGATTAGCAGCAGACAGGAGCTGTTTGTTGTTGGGTTCAGAGCTGAGGTTTGTAAACACGTGGCCCACGGAAACAGTGATGTGGCTCTGCTAGTTCTGTGGATGGACAGGAAATGCACTTCCCCTAATGGTCAGTCCAGCAGGATGTGTGGGTTAGGAAAGGTAGGGAAGAAGGATCCCTGCTCTCAGGCAGGAAGACACCAGGAAACAAGTGGCAAAACTTCAAATAGGACAGGAAAGAGCCTGGCCCCATCTGCTTGCCTCCCACCCTGGAGGCATTTTTAAGCCTTGCTCAGATCCCCTCTCAGCCTTCTCCTCCCCACACTGTGCAGCCCCAGGGCTCCTCATGCAGGAAATGTTCCAGGCCCCGATCTCTCTGTAGCCCTGCTGGGCTCTCCCCAGCAGTTCCCTGCCTGCCTTGAACTGGGCAGCCCAGCACTGGGCCCAGTGCTCCGGATGTGGCCTCCCCAGGGCAGAGCAGAGGGGAGAACCTCCCTCGTTCTGCAGGCCGTGCTCTGTGCAATGCACACGGGGGTTCCATCGGCCTCTTGGGCACCAGGGCACACTGCTGGCTTGTGGTCACCCTGATGGCCACCAGGACACCCAGGTCCTTTTCTGCAGAGCTCCTTCCCAGCAACTCAGCCCTTCGCCTGTACTGATGCATGTGGTTGTAGGAGCTGGGTTACTGCCCAGCCCTCCACACTATATGGCTGTACTCAGGCCCAAAGTGGAGAGCCTTCATGCAATCAGGCACTGATAGACCTTGTGGAAGCTGAAAGCCCCCAGATAAAATTTACAAGGCCTGAGAGAGCCTGCCTGGCATTATTTAATGCTTTAGTAATGAGCACCTGAGCTGGAAAGATTGCCTGGGTAGTTTTATTCTGCATAGATGAGCAGTCAGAATTTCAAAGAGGGGTCATAAATATAAGCACGTGGGATGGTGACGGTGGCTGATGTTGGTGTGGAAAGCAGCACTGAAGGAATGAGAAGGTCAGAAAGTGCAAATACAGAGGAAGATGTTTGCCTTCCATTTCCCAACCCCAATGGATGAGAAATGAGCGAGAAACGTACCTACAGTTTGGTACAGTTTGTGTTTATGTGCACAGATACTGCTGCTCGTGTGCAATTCTTACGTGTGCCTGAGTAAAACACACTCAGCGTGGCTGATGTAAGCTGGTAATGAACTATTTATTCATATGAGCAACACGAGTTGTTTTGCTGAGCACATCAACAAGGAAATGGTCGTGGTTGGGGACCGATGCTCTGAGCACTGAGGGGAGGGGAAGGAAGTGTGAAGGCAGGCATGCAGATCTGCACTCTTGGGTAATGCATTGGCACAGGGAGGTGGTGGAGTCCCCATCCCCATCCCTGGAGGTGTTCAGGATCCGTGGAGGTGTGGCCAGTGAGCATGGTGGGGATGGCTGGGGTTGTACTGGATGATCTTAGAGGTCTTCTCCAACCTTAGTGATTCTATGGCTCTGTGAGGTGAGCAGGAGCTGTGTGACTGTGTGCCCATGCTGCTCCCTCCCTGCTCTTTGCTGGCTCTGCTGTGTGATTGATTGATTCCTGTCTCTCATATCGCTGCCAGAGTTAGAAAAGTGATTTTTCCCCTTACTGTACGCTGGCACTTTGCAACAAAACTGCTAACCCATCAGCATCACCTCCTCTGCAGAAACCTCCATCACTGGCAGAAATGCACTAAGCTGGTGGAATGCAATTTTACTCCAGGAGCCTCATTAAATTTGTATTCCTTGGAGCCTACAAGGAAGATGATGGTCTGGCTTTGTCTGCCTGGCTTCCTGTTCACATTGGGTGATGCATCAGAAGGAACACGATGACACCAGCAGACGCTCAGTGATGGACACTTTGTGCTGTGCTGTGCCCTGTTTGTTATTTAATGGACAGATCTGTCTAAAAAGTGGGGTGGCAGATATCCTCAGCACAGTCAAATAAGCACAAATATTGGGCAGAAAAGCCTCAGGTCAGCTCTCTAATACAGCCTGATTAGAAGCCGTTCCCATCAGGCAGCTGTTGAGCAATTTGCCCACATGGTACCCATGTTGTCCTATGGCCTCTCTGGAACAGGGCAAGGATGGGGGAACTGAGACTCAGCTCTTCTCTCCCTCTCTCCAAAACCAATAAATAAATGCAAGAGTGTGGCTTGCAGCAGCCATTAGAGACCTCCTGTCAGCACAGAGCAAAGCCCCTGTAGTCGGGGATGTCTTTATCAAGGACTCCTCAGTACAGGAGAGATGTGGACCTGTTGGAGGGCATCCAGAGGAGGGCCACAGCAATGCTCCCTGATGGAACGTGAGGACAGGCTGAGAGCTGGGGCTGTGCAGCACAGAGGAGAGAAGGCTGCAGGAGAGCTGAGAGCGGCCCGTGTGTCTAAAGGGGCTGTAAGCAAAAGGGGACAGACTGTTCAGCAGGGCGTGTGGAGATGGGATGGGGAAATGGATTCCTGCTAAAAGAGGGGAGACTCAGGTTGGATATAAGGAAGAAGGGAGGTGAGGCACTGCACAGAGTGCCCAGAGAGGAGGTGCAGGCACCCAAGGTCAGGGGATGGGGCTGTGAGCACTGATGGAGCTGTGGGTGTCCCTGTTCAGTGCAGGGTTGGACCTGATGGCCTTTAGGGTCCCTTCCAGCTCCCACCATTCTGTGGTTCTATGACTGCACTCCCGAAAGCCGAGGCAGAAGTCTGCAGTCAATCTCCTCCGGCTGTGCAGATTCCCATCGATTCCAATCGAACGCCGGGCTTGTTGCCGCACAGCTCGGCCTCGGAACGCGTTTATCTCTCCGGTAGGGTACCGGGGAACCGCGGTACATCGCACATCTCCGGACGCGGAGCGGGACCCGCAGCGCTGCCCGCGCAACTTCTCGACACTTCGGGGTGCTGCCCCTTCAGCCGCATCGCACCGCGTTCCCTCCTCCCGACATCACCTCACTCTCCGGGCATCGCTCCGTCGGGGTTTGCCCTCCTCGGCGCCGGTTGCGGGGGGTGACGGGGTGGGGGGGCCGCGCACGGGGCAGGCTTTATAGCGCGGCCGCAGCGCCGCCCGCAGCCCGGAGGGGCGGCAGCGCTCGGTGAGCTCCGCGCAGCACCGCGCGGTACCGCAGCGCAGCGCCGGGGGCTGACGGCCAACCTCCCCACCTCCCCCCGGAGGGCCGCGCTCGGAGCCCGGCGGAGCGGAGCGGAGAGGAAAGGAAAGGAGGTGAGACGGCGGCGGGGTGCACCGGGCTGCGGGAGGGAGCACTGCAGGGGAGAGCGGCTCCGCGGCTGCGGAGGTGAGTGCGGGGCGGGGGGAGCGCGGCGCGGCTCTGGGGGGGGGTCCACGGCGATCCGCTGCGCTCCCCAGGCCGCGGGGCGGGCGGTGCTTCTCGCAGTCCCTTTTCCTTTTCTTCCCTTTTCCTCCTCTTCCTCAGTTCACTTTTTTTTTTCCCCTAGCCCCCTCTACCCCTCCCCCCACCTTTTCTTTCTTTATTTCCAATTAAATCCCTCGGCTGTGTGTGTTCAGCCAACTCTTTTTCCCTTCGAGCACGGGAGAGTTGATGAATACGCACAAAGGAGAGCGTTTCCCCGGAGGCTGTTTCCACAATGAGCCCATTGAGCTGCGCCCGCGGCGCCGTGTTTCTCTATGGGGGGAAAAGTTGGGTGCCAGCACTGAGCTGCCCCATCCCTGTGTCCCTGTGTGTCGGGGGTGTCGGTGGGTCCTCTTTTACCCCACCTCCCCCAACAGCTGCTGTCCAACGTCCAGAAGATGCGTGGTGCACCCTGGTGCAGGGTGGCCTTTCTATTTTGTACTGATCAAGCTTTTCCTACCTAAAAAGCCCGGGTCGTTTTGTAGGAGCCCCGCATTGCTCAGGGACTGTCCCTGTGCACAGCCGGTTCAGGGGCCCTTTTTGTTCCGGTCGCACTCCAACGTCACCCAGCATGAAGAAAAGAAAGAAAACAGAACCTGGAGAAAACCCAGCCGTGGTGTTGTGTTGTGTGTCTGGTGGTCTGATGGGCAGCCCTTGCTGACCCTCATCGCTCACCACATCCCCGAAATGAGCAGGGCTGAGGGGCAGAGCACTGAGATATTGGAAAGTGCATGGAGTGCTTGAAAGGGGTGGGAGCTGCTGGGCTGTGGGTGCTGATAAAATGCTCAGAGATGGGAGGAGGATGAGGTGGAGGCTGCGGCCCCTCGGACGCATCCTTGGCATCCCGAGCTGCTTGTGCTGCTGTGCAGACACAGCAGTGTGCAGCTTAGCAGCTCGTGCAGCTACGGGGATCGCATCCCCTGTTGGGGTTTCATGTGATGTGCGGGCAAATTCCTTTAAATGGGCTGAGTGCCCTCGTGGCGGTTTGAGGAGAGACTGTGCTTAGGTGGGATGAGGAGCTGTGCCTTGGGGAGGGAGGGCTGCTGCAATTCCAATGGCAGAATAAACAGAGCCGTGGTGCCCACACAGCCACACGTGCACACATGGAGCTGCTGCCAGAAAAGCTCAGGGTTTTGTTTTTTTTTATCGTTGTTTTGTTTTCTTAAACAGTTTCAAAGGAAAACGTGGGTGAGTTCTTGAAATGAGTTCTCTATCCTCACCGGTAGAACTTTGCTCAGGGGACCCTTCTCCCTACCCAGCCACCTTGTGAAGTGTTGATAAAGATATTATCCGCAGCATCAGCTTCCTTTGATTGCTCTTTTCAGCTGTGTGTCTGGATGGAAACCTAGCAACACAATAACCGTATTGAAGGGAGACGTTTCAATAGCTGCACTTCTTTTATCACGTTGGGTGCATCTTCAGAGGTTGGCGTCATCCGGTCGGTTTCTTTACCCCTTTGGAGCCTGAGAGTTTGATGGGGCCCCGAGCCTGGAATAAAACAGACGTGAGCTACTGAAAGAGACAACAAAGGTGGAATAGAAATGCATAATATAATAAAACATCCATCCCCTGCCCCTGCGAGCACCTGCTGTGTTCTCATGGGATGCACTCTGCTAGGGAGGGAGGGTACCCATGTCACAGCAGAGGGATTCTCAAGGAGAAAGCAGACGCTGTGCTTGTATCCACTTCACCTCGGTACACGGGGAATCTAAAGGACAGGCAGCCCAGAGCAATGTGCAGCACAGTGCAGTGTGTGAGAACCAGGCTGGCCTTTGGGAAGCAGCCTTGTTCCAACCACCCGCTGTGAGGAAGATTATGACTCAGTGTTTGAAATGTACAGGGCCAAATTCATCCTTGGGTTAAAAAGCTGAAAGTCCCTGCCTCTACATTTAGCACCATTCTGGTGTTGTCAGCTATGCTGACAGATGGATGCCCTTGTCGTGCTGGCTGCCTCCGTGCAGCATTGGAGTGAGGCACCATCACAGGGAGCCGGAGTGACAGCACCTGGCTGCCCTGCCATCAGCTTGGGAAGTAGGAAAGGTTTCTTCTCTGAAGGAGCAGCGATGCATTGGTACGGGCAGAGCAGAAAGGTGGGAGTTCATCCTTGGAGGTGCTCAGGGATCGTGGAGAGGTGGCACTGAGGGATGTGGTGAGTGGGGGTGGTGTGGGGTTGGCCCTGGGGATCCCAGTGGTCTTTTCCAACCTTAATGATAAGCAGGAGATGGAAATGAGGGATTTCACGCTGGTGAAAATCTCGTAGTTTTCAAATGTTTGGGAGCAAACCTTTGCTAGGTGCCAACATTTCTCTAAATACCCACTGTTTCCATGGCTGCTTCTCCCAAGATCTTCTGCCTGTTACATGTTAATGAATTAAACATCACAGGCACCTTTGTCAGGGCAAAAGAAAAAGTGCTTCTGCTCCAAGACAACTTCGAGAGTTCCGTCTCTGTCATTTCTGCACTGTCAACGAGAAGTGTTTGCTGTTCAGGGGCAGCTGAGATGTGTGTGTGGAACTGTATGGAGTGCAGTGAGATCTGGCGTGGCACTGCAGGAGGGTCTGATGGCCACTCTGTGTCCCCAAAAAGCACAGCATGTCTGAGAACCTCTCGTGATGCCGGCGCCCTGGAATAAGTGCTGCTTGTGCAGGGTTTGCCTGTTGGGTCCAAGTGCTTAGTGAGTAAGCTTGACTGAAGCTGGAAAGGGATCGGAGTTCGTACCTCAACGGCGTACGGAAAATCTGGATAAGCTGTGATTGTGAATTCTGAAGTTTGAGCAGGTCCTGCTGCACGGGCTCTGGGCGATGTCACTGCCATCTCTGCATACCAAATCCCAGCACAGCTCTCTTTAGCACACAGTATTTAGCATACAGTTGGTTTAATCCTCTAATCTTACCCAGCACTGACATAAACGAGGACTGAACAGATTAGTTCATTTGAAAAAATCAGGCCCCGTTGTATCTCTCCGTGGCACTGCGTGGAGAGGCAGCTTATTTCTCTGTGCCACTGCATTTCCAGAAGGTGTGGGGTCACCGTCCATGGAGGTGTTCAGTGTGGAGATGTGGCACTGAGGGATGTGGGCACTGGGCACGCTGGGGTTGTGCTGGATGATCTTAGAGGGCTTTTCCAACCTTCATGAGTCTCCATGAGGTCAGTGGTGCAAGTTTACCTGCTGTTGGTTGGGGTGGCAGCAGCAGGGTGGGCTGTGGCTTGGGGCAGTGGGAGTGCCAGGGCTGGCACAGCACAGCAGTGCTGCTACCCCTTGGTGACAAGCAGCCTGCTCGTTCCTTGCATTGTCACAGAGACCTGGATGTGCCCTTTGCTTCCCTCCGCTCACCGCTCTGTCTGCAGGGCAGCACAGCCCTGAGATGGTGTGCATCTCTGTGAGTGCATGGCCAGGGGCTGGGATTGCACTTCCAGACCTCGTGATGAAGCCCAACGATGAAAGATGAGTTTTCAGCTCTCCCTCACGTCTCCCCTGTGATGCCACAGAACAGGCCATCTCTTTAAGTGATGGATTTCGCAGATTTACTCAAGTTCATTCATCTTGATGCAGCTCTAGCAGGGTGAATTCTCTCTGAGTTGTGGCCTTACTGATGTCTTTTCTAAGGGCTGGATCCTGCCTCATTCCTTGCAGAGCACCTGATCTCATGAATAGCTGCACTGCATTCAGGGAGGCTGTTAAGGAGTGCTGTGGTGCCTGTGACTCAGACTAATGTAAGTCAATTTAAAGGACAGATGAAGCGCAGTGTGAGTATGGATTGCTGTGTCTGGCCCCTAATGAATAATTCAGGGACGGCGTAAGAGTTAAGAGCTTCATCCAGCTGTAGGTGAAGTCAGCTCCCCGCTGACCCCAGCCCATAATACATCTCAGTTTGTGGTTAGCTGGCTTTAACCAGTCCACCCCCAGCCTGGTTCAGCACCCAGCAGAACATCACTTGGGGTGCTGCTGCCCATCACGGTGCCATAGCTGTCTTCTGCAGCCCCAGGACAGATGTTTTCTGAGATCTCAGTGCTGCCTCTGAGTCCTGCTTCTATAGTATTGAAAAACAGGAAAGATTCATCACTGGAGCATTAAAAACACAGATACTGAAAAAAAGTTTGGCAAGGCATGTTGCAAAGATGTAATAGATGTGAGGTAGGGCTGGGGTGATAGGACAAGGGGAAATGGAACAGGACAAGGAGAAATGGTTTCAAACTAAAAGAGGGGAGATTTAGACTGGATAGAGGGAAGAAGTTTTTTGTAATGAGTGGTGAGGCACTGCACAGAGTGCCCAGAGAGGAGGTGCAGGCACCCAAGGTCAGGGAATGTGGCTCTGAGCACCGATGCAGCTGTGGGTGTCCCTGCTCAGTGCAGGGGTTGGACCTGATGGCCTTTAGGGTCCCTTGCAACTCCAACTGTGGTTCTGTGATGCTGTCCTTTTCCAAGAACTTGGGTTTTGCTACAGCTGGATCTTCACGCTTCTCTTTGGGTCTCTTTGTGCCTGCTCTGCCATGGCTGCTGCAAGCTGCCTCCGTGGGGGGGTTGGACTGCCTGCCCAGATGGCTGCAGCCTTCAGCACCTGACCCTTTTTTCCTGTTTTGAGTTCTCTCTGCTTGCTGGGAGAAGCGGTTTGGGGAACAAGGCTGGGATGCTTTCCCTGCCATCTGCCTCAAGGCAGCAGGCTGCAAGCTGGCACAGTTAATTCCCCGTCTTTGCCAAGCTCTGTTAATAGAGAACGGCTCCTCCTGAATAGAAGGCAGTTCTGGTTACATAAATAGCAGAGGAGGGGGAGAGGCCAATGTGTCTGTGGGGGGTGAAAGACATACTGGCAGTCGTCTGGTTTTTTATCTGCCGCTGATCTTGACTGTTGGCTTCTATATATGGGAGAATAAGAGGTGAGCGCCATTTACTTTGTGCCCGGAATTCAGGCTGGGGATGTTAGCGCTTCAGCGGCTGTGATCTCACTCCCTCTGTGTGCATGTGATCCCGGGATCTGCCTGCTGGGATGACCGTGTGGGTGAGCATGGAAGAAAAGGATCTGGGGGTGGTGGTTGCTGACAGGCAGCTGAATGTGAGCCAGCAGTGTGCCCAGGTAGCCAGGGGGGCCAGCGGCATCCTGCCCTGTGGTTGGGCACTGGCACAGCTGCCCAGGGAGGTGGGGGAGTCACTGTATGGAGGTCCCATAGAGATGTGGTATTGAGGGATGTAGTCAGCAGGCACGGTGGGGTGGGTTGGGGCTGGACCCAACAGCAGAGAAGGAAGTTTGCGTGTCAGCATAACTGACCTCTGCTGGGTGTGAAGTCCTTTATGCATGGTGGTACAGAACGTGGGAGGCACTGGGGAATCTGGTTGTTATAGCAGTGGTCTGGGAGGAATTGGGTCCTGTTTTCGCTCAGCCAGAAATGATTTTGAGCAGATCTGGAAGGTCACAGCAGTAAAAATGGCTCTGAGTTTTGGACGCTTCATTTCTGGGCACTGGTCTGTGAGTGCTTGCTGGAGCTGTGGGCATCACTGCTGCTCCCCCAGTGGCAGTTAAACAAGGAGCCATTCAGCAACATTGGTTGTGACTTGCCTGGTCTGTATTTAGCTTCTGTTCAAGTCAGCAAAACTTATGGCTCAATTCCAGCAGAACTGGAGCTCGACGGTGCAGCCTTGCTTAATTCGTTGGTAAACTTGCATCTAATCTGCCCTGTTTCCCCAGAGGAATGAGGAGATTGGATCTGATAGGTGTTTGCAAAGGGTTTATGCAGTCTCTGATGAAAGCTGGTATGATGCACAAATGCAAGGCGCTCTTTGCTCCTCGGGGGATGTGCTGTATGTTGACTTGTTTCTCGGCTCTGTTTTGTACCCAGGAGCTGGGAGTGAATTGCTTCTGAGTGCTGTATTAAGGTCTGTGGAAACCATTTATAAAGAAAAAAAAAATTAAAAAAAAATCCTAATCCTCTCTGCTGCTTTGGTACTGCTGAACATGCAGCATGCTTGATTCCTCGAATTGAATCGTTTGTCTTTTTGTTCCCCTTTTTAACAAGGCAAATGAATTCCTGCAGAAGATGGGGCTGCAAACTCAGATGGAATATGGCCCAAAATTGCACCATAAGCGTAGCACAGCCCTGCCTCCTGCTTGTAAATCAAATTGGGCAAACCCTGTCCCCACATTTCCCCTCCACCTTGCCCTGCACCCTCCCGTCTGCACTCCAACCAGGAGCTCAGGCACCAAGCCTGGCCAGTTTTTATGGCTGAGTTGAAATGGAGAGGCAGACAGGCCCACGAGAGCGTGAAAGTGACTCAATAAAACAGTGGGCTCCATTTAAACGGAGGGCGGTGAGTCTGGACAATACAGACAACAGCTTGTTTTGAAAGCTAAATCTCTTTTGCTGGAAAGCTTGGGCTGCTTCCTGGGGCGTGCAGGGAGCTGCTCGTTCCGGTGCACGCAGCCAGCACTTCCAGGTTCCAAACTGAAGGCCCAAGCGTTGCAAACTGTGGCTTTGCAGGGACCCACTGAGCATTTCTCAGTGCCTTGAACTCTACTGAGTGTCTGATAATTGTGCACAGAGCATGGGTGGAAACACAGCAACACCATAGGGAGCTGTAAAACACCGTCCTGTAACAACGAGGAGCAAGATCCATCTGCAAGTGATGTTTTGTCCCCTGTGGCACTGCTTAAATTCAAAATAAGCTTCATTCCTGTAAGTCTGCTGCACAGAACCAACTGGTTGGGGGGGTTACCCAGCAGTGATGCAGGGTTCGTAGCACACATTTCTGTGGATGTGAGAGTGACCTTATTTAGATTCCAGTAACAAAGAGCTGCTCTGCAAGTGGCAGAGACAGATTAAGACTGTGATGACATTTCCTTTACAGACCTCTTGCTATTTCTTGCATTCTCTCTTCTCTCATATAGCAATGCGTTGTAGATTCCTTCTGGATCCAAATCTTGCACGCATGAGGCCAAACCATTCTGTGTGTGCACCACCTGCCTACATCCCCACCAGCTCTGCTCTGCATTTCCATTCCTCTGACTCATCTGGGAAACGGCTGCAGTGAGTTTGCTCCCTTCCTCAGCCAACTGGGTCTGCTTTCCAAAGGGCCACCTGCAGTTCCACTCCAGCATGGGGCAGCAGAGCTGAGTCCCTGAAGATCACAAGAACAGACTGTGGTTGACTGTGTGTGCCAGAAGGCTTTTGGGACAAGGCATATCACAAAGGGATGGAAGGTTGGGTTTCAGCTCTCGATATACAAGCCCTTCAGAAGCAGGTGATGTGACTTGCAGCAGGAAAGCTAGAAAAATCTGTTGTCAAGCCATAAATTCCCCCTGTGTTTTTGTTTCAGTGCTGGAACTTGCAGGAGTTGGTCCTGCAGTTAGCACAAGGAACATCTCAGCTTGTGGATGAGAGGTGTGGGATGCGTTAAGGGATGGGGAGCCATCACCTAAAACACTCAGATCATTTGCTGGGTGGCAGTTTCCTGGTAGCCTTTGGGCTGCATGGTTTCCTTGCACAATCCTGAGCTCCTGCAGCTCACATGGCTGGTGTTCCCTCAGCTCCTATTCCCTCAGCTCCTGATGGCAGAGAGGGAATAGGGGTGTGGGCTGGATCTGCCTCTTGCTGAACTGTGCTAGAAATAGTGACATTTCTGTGAGTCTGTGCTGGGAGGGAGAAGGGGCAGTGCTGCTCTCAGGTCTGTGGCAGTGGCCTCCATCTGCATCCTGTAGGCATGGCTTTGCTGGCGGCAGTATTTCCCTCCATTGCTCAGGGACTAACAGCTCTTTGTTATGGCTCCTGCCTGCGTTAGGAAGCATTCTGGATTCTCCCTGAGATTAATGTGTCATTAAAGCCTGTTTGCTTATTCCGAGAGCTGGCCCCTTCCTCTGCTAACAGTCTGCAGGACTGTGCTCACTGAGCTGTGGTAGCATTTAATGTGAGTTTCTGCATGGATGCTGCAGCTGGCAGCAAGCTTTAAGCCCTTTGTACTGGCAGGGGATCTGCTGCCTTGCTGCTCAGGCACAGAGGCATCCCCTCTCATCTCCCTTCAGGAAGTTTTCCCACTGTTCTGAAAACCTCGTGTTCACCCAGGTCCTGCCTGGGAGCCAGCAGCTGCAGCACTCAAAGCCTTTCCAGTCTGTGGGTTTTACATTTCCACTTCCAGATTCCAATTGTCCTGAGAAGATGCAAAAGAGGTGCTAATTAATCTAATTCCAGAAGCAGTGGGTTTCCATGGGAGGAAAGCAGCAAGCTGCATACGCTTCAGGGAGAGAGAAGAGGGGGAGTAAGAAAGATGCATGGCTGCTGAAGTCCAACCTTCTGGGCTGCTGAGAGCCCCCTACAGCAACTTGGTGAGCCCCTGCTATGCAGGACTGACATTTCCATGGGTGACAGTAGAGCAGGGTTTGCTGCAGTTACTTCCACCCAGCTTGTCAGGATGAAGTGTCACCAAAAACCCAGCCCCAGACGTTGGCAGAAGTAAGGGGCTATGTCTCTTAGCTCAACTCAGTGCACAGAGCTGCGATGGTCTGTGTATGGCAATGGGAATGTCTTTGTTCCTTCACTCAGAGGGCAATGAGGCCCTGGCACTGCTGCCCAGAGAGCTGTGGGTGCCCCATCCCTGGAGGTGCCCATGGCCATGGATGGGGCCCCGGGCAGCCTGAGCTGGTGGGGACAGCCAGCCCACAGGGTTGGAACCGGGTGATCTTTAAGGTTCCTTCCAACCCCAGCCAATCTGTGATTCTACGATTGCTCATCTGTCTTTCTTGCTGGTATGTGGAAGGCTGTGCTGAAGAACCAAACGTGACTGAAAAGCCATGGGTGCTGTATGCCCACCACAGATGGTAGTCCTTACAGCCTCCCTGGTGTGAATCTGAAAGTTCTTGAGGTCAATAATCGTGGGACTGAGAATACAAGACCTTGAGTTCTGTCACTGTGAGGCATTGCAGCCCATCTGGGTGGCACACATGTGCAGTGGGACCTTCAGCCTGTATCTCCTCTTCCTAGAAGACCACAGCATGAAGGGGAACATTCCTTGCAATATCTTCTTTTAAACTCAATTGTGCTATTTATGTTGGAGTGAAATAAGTGGAAGTGAATTGGCTGTTCTGTGGTGGCAAGAAGGACTGGAAGAGACCACTGAGATCACAAGCCAACCCACCATGCCCACTGACCACATCCCTCAGTGCCACGTCTTCATGGTTCTTGAGCACCTCCAGGGACAGTGACCCCACCACCTCTCTGGGCAGCTGTGCCATGTATCCCCACTTCTTCTGAGAAGAAAGAGTTCCTAATATCCGACTTGAGCTTCCCCTGGTGCAACTTAAGGCCATCACCTCTTGTCCAGTCAGTGTTACCCAAGAGAAGAGACCAACACGCCATAGGTTTGCATTTCCAAGTTACCTTTTGTTCTGCTGTTCCACTCAGCACACACGGTGAGAAGGAAACTGCCCTCTTCCTCTTCAGGAATGGACTAGCAGTTTATGAGGATGCTCTGGAGAGGGGTCTTTGGGAGGGAACATTGGGGCTAGTCCAGGAGCACAGTGAGCACACTATTGCTGGGGGCTGCAGATGGAGCAGAGCGCACAGCCAGCCCTTGTCTTCGTGCTTCCTCCTGCTGCAGGGAGCAGCTGTGGGGGGTAGGGTTGGAGCTGGGGGCCATGCAGCTGAGCACAGAGCAGTGCCAGTGCCCACGGTGATGTAAGCTGGAGAGCCTGAGCATGGGCTGGAATAATGAGTGCCTGACAGGGGCTGGCAGCGGTGTGGGAAGCTTGAGAAGAACAGCATGCAGGCTTTGGGTGTTGCAGTTTATTCCAGAGGATTGGAACCTTGTAGATGCTCTCTGGGGCCTAGGAATCGTGGAAGCATTACGGTTGGAAAAGATCACTGAGATCATCCAGTCCAGCCAACCAACCCATCCCCACCATGCTCACTATCCCTGTTCTGCACTGCCAAAGACTGAGTGATGCTCCCTGACAAGCACACAAGGCTCTGCTTTTGGCAGCCATCTGTATTTAATGATCTGTAGAGGCTTTGTTACCAGCACAGGTGTTCAGTGGTAGACACAGGAGCGTGGGAAACCATACACCTTTAACGAGGTGCTGAGCACAGGCTGCTTCTCAGCACAATCCAGGGTGCTTTGAAGTCTGTGTCAGGACACCCAAAGGCACTCAGCTGGCCAGAAAGCAGCCCTTGGCTCAGCAGCAGCAGGTGGCTGGGGCTCTGACAGCATCCAAGTCATTTCTGCTCCAGGTAGGGAAGTCACTGCTGAATTGCACTGGTCTCAGTTTGCTCAGTGCCTGTGTGTGCCATGTGCCTGGTGACAGCAGGGCCTTATTGTTAACACAGGCGAGGAGCTCGGCTGGTGAACACAACACAGGGCTGCAAGGCATGTTTCCTGAGGTTGTAAGCAAGGAGGTGTCTGCCAGCAGCCACAGTCATTAGTTGCAATAAGCACGAGCAAATTATTTTCTCAGGACATGCATTTTCTTCACGTGTGTTAATCAAGTTCTTGTGTTGGTTTACCTCTGGGGCAACAAATGCAAGCAAACCCCAGTGACCTCTTTCTGTAAATAGTGCCAGTGTGGCAGTGCTTTGGAACGAGCATTTTGGGGAGCTGTGGGTGTCCTTTTTTGGAGTCCTTTGGAAAATGTCACCGAGGGATGTGGTCAGTGGGCAGGGTGGGGGTGGGCTGGGTTGGATTTGGGGGTGTGAGAGGTGTTTTCTGACTGTAATGATTCCTACAATCTCAGAAAGCAACCAAGATGTTGCTTTTGCTGCACACTGCTGTGTGGATCACACCTTTTCAACCACTCTCTCTCCTTTTTCTCCATATGCTGACATTGCATTCCCTTTTTCCAGCCCATCCTTTGTTTTCGTGGCTGTTCCGGAGGTAAAAGGAGCTGGAGGAGCTGATGTCCATGCCATCTCTGTCACTCACAGGCATTCCCAGGGTGTCCCAAGTACGGGCTGGCAGGGCAGCGGTTAACACAGCTTCATGAAATGGGCTCATGGCAGAGGTTGGATGTCTTTATCCAGCACTGAGGTTATGTTGCACAGTTACGCTCGATGCTTCCGCTCAAATTATGCTTGCAGAACAAAGTGTGGAGTTTGCAGTTTGTTGCACATCTGTGCCGTTCTGCGCTCTCTAAGAAATTGGGTATCTTGTTGTTTCAAACATACAAATGTCTCTTCTTTTTCTCTTTTATCCTTCTGATCTCCCTAGCACCTGCACCTGCCAGATGGGTGCTGCACCACCCCCTCCTCAGAGATGGCTGGGTTCAGCTCTGTGTGTTCAGCCTTCAGCTACTGTCGGGAGAGGCAGCGCTGAAAAAGCTCATGAGGAAATTAATAATTGTGCCTCTGAGCAACCAGGCTGGAGCAGCGTGCAGGAAATGAGGCGTGAGACCTCACGCTGCACAATGAGGAGAGAACAAGGCAGCGAATGGCTGCTGGGCTGGGGAAGCATCATCCATTGCATGCACTGGCAGAGGTCAGAGCCCCCGTGTTTGGGTGCTGGGCTTGGAAGAAAAACTGCACTGCAAAGCGTTTGCAGAAGGGGAGCAAATTAAGGATGCTGTGTCAGCCCTGATTTTGGCATTTCCTGACTGGTGAGTGCTTGACTTTGCAGCTAATCTTTCCTCACTGTTTTTGGCTTGTAATTATGAGTAGGCCTAATCAGTGCTCGCCAGGCACCTGGAGCAGCAGGCAGGTGCTGTCAGGAGAGCTCGGTGGCACAGGTCAATGGAACCCACTGCTTCCTTCCTCTGCCAGGTGCTTTTCTGGGCCACACTGAGAGCCTCTGTGAGGGCACAGATAGTTAGCAGCCAGAAAGGGGCACTGTGTGAGTTAGTGCTGATTTCCTGCACAAAGCTGGGGGGCTCTGCCAGTCCTCCACCCTCCGTACAGCCCCATCTTTTACCTTGTCTCCTATGGGCACATGAAATTGTAGAGAGTAGAGCTGTGTGTAGATATATAAAATTGTGTTGAACTTATTTTTTCTTCCCCATCGTTACACTGCAATCCCAGCAGCACTGTTGGGTCCTGATGTCGTTGTGATCTGCAAAGTGCTGAGGTCAGGCAGTGGTTTTGTGCATCTTCTAAAAGAGGAAAGGGAAAATGCAAAGGGCCCAGAAAGAAAAGAGAAGAAAACCTTGTCACTGCATTGTGCTGTGCAGCTGGAAAAGATCTGTTTGGTTAAT
This sequence comes from Lagopus leucura, assembly GCF_019238085.1. NCBI lineage: Eukaryota > Metazoa > Chordata > Aves > Galliformes > Phasianidae > Lagopus > Lagopus leucura. The sequence continues at coordinate 760,323 of NW_024962286.1, forward strand.
AATGGAGGAGGCAGCCCAGGCAGCAGTGGAACCAATATCTTTTAGTATCGTGTGCATCTCCAGGCTTGTATCACACTGAGACAGGCTCTGAGCTGTGTCCTCAGGCTGAATTAAGCTGCTGTTTGCAGGAGAGTTCCAGGAGATTCAGGGTCAGGAGCCCAGTGTGAGATGTCCTGAGCCTGCTTTGCTTTTCTGGGAGTGCAGCACCTCTGTAAGTCAGACCTCCAATTAGGGGGCCAGAAGTTGCACCTCGTACCTCCTGCTGCCTCATTTTTTGCACTCATGAAAGGCAGCGAGACTTGTGTGTGTTGGCAGAGGGCACTGCAGCACTCGGTCACGGCTGTGTTGATAAAGGGAGAGCAGGGACCCGAGACAGCCCTTCTTTGTTGTTTGTGTAACCAGTACTTCCCCAGCAGTCTTGTGGACACAAGCACAGTGGAAAACTCTGGGTCCTGAGTCTCAGCGTTGCTGCAGAGCACTGCTTTGGAGTGGATATACATTAATGATGCCCTGCAGCCACTTTGCGTGGTCAGAGCTCAGCGCTGCATCCTTCAGCATGACGGGGCCTGGGAGGCTCTTTGTCCATCCCCGCTGTCGAATGCACATCATTAGAGATGCAGCTTTTTTCCAGCAGCTGGATGCTCTTAGGATGATTTTGCAAGCACAAAGCCCGTTTCTCTTCCTCTTAGAGGAACTTTATGTTGCTCATAAAGGGGCCGAAAGCTGCCTTTGGTAGGAACTCTGCGAGTTTTCAGGAATACAAATAGTATCACAGAGCTGCTGGCTGTGCTGCGAAAGCTTTGCCCACGGGAGAAACAAATGTGAAGTTTAATTATTTTGTCGATAGGAATCTCCCATATTACAGAAATTGTCTTCCCTCCCCTTCTAGCCTTGTGCTTTCTTTCCTTTTTTTCTCTCTCGCTCGCTGATGCACAGGGCTTCTTTTTTCCTCTAAGAAGGAACAACTGAGTAATTGAAATGGAACACTGGTGAGGATTTTTTAATCTGAAAGTTGGCATTAATTAGTCAGGTCGGATGTAATTAGCTTCCTCATCTGTCACTGCCTCTCCCTGGCTTGTCAATGACTTTCTTCTATCCTGGAATTTATCAGAAAGAAAGAATTATCATGGGTGGTTTGCCTGGTTGGGGTGCAAGCGAGTGACAGCACCCTCAGGGCTGATGGAGTTTGAGCTGGATTCCCCCATCTGCAGGCAGGGGCCAAATTCTTGCTAATCTTAGCCCTCCCAGGTTTGGGTTTGTCCCTTCTGTCTTGCTATCTGCCAGGCTCACAGGAGACGTCGTTATTTCAACCCTGTGCTCCATAGCCCTGCAGTGTTTTAAAAGCTTCATTCATTACTCCAGTCAGACTGGGAGGTTGCAGCAAGGCATGAGGGATGCCTTGGTTAAATTGCTGAACAGGGAGTGCAGAGATGGAGGTGTTAGGATCATAGAGTCATCAATGTTGGAAAAGACCTCTCAGATCATCCAGTCCAACCGTCCACCTGCAGCCAGTGCTGCCTGCTAGCCACATCCCTCTCATCCTTGGTTCATCCATGACAGCCATCCCCTGAGCTGTGCAGGGCTGATGCCCAGTGCTCAGGCTGAGAGTGGAGCTCAGGTCTGGTGTGAGGTGGCCTCTGTGCTCCTTTGGGCAGCAGAGCCCATTGCTACTGAAAAAAATAGCTCTGACAAGGAGACCTTCCTTATCTTCTGTCTGGTCCACAGTGCTGCCATGGCCATGAAGAGGCAGAGCAAGTTGTCAGCTGGATCCTGGCGTTGTTGGCCCCTTCTATAAAGCTGTGGGTGTGCCAGTGGAAGGTGTGAGTCTCTTCATGGCCACGTTTCTCTTTTCTGCAATGGCTTTTCTGAGCCCACATCTTCAGGCTTTGTGGCATCTGGGCTGCGTGCTGACACTGCCTGTCAGTCCCAACCCAGAGGGCTCAGTGTGAAGGGTGGTTGTGTTTTTATGTTATCATTTTGGATTTCAGTGAAGCTTTCCAATACCGTTTCTCATAATATCCTTCTGGACAAAATGTCCAGCATACAGCCAAACAAAAATGCAATGTGAAGGGTGAGCAACTGGCTGATGGGTTGGGCCCGAAGGGCTGTAGTAAATGGAGTTACATCAGACTTGGCCAGTCACTAGTGGAGAACCCAGGCTACAATGGAGCTGTCCCTAACATGGCTTTGTGGGGTTCTGCCCCATCTGCCTTCAATGGCATGAACTTGGGAAGCTGAACATGCCACATAGGGGCAGTGGGGGGTCTCCAGTTAACATTTACAGGAGGTTTGGCTGCTTGTTCTGCGGGGTCCTGCCTGCTTTTGGAGCAGTTATGTGACCCTTTGCTTAGGAATGGGCAGGGGGAAGTCCAGCAAATCTCAGTGCCTACCCCAGGAGGCTGTCAGGGCCTCTGCTCTGAAGAAAGAGCTTCTGGGAGCATTCTTACCCTCTTTTCCTTCCAACCCAAAAGTAAATCAGAGCTTTAGTTGGAGCTGCAGGATTAGGTGCACAAATCCTGAAAGTGAAAAAGTAATTGGGCCGTGCTTCAGCGTTGGCCATCCCTGGAGTAGTATGGGAGGTGGGGGAGGGAAACGAGGCCAGCCCCAAGTAAAATTCGAGCAGAGAAAATGCATTTCACTCCTTCTGGCCGATTTCAGGGTTTATCTCCCCTGCCGATTCCATTTGCAGTGTGTTGGGTTGCAGAAGCTTTCATCCTGACCCAGGCAGGATCTGACGAAGGCGGTAGAACCAGACGAGTCCCAGGGGCAATGCTAAGTGGGCTGTGTCTGGCTTTGCAGCCAAATCATGCGGTAAACTCTTTTGAAGGGAGTTCAGAGCTGTGCTGGAACCAGGGCAGGATGCACACAGATGCACACAGAGCAAGGCTGTCCCCTTCAGGGTAGCACAGCCTTCTGCCAGGAGCACGGCGTGAGCCCTCCACAGCCCTGACTCAGATCTGATGTGAGTGCAGACAATCCTGGGGCTTTTCCAGCATCTGATGCACTGGGGTTTGCATCAGAATTTGTACAAAGATTTTAGATAGGGTGTAGCATGCTGTGGCCTTTGTGTGTTGGGGGTGCCTACCTGGCATGAGAGTGAGTGGGGAGAGCCAGAAGATATACCTAAGGTCTGATCCTCTTCCTTTAATTGAAGATTTAGATTTTGGTTAAAAAAGACGATGGCATGATACTGCTTCTGGTGGCTCATTACTGCCTCAGTCTCCCTTGCTTCCCTTTCTTGTCACATGCAGGCTCTTTTGTTCCAGGATTACAATCTTCTCCCTCCTTCTCCTCAGTAGCTCAATAAATGGGAAATTATTATGGCCCTTTACCTCTCTTTCTTTCTAAAAAGACAATAAATGTGCTTAATCAGGTCTTGCAGCGACTCCCTTCTCTTGAAGGGGAGCCCAGGGTTGCGAGAGGAAGGGCAGCTGGGTGCAGTGGAAGTCACTGTGTTGTGAGGCGATTCCAGCTGCAGACTAAAGCCACTGGCGGGCATTGGTGCTTCCCTCAGTGTGGGCAGGAGCACGGATGCTGAGCTCGAAGGTTCTCCATGGGCTGGCAGTGCTGTCCTGCAGGTGCTATCCAGAGCAGAATAAATCCTGCAGCCGTTCTGCAAAGCCATAGGCTTCCTCCAGGCTGCCCTGAGTCAGGGATCGCTGTGACTCTTGCTTCTTTGCACATCCCTCTTCTGCCTGGGAGGATTTCTGTTGCCTTGCTTTTCCTGAGGACTCGGAGTTAAGGGGAGCTGGCAATTCATCTGCCTGCAGATAGAAATCCTGTTTAATAGAAACACTGGCAAGGAGTAAAGCTCTTAAATTGCTTCTGGCCTGTGTGTAAATTGCTCGCAGCTTTCAGAGCGGAGCGACGAATTGAATGTGTTCATCCAGGGTGAGGGCTGAGGGCTTTGTAGGAAGGCATGGCACTGTGCTGGCTGTTGTTCTTGGGGACCACCGCTGTGCCCTGGAGGTCTTGGGAACATGGAGATGTGGCACTGAGGGATGTGGTGGGGGTGGGTTGGGGTAAGACTTGGTGATCTTAGAGCTCTTTTCTAGTCTTAATGATTGTATGATTTTATAATGGAGCCCAGAACCAGCCAGCTTCCTTCTGGCTGGAAAGAGCAAGGAAAGGCATGAGGGAAGGCTAAGAATTCAGCAAAGAGAGCACTTCCCAGTTTGAGTCCTTTTCTATCCTGCCCAAGTGCGAGCTATTCCAGGAAGGAGTTTCTTGCTCGCTCCCTGGGGGCTGCGTCTGCTTTTGCAATCTGGATGTTCTGTACCACTTCATTAACAACAGCCAGAAACAGTAGAGGGCTGAGATTTCCCTTGGAGATCCTTGCCTGACCCCAGGGTCGTTCAGCCTTTCCCTTTCCTGCTCTGCTGAATGGGACGCCGGTAGGGTCACAGACAGCTCTGTGGGATCAGTCTGTGCTGACGTCCACGTCTGCAGGCGCAAGTTTGTGAGCTTCCTATGTGTGTACAGTGCATGCTTTGTGGGAAATGCAGCTATGAATACCTGGGGGAAAATCTATTGTCTGTTTTAATGAGAAGGCATAAAGTCTCTTGTGTTTTCATCTAGTAGCTTGAGCTGTTCCTGAGCATGAGAACCAGGTTCTCTAATTAATTAACACACTGTGAAGCCCCTGGCATCACTATGCTGGTGTCCCTGGAGCCACACAGAGCCCCTCAGAGCCCCACAGGGCCCTGTGACTGTTGTTTGAACTCCTCCTGCTCCAGTTCCTCTGTTAAATGAACCATGAGGTGCTCCATGAGCAGCTGCTCTTTTAATGGTTATGATGAATCTGCGTGATCCAAAAGGACTCGTGTGGTATTGTCAAGGGTGCAGGGTTGGGAGAGCCCCAGCTCTGTTGCTGAGACCCTTTGGTGATCCTCTGCACCCACATCTGGGCCTGATAACCCCACAGCTGGGCCTGGTGACCCAATTGCAGGAGCACTGCTGACCTCTTCTCTCCCCTTCTGGCAGGTGCTGGACATGGACACAGAGGATGACCCCTTGTTGCAGGACGCCTGGCTGGATGAGGAGGACGAAGAGGTTGCCTTCAGCTCAAGGAAGAGGCGGGAGGGTGCTCTGTTGTGTGGCAAAAGCTCCTGCAGGGTCAGGCCTCTGCGTGTCACACTGCCAGTCAGTGGCTTCTGGAATATCGTAGGCTGGATATTTACCAACCCATACTGCGCTGGCTTCATCCTTTTCCTGGGCTGTGCCATCCCTGCTGTGCTCGCTGTTGTCATGTTCCTCCACTACCCAGCGCTGGACATTGATATCTCCTACAACGCCTTTGAGATCCGTAACCACGAGTCCTCGCAGCGCTTCGATGCGCTCGCCTTGGCCCTCAAGTCCCAGTTTGGGTCATGGGGGAGGAACCGCCGTGACCTGGCTGACTTCACCTCCGAAACCCTGCAGAGGCTCATCTTTGAGCAGCTCCAACAGCTGCACCTCAACGCTTCCCACCTGCAGGTCAGCACGCGGGCCAAGCGCAGCGCCCCGCAGGGCAGGACTCGCTCCCTTGAGCCCCGTGCCCACCCACACCCAGGCAACGAGACATCCCGTGTCACGAGGGGAGCCCCACGCTGGGACTACTCCAACACTTACATCAGTGCCAACACGCAGGCGCACGCGCATTGGCGCATTGAGCTCATCTTTCTGGCCCGGGGGGACTCTGAGAACAACATCTTCACCACGGAGCGCCTGGTTACCATCCATGAGGTTGAACGTAAGATCATGGATCACCCTCGCTTCCGGGAGTTCTGCTGGAAGCCCCACGAGGTCCTGAAGGACCTGCCCTTGGGCTCCTACTCCTACTGTTCCCCTCCCAGCTCCCTCATGACTTACTTCTTTCCCACGGAGAGAGGAGGGAAGATTTACTACGATGGTATGGGACAAGACCTTGCTGATATCCAAGGTGAGCTGAGTGCTGTGGGCCAGGGCTGGTGAGGTCAGGGCATGCGTAGAGTCATGAAATCGTAAAGGTTGAAAAAGACCACTAAGATCATTCAGTACAACCATCAGCCCATCCACACCATGCCCACTAAACCGTGTCACACAGACCCCAGTAGGCGAGCGACAAGGCCAAGTGAAGGGGAATCATACATTGTACAGTTGCCTTCCAGTCCTTCGCTCACGTGAAAAATTGGAAGAATATCAGGCCTTGGACAGACAATAGGGATGAGCTTCCCTGCACTGCGGAACAGAAGAAAGGTCTGTGGGCTGCTCTGCAGCATGAAAGGCAGCTTGTGAGTCACCAGCTGTCTGTAAGGAGAAGAGGAGGAAGGCCCTACCTCCTCCTCCCAACTCCGTACCTGCAGGATGCTCCTCCAGCAGAGCAGAGGTGGTGAGGAGGTGAATCATAAGAAGGCCGTGGGTGTGATGCGGCTGTGGGATGGAGCATCCATCTGTCTCCCCAGCACAGGATGTAGCTGGTAACTGTCCAGGAGCCATGCTGGGAGCAGGGAAAGGCTGAGCTCCATCTGCTCCAGCGTGAGTAATAGTTCTGTTACCAGAACAGGAAAGAGCCTGGTTCTGAGTTTTTCTGGCATGAACTCAAGGGACCTTGGGTTCTGGAGGCAGAACTGGCTTGCTCTGGTTTTCATGATGTTCTTAAAGAAATGGAGTCTGTTCCTTATGTCTTAACTCCCTGATCTTTTCTTTCATGTGCAGTTAATCGTATTACCATAGTCAGTGACTACAGTCCCACCTCCCTTTGTTAGCCCCCGTGCCTTGCAAAGCTCAGCAGGACCTAACATGAGTGGTGCTTTTCTCCTGCAGGGTCCTTGGAGCTGGCCATGACCCACCCCGAGTTCTACTGGTATGTAGATGAGGGTTTGTCTGCTGAGAACAAGAAGAGCTCCCTGCTGCGGAGCGAGATCCTCTTTGGGGCACCACTGCCCAACTACTACTCAGTGGAGGATCGCTGGGAGGAGCAGCGCCACAAGTTCCAGAACTTTGTCGTCACCTACGTGGCCATGCTGGCCAAGCAGTCCACGAGGTGAGGGTGTGTGCAGGCAGGGAGGAGGCAGTGAAGGATAGAGGCTGAAGAAGAGAATGCTTGCTGTGGCACTAAAGGGGGGGTTGGAGGAAGGAGTAAAAACATCTTCAGAGTTGGGCTCTGGCACAGTGCTGTGAGTGGAAGTGAGGAGCAGAAAACCATTTACACGCTTTCCTTCAGTGCCACTTCCTACTGCAGCAGCATGTCAGGGACATCAGAGATGGTGACAGCAAGGCAAAGATTGAATCTAGTGCCTGCCTTTGTGCTCAGCGTCTGTCTGATGTGGGGTCTGTTTGCTCCCATCTCACAAATTCAATTCCACTGACTCCAGCAGAGCTTCTACTCTGTGTTCCTGCTCTAAATTTGGCCTCAGCTGGTGTGATGCAAGGAGTGAAACAGCCCTTAGTCAAGACATCAACCTGTGGGCAAAATCTGTTTCAGGAAATGCAGACATATTTCACCACCTGGTCTGCAGGGATCATGTTGAAGAGAGCTTTGCTCTGTGCTTGTGGAAGAGAAAAAGTAAACCAGAGGTCAAAGAAAAAGGGTAGACCAGTATCCGGAGAGCTGGGGGAAGGCACTGCAGCTTTTCAGTCTCCAGCTCTCTACTGCTCTGAATCTCAATAGTTCCCAGAGTGAAGGGACACTGATCTTCAAAAGCAGAGTGAAATGCTGCCAGCTCTTGTTAGCCCTGAAAGCATCTGCAGTGTTCTCAGCAATGGGCTGGCACTGAGGCTGCAGCCAGTAGAAGCCAAAATGGAATTGGGGCTGAGGCTCAGATTCCCGGTTGTCTCCTATGATGCAGTGCTGTGGTACTCCTGCTTAAATTGTCTTGGATTACTTCCGCTCAGAGTCTGCTTCCAGAAGCAGAGGCTGCTAAATCATATGGTTCCTGATGAGCTCTAACTCTGCCTGCATCCGCTGGTTATTACCTTTGTGCTTAACATAAAAAGCAATGATTAGGATTCTAGATGGAATCAGCTTTGGAAGCTTCAGAAGCTGTTTGCTGACAGCAGGAAGTCTACTAGTGCCACAGACCCACCATACTCCGGAAGAATTCTAAAAATATTGGACCTGCTTTTATTTTTCTCCCTTCTTGTGTGTGAATTTCATCTCCAGCAGCAAGCTAGTCCAACCTGCTCTCACTGCTCCGAGCAGTTTATAGAGCAGTGACATCATTTGGCCCCAGGGGAGATGATGTGCTTTGTTAAATCCCCTCACTCTGCTCCCTTTGCACTCAACTCTGCCTAATCTTCGTCCTTTCCACCTTCCCACCCTAGCAAAGTCCAGGTGCTGTATGGAGGGACAGATTTGTTTGACTATGAAGTGAGGAGGACATTCAACAATGACATGTTGCTGGCCTTCATCAGCAGTAGCTGCATAGCTGTCCTGGTTTACATCCTTACCTCCTGCTCAGGTAGGCTCAGAGCCCAGTGTGCCCCATCAGTACCCCAGCAGGGCAGGTGGGAGGTGACTGTTCTCCCTGGGAGTGGCCATCACTGGTGTTTTTTCCATCTTGATTTCCTCCTGCAGTGTTCCTGTCATTCTTTGGCATCGCCAGTATTGGACTGAGCTGTCTGGTGGCTCTGTTCCTGTACCACGTCGTTTTTGGGATCCAGTACTTGGGCATACTCAATGGTGTGGCTGCCTTTGTCATTGTGGGGATTGGTAAGCATGTTCTTGTTCAGATCTACCTGCGCTGCCTTGCCATAACTTCTGCATGCAGAAGAGAGGAAGGTATTGGAGACAAATGTAGATCAAATTTTCAAGCCTGTTGCCTCCATTATCTGTAAGTGGGGGATCTTCAGATCAGAAGCTCAGGGGAAATGAGGATCTCAGCACGTGTCCCTGTAGCATGAGCAAAGTACCAAACTCTCCTTTCTTTTCCCTAGGGGTTGATGATGTCTTTGTGTTCATCAACACCTACCGCCAAGCCACCCACCTCAAAGACCTGCGGCTGCGCATGATCCACACAATCCAGACAGCAGGGAAGGCCACCTTCTTCACTTCCCTGACCACAGCTGCAGCTTATGCTGCCAACATCTTCTCTCAGGTATGCTGCAGTTGTGGGACTGGGGGCTTTCTATTCCTGTCACAGGCCCTAAAAGAGAAGGAAGCTGCCAGGCTCTGACTCAGCTTCGTACCAAGTTTGCTGACTATGACTAAGATCAGCATGAGCTATTTTCAGGTTCCTCCAGATATCTTTTTGTCTCTCTGCATCTCCCTCCCTGATCCCAATTCTCTGTTCTCTTCATGTAGATCCCAGCTGTGCATGACTTTGGACTCTTCATGTCGCTGATTGTGTCCTGCTGCTGGGTGGCTGTGCTCTTTACCATGCCAGCTGCTCTCGGAATATGGACTCTTTATGTGTCCCCACTAGAGAGCTCCTGCCAAACCAGGTGAGCCCTGAGTTTTGTGAGTGGGAAGTTGTTGGGGAGCACATGATCAAGACAGCATGCAAATCCTTACCCAATCCTGTCATTCTCATTCTCCTTGACTTCCCCATTCGCTGATAGTCTCTATAACATAAAAGAAGTTCAACCCTTAAAGATGAGAACAAAAATTAAAGGATCAGGTCCCTCTTTCATTTCCCTTGGGGTAAGCACACATGCCACTTCAGGGGCAGATTCAGCAACGTCAGTCGTTTCTCTTTCTTGAATCTCATGGAGAATGGACGCATCTGTGTCCTCAGAGCAGAGCCTCATCCCTGAGCTGTGGACGCACAAGCCCAGCACGGCAGGCAGACTAGAGTTGCTCTTGCCTGCGAGCACAAGCAGTGCATGCAGATTCCTGTTTGGAAGTCAGCACGTTTCCCTTCCCTTGCTCTTTAGCAGTGCAGATGACCTGGCCTGATTTAATTCATTAGCAGGGAGATGAACTGCTGAAATTTCCGTCACTCAGCACCCAGCGTGTGTGGCTCAGCTCTGTTTATTCAGCCCTGACTGCTGCTGCTTTGCCATAGCAGCTCAGCCCCTGACCTCTCAGCACTTAGCAATGGAAATAGAACACAGCATTGCCTCTTGTTGCCTTTCCAAGTAATTGGAGCAGGCTGCTGCTGTTTTCCTTCTTGCTGAAGGAGACCAGTGGTAACTGTTTGCAGGGTACCTGACTCAAAGCTCACGCCTTTGCGTCCTTCCCTTTCCCAATCCAGCTGCAGTCAGAAGTGCACCAAGAAGAGTGCTTTGCACCTGGCTGAGGATCTCTTCGTTGCCTCAGAGGGCACCTCCAGAGCAGGCCGAGAGACGCTGCCCTACCTCGATGATGACATCCCACTGCTCAGCGTGGAGGAGGAGCCTGGTACGTGCCTGTTGCGTAGTGCCACCAGGGTGACCACGCTGACCTTTTTGTCCTGGAGCTTTTCTGGATTGTTCCTCAGTTTCCTTACTTTTAAGCAGGAGGTGGTGCTGTCACAGAAGGTTGTAGGGTCTGCATTCTCCTGTGGCTGCAAGCTGCCTTGAGATCTGCAGCAGCTGTGGATGCATGGCTTGCTCACTGCTTTGCTAAACCTCTTGGGTCTAACATGAATTGTATTTTCAGTCTGGAATTACTAATTGCCAAATGGATGTAACCAGGAAACATCTAATCCCTAGCACCAGGACAGCTCACCTTCAAGTACAGGATATTTTCCCCTCTTCCCTACTGCCCAGAGCATTGCATTTGAGAAGCAGGCAAAGAATGCTATTCTCAGGCATCACCTCCTCAGAGCACCTTCTCCCTATGGCAAGGAAAGGGCAATGACTTGCCTGGACAACACAGGCAATCTGAAAAAAAAAAGGCCTAGAAATGCCATATCACTTGTTAGCAGGAGATGTTCCTTCTAGCTCTGATTGAAGATAAAGGTGCTTACGGGATCATGCTCTCTTAAAACTCGTTAGGATCTCTTCCTTTTAAAACCCGTGATGGAAGTGGTGTGGGCAGTGAGCAGCTTTCACACCTAGCAGCAAGCTGGAACTGGAGCCCATCAGTCCCAAGGCAGTGCACAGACCCTCTCCCTGTAGATCTGAACTGTGCTTTGGCTCTGCATGGCAAGAGCTGTCTCCTTAGTATGCCAGGGACACGTGCAATGGTAATGTATGGAAATCACTCCTTCCCTTCTGAGCAGCTGAATGCTTCTCTCCAGGGCCCCTGGGCATCAGGTTACTCATGAAGTAACAGAGCAGCTTGCTGGTGACCAGGCATGGTTTGTGTGTCAGCTGTGCAGCACAGCAGGCAGTCCTTGACCTCCTTACAGCAAATGAGTGTTTGTCACCTGCAGGGAAGGGGCAGTTCCTCAGGCATCCCTGAGCTGGAGTGGAGGGATCGTGCAGGAGCCTGGCTCTGCAGTCAGGCAGAGGTGAGCTGTGTGTAATCAGCTCCAAGATATACTCAGTAGAACAGAGGGACAAACTCTGCTTGAGCTCACAGAGAGAAGCTCACAGTGTCCCTGTAGCCACATGCACAGTGTTAGTGGGATCTGGCAGAGGAAGAGCAGCCTGAAGCATGGCTTTGGAATGAGCTGTGCATTAGTAGTGTAGCTGTCACAAGGCAATGACTTGCCAGACATGTTTCCAGTGACATCCTGGGCGAGTCTCTGCCTGTGTCTCATCCCATCACCTTAGCACTGGGTCATACAGCTCATCACAGAAGGAGATGTTGTGAAAGTGAGCAGGAAGCAATGAGAAACATTCATGATACTGACACGTGCCTTTAATTTCTCTCTCTTTGTAGTCTCCCTGGAAATGGGGGATGTTCCCTTGGTATCTGTGATGCCAGAAAATCTGCAGCTGCCTGTGGAGAAGAGCAACCGAGGTCATCTGATAGCTCATCTCCAGGAGCTTCTGGAGCACTGGGTGCTGTGGTCTGCAGTGAAGAGCAGATGGGTGATTGTGGGTAAGGAGGAAAGGAAATTATTCCATCCTACTGGGTTTTAGAGGGTTTGACAGCATCACAGGCAGTATCTAAGTTGTGATTATTAGTGACAAGAGATTGAGAAAGAAGGCATAATGGATAGTTTCTAACACAGTTGATGAGTGTCACCAGAACAGATAGTCCCTAAGGGAATTGCATGAGGAACTTGGAGACTTCTCCATCCCTCTCCTTTCACTCAGATCTGAAATGGCAGGTCCCCGTGGGGTTATCCAAGCACAGGGCTCAATACAAGAAATCTCAGCTGCTGATGTCAGCAGTGCTGTTCCCTTCTCCTCCTTCCTCCATGTCCCTGCTAACGATATCATAAGAGGAAGATTTGTGCAGGGTCTCCCGTGCACTTATCTGGGCTTTTCTTTGCAGGGCTCTTTCTCCTCGTTTTGCTCCTGTCCATATTCTTTGCCAGCCGCCTCCGCCCAGCTAGCCGTGCTCCAGTCCTGTTCCGGCCAGACACCAACATCCAGGTGCTGCTAGACCTGAAATACAACCTGAGTGCTGAAGGCATCTCCTGCATTACCTGCTCAGGTGAGAGTGCTGATCTCCAGGGTGCAGACTGGGGGAGCTGGAACGTGAAAGAGAGAGCTGTGTTTTTCATGGCTCATTGGATACTGAATGGATCCTGTTGAAGGGAGGTGCATACTCTGAGTAGGACGGTGGTGTTGCCTGTAGGAGTTGAGCATATTGAAAAGCTGCTTTAGCAGTTTTTCTGCTAGAGCAAATAGCATTCAAGTTGAGCAAAACCAACTACTTTTACTCATAAGGGTCTCTGCCAGTGACCAGTCTGAGGTCAGTGGCTCTGTGTTCCCTGGTTTGGATTTGATATTCAATAGCAAAGTATCTGATGTGTTACCTATTCAGCTGAGTAGCATGCACAGTGATCATAGAATCATTAAGGTCGGAAAAGACTACCAAGATAATCTAGTCCAACCATCAATCTATGGCCACCATGCCTACCATGGTAGGTATCTTGCTGTGTCATTCACTGTTTCCTCCCTGAGTAACCTTGTGGGACAGGTTTGTTTCAGGAAAAGCCCCACAGTTTGCAGAACAACTTCCGAACATCCTTGGAGAAAAAGAAGAGAGGCTCTGGATCACCCTGGGGAAGTAAAGGGAGCATAACTGATACAGGGCAGCAAGGTAAGCAGGGCATGGGGACAGATTTTTTGGCCACATTTGTTTTAAAAAAAAAAGAAAAAAAATGATACAACCTCTGAATAACTGATATGGAATAATTTTCTTCTGACACATCCCTGCTGAGCCCTGGCTTGGTGCTGGATGTATAGGGCATCATTACCATGCCCCTTCCCCTCAATACCTACTGTTCTTCAGTACAAGATCTTACAATCCAGGTGGCAGAACAGTCTAGTGACAAATCCCAGTGGTCTGCCTAGTATGAGCACAGGGCTGGGAGCTCAGACCTTTTGCGTCCCTGTCCTATGTCACAGCCTTGTTGGCAGGCCACGAAGGGAGTAAATTCAGTTTGCTTTGCAGGGGATTTTGAGCATAAAAGAGTTATTGGGCCAGGTCCTGAGCTGACATGAATCAATAAGCCATCAGGAATTACTGCAGCTCAGGATATGTTTGTGAAAGCCTTTGAAAGGTGTGCTGTGCTGCTAGAAGGCAGAGGCTGTGCCTGCTGCCCCAGAGGAGACAACAGACCAGAAGAAAACCTCTTCCGCTGCTGCCCATGTCTGTAAGATTTGCTGAATGAGCAGTACCACAAGCCCTCATGCCCTCTCTCTGTTTTCTGCAGATCTGCAGGGGACTGTGTATATCTCCAAGTCCAGAAGCAAAGGAAGGCCAGCCATCTACAGATTCTCTCTCAATGCCAGCATCCCTGCCCCCTGGCAGATGGTGTCACCGGGAGATGGAGAGGTGCCTTCATTCCAGGTGAGTCAGTCCAGGGATGGTGGACCCCTCTATCAAGAGTGCAGCACTCAGGTGAGCACAAGAGCCTCCTGTCACTCCACAGGGCCCTGGGTAGCTCAGGGTGAAGGGGGTTGCAGTAAGGGAGCTAGCACAGAGGGCCTTGCTAGAGGGCCTTGCACTGCCCCAGTATTGGTCTGTTGCAGTTGCAGTGTGATTGTCAGCAATGAGAGCAGGAGTGTGGGTGTCTGTGGGGATCAGATGAGTTCTGGCATCATCAGCTGAGCTCAATTTATAGAAACTGTAATGAGACAGCTGCATTCCCACTGCTTCCTTCTGTCCGTGCACAGACAGCTGGTGAGCAGGCAACACTGCTTGTGCACGTGTTGGGCATGGACACCCCCAGCAGAATTCTCTTGCATTTCTCCCTCATCCTGAACAGAGCAGCCACCATCCAGCTCGGGCACAAAGAATGGGGGTGGCAAGGGGTTCCATCACACACACGATGGGAAGGAGGCAGGCTGGGGACTGGCTGGGTTTGTTCCTACAGTGCTCATTCTGTATGGTTGTGCCAGTGCTCTGGGAGGAGGGGAGTGTGTGATGCTAACATATGACAGGCTGCAACCTTGTGGAGTTAAGTGTCTGTTTTCATTAATCCATTGCTTAGGTGTATAGAGTGCCTTTCGGTAACTTCACCAGGAAGCTGACAGCTTGTGTGTCCACAGTAGGGCTGCTTAAGCAGACGAGCCCCAGGAAGTGGATGATGACTACCTTGTCCTGTGATAGCAAGAGAGGCTGGAAGTTCGACTTCAGTTTCTACGTGGCCGCCAAGGAGCAGCAGCGAACACGGTAACCCTCCAAAGCCCACATGGCCAGGCAGCAAACAGTGCACCTGAATGGTTGAAACACAATGCCTCGTGTCCAGTGCCAGTCCTGCTCTCAGCTGAACGTCCCTGGCCTTAGGCCTCTTTGCTGCACATATGCCCCACTTTGCCAAGTTATTTTGCAGCCTCACAACACCACTAACACTTGTCACAGGCTTGCCAGATGCAGGATTGTCACTGTGGGCCTCGTGTGTCAAAAAGAAGTTGCTGATTTTTGTGTTGACCTTACCCAGCTGAGGCCTTGGGCTGAGCAGGCAGCACACAGAGCACAATGGCTAGGGATCCAAGTCTCGAGCCGTGCAGTTTTTCCCTTCCCTCTGTCCTTGAGAACGTCTGTTTCCATGTAGTGCTGTGGAGATCATCCATACTACCTGTGCCCTACCATAACAAACTCTTTTTCCTGCACAGGAAGCTGTATTTTGCCCAATCACACAAGCCTCCTTACCATGGCCGAGTGTGTGTGGCACCTCCTGGTTGTCTCCTCAGCTCCAGCCCAGATGGACCCACCAAAGGCATCCTTTATGTTCCCAGTGAGAAAGGTGAGCTACTGAGGACCCGTTCAGCCATGCCTTGTTGCTGGTGATGCTTGAGAGTCAGCTGGGTTTTTGCCTTCAGGTGTAACCTTCCTTTCTTCCACATTTGATAGCAGCACCCAAAGCAAGGCTCTCGGCGACTTCTGGGTTTAATCCTTGCATGAACACGGGCTGCGGGAAGCCAGCAGTGCGACCACTGGTGGACACAGGCGCCATGGTGTTCGTCGTCTTTGGCATCCGAGGGGTGAATCGTACCAAGCACTCGGACAACCACGTCATCGCAGACATGGTACACGAATGCTGAACAGCCAGCTGGGACTGATGAGTGAAGGAAGGGTCTCCCTGGATGGTATTTAGTTATTCCCTGCAGCAGTCAGGACAGATGGAGGTGGCTGGCTGTGATGAGCCAGAAGCACGCTCTGTATAGAACATTCCCAAACAATAGGGATGAAGAAGCCCTTTCCTAAAACTGCTTCAGACTTTTCAGAAAATCCCTTTTGGAGTGCAGTACCTAACCTTCTAATTTTAAGTCTAAATCTGGCTTGCCTGAGAATTTTAGAAGCAAACCCATCTTGAGCTCGGTGTGGAAATGTCACTGTAAACTCAAGATCCAGGCAACTGATATTTTTCTATAATTGTTTATTTTGTTATGAGATTGTAACGTGGAAAAAATACAAAGCACTCTAGAGAAAGTTTCCTAAAAGTGATGTTTTCAGAAGCAGTTTATCCCCCACCTCAGGTACTTGGAAATATTCACAGCCTTTCACTAGCAGAATTATGCTTAGCTGTGGCAGTTGCGGATGCATTTCAGCCTTTTGATCTGGGTTCTGTCCTTGTTTCCTCTGGAGGGAACAGCACCACACACAAGCAGTAGAGTGGACAGAAAGCTGGAATTGTTCAGTCTCCTTACTCAGACCACAGTGGTTTGGGGCACGGCCTGGTAGCCGTGTATTCATCAGTTCTTCTGTCACACTGCCTGATATATGTATCTACAATTTTTTAATGTAGTTTCTTTCTGGGTTGTCTGGTGAGGCAAACATGTGAGGTTTGTTTACTGTAGAAGCTATGGTCTGAATAAGCAGATTGCAAGCTCTGTGCCCAAGTTCTGCCTTGTGCCAGTTGCAGTGTGCATGTCTCACGTGTGGTGCTTCTGTTGTTGTGTCTCCTTGTGAAAGGGCAGCGTTATCTACGATGACAGCTTCGACCTCTTCAAAGAGATTGGCAACCTGTGTCGCCTCTGCAAAGCCATCGCCAGCAACACCGAGCTTGTGAAGCCAGGAGGGGCTCAGTGCCTGCCCTCGGGTACGTGGGTCCTCAGGAAGACCCTGGGTCCCTGGGTGGACGCTGCTTCTCACCTTTCAGCCTGAGGATCGTAGCTCCTAAGGGCTTCTAAACCTTCAGTTCCCAGCTTGATGAAGAGAGGCAAGGAAGCAAACATACCAGTCGGTGATAAATGCAGGCAGTGCAGAGAGCAGAGGTGTTTCTCAGCAGGCAGCTCTTTGAGCTGGCTGCAGCACAGCTTTGGCCCAGGTCACAGCTCCCACCTCCACGAGCCACTCACCCTATGCTTGCATTTGTTGTGCCAGTTTCTTCAAGGATGAGAAATACCCAGCAAGTAGGACAGCAGCGGCAGATGCCTGTTCTGCATCTCTGTTAGCAACAGTGCTGCTTGAGTTGTGATCATGTCCTGTTCAGTGCTGACAGCACTGACTGCCCTCTCAAGCTGAGAATTCTGATCCTGAGATCTCTAGTGCTTTTACAAGTCAGAGTTGCAAGGGGAAGCAGCTGCTGACAAATGCAGCCTGCAGCTTCCTTGTTTTTTTCCCCTTTGTTCCCATGTGCTCCCTTTCCCTGTCCTGTCCTCCACTCCTTGCTCTTTCTTTCTCTCCAGGTTATAGCATCTCCTCCTTTCTGCAGATGTTGCACCCTGAGTGCAAGAACATCCCTGAGCCGAACCTGCTGCCTGGACAGCTCTCTCACGGGGCAGTGGGAGTGAAGGATGGGAAGGTGCAGTGGATCTCCATGGCATTTGAATCAGTGAGCATCACCATCTATCCTTGGGACACCTTCTTCTTGTGACTTCTAGGGGCTTAGCTCTGTTCTTTCTGCACTAGCCACTTTCATTTGCAGCCATAAATTAGTGCTTGCTGGTGTTTGTGCCGGGTTGCAGACAGATGCCTGCACTCACATGTTGCTAAGAAGTAGCTGCTTATGCCACCCTTTGCTCCTACCATGAGTTCAGGCAAAGAGCTGGTGGCTTTTTGCCCCTTTAAGTTCTGCCTGCTACTCCAGCTGTTTGTTCTACCTTCACCCTTGCATACACTGCATCAGGGAGCAGGACACAAATGTAACATGTTCATCTTCTTACAGACAACCTACAAAGGGAAATCTTCCTTCCAGACGTATGCTGATTATCTGAAATGGGAGACATTCCTGCAGCAGCAACTCCAGCTCTTCCCAGAGGGTTCTGCTCTCCGTCATGGTTTCCAGACCTGTGAGCACTGGAAGCAGATCTTCATGGAGATTATAGGCAAGTGACTGTCCTGTTTCTCTCCCTAAGGAAGCCAAGCGCAACACCCTTTGCTCCATTTTATGCCGTGTTGTATCTTCAGTCCCTTAGGACTGTGCACAGTCCTAAGATCTTCTTCCACTCCAAGCAGCACATACTGTCGAAATCCCTAAATAGAGTTCAGGGAAGTAGAGAAAGTGGGGAAATTTGCTTTGCTGCTGGGGAGTCCAGGGATGCAGTTCCCCCTCACCCCAGCTGTCACCATCCCAGGCTCCAGTTAACTGGCTGTTTCTCTTATAGGAGTGCAGAGTGCCCTGTATGGTCTCATCCTTTCGCTGGTTATTTGTGTGGCTGCAGTGGCAGTGTTCACCACTCACATCCTCCTCCTGCTGCCAGTGCTGCTCAGCATTTTAGGTAAAATTGCTGACCTTGGTGTGCCAGGCCTTCCCTTTCTCTGAGATTAGTGGGTTGTGCCACTGCTGAGTGATGATTCAAACTGAGTTGTTATTTCTCTCTGTAAATCCTTTTGGTTTCCTGGACTCAGTCCTGCTATGCTCAGGTGAATGGGAGAAACTCTCGACAACTGCATAGGAACCTCATTGGGAAAACAGATTTGTGTATCTAATTCCCTGTGTGCTTTATCTACACAATCCCTTCTATTTGTTTAAATAAGGGGTTTAGCTACACAAATGCCATCCTTGCCTGTTATGTATAATAATGTGATTAAGTCCCACATGCCCTGAATAGCAATTGCACTGCTTCCCAAGGATCAGCACCATGGCTGCTGTTTCCAAGCAGTGGGAGATTTTAAAAGCTGAATATTTGAGTGTTTTTGTTAGTATTTGAAGCAAATTTCTAAATAGCTCCCTCTCCTTGGCTGGTGATTTGACGATATTATGGACTAAGTGTGTTGCTTAACTTCCCGGTTTCAAAATCAAATCTATCATTTTAAAACCACTTACTCTCCCACACATGACTCACAAACAAACAGCACTCGTGCCTTTAAGAAAACCTTGTGCATGTGCTCAGGCTGTGAGTAAACTCCAGCAAGCAAAACATAGGGCCCTCTTCCATCCAGTGCACGTATGCACGCTTGCTTGTGTTGAATTCATTAGTCTGGTTGGTATCAGTCTGTCATTTTGCCTGATGTTTTAGTGAGGTGCTTCGCTATCCCCAGCAGGTCTGAGTGCATTATTGGATGGCGCGAAGGTGAGGGAAGCATTCGCCTTTGTGGGCAGGAGGGAGGACGTAAAGCATTGAGCCTGGCTGGCGTACAGAGCTCAGAGGCATGATCTCAAAATCCCCTGAGACTGAGCTGTAACAGTAAGGCTGAGCAGCACTCCTTGAGTCCCCTAAACTTGCCTAACATGAGCTTCTTCATGCAGGTGTGGTCTGCCTGGTGGTGACCATCATGTACTGGTCTGGCTGGGAAATGGGGGCTGTGGAAGCCATTTCTCTGTCCATCCTCGTTGGCTCTTCTGTCGATTACTGCGTGCACTTGGTGGAGGGCTACCTGCTGGCAGGGGAAAACCTGCCGCTGCACCACGCAGAGGTGAGCTCTTTTCCTCCTAAAGCTTTGCACGCACTCCCCTCGTGCCTTTGGTATCACCCAGCTGTGATGCAGGATGTAAGATGTGCTGGGCAAAATGGAATGCCTCCTGCCATCCTCACAACGTGCCTGGGTAACTTTTCCAGCTGATGTGAGCTGATGTACCTGGAGTTAGTAAAACCCAGCTGAGCATCCAACCTGCATTCTTGTCCCTCTCTCAACGGCCACTGGACACACCTGTGTCCAAAGCAATGCTTTTTCATGCCCCACTAAGGACAGCGAGAGCCTTAGAGTAGCCCTAAACTCATCCTGTAACTTCTGAAAATCAGACTGCCTTGTGACTTGCCCCCTCTGGCCCTGCTAACGTCTTTCCCTCTTCGGGAAGATGGGCATCACAAAAGCTTGGGGATCTCTGTTCCCTGGTACAGCATCTGTTTGCAGTCCACCCACCTGATGTGGCTGAAAGAAGGCACTGGTGGAGGCACAAAATCCAGCACTTAGTCTCTGCTGGATTTTAACCTCATGGCTATTTGCCTGGTGTGCTCAGAGACTGCAGAAACAGCGAGAAGTACACTCACACAGCGTCTGTGTCCCAGACCAGGACTCCGTGAGCTAAGCCACCCTCTCAGAGCATAAAGCATTTCTGCAGTCCTGTGTGCTTTGTCCCTGCTCCCCGTGACACTGCTGTCCCTTCCGCCAGGACCCCACAGCCTGCCGCCAGTGGAGGACGATTGAAGCTATCCGTCACGTGGGCGTAGCAATTGTCTCGAGTGCTGTCACCACCGTGATTGCCACCGTCCCGCTCTTCTTCTGCATCATTGCCCCTTTCGCCAAGTTTGGGAAGATCGTGGCCCTCAACACGGCAGTCTCCATCCTATACACGCTGACTGTGAGCACAGCCCTGCTGAGCATCATGGGGCCCGGCACCTTCACCCGGAGCAGGACTTCCTGCCTCAAGGCTGTGGCAGGGGTGCTTCTCGCTGGCCTGCTGGGTCTATGCATCTGCCTTGCCCTGCTAAAGGGTGGATTTAAGATCCCTCTCCCTAATGGGACAGCCCTGTAGACCTCACACCGAGAGCCACACGATCTGTCCTCTTGCTCCCTTTTCTTTTTTTCTTTCTTTTTTTTTTTAAAGGATATTTTTTGTAAGAAAAAAAAAGAGGAAAAAAAATCCTGTTTTTTCCAGAAGTTTTTCAACTCCAGATGCACTTTATTTTCTAATGGGTTTTGCTCTAAACTTGTATTTATTTCAGAAGTGATGGATGGATGACGGACAGTGAGGGCTGCCCAGGGAATTCCTCAGCCCATGAGTAGGAGGGGAGAAGGTGCTCTTCTCTCAATTTTCTTTCTGCTTTTCTTTTTTTAAATGAACAGAGCTTTCTGGAACCACAAAGGTAAAGAAGTCAGGTAGGCCGTCTGACCCCTTTCAAACTGCTTCCTTTCTGTCCTTGACATGGCCAGGGTCAGCATTGTGACGATGGCTTTAGAGGTGATGTCCTGTCCCATAACAGGGCTGTGCATCAACACCTGAGCCTTGCAAAGGGCAGCGAGGCCTGGGGAATAGCATTGCTTTGCTATGCCCCGTGCTCAGCTGCAAACTCACTGCACAGGATGCATTTCCCAGCTAGCTCTTACTGGGGTGGTTGTGAAATTAAAATGAGAGATTTTGGGGCAGCACCACCTGCTGGGACCTGCTTTCATTGTTAGCGGGGAATGCCAGGACATGTGGCTCTTTCTTTCATAAAGGACGCCGGTCCTCTCACTGGGATCCCTTGTGTCTCTGAACAGTCATCAGAACACTGTTGGTGCCTACAGGGCCCTGTCCTCCTCTCCTTCTTGCCAAGGTAGCAGTGGTGTCCTGTCCCAGCTCCCGCTCTGTTTGTGACTTCACCAATCTACCTCTGCTCTTCATGGCAGAGAGAGAACTGAAGACCTTCAGCTCGGTACAAAGATTTTTGCTCCAGGACCTGGCATCCAGCACTTAGCCTGAGGATAAACTAACCCCTGTAGCAAGGTAGAGCCCATAGCTGGCAGCATGCGTGGATTAACAGTGGGGCATTCTCTGTGGCAGCTCAGAGACCCTGCTGTGCAGACATGAAGGCAGCAGAGCTTCAGCCTGAGGCTGCTGCCTGCTCAAAGCAGATGGTTTATATTAAAGTAAAATGAAATTGCAAACTGGTGCCATTAACAAGTACATTTTAAGCATCACTGATTCCATCATATTCTTAAAATTGAAATAACTAAGTGTGTGCGTTGATATGCAGCACATCTGGTCCTTGGCAGAAGGGGAGGGGTCAGGCCCACTGGGAGATGCATTAAACATTATTTACAGGGATGCCAACAGAAAGAGGTGGCTGGAAAGCAGCCCGACTCCTCATTTGTTTGCAGATACCATGTCCCCGATGGCTTTGCATTCTCTGTCTGGATTGACCCCCTTTTTAAAATGGAAATGCCAGGAAGCTGGTCCCTCGTGCCAGCCACGTTCTGGGGACTGTGCTGCTGAGACAGACCAGCAGCTGCTGCTGCTTGGCTCACTATATCCCTGGTTTAATCCCTGCCAGTCTCTTACATCTTCACATCATGTTGTTCCTCTGAAACAGGATCAAACATTTGTTCCTAAACTAGGTTCCCCAAGGCATCAGCTGGAGAGAAGGGATTGAGGACAGGAGTCTCCTTAGGCTTTGTTGATGCCAGGAGAAATCTAGAGCAATCCATGAGGGTGGTGAAAGCATGAGCAAACAGGACCTGGTTTTCTTCCTCACCATCACCATGGCACAGCTGAGTTACCCTTTTCTGCAGGATTTACTGTTCCTTGACCCCTGTCTCTGCTCTGCCCAGCTCCTACAGGATGAACCCTGATGAATAAATGGTTCTGGGAAGGATTTTCAACCTTCCTAAACCTGTGGTTCTTTGAGAGCTGCTATACAAGGCTCAGCCACACTGATCTGCAAGCCCTGCTTTCCCTGATGTCTCATCTCCAGATTTAATTACTAGTGGTGCCCTGCGCACTTGTAAATGGCAGCAAGCACAGAGGGCAGCGTGCTGATGACATACAGCGATCTACATGGGTGTTGTGGGGCAGAGTGCAGGAGCCCTGGTGCTGCTGCCAAGGATGCTCTGACTGGAAGGCTTGACCCATATTCACCTATTGCTTCAACCTTCTTCGAGTGATTAAAGCTGATGGTTATTTCCAGGTCGCCAGACAAGAGAGGAAGGTGCTGAGTTAAGCCTTGCAGCATGTCCCTTCTGTGAGCACGGAGAAGCACTGAAAGATCTTTAAGGCGAGGCACAGATCTGCTTTAATCCTGCAAAACTTAACGCGCATTCATGCCCCAGGTATCCCACAGTTTTACTCACTATAAAGAGGCTAATATAAGCTCCTCACTTCCAGAGTGATGCTGGGCACGCCATGCTGAGACCAGTCCCTCAGCCATTCTCAGAAAGCAAAGATTAGTTTCAAAGTAGTGGAAAAGCTTTTGTGCCTCCGGGTTCTGATTTATCAGTGTCTGATCTCAGACAAAAATAACAGCATTCTTAGCACCCAACAGGTTCTGTCCCATTTTCTGGAGCAGGAAGGGGGAAGGACTGCTTTCTTATCCTCTCTAGCTAGTCAGAGCAGTAGGGCAGGCTGATATGAGCAGGAACAACACCTTCTCCATGTTTGCCCAAGTGGCTCTGGGAACACGCTAGAAAAGCAATGGCTGGAGTGATTCAGGAAGGAAAAGAAAAGACTAAGGTAAGTATAGCAGATGATTTGCAAAGGCATACTGAGGAGATGGTGTCCCTCCAGCAGGAAGCTGAGGCAGAGTTAGGATTTGGAGCTCACTCCAAGTTATAGTAGAATAGCCAGGAGATGATCCCAGATTATGCTTTCCAGTGCAGGTGCCCACTGGACATTGATAAGCTGAAAATTTAATGGTCACAACACTTGGGTTTTAGATGTAGAAGCACAGAATATCCTGCAGAGTGTTGCAGAGTGAAGGAGAAACAGAAGTGGAGCCCAGCCTTCCCTAGCATACTTGCAACACTGTCTTGGTGGAGACAGTAAATCAGTGGCAGATGCATACATCCATCTCCCTGGCATTAGAAAATATTCATAAAATTATAGGGGTAAGAAAATGGATGGGTTTATCTGAGCAAGCATGAAGGTGGGGCTGACAGCCCTGCTGGGAATCAGTGCTCTGAGGCAGATGCTTGTAGCAATAAAAAGCAAAGGCTCACCTGTCTAGCGCTGTTCAGGAGCAGATGCTTGCCCTAAATTAATTCCTCCCAAATCTCTACCCATCTTCTTTCTCTGATGCCCAGAGCATCTCTTGGGCCCTGTCACCTTGCTGTGCAAGGTTCCGCCTTCTCAGTGGTACCTCCTTTGCCTAAGATGCTCACAGATGCTGAACTAAGGCATGCTGGAGACTTTCTCAGAATTTCTCAGGCAGGGGAAGCTAAGGTGCTAAAATTCTTCATATAAAGCTGCCAGTTTCAGTGTTCTTAAATAGTTGAACACATTGTCATGGAAATATTTCATCCTGGCTTTACTTGTGAGAGAACGCACTGTTTTTCCATTTCAAAACAATCTTACTGCTGCAGTTAAAAAGAAACATACACGGGTTCTCAGTTACAGCACACTGCAATTAATATTTGTTATCTGCCCATCCTCTTTTTTTTTTTTTTTTTTTGGTAAGTTCTGTTTTGAAGGATACCTTCTGAGAAGTTAACATTTCAGGATGGAAACTGTAATCTCCTAGAGCTGATCATCTGATCATCTAGAGCTGATCCTGTCCTGACAAGAAGCCCTCAGTAGTTACAGGAGGGCATTGATTCCTGTTTGCCAAAGCAGAGATATGTACAGAGCTGCTGCCTTTAGAATTGCTGCTGCGTGAGTTCAAGGTTCCCCACAGACAATGGTGAGAATAGGACTCACAACAGCTTTGGAGCAAAGAGGAACAGAGCTGATGTGCTTTGCAAAGATCAGTGTCAGAAATAGACCCAGGTCTCCTCACTCCATTTCTTTGCTTTTGTTGCAGTGGTTCTTGAGGCGCTGGGTTCATGCAGGGCCTGTACAGGCAATGGAGTCATCAGGGCTGGCCACCAATCTTGGTGGTTTCAAAGGCTGCAAATACTGGAAAGGGATCAGTGACTGTGCTGGGCTGTGATCTCTGTCCCAAGCAAAGCCAGCCTGGAAATTATCCCCAAGGAGAAGGATATATGGCGTGCTTACAGAGCTGTTTGCACACTGTGTTGGCAATCTGGCTGCAGGGGTCTCCTGAGACCCCCTGAGACCCCTGACTTTGTCACCACTGGAACAAACTGGGATGTTGCTTTTATGTCACAGCACCTCATTTTGGCGTGTGCTGCACTGAATTTTCTTACCAGAGCGGCTTGCCCTCTTGGAAAATTATGAAAGGCCACGTAAATGTGTGCACACTGTCCGGCAGGAAAACTGTGCTGATTGATTTGCAGCCAGGCAGGGCAAGTCTCTTAGTAATTAGCAAAATCACTCCTCACCCGGATAGCATGCAAGTCACAGTTCACAGGTTATCCTGTTTCAAAGCCCTTTACTAACTCCTCTTCCTCAGCTTCACACCCAGGTCCTGGAATTGGAAACTCTCACAGAACCCATTCATCA
This sequence comes from Lagopus leucura, assembly GCF_019238085.1. Classification (NCBI taxonomy): domain Eukaryota; kingdom Metazoa; phylum Chordata; class Aves; order Galliformes; family Phasianidae; genus Lagopus; species Lagopus leucura. The sequence goes on from NW_024962286.1 coordinate 785,195, forward strand.
GAATGGAGGTGTGGGATGCGTCCTCCCCTTGGGGGCAGCAGGGGGGGTGATAGGAGGACTGGAGGCAGAGCAGCAGGCAGGAAGGTTTGCAGGGAAGAGAGCAAAGAAGAGGGATGATGTGGGAGAGGGGGCAGGAGCACCTCAAAGTGCTGCCGCTTCGCCACGTGCCTGCAGACCTTCGCATCGGTTCTCAGAGTGATGTAGCACAATTCGCAATGTAACGTCCGCGTGTTACTTTTTGTAAGTCGTCTCCTACTCTCCCTATTTTCAATGTTCCTTGATTTTTGGAGACTTGTAAATAAAAGATTTTGACACTGGCTTGTTTGGCTCCCTCACACCACACCACGTTACAGGTAGGGCAAGGCGATGCTCCAGCTTCACACAGGGCTGGAGGAGGACTGGCTCAGGTGAGGGCTTCATCCATGTTTTCTGGGGCTCTTTTACTCCTCTGTTCCACACAGTGCTGCTGCCAGCACATGGAGATTGTTCCCCCGCGAGAATGGGATTCAGCAGCTCCTGTAGCACTGCAGTTCCCCAATGCCCGGCATGGACTGTGAGGGTGTCCTATGGGGATGGTCAGTGTGGAGGAGGCTCAGCAGAGACCTCAACACTTCAACTCCAGAAAGGAGGTTGTGGTGAAGCGCAATCGGTCTCCGCTCCCAGTGATAGGTCCAGAGCTAATGGCTTCAAGTTGCACTAGGGGAGCTTCAGGTTGGATAGTAGGAACAATTCGTTCTCAGGAGCGGTGATGCAGCGGAGCGGGCTGCCCAGGGAGCCGATGAGCTCAGCGCCCCCGGCCGCGCTGTAGTGCTTAAAGATGTGGCGCTGAGGGGTGGCCGTTACTGCCGCCAGGGGGCGGGAAAAGCGGGGGCGGGAACAAGCGGGGACGCAGCGCTGAGGGGAGGCGGGACGGGACTGAGGGCTCCGCTCCCGCCTGACGCGGCCGGCGGCGCTCGGCCCTTGCCAACGTTTTGTCACAAAAGCGCCTCAGTGGCGTCAGCAGAGCTGCGGCCCGCGGTGCTCCTCTGTACATTCAGCTTTGATCTGCTTCCCCTCAAGGTCTGAGCGTGAGGTGAGGCAGTGCCAGGCTCCCGTTTGTTGCAAGAGGTGAAGCGAACCCGGAGCAGTAGGTGTGCGGTGTGTTGTGTTTCGAAGAGCTGGCCCACCCTATTTCTTATGTATATTTTTTCCCCTCGAGTCAAACATTGCCCCAAGAGCTCAGCACAAAAGCATGCCTCATAGCATGCAGCGAGATGAAAGGCCAGAGGGCTCGGCAGCCCCTCTGTAGGTTTTTTGGGAGGAGAAAAGCGAAATCCTAGGGTTGGGGTTGGAGAAGGCTGCCAAAGATCTGGGTTTCAAACCCAAATCTGAAGCACAGAAGCCCCTCTGCGAGGTGGAGGTGTGTGCACTTCAGGCTGAAAGGCAGCAGCTGGGGAACTGCACCATGAACAACTGCTCACAATGGGATGGGTTGAACTACAGATGGTTTGGGCAGACAGTGGAAATGGCCTCTGCCTTTTAAGTGAAAGGCTGATTCTGGGAGATGCGATTATGAAGTAATAATAAGGGTTGCTAAGTGGTAAAGAAGGCCTGGAGGAGGTATGGATACCACTACACCTGTGATTTTGAGTAGCCAAGAGGGGATGTGGTGGTTGTGAAGGTTCTGGTGCCTGTAGTGGCCCTACAGCACGTAGGCAGGGAGCTGAGTCACATCTTCTTCCATATCTGTCTGGCAGCCTCAAAGCACCCAGAGCAGAAGTAGGTGCGAGGGCATCCCATCACAGTAGGGGTGAGCTGAAACTTGGTGCTGAGTATTGTGGCTCAGTTCTTTTTTTGCAGAAAGGCAGCTCTCACTGCTCCGTTTTAACACTTGTTAGCTCAAGTTCAGTGTTAGACTCCTGTTAGCTACAGGTGTGGGTGCTGATATCTCATTAGCCACCACCAAAGAGCTCTGCAGCTTTGTCAGAGCACTGCAGGTGGTGGCTGGTAGGTGATTAATAAGTTTCCCCCCACACCCCAATGAGGTGGCAAGGGGCAATTTGCCTGACCCTGGGAACCGCAGAGGGGGTGAGCTTTCAAAGCAGCTGTGTGAAAGTGTTCTTTCTTAAACTTGGGATGACCCTTTCAACTGAATCTCTTAGTGCTGAGTGAAAGTACAGGGTGACTGCAAAGGAAAGTTCCTTGTCTTGATTTAAGACTTTTAAGCATTTCTTGCTGGGGGCTTATATCCCACTGAGCTTCCTGGGACTGTGCCATGGTGGATGTGAAGAGGCAGTGGGGATGCAGGTCCTTCCTTGTGAACCCACTCCCAACCTATCAGCTGACTCCTGGGAGCCTTTCCCAAAGTGTCATGGCCTGGGCTTCCCTTGAGCTATTTGCAGACCGATAAAGGAAAATGAAGAAAAAAACAGGTAAGTGATAAAGCAATGTACAAGATAACACCTGAGCTTGGACCCAAGTTTGTTGTTTGCATTAAGCACATCTTGTCCAAAATGTTCCATGCTGTGGGAGTGATGCAATTCAGGAGCTGCCCCTTGTTGGTGTACAGGAGTGTGGTGAGTTCACTGCTGCTCTGCTTTGCTTCAAGGAGTTTGTTTGATGGTCAGTACAACCTTGTCACAAGAGGCAGCTGTGGTTCATCTCCCTGAGTGTCACCTGGCCTTGTGGTAATCTCCTGAATGTAATGCAGCCTGAGTCTGCTGAAGGATCTGCTGCCTGTGGGTTTTTATTTCCAGCTCTTGATTTGGAGAGTGAAAAGTTCCTGGCCAGATAAAGTCCTTACTAACTGCAAGGCTGTGCAAGAGAAGTTAATGGTGGTGCTTTTATCATTTTTGTGCCTTTATCTGCTTCTGCCTTTAGGTCCTAGGATGGGGTGACACTGTGCTGCTGCAGTTGAAATAGAGGTCTGATCAAGCAGTGTGAAAATAGTAGTGGCTTTTTCTCTTCTGTAGGTGCCGTTGAGCTAGCTCTGATATTACTGATGGACCACAGTGCTCCCTCTATATACTCTATGGAGTGCTCCTGAGGACAGTTTGTCAGGCTGGCTGCAGAGATTGGAGAGCTGGTGATTTTTTTTAATATCCTTTTTTTTTTTTTTTTTAATCCTTGCAGCCTTCCTGAAGGATTTAGTTCCTCAGAGTCAGAGGTGTAAATGTACAGGAGGCCTGTCCCTGCTTCTAGCATTCATGTACCTCTCAAAGGAGTTGTTATAGAGGAGTTGAAGGGTATACTCAGGCTATTGTGAGTGTTTCCAATGACAGTGATGATAAATCATGGTATCTTGCCAGTGCTTTGTCTGTACATCTTTAAGCTTTTTTTTTTCTGCCTCAGAAATGGAAGTGACATCTGTGTCTAACGTGTCGAGGCTGTGACCTCAGTGAAATCCCCTGATGGCTGCTGCCACAATGTACTCTGCATCACCTAGAGCTGCTCTGCAAAGACACTGTCTTCGCTGTACCAGATGTCATGCAGCCAGAGTGAGGGCACCATGTGAGCAGGCAGCCTTGCAGTGCCCCAGGGCGCCTGCTTCTGTCTGGGGATATAGGAAGGCTGCTGGCTCCTTGGGGCATAGGTTAGGCTGACTGCAGTTGAGTTTGTAGGGCAAAAGAAAGCCCGCTCTGAGCTGCCTCAATATGTGCTTGGGAATCTGGTGTGGTGAGAGGTCATCTCTGGCCCCCTGGTGTGCTGTTACCAACTACCTGCTTCAATGGCCTTTGGTTTTTTGGAGCTTTAAAGCTGATTGTGCGGTGGGTAATAAACTAAAGATAGGAGCATGCCTCCAATTCTGGAAAGCATGGCAGGCACAAGATCAAAGACCTAGCTAAGCATTTCATTCTGTTCTACCCGAGGTTAGCATCGTAAGTTCCTGGAAAAGTCTGCCAGTGCTGTCTGGAAAGCTTTCTCTCTGCTGTCTGATCTGGGGCTGTTTCTGATAAAGGTGACTGCAGAAAAGCAGATACAGCTCCTTCCAGATGCACGGAGACACTTAAGTTCCTCCTTCAGCACTGACCTCGTTCCTGTTGGGCTGAGAGCAGCTGGCTCAGTACCAAATGCTTCCTGCCCGTGCAGCTGCTGGCTTTCTGGCATTCTGTGGTCGATTGCTGTATCCTGGTAGGTAATGGGGCTGTTGGGCTGTGGGGAAATGCACGATGGAGCTGCAGCTGAGCTGGTAGGGCCATCGCAATGGGATCTGTGCCTGGAGTTGGGCATGCAGCAGTGGGCCAGGACTGCTCAAGGCACCCAGCCAGAGAGGACTGCTGGTGACTAGCCACTAGCCTCATGATGCAGGCTGTGCTCAGTGGCCTGCAGTCCCATTTATTAGCACTTAAAACTTGCTGTCTCTGCTCCAAATGGAGTGTTTACAGCATTGACACAAACAGCTGTCCCAGTCAGCCAGATCATAACAAATGGGAGTTTTGGCTGGAGTGTTATTTTGCTGCAAGGGGGTAATACATCTTATTACTAAACAATGAAGTTCGTGATGGATGGTGACGAGGCTCTTTGCTGTCTTGCTTGATGATCGCACTGAAAAATAAACATAAAACCTAAGACGTTCCCAGGGATCTAGGCAAGGCCTTGCATTGTGCTTTGTTAGAGACAGCTTTGAGGTTCCCTGATGCCTAAGCTGCAAGAGCCTTTTCAGCAGGCTGCTGGTTTTGCTGCCTTCTCTCTGCAGTGGATTAGGTGGAAGGGATTTGGGGGTCAAGGAGTGAAATTCCAGGAGAGAGAAGGATGTGCTTGTCAAAAACATGGGGTGTAGCAAGAGCTGAGAAAAGTTGGTCACTTTTGGAATTCCACATTGGAATAATGCAGAGGTCTTGTTCATGGTGATGCTGTCTGATTACCGGGCATATGGGTCAAACTGTGTCATTTTGATTCAGCCTGAAGTAGGGCTGCATTGCTGCTGGACTGAGGGGCACGGTCCTCCAGAGAGCTATGTGGTGTATGGGAACTGTTGAGTCATGGCCTGAACCACTGATTGAGCACCTGGGGAAAGGACTGGGTCAGCCTTGGCAGCACAGGTGAAGGCAGTTCAGCTGTGTAACCAGGAGGAGTGGAACCTGGCTGCACCTCTTTTAGATGCCCTCATTTAAGGGCTGACTGCCACTGGGGAAGGATCTCTTTCTGGAGATCCCTCCTTGGTGAAGATTTCCCCTGTGAACCTGGGATCTTCTGATATGTCTAAGCAATCTTCTTCCCTTCCCTTATGGCACCTTTCTATCATGTCAGTCCTTCCATCTTTTCCCATATTAGTCTGTCCAATTGCTACAGCAGGTAATTATTGTTATATAGAGTGACAGGGTCCTCCTGAAGGCCATGCGCGCGATTCTGCTGCTTTATGTGACTTGTGTGGAAGGCTGTAAGCCATACTTCTCTGGGCAGAGAGGTGGAACAGGTTATATGCTCACTTAATACCAGTGCAAAATTGAACAAATGCTGTTTAATGCAGAGCTATTCTGATTGCCTGCCCTCCTCTGCTTCTAAGTACCTGCAGCAGCAGAGCTCAAGACCGTGCAGGTGGGTTATCTACAACTTGGACTCATTGCAGAGATGTTGAGGGGCTCTTGGACTGAGATCTACAGGAGCTGCAGAGGAGTATTAGCTGCCTGAAAACTGTGTGTATGACTCACAGGTCTCCTACACACACCTTCACCCACATGCCCTTCCCTTCGTGCTGTTTCCAAGCATGAGGACTGCTGAATTTTTCTGCTCTCCTCCACCCCAACTGTGTTTTCTTTTTTTTAAAAAAGAGCTGTGAAATGATTGGAACAGGTGGTGCTGTGATTTCCCAACAGTGTAAATAAATAGATTCAGGCCACAAGTGGGGCAAGCAAAACAGATCAGTTGGAGCTGCTTGCTGCTGCTTCTGGGGCTCTATAAGCAGAGGTGCAGGGTATGAGATGAAGCACAATGGGCCTGACAGCAATGGAGACTGGCATGGAGTATGTGAGTGACACTGGTTGCGTCTGGAAGCCAATTAAAGCTTATTTAAAATATTAGCATATCAGCAGGCAGGAGTTCTTCCGACCGGATTGGTTTCACTAGGGGATCAGGGAATATGGCCAGTGTTCAGCTGGCAGTCATTCTTTTCAACACGATTGCATTCATCACCTGACCTGCCAGGGCACTGCTGGAGGAGGCTGTGTCCCTGGGAAGGGTATTGCTGGCGCTGCACCCCTGCTGCAGGAGCTGCACCAGTGAATGGCAGTGCAGGGATGAGCTCCCGCTTGGGAGCCAGGAGAGCAAACAACAAAGCAGCTCTGGTTTTGTGCCAGTGTGTTTGTGGAGTGGATGAAGGAGGCAGGAAGCTTTAGAAAAATAATCCCTGCTTTTCCCTGTCAAGTTCTCCCTGCTATATATTTATATTTAGTGTCTATTTAGCAGTGAAGAGGGGAGGGCTGTCTGGCAAAGTGGTTTGCTGGGAGAAAGTGGGTTTGTAATCCAGACAGATTCAAAGGCAGCCTTAAATAGAGCATTAATGGACTGAGGGGTTGAAGATTGCAATCTTCTATTTTGGTGAAAATGGAGCTTTCTGTGTGTGTCAGCTGCTGCTCGCATGCAGGGATTGTTGGTCACTGCGTGGAGGAGCTGTCACTTGTGTATTTGCCTGCAGTGCACAAGCATTCCTGAGAATCTTCCTGTTATTTGGGGTACTCTGGGGTCAAGTTCTATTAAAAACGTGGAAAGAGAGGGAGCAGAGCTGGCTTACTGCATGCGTCATGTATGTGTCAGGATGAAACAAGCAGCATTGTGGTTGGTTTGGGGGCACAGAGCAGTCAGACCCTGTGTTGTGATCTGGGAAGTACCTTGTGGCTTTTTCCTTTCTCCCTGAGTAGGAATTTGGGCTCTGAAGCATTGCCAAGCAATGCCTGTCCCTGCTGCCTGCTTGTCTCCTGGGCTGGATAGGCTGAGGTCTCGGTCCTTCATCTGTGTAGCATCGTTTTCACTTCAAATTGTACCAGCAGTTGGAGAGTTGAGCATTGAAAGATTTGCTAAATATCAAACAACAGCCAAAATCACTGTACTGTCTGTTTTCTTCCTGTCAAGGTCGTGGTGCACTTGGACACTTTCCTGACTGCTCACTGCAGTGCACGCTGGTGCTGGGAATCCCACCCGCAATAGATCAGTGCCCAGTGTCTGCAGGAGCAGGCTTTGGTTACCCCTGGTGTATTTGCTCTGTAGGCAATCAAGCCATGAGCTCTTCATACTTGTATTTTTGTTGATTGATATCAATATTGGAAAATTACATGTTGTATTGCCTGGTTACTGTGAGGTGAAGTAGCATGACCTTGGTTTCTGGGGGTGGCTGCAGATGGGTGTGCAAGCAGCTTCCATGGTGTGGGAGGGAAATTCAAGACCTGGAGCACTGCATGAGAGATCAGGGCTACAGATCCAAGTAAACTGGGAACCAAATTAGGAGTTAGCTGACTAGGTACAGCTTCTGTGGGCCTAGATGTGGGTCGTGGCAGTCTGAAGATCTGTGTGTACCCACACCAGCAGTACTGAAGTTGAGAGGAAAAGCTGGCCTCTAATAACTCTGTATCAGCAAAGAAATCATAGCATGCTCCACTGACACTGACAGTCTTCAGTTTCCTGCTGATGCTTTGGCCAGCGAGTCTGTCACTCAAATATCTGCTGAGGGGATGAGTGTGTGCCTGTTGGAGTCCTCGCCAAGGAGGAGCAAGGAAGATGGGGAGGTGACCTGGACTGGTGTTTGTTGCTGCACTCTGAGGAATTTCACTCAGAACAATGCAAATGGAACCAATTTTGTTCAAGAACGTGAACAGGTACTCAGAGGGCCCTTTTTTCCCCTCTTACCATAACTTCTCTAATTACTGCAATGTAAACCCTCACGCTGAAGCGTTCACAGGAGTGAGTTTACTCATTTTACTCTTTCTTGGCATAAAAAGCATCGCATTAATCAGGTTTTAATGTTTTCTCGCCAAGGGATGTGGATTATAAAGCTTTAGAAATAACTTGCAAATCTGGAAAAGCCAATTAATAAAACAAAAATTCTGATGTCACTTCCTCATAAATTAACAATTTATAGATAATTTACGGTGCTCGTGTCATTAGGCAAATGGACTTTAAATTGATTTCAAATTAGTGGGTTAATGATTTCCTGCAGGTAGTGTTACCATGGGCAGCATTCATGGTGGCTTTTCAGTAGAGGGGTAGGTGTGGGAGCAAACCACTGCCTCGATAATTGAGGCAATAATTGGAGCGGTGGTCACATTCAAATGCAGTATTGATCTGCAAAAAAGTGCTGACTTTCTCCATCACTGTGGCAAAGAGGGGGTGGGAAAGGACTCTAGGAAAGACTGCAGACTTTGCACATTTCTTGTATAATAACTTTTTTTGGTTCATATTAACTCCAGCTGGTGCACTGAGGTAGCCAAGTGATATGGTATTGTTGAATAACCTTGTAGTTTATAGGACAGGAATAATTATGCAGCTGAGTTCTAATTATAGCTGTGAGGGAACAACGTGTGCCCAAATTGATTAAAAATAGGGTGATGATTACATGGCTTCAATGCTGTTGAGTCTGAGACCAACCCAAGACAGAGTCCAGCTCAAGTGTTGCTACTTCTCCACTGTTAGCTTCCATCCTTGTGTGGTTTTCCCTCTTGTTTGTTTTTTTTTTTTTTTTTCTTCCATTTTAGTCTGTCTACAAATGTTGTACATGCTTTGAGGGATAGGCTGACGGCTTTTGAATGGAGGGGACCTTAAAGACCATCTATTTCCAACCTGCTCCCCTGGACTGGTTACTTCCCACCAGATCCCAGGGCCCATTCAACCTGGCCATGAATGCCTGCAGGGATCAGGCACTCACAGACTGCTCTTGGCAGCAGTGCCAGTGCCTCACCATCCTCTGAGCGTCACATTTCTTCCTAACATCTAATCTAGATCTTCCCTCTTTTAGTTTAAAGCCATTTCCTCTTCTTCTGTTGACACAGGGAGCTGCAGTTGGTGTCCTAGTGTGAGGTAAGCCTTTGATATCTCATCTTGGTTGACCATTAGTTGCCAGGAGCTCCAGGCTCCTTTCTTGTCACTATAGGAGCAACTCTAGTGGCATGTTTAGCAGTGTATGAAGGGGGACTGTAAGACAGAAGGGAACAGACTCTTTGGCAGGAGCTGTTGTGATAGGACAAGGAGAAATGGTTTTAAAAACTAGATGAGGGGAGATTTAGACTGGATAGAAGGAAGAAGTTTTTTATGAGTGGTGAGGCACTGCACAGAGTGCCCAGAGAGGTGGTGCAAGCACCCAAGGTCAGGGAATGGGGCTCTGAGCACCGATGGAGCTGTGGGTGTCCCTGCTCAGTACAGGGTTGGACCTGATGGCCTTTAGGGTCCCTTCCAGAACTCCAACCGTTCTATGATTTCTATAGGCATATGCTGGCATTAATAAATTGATGATCTGAGCTGCTTGTAACTCATCACCTTAATACTGGAGGCATAAAAAATACTAATGAATTCCTCCTCTGGGAGATGAAGACTTATTGTCCCAACCCTGTGACTGAAGCAGGGAAAGATGCCTGCCCAAGCTCATGGGATGAAATGTTAGCACAGCAAGGAGGGGCGCTTCTCTCCTGTTGATGTAGTGCTGCCTTCTGTGAGCCCTGCTTCACGTGGGTGTATTGCACAGTGTGATGTGGGACAGCTCTGCACAGTGACTGTGGTCTAAATTGGCAACGCTCTGAGCAGTGCTATGGGCACTGTTACTCCCTGCCACGCATGGGGAGGCTGAATGCTGTGGAGGATTACATTTTGAGCACGACGGACAGTAACTCATGAATTAAATGGCTGTGGAAATGGATTTTGTTGGCAGTACATATTTGTGGAGTGCAGTGTCTCTGTGGCTGGCTGTTTACACAAACTCTATTGCTTCCAAGCTTTGTATTACAAAATTAAATTCCTCCTGCATTAAAAATTTATGTTGGATGAAAAGATCAGTGTATTGAAACTTGGTGAGAACGTCCCCCTCTGTGCACATACACACCTCATTTAGATGTACCTCTGCTATGAATACCAGCTGATGATCCATATCGTGTGAGATAAGGCTTATAATTACCTTCTGTAAGAAGCAGAAAGATGCCCTTAAATAGGGGGCAATCCCTCTAAAGATGAAATTCATGCTAACTGAGAAGTTGTTACTGCATCCCTCGCATCTCCTGTGCTCCAGAGGTGTTGAAGAGAAAGAGATTTATGGGAAGGTGCTTTCTCACAATAGGTTATTTTGGCTTCAAGGACACTGAAATTCTATCACTTACTGCACAGAGCTACTTGTGTCAGTACACAATTCAGCTGGTAATTATAGCCTTTCATCTTATTAGCATATGTAAGAGTTTATATAAGTTTTATCCAAACATTTTTAATTCATTAGGTGTTCTTGTATCTGCTGTGCCCTGGGGCATAAGGAACACTCTGCACTTGTTTTTTATGTAAATTAGACCTTAAAGATGCACATATATCTGTAGACGTGCTTCTCCCATTTAAAAATGACACTATAAGATGCGTACAATGAGGGAGATAAGGATTTATAGTGCAGTGTTGGTAGAATACAGTTTATTTTGTATATAGTGTTGCAGAAAAGCAAATAGAGCAGCTTGTCTTACAGTGAGTCAATTATGAGAAGTCTGAGGGGAGAAGTGGAATGAGGAGGTGGGGAGTGAAAGGGAAGGCAGCAATGGTGAGAGTGGAGGTGAGCAGCAGCTTGAGGTAGGGACCCAAAGTAGGGCGAGGGTGGCAGGAGAGGAGAAGGATGGGAAGACCTGTGGGGTGAGGTCTTCAGCATCATGGCAACATGATGTTCCTGCTGCATCCACTGTGAGCGTTGTGTGGGAGGGCAGGTGGGATGCAGGCCCTGAGGGCCAGGCTTAGTGCTGCTGCTGGAGGAGATGGCTGTGAGTAATGGCAGCACCTGCACAGCACGGAGGGACCCCCAGCCCTCCCTGCAGAGAGGCACGTTGGTGCTGGCTGTCAGTGCAGGTGCTGCACGACTTGGCTTTTCCTGGTGCATGTGCTTTCCGTGGCCAGGTGGCAGCTCAGCATCTCTGTATGAAATTCCTTTTTCCCGTTAAATTGCAGGCTATTTATTTCTGCTTTCTTGGCTGGGGCTGCATGCTCTGAGTCTGGAGGAGCCGTGATCTGAAGGGACCATCTGTTTCTCTGGATGCAACCTGCTGGCAGGCAGGAGGTGGGAGGGGGTCGTGAAAGAAGGCTTCAGGTCCTGCGGTGCTGCTGTTCCTCATGCCTCCTCACTGTCTGAGCACTTAAAGAAAAATAGGATTATTACTGTTCTATTATTTCTCTGGCAGCTGAAATGGAGTCAGGCTGTTTTTTCCCTGCAGATGGAGAGATTGGGAACTTTGGGGACAAACCTGGGAACGCTGACCTTCAGAAGGGTTTGATTTGGTAACAGTTTTCTGAAATTGCTGGTGTTCAGAGCATTTGTTACCATCTTCAGAAACCCACAGAAAGGCTTCAGGTCTAAACCCACAAAGCTGTTGAAGGCTCTCACTTTAGGAGCCTACGTGGCAGCTTCATGCTTTGACTGATAGCAGCCTGTGAATGAAAGGCTCAGCCCCACAGTGCTATCTGCAAGTGTCTGTCACTCTCCATATTTAGCAAGAGCAGAGAGTGGGAGATACAACCTCTGATTAATGCCTCCTGGGAGTTTCTGCAATATTGTTTTGCAAGCAATTGTCATTTAACATTAAGGTAAATACCTAGCAGCTATGAACTAGAAAGCCTTTCTTCCTTTCCTTGCCCTCTTGGTTTCACAACCTCTGGATGATGTTAAAACCACATCTTTTCATCTTCCAGCACTGCTGGTGCCACAGAGCTCACCCTGAGCTGATGGCAGCTGGCTGCACCATGCTGGGTTGTAGGCAGATACTCACTGCTGTGATGGCTAAGAGGGGTTAAAATGGAAAGTTGCTTCTGCCCCTTTTACCTCTTGCAGGAGGCTGCTGGCTGGCACAGGACTGAGTGGCTGGATATGTAAATGAGTTCACTTTCATTAGAGATCTCAGCTGTAAGAAAACACCATTAACTCCATCAAGGCTCATCTCTTTTAATACCTGTGCTCCCCTTGGACACATCTAAGTTTCTAGGCTAATGATTTCTTAGCAGACTCTGGTGACTTTTACTTATGGAAGTTGCTTAAGATGTCACTCCTAATATTTTTTCCTCCATTTCTGAATGATATGAAGTCTGTTAATTATTATTGCTCCTCTGAAATGTTTAGTGCCTACCTCTCCTCCTTCCCTCACATGGTTCTCATCAATGTAACCCAGGCAGACTAATGGGAAACCTGCAGCACGGTCCTTCTCACTGCTGTGATGGAGATGAAATCATGTTTTGGGATCCCTGCATCATTGCAGGTGATAATAGTGCCAGTACCACCCCTGTGAAGGTGGAGGAAGCTTTCTTCAGTGAAGAACAGCACTCCTTTTTCATCAGCCCCCTAAAGGCCAGCAGTGTGGTTTGTTCGGGGTCCTTCAGGGCACAGCAAACAATTACTGATGCATGAAAGCCACCACTGCCCATGCTTTAACAGCACTGCAAATTACACTCATAAATTCACAGTGAGGCTAATTGCTGTTTTAAGGAGTAGATGTACTTTAAGGAGGAAAAAAAAAAAAATCTGTAAACACTCCAATGCCCTGCTGAGCAAAGAAATATTCATCTTGGGTAAGGAATAGCCTTCCAGGGCAATATGAATGCAAGCTGGGTCACAAGCTTCTCAAGGGTACTCACATTCCCCCAATGTGGTTCTAAGTGAGTGGAATCCCAGAATGACCCAGGTTGGAAGGGACCTCAAGGATCATGAATCTCCAACCCCCGTGTTACATGCAGGGCCACCAACCTCCACATTTCATACCAGTCCAGGCTGCCCAGGGCCCCATCCAACCTGGCCTTGAACACCTCCAGGGATGGATGGGGCATCCACAGCCTCTCTGGGCAGCTGTTCCAGCCCCTCACCACTCTCTCTGTAAAGAACTTTGCCCTGATATCCAACCTAAATCTTCCCTCCCTCAGCTTAAAAACATTCCCTTTGTCCTGCAGTTATCAACTGTTCCAAAGAGTTGACTTCCCTCCTGTTTGCAGGCTCCCTTTAGGTACTGAAGGCTGCAATGAGGTCACCCCATAGCCTTCTTTTCTCCAGGCTGAACAAGCCCAGCTCCCTCAGCCTGTCTTCATAGGGGAGGTGCTGCAGCCCCCTGATCATCTTTGTGGCTCCTCTGGACCCTCTCCAACAGCTCCCTGTCTTTCTTGTACTGGGGGCTCCAGGCCTGGATGCAGTGCTGCAGATGGGGCCTCACAAGAGCAGAGTAGAGGGGGAAAATCACCTCCCTGTCCCTTCTTCTGATGGAGCCTGGGACACCAGGATCTGTGACTGAGTTTTGTGGTTGCTGTTTTATTGTAGGATTTCAGTTGCCACTAAAGCAGCATGCCTTGTGATTATGGTGTTATTGCTTGTTCTGGGAACCCCTCTGGCCTGGCTGAGATGAGCGCTCCCTGTGCCGCCCTCTGCCCTTGTAAAGAGGAGGGATGCAATAGCTTTTGAAGGATTACAGTCAAAGTGGATGTGACCAGCTGAGGCAGGGGAAAGATGTAAACCTCATTGTGCAGGGAAAGTGAGATGCTGGGCAGGCTGCTTTATTAATTTGCAAGGATGCTGTTGCTCCTTAAGGTTTCTGCCCTTCACCTGCCTCAAAGCCGTCCTCAGGATTAAGGGAAGACCCAGGAATGAGTCTAAGCCCAAAGCTGCCTCATCCTGCGCTCAGGGCAATCAGTGGAGGAGCACCAGTTTGCTTAGGGGGTGTCAGGCTCTCACTGCTGGGCCTCAGCTAGTCCCTCTTTTAGCCCTGTGATCTCCCAAAGCCCATTGCTTCTCGTGATGGCAGCTGCACCTTCAGATACTGCTGCTCCATTCCTCCCAGTGCTGAGCTCTGCTTGCAAAGACAGCCCTTTAAAACAGCACTTTGCTCCTGTGGTGCCATCATTCTTCTGAGCCTTTCTCGCTTCATTCCCAATTGGATCCTCCATACTCAATTGTCTTGATCTGTGGAAATGTTGTCAGGATCAAGTTTTTGGCTTTTTTTTTTTTCTTTTCTTACAATGATTTATTGTATTCTAATTCTGGTTTCAGTGTTCATGTTTCACTTGGCAGGATATGAGATTTGCAGGGGGAGGCAGTGCGGGAGGTTTTACAAATAAAATAGCTTCTCTCTCTTTCTGCCCAGGGTCTGCTCTTCATTACTCCAGTGCAGGGCTGGAGTAGGAGAGATGAGAATCTGGCTGCCTGCAAATTGTTGAGGCTGTAGCTTTCAGGACACTAAACAGGCAATGTATGTGCATTTTAATAATTGTAACCTTCACAGCTAGCGCAGTTTCTGCTGAATGTGCAGAATGTAAACCTGCATGATAATAGCTAGGAAGGTTGTTTGTGGTAGATCTTGATATACTGTTTGGATTGGGCTTTGCTTTGCTTCAGGACGATCTGGTGAGGCTCTGGAAGGGAATGGTGAGCTAATTGAGCATTCAGCAAATAACAGTTTCAAAAGCTCCTTGTCTAGTGAGGTAAGAGACACCTGTGAAAACATGCTTCCTTTGGTTAGCACATAAAGCAGTGCCCTTGCTGGCTGAATGGGACGCTTGAATTATAGGTAGTTATATTGCTTTGAGCTTTGCAAGCTCTCTGCATAATGAAAACACTCAGCTCTTCCTAGTAATGCTGAAGGGAAGCAGTTAATGACAGTGCAGTTCCTGTGGCTTTTACCTTCAGTGCACCGTGGGAGCTCTACTGAAAGCACTGCCTCCTGCCCAAGTCCAGCTTCTGCGAAGGACTTCGATGCTGCAAGGAGCTTTGGTGCAAATGCCAAGATTGGCAAATGTGTACTGCTGCAGAGATTGGTGCTGGGCAGTTGTTCTGAGGATTGACACCATGCAAAATGGGGGCTGATGGGAATCGGACCTTGAAGCACGCAGCCTGCTTTATTTGGCTGGGTGTCAGCTGGGTTTTGTGCCTGGCTGTAGTGACTCCTGTTTTCACAGCTGCTCTTTAAAGGGGAAAAGGTCCGTAGCCTTTCTAAAGGGAATACTTCAAATGTAAAGTCAAGCCAGGCTTTCATGTAAATAATGCAACCTCTCCCTTCGCTGGTGTGGAGCTTTGTACAGCGTATGCTCTCAGCTGGCAGCTACCAGTGACCTTTATGGGAGAGGGAGAGGAAAGGTCTTCCCAGGAGGTATAGTGATGTTATTGGAGTCTGTTCCTGCACAAACACGGAGCGAGAACAATCTCAGGGCACAGAAGGGGCTGACTCTGATGTGGACATGGCAGGCAACCCCACTGCTGGAGGACCTGGGGCCTGACCACCTGCCTGCTGAGCTGAGCCAGAGAACCTCATTTCTGCCACTAAGCCGAATGTTGCTCTATTATGGGGCAAGGGCTTCAATTTGCTACAGACTCTGGGCTAAAGCATGTTACTTGGGAAATTCAGTGTATGGAGAGGTGGGGGGGAGCTGGGATCCTCATGCTGGCTCTTGGCAATTGGTCAAAACAGCCTGAAGGGGGAAAAAATCATTGTCCAGCTTCTCCCATCCCATATCTATTTTCAAGGAGCTGCCCAAGAGCTGTGGATGCCCCATCCTTGGATGTGCCCAAAGCCATGCTGGATGGGGCCCTGTGCAGCCTGAGTTGGTGGGTGGCCACCAGCCCATGGCAGGAAGCTGGAGCTCAGTTCTATGACTATCATTTTTATTCTAGTTCTGAATGGGAGCACATGCTGAGTGGTGAGTGTTATTCTGAGGACACTCGGTAACATTCATGTGTGGTCCCCCTTGCTGCTGTAGTGAGCGCCTCAGACTTCCGCTGCTGTATCCTGCAGCAGAAACCTCTGGGCCGTAACCTATTCAGCCTTCCTGGCAGAAGGTTTCAAGCAGAGCACAGGGCTTTGCAGGCGGCGTGTGGGTGAGTGTGAGAAAAGCCAGCAAGGTGTTCAAGCTGAAGCAGGTCAAAAGTGAGAACCTGAATTTCACAGGAAACGCTGATACGTGTACTTTGAGAGATTTTTATGTCAAATGGAGGAGAAAAAAAACTTTTTTTCCTTGAAATTCAGGTTTTCTAGAACTGAATCTATAAAATGCATCCCTGCTACTCTTGAAATCATCACCCAAGCCTCCAGTTTAATCAAAACATTTATCTTCACTGGATTTGGTTGGAAGTGTTCCAAACTGATGCGATCTGAGCACATCTTTTAACTTGAAAAAATGTGTGATTATTCAGCAGAGGAGTTGAGAAGTTATGGTTGATGCATAATTCACTCCTGTTTCCTTCATCGGCAGGCGTGAACGCGAGTCAAAACTTTAAGAACAAATGCACTGCTGTGACCTTGGTCATCTTTTAGCCAACCTTTCTACCTGCTTTCATCTCCGTCTTGTGTTGCTTTCTAATTAATACCTTCAGGCACACAGTTCGGCTGCTGTCTGAATCCCAGCCTATAAACCCTTTGTGAAGTTTATCTGTGGGAACAAAAGGCCCTTATTAAGACACTGGTTTTGTGGTTGGTGCGTGGGAATGTTACAGCGTGGGGGGGGAGGATGGGGGAATGGGCTGCTTTGTGATCACAAATCTGAATACATTCTCTGTATTAATGTAGAGCGTCTTATTTTCTTTACACAAAGGAGCCCAAGAAATAAGAAGTTTAGCTTAAGTTATCAATGCAAAAAAAAAAAAAAAAAAAAAAAGCCTCTGTTTGGACCTCTGTAAACAAACGAAGTTGGATGTATGTCTGAACAACTGGTAGCACACAAAAACCTCTCCAGGTGTGACATTTCTTTGAGGGGTTTTTACCAAAGAGCAGAAAGCAGACAAGTGGGGCTGTCGTCCTGAGCTTTGCTGGCACTGTGTGCTCCTGTGAGCAGAACACTGCTCCCTGCAGAAAGGGATGGCTGGAGGTGGGTGGTGAGGATCTGTTGTGTGCATCGCTGCAGGGCTGGCTCTGTCTGCATGCTCACACATCTTCCTGTGTACTTTGGTTTTTGCAGATTTTGGAAAGTGTAGCAACCTTTCAGTAGCTAATAGGGGGCACAGATTGCTCAGAGGGGTGGTGCAGATGCTCAAAGTCAGGCTGGAGGGGGCTCTGAGCACTTACAGAGCTGTGGGTGTTCACTATTGGGCCAGATGGCCTTTAGGGTCCCTTCCAAAAGTGAGTCTGTGATTCTATGTTGTGGCATTGGATGCAAGTTGAAGTGCACAGCTCTGCTCCTGTACTCAGGACACATTAGCAGAGGGAGAGCTGTGGGTGAAACCGTGTTTGGAATGCAGGAGCGCGGCAGTGTGACAGGAGCAAGGCCTCTCTCTGCTCAGGGACAAAGTTGGAGCACTGCAAACCACGAGCTGGGAGCCCCCAGCCTGCTTTCATCCTTGACAGCACTCTGGTCACCCTGCAGAGAAAGCTTTTGGCTGAGTACGTGGGAAAGCAAACTTGAATGGAACCAGCAGAGCAGGGACTGTCTGCAGAACAGGGACCAGCGGGCGCAGGGAGCTGAAACACAAAGCATCTCAGTGACATTTTCCTCATCTCCCACAGAAACTGCTGGCTTATGACAGTGAGCAGCAGGAAGCTCAGAAACAATTTCTCCTTTGACATTTAAATTGCAGACAATGTTTCCAATTAAATTTCCTTTATTTTTTCCCCTCTACTAGATGTTGTTTCAGGTGTATTAGCTGCTTTATTTTATTAAGGCTATTATTATCTGTTGTTGAGGCTGCTAGCAATGCAGATTTGCTGACGTTTTGTCAGAAGGGTCTTTGAAAGCACCGCCTGCTCTTAACCTTTGGGATTGCAAGGATTTTGCCATGGCTGTCTTCAAAGGTGTGCTTCTGGTGGGAGCTGCAACCCCAGCAAGCTCTGGAAGTCTCTGGGGCTCTTTAACTGCTCACCCATAGGCCATGACTTGTAGGGTCTTTTTCCTGGTGGAAGATAGTGAGGCCTCAGGGAAGGATGTCCAGGGAAACCCAGACTCACTCCTGGAATTGCCTTTCAGAGAGGTACAGAGCTGAGCCCAGGTATTTCCTGAGCTTTACTTTTCATCTGTTTCATTCTGCTGGCTGGATGAAGGTTTTCTGTCTTTGTGATGAAGGATGTTCCCTGCCGGGGCTCTTAATCTCTGAGGCTGTCCTGATAAGCCTACAGACCTGGAAGGACAGGAGGGTGCAGCTGGTCAGGCAGAGAGCAGAAGACTGAAGGACAGTGAGAAGTTAGGGCTCCTAGCAGAAGGATCGGGAGATGACGTGCAAGGATTTAGCCCTGTGACTCTTTTCCATTGCACTGGGGGGGGGCTTTTACTTGGAGACAGCAAGGCTAAGGCTGTAGCATTACTGTGAGTGAGCAGGAGATGCGTGGGGATCAGTGCATGGCTGTTCCAGCTTTACAATGAATTGTTGCAGGGATTTCACTTTGTAGGGAGCTGTGTAGTTAAATCCCTTCAGCTTATTTGACTGGTGCTGTTCATGTAAGTTACTTTATTCTGCTAGGGATAGCTCTGGTCCTAGTGTGTTAGGAGAAAAGAATGCCCTTTGCTATAGCTGATGCAGCTTCCTTGCTTACTTTAAAGGCTTTTGGGAAGCGGGAGGAAGTGAGCTTGGAGCCTCTTGCACCAGTAGTGATGGGCTACAGATCTGGGCTGGTGCAGCTGCTCCAGTAGCATCAACCAAGCAAGACAAGGTGTCAGTTCTCAGGGCATGTTGTTACCCAGCAGCTGATTGGACTCCTGCTGGCGTTAAGGGCAACTGGGGCATCTGCACCCTCAGGGTAGTGCCTTGCTCCAATCAAACTCAGTATTTCTGCTGATGTTCTTTGTGTCTGTGTAACATCTTCTGTGTTGAAGTACCAGAGCCCTTATGAGCCTTCATTATCTGCCTTTTTTCACCACATCCTTGTGGGGGTAATACACTTCCTCAATTTAGAGATAGGCACTTCGAGGCACAGAGAGGCTGAGGTCAAGAGGAGAGATGTGTGGAGAATGGTAATACGGACCAGCAGAGCATTTTGATGCTTAAATTCCTCGTGATTCTCAAGGAGAACCCAAAATGCTAAATTACCTGTGGCCAGGAATTTTGTAAAGGCACAAGTGCTGCTCCCTCCTTCCCGATACGAAGTGAAGAGGAAGCAAGAAGAGCCCCGCTCCCAGGTGTCACCCTTAGCATGGCATGGGACTGTCCAACTCGGCAAGAGGAGATGCGTAGCAGGAAGGAACTGCAATTTATTGAGGCACAGACTTAAATGAATTGGTTCATTTATAAAATCAACTTCTCCAGGCTACTTAGCTTTTTGATGTCTCACCAGTATTTAATTGTCTTAACTTGATCTTAATAGAATTATTAGGTTTTATATCTCTGTAGATCTTGAGATTTATTTCCCAGCTCTCAATCTATTGGCCTGTGGCAACACTTCTGCTTAGCTTTGATTTGCAGGGGGGAAAAGTTATTAGGCCAGTGAGCTAGTTCTGCATTTAGCAAATGGAACAGTTCCTAATCAGCTCATCTATGTTTTGTGCTGCAGACTTCAAATGAAATATTGCTTTGGCGATATTTACTGCAGTGGATGTTGTTTTGATGAGTTAATTGTTCCCCTTTATCAACCTGGGATGGCAAAAACGGCCCTGGCTCTGGAGTTTCCTGCTGCCTTCTGTGTATTCACCTCTCTGCTGTTGTGATCAGCGTGGAGGTGTGCTTGGGAAGGGCACTATGGCTTTGTGGTGGTCGAGTGCTGCATATGGGCTACAGGTTGTTGTTACTTAAGGCATTGGGGTTTGGAGATGATCTTTTCCAGTGGAACTGCAAAATGAAGTTTTGACTGAGAGTGGGTGGATGGATGGGAGCGGCTCAGCAGGACGGGGAGATGAAACATATAAAGTTTTGGTGTTTGTGCTGTTCTGAAATGCTGAAGTGTGTTTTGAAACAAAGTCTTTGCTTGTTTTCCTTTGTTCTGTTTAATACAAAACAGAATTTCCTGGACTTGAGCCAAGATGAAAATGTCACTTTTCATTTGCTCAATGACTGAGTTAAAACAAACTCGCTGCCTGCGTCAACCGCATCAACAGGCTGCCAATGAGCGCAGTTCTGGCTGAGAAATGAGAGATGGGCCCCATATCTTTGGGGATTGTGCTTGTTAGAGAAGGGGAAGGCATCTTGGGACACCAGTAGATTTAGCTGGTATTAACAGCAGGGGTCAGTGACAGCTCTGTCTGTGGCTGATAAGTAAAAGAGCCAGCTCAGAATTGCAGGTCAAGAAACAGCGGTTGTCATTACCCTAGAAGCAACGATAACATAATCCTTTAATAATACCAACATAATACCAGCAGCTGTGGGCAGGGAAAACTAGAAAACCTGGCCCTGAATTTGGTGTGGAGTGGCATAGGAGAGGAGAGAAGGCTGAGTGCCTGTATGGGTGGGACATGGAGGTGTGGAGCAGGACGTGGGCAACGTGGGAGTGCATCTGAGCATCAGAGGTGGCTTTGCTAGGAATAATGCTCTGCTGCACACCCTAATGATTTCCCCAGTCCCAAAGGATATGTGCTCCTGCCCATGCCCCACACTATTCTGTGGCTGCCTCCTAGGAGGAGGAATCCCCTTTGGTTGCCTCTTGGCTGCCTGGGGCCCCTCCTGCTGTCTAAGGGATTTGGAGGGATGGGGGCCTCAAGGTGTGGGGAGCTTCTGCAGAGAATTGAGTGTAATGTAGGAAGTCAAGCTTGCCTCCTACTGGACATGTTATCCAGTGCTGGATATGTTATCCTCAGCACTCTGCCCCCCACTTAAGAAAATATTGCCCTCCAGATTCAATCCTGTAGCCCATTATTCATGAGGTCATTACTGTTTAATTTAATCACCAAATGTCAGCTCGATCCCATTTATTCTGCCAGCTCACTGGAGATTTACCTATTTATTTTACATTTCAAATGAATTGCTCATTATTCTGTCATTCTGGGATTTTATTCTGTAATTTATTTTGCGGGCCCTGACAAGTTGAAAATGAGCCCTGGTTCTCCTCTGTCTCGCATGTTAATCGTCAGGGCTGTGGTTCAACTGTTTGCTTGCAGGACCAAGGGACCTGACCCAGCATTCAGGGAGGGAAGGAAACCAGACTGTGTAATCCCACAGCTGCTCTTGCCGATTCAACTGTGACAAAGATATACTTTTTCTTTCCTCACTCCCTCACCTTTCAGGTTAATGTCAAAGGACAAATTACCCTGTGCAACTCGCTGCTGAAATACATCACTGCAGTTCAGAGGTCTGCAACATCCCTTGTGGTGTGTGGGCATGGGTGTGGATGTGCAGAGAGTCCTGGGAGCAAAGGCTGTAAAACACAAATGTTGGAGAATAAGCCATTTCAGCGTATAAATCAGCCTTCTGTTTTTCAGGTTAGGATGAAATGGTCCCTGGTGAGGAACTGTCCTTAGATTGCCTATTATTTCCAGCTCTACTTCACTTTTCTTCGCTCTTGGCTTTTATTTTATTTTTTGTTTCTTTCTTGTCCTGATGCTGGAGAAGACAAACCTGCTGCAGCTTGCAAGCTCCCAGGCTCCTGTGGTGCTGCCGTGCCTGGATTAGGCCTTGCTGTCTCCTGTGGGTCCATGTGCTCGCAGATGAGCTCCTTGCAAACAGGTTGTCATGCTTGCACGCTTGTCTGGCTGCTGGATAGCTGCCGTGCCATCTGAGCCCCATGCTGCCCCCGCCTCATCCAATCTTTCTCCTTCCTTTTGCAGAACGACATATTACGGAAAACCAATTTTCTGTCTGGATTAGTTCTTTATCTGCCAATTGAGCTCTCTGTGCTATCTGTGTTACCCTGTGAGCTGCTGGGACCCACGGGCCCTGCTCGTTGCCCTGTTATTATCCAGTTGAAGATCAGCTCTTCTGTGCTGGAGAGAAGGCTTGTTAAGGAAATTCACAAAAGGCAAAAGACATCAGCAAGCACTAGAAAGAGCAAGAGGAAGAATCTGGAGGATACAAAGAGGGATTTCAATCTTCAGGCTCATTTCTTGGTGGAAAATAAGCCCAGCATCCTCTCAGTTCTCAGCCAAGAGTAAAAATCCACTGGGTTTGTCTTTGTGATGCTTTCCCTGATGCTGGCATAAATCCAAAGCACCTCATTGATTTTCTGTTTTGCCCAGTCTGAGATCAGCAGGATGAGATTGCTGCTGTTTGCTAGGCTGAGTTATAGCCTGCTGCTTCCAGTGAAGCTCTCTGGCAGATGCAGAGGGGTAGATCTAGTTTGTTTGCTTGTTTTGTTTTGTTTTCTGCATGAAATGCCATTTCTGGGCATTGTATCTTCCCCCTCTCCTCAACCTGGGTGATCCAGGGCATGTTTGGAAGCCACAGCTTTGCAGGACTGCATAAAGCTCTCTTGATTCTGCCTCACCGTCTCTGCCAAAGTTAGTCTGGCCAGATGTAGCCCTGCTCTGTAATCTTGGGGGCTGTCAGCAGCTCAGAGAGTGAGCATAGACCTGGGGACTGACTGCACTGGTCAGTCTGCCATCAGATTTACTGACATCAAGGCACTGCATGCAGAGAGGAGCATGGATTGAAGCAAAGTCTTTAGAAATTGCTGCGGTACGAGCAGCTTAAAAATGAGCAAACAGCCTGGGAGCCCTGCAGTGCCTTTGGGTCTGGGATGAGCTCCTGCTCTCTCCTGTTAAAGGAACCTTCCCTTGTTGGTGGATGGGATACACTGGTTTCTACTGTTCTTCAGTGCAAGGAGGAATGGGTGGCTGAATGCTGAGTATTCATTCTGGTGAATAACAGTTTGGAAAGTACAACTTTCCAACTGGCTGTCAGACATGTTTTATTTCTGAGTATTTAAATACCCTTAACTTGGTTGTAACTGAATTTGTGTCCTAGCATTTTTCTTAATTGTTCTCTCTGATTCCTCTGTCAGTGTTCAGCTGAAGAGTAATTGGGAGAAAACACTGCTATGCATCCTGCTTGGAGGATGTCGATCCATCTGTGTGCCTCTTGTGGGCTCCAGGGATGAGCCCAGGTACGTTCCAGCTTTGTCCTCCATTCTCAAAGATCACTGCCTCTTCTGCTTCCTTTACTGCTGCTCTCCTTATACTATGGAGGGGTGCTGTGCCACTTAAGCAGCACCTCTCCTTGAGCAGGGTGGCCACAATGGGACGCCTGCTGGACTTGATCAGGCTCTCCCATGCACCTCTCTGCACCCTACTTCTCTGCAGTGCCGTAAGGGTTTTCAGACCGCCAGCAGGAGTTAATGTACTGACTGCTTGGATCCTGCTGGAAGAACTGCTGTGGAGCCCTTCTGAGAGCTCCTGGCTCTGCTTTCAGCTGAGCAAGAGATGACAAATAGAGGTTATTTCTGCAAATGCTCCTTTCACCCATTAACAAGCCGTTAATGGTGCAGAGATCCAATAATAATCCTTCAGACTGGCTGGGGGTTGTGTGGCAGTGTCCCTGCCAAGCAGCATCTCCTGCAACCTCCTGAGGCTGAGAGTAGTTGGGATGGAGAGCTGAATGAATCAGAGGTTTAAGCTCCCTGCTGTGCCCCTGTAAGGTGTGAGTGTGGTCACAAACAAAGCTGGTGTCCCTGTGACAGCCAAGGAACACAGGGCTCAAAATCACTCACAGTGCTGTAGGCGAACACTTGCTTTAGGCTGATTTTCCCCAAACCTCACTGTTTCCAGATTGGGAAAGCCAGGAACAATCCTTGCTTGATTCAGCAGGCCGTGTGCTGGTGGGAGCGGCTGTTTGATGTGGCAAAGCTCCATGTGTCTCTTAGCTGTAAAAATACATGCTTCTTCTGAAGCTATGTAAGCAGTCACATTACCGAGAGCACTAAGTAGAAAATAGAGCCCCCCAACAACCTCCCTGCTGGTAACACATTGTGAAAAGCTTTGCTTCCTTTTAAAAGAAGCAAAGAGCTTTGCTTTACTGCCAATAGAAGATACATTTCTCTAGCAACTGGAGTAAAATAAATCCATTTAAACAGAGGTAATTTGGTGCAAAGGAATTGATTTTCTTTTTTTCTATCGCAGTAATGTTGGATAAAACCAGTTTCTTTAAAATTACAAAAAGTAGAAAAAGGAGGTGGGAGGAAGAGTGGGAGTGCTGCAGTCTGGTATTATGCATTGTTGTATAGCTGTTTGCCTCCATATTTTCTGCGGCCTGTCTCAAGGAGACCTTGCTGTGCCTTTTTATCCCTGATAGGTTTAGGTTTGCTTCCTGTTTAGTGTAAGAAATGCCTGGCCAGTTAGACCTGCAAAAATGTCCATTTAATTCAGGATGATCCCACTGCTAGGAATGGAGGTAGCATGGAAATTACAGAGGCAAGGCCAAGGACTCCCATGAGGTCTGCTAAGAGGATGCAGGGACTTGGAGCATTGGACAACTGGGCCATGGCTTAGCTGGTCCCTTCTGCCCCAGTGGGCACTGACTACCAGGAGCAGCACGTGATGGCGACAGCAGGGATGGAGCTGAACTGTGAATGCATCTCCTCTCCTTCCAGTACCTGTCAGACAATATCCTTCATCAGAGCCCTGAGGGGGAGAGTTCCGAGTGGAAGAAGGGGAGGGTGGGGTTACGGCTGGAAGAACACCAGATTCTTTGGCTTTTATCAGTGCACCTTTCAAACTTACCTCTATGGCCTGGCTAGTCTAATAATGAATTGATTTTTCCTGTGCCTTCGTGTATTTTACAGAAGCCTTGTCAGTATAAGGCACTTGATTCAGTCAATAAGAAATGAGCTGGGGACTCCAGACTGGGATTTAATCATTGCAGCATCACTAGTGACATTTCAAGTGACAGATTTTCCATTAACCTGGGGAACCCTGTTTGGCTTGCTCCTGAGGTTCCTCAGCTCAGCTACTGTTTGGGATGGGAATCCCCCCACCAGCACTGCTGTTTGTGGCTGCAGGACTGGGGAGCTGCCCCATAATGGGGAAGGGAAGAGCGAGACTCCAGAGCAGCATCTTCCTGCTGGCTCTGATGACATCACACTGTCATGCTGAAGCTTAATAACGGTTGGCAGTAGCTAATTAACTCACTGACAACTGCTTGGTGCCAAGGAGCTGTGCAGACCCTGCAGATCTGGCTGCTCTGCCCTACTGGGGGAACCCGGGGTCTCCAACTTGTCCTTTGTTGGTGCTGGTGGTGGAGATGCCTTTCAGGTGCGCGTGCAGAACCTGGATCAATAGCTTGAGTGCTGTGCTGGTGGGTCTCCTACAAAGCTACCAAAGTAGTTGGAAGCCTTGAGACTTTGGCCCTAGAGCTCCAGGGGTGCTCAGGAAACAACAGTTCCCCCCTCATTGCACATCAGAGCTGGACATGAAGTGTTGAACCACTCCTGCAAAGATGCAGCACCTCAGATGTGCATGCAGTCCTCTGTACGTGATCTGGGCAGAGAGCTGGTCCTTGTTTCCAGAGTAACAACGTCTTGCTCCAGTGGAGCAGAGATGCTGCCTGCTGTTCCTGCCCCCAGTGCAGGCAGTGTGGGGTGCTGCCTCTCTGCCTTGCCTCAGAGCCCTGGCTTCTCAGCAGGGCAAAGAGAGAACGCATGACCCCCTCTGCTGGCAGCCATCTCCAGCTGAAATGTTATTTCAGGCCAGTATAAGTATATTCGCATCGGCATCCGTGTGAGATGAGGAGGCAAGGGCTTGCCTTGCTTTTCCCATTAAGAACAAATCTCCCCTCTGAGACAGCCTGTTTACATCCCCTAATGAGTCTCTGCTGTCTGAAGCGGCATCCAGCCCTGCAGGATGAGCCACGCTTGCTGAGCAACCTCTCATCTTTCTATTCCTCCTACAAGGAGTGGGAAATGCTCCCAGGTCACCTCTGCTGGGCTCCTGGGACACCCTGGGGACTGTGCTGCTATCACTGGGACAAACTGCTTGTTTAGCATTCAGTGCTGTGACAGATCACCTGGCAAACTGTCCTAAGAGCCTGCAGGGTGGGGGGGAGGGAAGGTTGCTGCTGAAGGCTTGAATCTAGAGAGGGGCTAAATAAAAGGTAGTGCTGCAAAGGCAAGGTTTGGAGGAGCATGGTTTGAGGGTGATGAGGCACTGGAACAGGCTGCCCAAGGAGGCTGTGGATGCCCCATCCCTGCAGGCATTCAAGGCCAGGCTGGATGTGGCTCTGGGCAGCCTGGGCTGCTGGTTGGTGACCCTGCACACAGCAGGGAGTTGGAACTGGATGAGCACTGTGGTCCTTTTCAACCCAGGCCATTCTGTGGTTCTATGGTTTGTGGTGTGTTCGAAACACGGGCAGATGAAGGGATGGGTTAATTTATCACGAGGATTGTCCTGTTGTGCAGCTGCCCTTGTGTTGGCTTTTTGTTTGTGCGTTTTAAAAGGAACTTCGGAACTTCAGCATTTAGTTAAGGTACTTTATTTCTTTGGGTTATTTTTAGCTTGCCATGGCAATGAGATGAAAGCATCTTCCTGGTCTCTAAATGAGGAGCTGCTTGTTGCTGCTCGCTGGGTCTATTTCGTAGGTGAAGGAAGAGCAATAGAACCAGAAAAGTAATTATATCTCTCTGTGTGTTGCTCAGTTTCACAGCAAGACCTTTGTTTTTAGCCTAGTGGTGAGGAGTGGGACTCAGCTGCGGGGTTTCCACACAGTTAATGATGTGATCACTGACTCCTGGCTCAGAGGGCCTGAATGAAGATGGGGCGATGCTGTGGGGCCTCCCCAGGTCAAGGCACAGAGGTGTTGTGGGCTGGCCCATGCAGCTCTAACTCTTGTCTCACCCCATGAAACACAGACCGTCTTGGGCTGACTGATGGGCAGCATGCAGGCAGAGGGAGCTGCCCTCTTTGCACTCCATTCTCCCTTTAATCCAGTTTCCTGAGACTGTGAATTAACTGCTCGCTGATTATATAGGCTGTATAGTTCTTTTCACCGTGGAAACTGGATAATATCCTGAGCTGGCACCATTTGGGTGCAGAACCTCCTTCCCTAACTCGGCCTGGATTGTGGAGGTGGGGGCTTTACACCAGCTGTCATGCTGACCCTGTAACTTGTTGGGGTTTTTTTGTTGTTAAAGGCTGAAATTGGCCCGATTTGGTCTGTACAAAGCAGCTTTTTAATGCAGGTACTGCTGTGCATGTTGAAAACCAGTGTTGTAATAAAATAAAAATCTCCATAAAGAGGAGATTTTTGAAGACTTTATTCTAATCATATGAATGTTTCTGCATTAAAGCGTTACTGTAATGAGAATGTGTCAAAGGCTTTGCTGGAAAACCCATTAAAACAGATTAGAGCATCTACGTGCAGCATGAAAAGGCCCTTTTAGCAGAACTGCCCGTAATTCCAGCTGTCGCAAAACGAAGAGCTCCTGAAATGCCCTCTGAACAGCCATTAGAGCTGGGGATGGCTCAGCCACGTGGTCTTGCTTTGATTGTTTTCACGGCAAGAAGTACTCTGACCCTGGCCTTGTCCTTCTTTGGGGAATCTCTGCCTCGAGGAATTAATGACCTCTCATTAAGCTGAGATAATTGTCACCTCAATTCCCAGCAGACTGTGGGAGGAGAGCGAAGGGCGCTGCTGCGATATTCTGCATTCCTGTGGCTTTCCCTCGGCCACAAAACTGTCCCACCTTCCTGAGCTGAAGAGCTGGTTTATAAAGGTAAGGCCAGTGCAAAGCCGTGGGACCTGCACCCCTGTGCCACCCAGGGCAAAATGTGGCAATTAGTTTATGGAGACCTGGCTACAGGCAGAAATGCCAGACTAAGGTGGGTTGAGAAACTTTGATTTGTTTGGAAATGATAACAAACAAAATGCGTTTTATTTTGGTTTTTTATTGAAAAAACCACTTCAGTTTTTACCCAAATCCCCTCTGTTCCCTAGTAATAAATTTCTCCCTCGCCTCTGAGACTTTAACTTAGCTGAAATGCCATAGTGGTGGAGAGGAAGAAATATCTACCCAGCTACCTGAGCTGTGGTTTCCCACCCCGACAAACACACCCTGAATGAATTAGTGGTGGGATGAGCACACACACGCAGGATCTGAAGGGGTATCTGAGTCACAGAATCCTAGAATGGCCTGGGTTGAAAAGGACCACAATGATTCAACCCCCAGCTGTGTGCAGGGTCGCCAACCACCAGACCAGGGAGAGAGCAGATCCATTGTAGGATCGGTATGAACGCTTCTGGCTTTCTGCCCTACTTACAACCCAGGCTCCAGTGCCCAGATCATTGTTTTGATCCTTTTGAGCTGGGAATATAAAAGGAATGCTCCTCCATATTCAGTAGATGCATCTTCAGAAGGTACAAAGGCGAGAGAAAGTACCGGATCCTTTACCTTCTTTTATGGGCTGAGCACATAAAAGAATTTTTTCTTTGAAAAGGGAGGGAAATTTGCAGGGTTTAAAAATTCAAGAAAGTAAAGGAGAGGGTTGGGGGTGGGTGAGAGAAATGTAATTTCTGGCTTGTGCCAGCACAAACCTGTAGCTGCTGTTTGGAACAACTTGTTTAGCAGTCTCCATGTGGTGCTTCCTTCCTGTGCTGGTGGCACTCGCTTGTGGCACAGCCAAGGTTCTGGAATGGCCTCCTTTAGCAAATAAACACGGCAGGTGGAAATAGTCAGTAGATTGGCAAGCAAATGGCCGTGGCTTTCAGTGGGTTGAGAGGCAGCTGCATTTAAATTTGTGGGCACCTTTGGACCTCTGCACTGATGATGATAATTGTTGGTACAGAGTGTTGTAGTCTTTTTTTTTTTTTTTTTCTCAGTGTATAAATGATCTAATAGCCTGGTTTGATCCGCTGAGATCTGTAGGGTAATTCTACTTTTGTTTTTTTATTGGGACTTCTAAATGACTGTGTAGGAAGGAGCTGGATTTTATAGCAGAGTGCTTTGCAAGGGGTCAGGTTGCTGTAACACACATGCGAATTGCTGTTGTTCTTGTGTTGAATCCCAAAGCAGATGAAGTCCTTTCTCGAGAGAAAAACACCAGGACAAGAACATCATAGCCTTGCAATTACTGCAGAGCACTGAGCAGCGTCTGTTAAGTGCCATCGTGTTTTATTCCTTGCCATTTAGTCAATTGACTGACCTGCATTTTGCATAGACAGCCGTGTGATTTGAGCTTAATGAGTCAATGGCATGTGGGACAGAGACAGGTGGCTCCTCTAAGTGTGGGCGAAAGGCCCGTTTATGTGTCTTATGAATTATGTTAAAATTGATGGGAGTGTATAACACCCAAAGTACGCTGGCATTGGAAATTGCTCTGCAGCTGCTCCTGTGGCTGTCAGCGTGCACTCATACAAGCACCTCGTGCCCCTCTGGGGCTGAGCTGATGGGAGTAGAAGGCACAGCAGTGGCTGTGTGTCCTGGAGCTCCCTGCCGGTGCACAGCTTGTGTCCTGGGATGGGCACAGACCTGTGCCATGGTGCAGTGCCAGAATGAGGGCTCAGAGCATCTCCTGTCTGGCAGGAAGGAACCAGGGCTGAGTGACGTAGGATCTCGTGAGATTGGTGAATGATACCCTTGTTACTACTGCTTTATAACACAAAAATAAACCATTGTGTAGATATGAAAGCCTGCAAGGTAATTAATATCCTAGCCATTAAATTTTACTGTAGTGTACTCAATGTTAATAAGTAAGCTAAGAGCTCTGCTTGAAATTAATAAGTTGCAAATGACCCAAGGGCCACTGCTTCATGCTTGCTTTCCCCCCGTGTCCCGGCTCCCTCCCCCCCCTCTCAATTTACCCTCCCAAAATTACAAAATTTAAATAGGAAGACAATTTTCATTTATGAGCTGGTATCATTATTCATAACTGGAGAGTTGTAAGGAATAAAAAGCCTTTCCGGTTAATTAGAAACTTGAGCATCTCAGGGAAATCTGGAAGGGATGAAAATCTGGGCTAGATGGAAGTAAACAAACATAAAGCACAAATCAAAAGGAAAGGTAATGTAATTTCTGGAGATATTTCAAAGTTCTTGGTCCTAAGAGCCCAGCTCTCTGGTGCAGGGCAGTGGTCTCACTGCAGCAGCTATTGTGGAGCATGCCAGGAGGTACCAGATGCAGCAGAACCTGGGTGTTCCCCACATCCTGACTGCTGCATTTCAGAAGGAAAAGATAGATGCACTCCAAAAAGGAGAATGGGAGAGGAAATGGTGTGGCAGCTCCTGATGTGAAAGTGTGAGTCCCTTTTTCATGGTCACGCCATAAAACTGCAGCTTTCCAACTGCACTCACCTGCTTTGTCTGTGTTTGGAGAGGTTCCAGAGAGGCTTGGGATGAAGCAGGAGTCTGTGCCTCTGTGAGCAGAGTGACAATGATCTCCACTAGCTGGTGGAACTGTTGAACCAAACGCCTGTTGTAATGAGTCTAATAGTTGTTAGTAGGGTTAGGTTGACTTTAGCCTTGGGTAGACAACTCTTGAAGGTGATCTGAATGATGGAATGAGAGGCACTGGCTTTCAGCTGAGCCAGGAAAGGTTCAGCTTTGATATTAGGGAGAACTCCTCAGAAAGAGCAGTGAGGCACTGTGCACAGGTTGCCCATGAAGATGGTGGGATCATCATCCCCAAGGGTTTTAAAGAATGTGGAGATGGTTAGTGGGCATGGTGGGGATGGGTTGGAGTTGGAGTGGATGATCTGAATGGCCTTTTCCAACCTTAAGGATTCTATGATTCGAAACAAACGTAGAGCTTCTTACAATGAGGCCTTCTGCTGCAACATGCCACCAGAGTGAGAAACAGGGCAGGGGGAACTGTGAGGGATGCTCAAGTAGCAGAGGAGTTTGTCAACCCTTTGAAGAGCATTAAGTGATCCTGGAAGTTGCTGACTATTACGTGTTTGGCTGTGGGCATCCTAGGGCCTTCTACCAACAGGGAGGTCTCTTATCTTGTCAGTGTTGAACTCTCCGAATTATTGAATACTTCATCTTTTCTTTAAGAGACCAAGTTTCTGGAGTCCTGTGAGTACAGGAAAGTCTTAAAGCTAGAACTGGAAATCCCCTTGGAGATGCAGAGCTAATGGTAAGCCCAAATCTCCCCTCCACCTTAGGATATGGGGAGAAGCCTGCAGTGCTTTGTGTGATTGACTTTCATTTTTTTCTTGCTCTAGGACTGTCAATCTGCTATCCCCTGCCGGCAGCAAAATCTCTAATTAAAGCAAATTAGAGAGAAAAGACCTGGTGTTACAGAAATGCTGTGCTAATTATGTGGTTTGCTCCTCCGAAGAGCTGGACTGTGGTTTTGTTGGGCTCTTTTCTAAGCAAAGATGCCATTGCTCAGAGATGCTGGGGAGAGAGAGGGAGGGAAGAGACCTGGAACCTTGTTTTGTTTGTGTCCGTGCAAGAGTGCCTCCCTGCCAACCTGTTTCCAGCATTACTCTTTCTTCGTTCTTTTAAAACCTGAGCTGCTCTGTCAGAAGCAGAAACACCTCTGATACACGTACAGACTTTCTGTAGCTCCAGATGCTTGCTTTTTTTTTTTTATCCCTACCCCACCCCTTAGAGGCAATTAGGGAAGAGGCTGTAAGTTCATAATTGTGGATCTTTTCAAACCTAGATTAGTTCTTCCAGTCTATCAGGTGAATACATATTTATAAGTGTTCTTAAAAATGCACCATCCTTCACTCGGTGAGGTGCCACGGATTCATCATGTAAATACATGCTCAGGTGCAGAATGAAAACATCCTCAGGGTGCGCTTTGGGATGATTAGAGGGCTGTTCCTCAAGTAGGTTGGTTTTTCTCAAAAGTAGTAATAAATGTGATTTAACTATATGCAATGCACAGATCAGTTACTGGATGTTTCTTCATCAAAAGCATACCGACACCCTTCTGGCATACAGATCAAACTCTGGGGAGTGCATCTTCTAAACACAAAACCAAAAAGCTCAGTTACTGACGGAAAAAAACTGCTTGGCTGAATCTGAAATTTCTGTAATCTGGTCTGTTTTCTGCTCTGGTAAGATTTAACCACTTTTGCACTTCTAATTTCACTATAGAATAGGGAATAAAGGTGTTTTGAAGGGGCTGAGCTGGTTGCAGTCAATCCATTCTGGTTTGTCTTTGTGCTTTCAGACTGCAGAACCTGGAAGGTAGCATTTCCTAGTGTTTTGAGTACCCAGTTCACCTTTATCCTACTGGCAGACATGAATGATGTATCTTAAAATAGCTCTAGAGTATGTCTCTGGGACATACCTTTTGATTACAGTTAATCAGGGCTGTAAGTGCTTAATTGGATTGATGCCAGGCCACTCAAAATCGTGCTCAAAATCCAACTTGCCTCTAAAACCCTCCTTCTGCTGGAGAGAAGAATACAGTTTCTCCAGATTACTGTGTGTGGGGCAGGGGGGAAGTATTCAGTGTTACAGCTGTGAGAGCTCTGAGCCAAGTTAGGGTCAGAATAGAAATTCAGATGTTTCCCTAATTAATAGAATCCATTCTGTTTTCATTGTGTGCCATTACTTCTTAGAAAGGAGACAGTTAGGCTGGCGTTTTAGTATCCTGATTTAATGTTGCCTGGAATGGCTGGTGTGGAAGCAAACCCAGGATTCAATGGCTACAACTCTCCAGAATCTGCCTGTCCCAAAGGAATGGGCTTTTCTACCCAGAGCAGAATATATTTTGTAAACAACGTGTCAAGGAATCCATAGAAAAAGGGAAAAACTAATTTTCTCCTATGTCTATGCTCCTGCAGATGCATTAATTACTGATATTGCTCCCCTCATTTCGACACCAGTGTTCTCCAGAAGGCAGCAGAAGCAGAATCGTTAAGGTTGGAAAAGACCACTCAGATCACCAAGTCACCCATCCCCACCGTGCCCACTACACTGTGTGCTTCAGTGCCGCCCCAGCAATGGTGACTCCTCCACCTCCATATTGTTGCTTCCTCAGCCCAGTGAGTGCAGGTGAACGCTGTGCCTTTGTCCTCTTAGCTGCCTCTCTGCTTTGGTGCCATTTGCAACAAACCTGGTGATGCTGGAGCACGAAATGCAAGGAACTCTCAGCCTAACTTTGCCCTTCTGTAGATCAGACTGTGCTCGTGTGAACCCTGCTCTCACCAAATCCGTGTACAACTGAGTGAGCTAGGCAGAATAAGCAGTGGGGAACGTACCTCCTCTTCATGACAGCCCTTCATGTCCTGAATAATAAAGCACATGTCTGTGGGTGCTCTGTTCTGAGCAAGGTTGGTCGTGTCTGCAGTTCTTACTGGGGCTCTCAAGGACTCCCGCGCTGAGCTGTGATGCAGATAAATGACTTCTGAGAGTCTTTCCAAACCCTGAGCACTTGTGTTGTAAGAAATTGCAGGACCGTGTGTTTGGGATGCTAAATGTGGGCTCTGCCAATGTGGAACAGTTCAGCCATGGCTTTTTTGGGAAGCTGTGTCTGTCTGCTCTGGTGTGCTGACAGTCCTGGAGGATTGCTTGTGTTGCTGGAGAGGCTGCAAAGAGGTTGGACTTTGTCACCAGTGATGGGCACATCATGGTGGACAAGAGCAGCTCCTGGCAATGAGTGCCAGAAGATCCTTCTCCACAGATCTTTCTCTCCCTTTATAGCACTCTGTTAAGTTTATCTTTAGAATTTGTCATTTCTAACATTACAGCCTGAAGATGTTGTTGAAATGTTTCATTAATTGTTGCTGTTTGTTATGGTTTTTATTGCTGCTTGCTTTTTTTTTTTTTTTTTTTTTTTTTTTTTTTTATGTGGGCTTGCTTTCAGTAGTATGAAGCCATTAGCTCCCCTTTTCTTTTTCTTTTC
The DNA here is from genome assembly GCF_019238085.1 of Lagopus leucura. Classification (NCBI taxonomy): domain Eukaryota; kingdom Metazoa; phylum Chordata; class Aves; order Galliformes; family Phasianidae; genus Lagopus; species Lagopus leucura. The sequence goes on from NW_024962286.1 coordinate 818,932, forward strand.
ATTTTTTTTAATGTAAAGCAAAGTGCTTTAGCATCTAATTACAGTGAACTTGATAGAGTTAGCTGTGGGGCAGTATTAATTTCCCCTTGCCCCAGTTTATCTCTTGATGCATTGTCTAATTTTCCAATTATTTCTTATGTTCTTTGCATCACGGTGCTAAGGAAGTAAAAAACAATGAGGAAGGTCAAGATTTGGGTTGGGGAAGATTGCATGCAAAACATCATCACCTGCTTTCATGCACTGCTGACCTCTGCTGCCATGCTGGGATGGCTGTGTCAGGAATTCCAGTTGGGCACAGCTCTCTGCTGTTGCCTCCTCCCTGTGCTCTTTCTGCTCCTTGTATTGGAGGAGTGATGGATTTCCCCCCAGCCACCACCTCCACTCTGCCATGAAGGCTAAATCTAATGGAAAGTGAGCAAGTAGAGGCAATGGACAGAGGCAGCTGGCAATGTGCTGTTGCCAGGTACTCATTAAAGCATCCAAATCTCACAGCAGCCATTAATGGCTAATTGGTTGCGCTCCCAGTGTCTCCACTGCAGCCCTGATTAATTTAATAGTTTTCTCCACTGCACACAGTGCCCATAGTACTGAAAAGTGGGGTTTGTTTGGCAGACTGATGCCCTGCTGGCTCTGGGGCAGCCCCTGCATGGATAGCAGGCAGTGAGGTGAGGGATGCTCTTGTACCCAAGGGTGGCACAAACGTGTTTGTGTGTGAATCTGAGCATCTCCAAAGCCAGCTCTGCTGCGAGGGGTCAGCAGCAAGGGATGCTGCCTGCTGCCCTGCCCCCAGAGAAGGGGAGATGATTTGCAGCACACGCTCGTGGTGCCCTGCGTGCTCCTGCTGTAATTTGCTGAAGCCCGTGGTTTATTAACTGTGGTCTTAGAATGATGGATGGTGCTTGTTTAATGCAAACCTGCCTCTGGTGCTGCTTCTTCAGCAGATGCTGATTTGTTCTCTTCCCTCCTGTATTGAAGTTGGTAGGAACCTGCCTGGGATCCGGAGGATAAGGGTCTTTTTTTTTTTTTTTTTTTTTCCTCTCATCCTCCCCCTCTGACACTTACATGGATGTATTTATGCTCCTTTTCCTTCTGCTCCACCAGCCACCTCCTCTCCCATTTGCCCTGGTGAAGGAGGGGGGCACACAGCTGCAGCTGGACCTGGAGGAGATGCTCTGGCTGCTTGCTCTGGCTTTGCTGGTAGTCTCCAGGAGAAGCAGGACCTGCTGGCCTGTCCCAGTGCTGTGTGGCTGGGAGGCTGGTGCAGAGGCAAGGAGGAGGTTTATTAATTGCTTGGTGGTGCTGGGTTACATGGCCCATTTGCAGCTTTTTCTTGTCTGTTTTGAAACTGTGAAATGAGGCGCAGTAATCAAGGAGGGTTTTAATAACCATCCCAGCTCTGACATTTAAATTACAGATGGCATTTTCAATTAAACAGGCGCTCTCAGCAGGTTTAATTTAGCTATCAGTTCTGCTCTGTTCTTTAAGTGCTTTCTTAAAAATGGTGATGAATTCAAATCTTGCTCCAAAGGGAGGAGGAAATGAGACGGGATTGGAGCTGGCTGGAGAAGGGGAAGCCCCAGAGGATGCTGTGTGTGCAGAGGGAAGCCAGCGACTTCCCTTTAAATCCCTCAGCATAGATTTGTGCCTGGGATGCCCCTCAGGTGGCCGACAGATCTGCCCATGCACAGCTGCATTCACCTTCACAGCTGTCCCTTCCACCAAGGATCATTTGTGATGCTGTCCAAGGAAGCTTATCTCAAGTATTACCATTTGGGAAAATCCCGCTTGGGTGATAGCACAGAAAGGAGACAGGGCTGGGAATTGCTGTGCCAATAGCTGGCATTGGCTGCTGTGTTGTCGCAGAGTTGTAGCTCGCTTGAGGGTGTAGCTTAGGACAGCTCAGCCCACATGAGTGCTTATGGTAACTCGTCCTCAACCAGTGAGTGATGCTGCAAAACGTTGTGTAAATGAAGGCCGCTGCCCCGGGCACTCCTTTCTGGGAGCTGCTGTGAGACTTGGAGCCATTTATTCTTCTGCCAAGGAGGGTGTCTGCTTCCCAGCAGCTGGCAGGAGGAGTCTCTTCTGTTTCTCTCCAGTGTAAAACAGGGCTGGATAATTTCATCACCGCTAATAACATTTCTAGCGAGGCAAGCTACAATAATGATAAGGGTAATTGAATCTCATGCTTGAGGGATAAGCTGAGCTCTGGAGGGGGGATCAGGGAAGAATTTTATTTCCCCCCTTCCCTATGGAAGCTGCTTTGCGTGGTCAATCATTTGCGTTGAGAGCCTGATGCTCTCCTTGGCACAAGGGCTGGTCTGACCCTACTGGGGTTCTACAGGAGATCCCAGTTGCCTGCTGGCTGTTCTGGATTTCGGTGCTCTGATTTGTGCTTAAGGATGAGCTGTGTTTGCCTGCAGTCATTCTAGGAAAAAGCGGAGAACGATGAACTGTTCTGTGTCCAGAGCATCGATCTGACTGGGTCAAATCTTACAGAGGGCCTCAGAAGCAAACAGCATTTGTATTTCTGCTTTATCTCATTTTCTAATCCCATCTAGAAGATGCATTTCAGTGGGGTCTGAGGGGATCTCTTAATACCCTTCTCTTACTTCAGAGGAACATTGCTGTTTAATTACCTCATTTATGCTCATTTGGAAGCTTAAAGTATTCTGAGCTGTGGGAATGAAAGGGGCTATAGAGGACAGTGCTTTGCTATTCATTAGAAATGAACCCCAGAGTGATGTGGCTCAGCCAAATAGAACACTGCATCCCTGATGTCCTTCCAGGACGCATCTGATGGGGTGGGAGCTCACTGAAATGACCTGGCTGGAGAGAGGAGATGGCACATGGTGGGGAATGTCAGCAGCCAGCCATCTGCCCTCGTTCCCTTGCTGTTCTCCATGAGCATTCTTCAGATTTATTCCACCGGTGCTTCATCTAGACAGGATCAGGCAGTAGAGCTGTCTCAAGGTCTGTAAGTGGGCACATGAGACCTTGAAAATGAAGCAGTGCGTTAAAGAGTCATGCAGGGAGGCTGTGCAAAGCAACACCGAACCCAGGAGCACAGAGGTGTTTGGGATGCTCTGGAGTTTTCTTTCCTGGGAGAGAACCTCTGAGCTCAGCTGTGCTGGTCTTGGAAAGAGAGCCCAGGAGACAGGAGAGCATTACTGTTCATTTTTTTTTTGCCTTAGCAGCTGTGGATTATTCACTGAACTCCTCTGCTCTAGCACTGGGGAAGGCACTTCCAGTTCATTATTCAATGATTTCTTCAGAAGAATTACAGCTTTTTCTCCTGGGATCTCTTAAGGAGCAGAAGTTTCTCGTCTTGGATCTTTGAGGAGTCCTTTGCCATGTGCTTCTGCTATTTATTCTTTATAATGAAGCTGCTGGAATTAATTCCTAAGAAAGGTAAAGAAACTGGGATGGGGTCCAATAGAAGAACTGGAGGCTGATTGATGGCCTGGGACTGGGTCTCTTGAGGTTGCCTAAGAGCAACTAAGGGTAACTAAGGGTAGTGGTGTTAATATCACTGAATTTTCCTGGTCAAGGCTGTGGATCTGTGCTGGGCAGGAATGTCATTCCTTGCTCACCAGAGTACGGTTTGCATTTTTTGCCTTTGGATCATGGTGTCTGACGGAGGTTGGTCTGTGCCAGCACGTCCTGTTTGTCCTGGGGTGAGCAGGTCAGTAACGTATCTCTACGTACAGCCTCACAGATGATGGCATTCTGGGGTTGACAGTTGGACTAGATGATCTTAGTGGTCTTTTCCAACCTTAATGATTTTCGATTCACATGCATGCTTGTACTGCAGGAGGCACGCTGGGTTCCCTTCTCATTGTTTTTTGTTGTTTTGTTTTGTTTGTTTCCCTCAGCCCTTGCCTCTTGGACAAATGCATACATTACAAGCTCTAGGTATTGCATTCATGGGGCACTCACTGCTTTCCAGAGGCACTATTCACCCTTATCTAGTGATTTCCAGATACATGTAGGGTAATGTCTCTGGGTCTGTTTCTAGGAGGGACTGTGATAGTGTCAAGTAGTTAATTAGGCAGTGTGATATCTGAGGCCAGCATCAGACTCCTTGCTCCCTGCAGATGAGCCAGGCAGCTGCTGCTGTGCATGTTGATGAAGACAAGTTTCTGTGGGAACCTGCTGCTGTGGGAGTGATGAGCAGAACTGAAGGTAAGATCCAGGAGGGAGGCTTGCTCTCTCTCAAGGACACAGTAGGCAGAGACCATGGGTCTTTATATGGGATTCTACTGGTTTGCTCTGGCTGTTTTTCCGTGTCTGCTTTTATTTGCTCTGGCTGACCAAGACCTGCCTGCCTTTTTGTAAGGCATGTGGCTCAGCAGGGCTCTAGATGCCAAGAAAACCTGCTGAAGACTTTTGAAAAGCCAGAGGAATTAAATGAATTAAATGAAGCAGGACATGGTTAAGTGGGAATGGTGGGGATGGGTCAGTGGTTGGGCTTAGTGATCTTAGAGGTCTTCTCCAAACTTAATGACTCTGCAGGTGAGCATGTTGGTCATGGGTTGATGGCTGGACTTGATCTTAGAGGTCTTTTCCAACCTTAATGGTTCTGTGAGTTGGCATGGTGGCTGCAGTTTCATAGTTGGACATGGTGATCTTAGAGGTCTTTTCTAACCTTAACGATTCTATGGTTCTGTGAGTGGGCACAGTGGTGTTGGGTTGGCGGTTGGACGTGATGATCTTAGAGGTCTTTTCCAACTGTAGTGATTCTACATACAGTTGAAGTCACAGTCCAAAGTTCATCCAGACAGGAATTGCTCCCACTTCTGCTATTCCCACCTTGTCCTATCCAAGCTCATTAGGTTTACGAAATAAGAAAGTAAAGAAAAGGATTTGCAAGCAGCCTAGAAAAACTTGGCTGGGGTCATAGTATGCAAGTCATTAGGAAAACAGCAGCACTTCTGCATTTTAGTTAGCTGTAATGATCTCTGGAGATGCAGGTCAGCTGTCTGACCAGTCTGCAGTGTGGGAGAGAGGAAAATAGGTGTGATTAAATTATTCAGGCAGTTCAAAAGGTCTCTGAAGGCAGCTGCTGCTCATGTATGTGCAGGAGAAGGTGGTAGCATTGCTGATGAGGGTAAGGTAAGGTAAAGGAGAAGACAGAGCAGATTGTTGCAGCCAGGCAACAACTCTTGGTCTAGGGGTGCTAAATATTCAGCACTACACCCTCCAGATCCCCTGGGTTTCTTACTGACTGTTTTTCAGGCTGCTGGATGTAACTACCCCTTGTGTGGGTTTCCATCTGACGCCAGTGGGGTGCTGTTACCGAGGGAAGTAGACTTGATGCTGATGGAGCTTGGAAATGAAATGTCATTCATTTTGCATGCAGGCAAAAAGCACAGTAAATGAAAGGATTAGATGGAGTATGCATGAAGGGAGAGCTCTTGTCCTGATCAATAATTAAAAAAATTCCCCAGTGAGAGTTAGGGCAGAATGTTGGAAGCAGTTATTTGAGGCTTCAAAAAAAAATGAAAAGCCAGAAGCAAGCGAAACAAACAAACAGAAAAACCTTCCAAGGAGCTGTAAAAGACTGTTTGCTCAGATTTACTGATTGCACTTGAGCTGAAGGTTGAAGTTAAATGTAACTCTAACTCATGCATATATAAGAATTCCAAGTTACTTCTGTTTGAGTGATAGGATGAGAGGGAATGGCCTCAAGTTGTGCCAGGGGAGGTGCAGGTTGGGTATTAGGGGGGATTTCTTCTCAGAGCAGTGATGTGCTGGCAGCTGCACAGGGAGTGATGGGGTCAGGGTCCTGGGAGGTGTTCAGTGTGGAGATGTGGCACTGAGGGAGGTGGGCAGTGGGCACAGTGGGTTGGGTTGGACTGGATGATCTTAGAGGTCTTTTCCAACCTTGATGGCTCTATGATTTTACTGCTCTGAGGTCCTCCAGGGCAGGACAGCACCCTGGGCCTGGTGTAATGAGAGCTTTGTGCAAAGCTTGCATGCTAGGAGGAGTGCTCTCCTATTTCTTGCTGTGGTTGTGGATGCGAGGTATTCCCCCTCCCACTGTCAGCTTCCACCTGCTGTTCTCACACTTCAGCACAGTTTCTTGGCTTTGTGCCTGCGGTTTTGTTTGTTTACCAACAAGAGCTGCTTTGTACAGTTATTACGCATCCTGTTACTGCTGGACATGCTTGAATTGGACACGGTCCCCTAGGGCAAGCACTGGGCTGGAGCTGTGCGTGCTGCAGAGCCCTGCTCCTCACTGAGGGCTGTCTGCAGCTCTGCGCTGCGCAGGATGGAGCGCACACCGTGGCCCTGCTGCTGTTTCATGGGTTTATTTATTTTTTTTAATGTTACTTAGAAACCAAACTGAGTATTACCTAACTCCACCAGATCTGCAGTGCAGAACTCATTGCACAAGGGAGAGGAGGTTTTTTATTTTTATTATTATTTTCTACTTTTTTCCTTTTACAAGAAATAACTCATTTTTCAGCTGTTGGAGAAGGTAGTAATTGATCTAGAGCTTTGCAGCTTGCCTTCCAGAGTGGTTTTATTCTTAATGTAGAAATAAAACTCTGTTAGGTCAAATACACAGCAATAAATACAAGAAGCACATTAGCTTTAATATATTGGATTATTCCACTTGGTGGTGACGGGGAAAAAAAAACAAGATTTAATTCCCCTGGCAATGCAGGCAAAGAAAATCGCTTTCCCTGTGCATTTTTTTCTGTAAGTCATTTTTGTCTGTCCGTGCCATTGCTGCAGGCTTTGACAGAGTTTAATTTTATTTTTTTATTATTTTTTTTTAACTTGGTATGAAAATAAGAAGTATCTTCTCCAAGGAAATCATCCACAGATTCACCCCGTGGCTTTTATTTCTTGTTGTTACGGGTTCCCCCCCTGGCGGGATGGGGGGAACCCCTCCTTATTGCCACGGACTGGTGGGGATGGGTGGTGGTGAGCTGAGCTCCAAGTTGAGCACTGCCATTCCCCCTTTACAGGAGTGCTGGTGTGGTCTGCTCCTACCCAACTTGTCCCAACTTGAACTAGGATTTGCTTCTCCCTTCCAACTGTTTTTGTGGTCTAAGAATAACTTGAGTTGGAAGGGACCTCGAAGACCATCCAGCTCCAACCCCTGCCAGTCTCTGCTCATAGAATCATTAAGGCTGGAATAGACCTTCAAGTTCACTCAGTCCAGCCATCAACACCATGCCCACTAACCCATGCCCTTCAGTGCCACATCTCCAGATCGGTTTCATATTGGGAACAGGCCAGATGGGAGCAGGCAGGAAAGATGTCCCTGCTGGTTGTCATGGCACATGGAAGGAGGCTCTGCTGAGAGAATTTGGCTTGGCTAATGGAAATGAAACATTTTGACACATTGAAAGTCTAAGAAAGGATTTGCAGAAAGAGGAAAGCTATCGTAGCTGAAAAGCTCTGGGAAAGGGCTAGATGATTCAGTCCCGTGATGTACAGGTAAGGGGAAGGCTCTCCTGTAGCCAGGAGAAGAGGACTTGGAGTAGGCAAGGCTGCATGTTGTGGGTTTGTGTGTGGGAAGGCCATTTGTGGCTGTTCGTTTTTAATGCATCTCCATCCTTTGCAAGTTGGCAAGAGTCACTGGGGAAAACAGCAAGGCAGAATCCTGTGTGGTTTAACTGAGCCTTTGTGTATTCCTCTGTCCAGGCAGAGTTATCGCTCCAATAAGCAGGGCTGCTCCAGCAGCACCTAGACTGTATCTGATTGTGTTTGTGTAAGACGAGAGAGAATTCACAATAATCCTACTGGCAATTAATTGGCTTTTGTTCAGCTAGAGCGAACAAGATCTCGTCTTAATCTGCTTCATTATTTCTCCTTGTATAGCAGAGTCAACACAAGATTAGGTTTAATTTACAAAAAAATGCAAAGTCGTTTCTCATATCTGGATCAGGATTTTATCTGCTTCGTTTTGCAATGCTTCACATGTCAATATTAACGGAAGGAGCTGCACGGTGGGTGGCGAGGTGGAAATGGCTCCACTTGACTCCAGGACCTTTTGGAAGGATTGCAAGTAGCAGAGCTCTGACACCATCCCTCTTCCTCAGAAAAGCAGCTTCACGCTTAGGAGCACGAGCTGCTTTCTGCAGGGTGGTGAGCTCAGAGCTGATGCTTTCAGCTCTTGTCTCCTAAATCTTATGCAACAGCAACCTGTGGTGTACACCTGGAGAAGACCTATGGGAAGCCAAAGGGAAGTGCTGTGTGGTCCTTGAGGTCAAAGATGGGTTAAACACCAGGTGAGAGGCTGTGCCAGTTCTCTGTGATGGTCACTGTCTGAGGGCAGCCTGTTCCTGGCAGCACAGGGAGGCCAGATTGGTGGGTTCTGAAGTTCTACATGGCTGTGGATGTACATCTGCCTGTGTGTTTGCCTACACCTGTGGATGTGTTTCGGTGCACATACCTGAGTGCTCGTAAACCCGTCCCATTAGCCAGAACTACAGAATCATTTGGGTTGGAAGGGGCCTTTAAGGGTCATCAGGGCCAGCCCCCAGCCACCCTGCAGTGAGCAGACACCCACAGCTCCGTCAGTGCTCAGAGGCCCATCCTGTCTGACGTTGGGTGTCTGCAGGGATGGTTCACTGCCCTTGTAAAAGTGGTCCGTCTGGCAGGATCAGAGTGGCAAGAGATATGTTCCCCACCGTTAATCAGTCCAGTGAGCACACTTACATCTTTATCGTGGTTTCTCTGTCCTTCTGGGAATGCTGATTGCACTGCAGTTAATGGGTTTGCACTGGTGGCAGCTCCAGATGAGTTGCTCTAAGTGCCTGCAAGGGAGGTTAGCCAAGGGCACATGTAATACAGCTGGGACTCCCATCTTCCTGGGGAGGGCTGTTGAACTTTGCATGCAAGGAAGGTATCAGAGTGCCTGGGCACAGTGTAGATGGGGATGCAGACAGTCCCGCAGCTCATTCCACTGCTGAGACAAGAAGAGGTGCAGTGTAGTGATTAGAAATGGGTACAGTGAGTACAAGGCAGAGCCAAACACTTGCAGTTATTCTGAATATCTCCTGCTTGCAAAAGCAGCAGCCAGCAGCACCTGAGCTCAGGTTGGCTCCCAGCTCTCTGCCTGCAGCCTGAGTGCCCTCTGCTGTCACCATGGCTCTGCTTGTGTGCTTGCTTTATTTTATGATCCTTTGCCATCTCCCCCTTTGCACAGCAACATTAACTATGTATGTTCTCTTAAGCTGTTTTGGTTTATCTGAGTATGTTTTCCTTCCAGGCTGCTGTGCACAGAGCTCAGCTCTTGTGCAGCTGTTCAGTGTAGCAGTGATGCTTTCCAGCTCCCACAGGGCTTTTCCCAGTTGAATTCGTTATGGATGTTCTCTCTCTTATTCGCACCTTTCCCGTGGGAAAGCATCATGAAGCCCTTTTTTTTCCTAACAGGGACATTGAGCAGGCTGGGCAGTGCCCCAGGGACATGGGGACAAACCAGCTGGATGGATGGAGGAGTTGCTCACCCCTTCCTCCCCAGGGTACCTGCTTGTTGGGAGGCAGCAAGGAAGGAGTGGGAGTCATGGAATCATTAAGGTTGGAAAAGACCTCTAAGACTGTCCAGCCCAACTGTCCAGCTGCTGCCTGTACTGCCCAGTAAACTGCATTCCTAAGTACCACACCTACATGCCTCCTGTAATGGTGACCCCAGCACATCTCTGGGCAGCCTCTTCCAGTGCCCAGCCTCTCTTTCAGAGAAGTTTTTCCTAAAATTGAACCTGAACCTCCCCTGGTGCAACTTGAGGCCGTTCCCTCTCACCCTATGGCTGTATCTGGGCTGCAGGAAGAGATGTGAGCTGTGGGGATGTTTGTTCACCAGCTCAGTGTTAGCTGGTTATTTGGAACATCTCTACTCCTGACAGCCTTGTGGGCCAAATACAAGGCTGCTGGCCTCCCATCCTATTTGGGGTTGTGCTCAGCTCTGCTGCAGCTTCAGGCCAAAAGCTCTGTACTCCACTATCACGGCTTTCAGGAAGGGCCATTCCCAGACTCTACAAAGTATTTGATTTAGGGGGAATCAATCTCCTAAATTATCCTCCCTTTTAAATTGGCTAGAACAGCTGGGCTGCAAGCAACAGGGAGTTGTTTTTCTCCTCCTCCCCTCATCCTCAAACAATTTTGAATGCCTGGTGGGGGAGCACACTCCTCCATCTGTCCACAGCCTCCCCAGGTGGGTAATAATAGATGCTCCTTATAGAAAAATTCAATTAGACTTGACAAGAGATGTATGTTAGTGCTTCCTTGCCAGGGCCCTGTCTTGCTCTTTTCTGTTCCTCTGCAAGACACCAACTGCAGAAGCTATTTTGGAGGAACAAAACAGCCACCATTTTTAAGTATAATGGTATTTACAGCCAGGACTGGCTGTGGTGGGCTTTGTGGGATAGAAAATTACTGACAACAAGGTGCAGCAGGCTAGCCAGGATGTGAGATGCTGACAGCAGGAAGGCCTGTGTGCAGTGCTGTGACTGAGGCTTCTCTTTGTGCCTCTGAACAGTAAAGCAGCCAGGGTTGGAGATGTGTTCATTCATCTTGGCTGCCAAAAGCTCTGAGCTTTGGTTCCTGTGTTCAGCAGTGGAGGGAGAGCTTTCTGTGTGTTTTCCTTTCTTTTTTTCTTCTTCAGCTTTCTGAATACTTGGTTGATAAAGTATCTGTGAATTATTTCTGTAGAAATATCTTTTTTTTTTCTTGTATGGTATATTGCATGTCTGCATTGTTCATCACTATTCCCAAAATCTAATGTGTAGTAGCCAGGGTCAGCAAAACAGACAGCATTAGAAACCTTCCCTTGGTCACTGAAGCTACATGTGATAGAGCCCTTTAGTGGCAGAAGGCATTAATGCAGCTGAGCTGTTTTGTCACAGCTGTACTTACTTTCTTTAGTCCTATGAAGCTGCACGGTCTTCATTCCCATGAAGTCTGTGATGCGTGAGAGGCCGTTCAGCTCCTGTGCTCTGTTCAGCCTTGGACAGAAGCTGAGTGGGATGGATGAATGCAGGGCAGATTTCAGTGCATTCACACTTCATGTGTTTGACCAAAAGGCATTAGGAGTAAAATATTTGCAATGGATCGAGCAAGTGAGATTATTTTCCAAGTACACAGGCACCCACTTTCCTTACTTGCCTTGTAGCTCTAGCACTGAGTGCAAGGAGTCAGTGGCAGCTCTGCAGATTCTGGAGCAGAGCCGTTTTCTTTAATGAAACTGCAAGACATGGAGTGTCTTGGGAAGCATCTCTTGAAACTGAGTGGGAAGGTCAGGACAGCCAGGCTGCCTCTAGCAATCAGTGTGAACATCAGGGGAAGGAAAGACCCTGACAGTTGCATTTCTTGTAAGGGAGCTGTGTGCATTGAGTGGCTCAGCCTAGATAAGCCTAAAGTGGGGACTGTGGCCCTACCCTGTATTTACAAGGGACACAGGAGCTGAATCCCAAGCTTAATCCTGGGCTTTATCCTGACCATAACACGATGGCTTAGGAAAGATTCAATTTAACAATTGCATCCAAACCTGGTATATTGATCCCCTCGCTGCTCTGATCCTTGGGGACATGCCAGGACCTTGGGGCAGGGTTCTGGTAGTGAGCTGAATATTAACTTAGAAATGGGGTCAGCTGTACTAAACGCTGTGCTGAATAAAGCTGTGCTGTCATTGTGTGACTGTGTGCAAGGTAATGGAAAGAGCTGACTGGTTCTGGTCTCTTCTGGTGCAGAACAGCGGAGCTCACAGCAGAGCTATACTTGCAGATACCTGTGGGTCAGAGCTGGGTGTTGTAGGAGCCTTCCTGGACCTTCTCCATGCCTTTCATGAACTCCCATGACCTTTTTAGTATATTTCTGCCTGCTGCTGCTCTCCACTGCTTCAGCACAAGAAATAATACTCAGCACACAAGCAAAGATCCACATACAGCTCCTTTTATTATGTTTGCCTGTACTCTGGCTTGGCTGGGGTTTGGAAAGCTGTGCCCAAGGCAGCAGGGGACAGGCTTGGCTCAGGTAAGCTTAGATATCTCTGTTCAGGATGGTGGCTCACTGCCCTGAGTGACAGCAAGAGGCACTGGTGGGCATACATACAAAGTGCTGTCTTAGTAAGCATCTGCAGCAAAGGCAGATGAGTACTTTCTGCAGACGTAGTGGGCAGGAAGGACTGAGATCAAATGGAGGTAATGACAGGTTTCTGTGTGAAGAATATTGCGTGGATCTCCTGCCTGCAAAGAGCAGTACTAGTTTGGCATGAAGCACGCAGAGGCCAGGAGGCATACAGGTAGATGCGTTATTTGTGCTCCTGAGCCCCTTCCTCAATTTGCTTCTGTTTCCCTAAGCCCTTGTCTCTCTCCCAGCAATTATCCTCAGCTGCTTTTTAGGAGCCAAATGAAGCCCCATGGAGAACCGTAGAATCATTAAAGTTGGAAAAGACCTCTAAGATCATCAAGTCCAACCATCAACCAATTACCACAATGATACCGTAGTGAATTCAGCTCCCACCACTTCCCCCTACAAGTGGATGTTGAGAGCATTGTAGGACAAAGGGATCCAATCCCCATTGCTTGGCATTATCATCACCCAAAACTGAAATGGAGATCCAGAGCACTGCTTGGCAGCCACGCTCAGGTAAGGCAGGCAATGGCACGTGGGGCTGGGGGTTGGCAGCTGGGGTGATAACCTTCCAGAGCTAGGTGATCTCATGTGATAGAGAGCACCAGTGCAAAGGGTGAGACTGAGCGTAAGGTGGTTTCATAAGTCTGTTGCTATTCTTTGCATAGTACCCTTAAGGAGAGAAGGATGGTGGTCTCTGCCAAGCACATTCATACCTGAGCCATATGCTCTACAGCCCAGAAGCAGCACCATGCAGAATCCATCCAGAGCACATGGGATGGCCTGAGGGAAGTCAGCTCTGGCAAGCAGGCCCCTGTTCAGCTTGACTATGGTTCCACTGTCACGCTGCTGTTGGTAACACGTACACCATACCATCCTTTCCAGAACAGTGTGTCCTGGCCTCCGTGCTCAAAGCGGACAAAGCGGACCCCAGGACCATAGTCAGAAAAGGTGTAGGAGATCTAGAGGTTGAGAGACAAAATAGTGTCAAGCTACCGTGAACCCACTCCTTACCTTCACTGGGCCTTCAGCTCCACCTGCCCCATCCAACCTACCAGCTTGGGTAGCAATGAGGACAGTTACAGTGAGAAAGAAGTTACTGGGAGGAGCTTTGACCCCAGTCTGTTCAGAAGCCATCAAATGCTTCCAGAGGGGTCTCTCCTGTAGTCCCACAGACTTGTAGTGATGTCTCAGCGAGCTTCCAAGTTTTATGTAAGGCTTGCTGTATAACCCCTGTGTTCAATCACAGCCCATGATAGAACCTTCTCTTCCTCCAGAATAACCCCTCCTGCTTCTGTCTGCTTGAAAACATTCCTGGTTCATGCAGGTTGAGTGTCACCTGCATGAAACCACAGCCGTCACTCACCTCAGTCCAGCTGGCATCGTTGTCCTCTGGGATGGCAATGGTCTCAGTCTTGTACTCGGCCAACACGTCCTCGTTCTCTGACAGCAGTTTCACACACAGCTCATAGAGGCAGCCGGCGTCGCTGCGTCCCGCGTACCTGCAGGGAGCCCCAAGCAGCAGCCTTGCCTGGATGAACACTTCTACTTCAACCCACTGCCTGCCCTCATTCACCAGAAGAGCTTTAGATGGCTGCCATATACACCAACAGCTTGGGTGATGACTGGGGAGACTACCAGCGGTTCTTTGAGTCAAGATCAAGCCCTGTCTCACATCTATAATGACACCAAAGGCGACGCAGTGAGATGAGAGCTACAGCTCCAAGCCTGGTGTACACCATTCCTGCTCTCTCTAGGCTTTCTGCTGGACTTGTAGGGCATCCTTGCTACTTACCAGTCTTTCACCACAACTTTTGGCTGGGTTGTATCCATCAGCTCTTCCCAGTAGCCCTCAGCTCTAAGGTCGATGACCTGAGACTTTCGACACCACCTGAAACATAACAGGGTAATGGATACCACCAGCTCTCTGAGGCTGGAGAAAACAAAATTATCCTCTCTCCTGATTAAGAGAAATGAGCAGCCTTACTCATAAGATGTAACAAAGTATTTATGCACTTCTTCACTAGGGAATTCTTTTCCAAAGTCCCCAGGGAGCTCTTCAATTTTCCAGCCGTCACCTCCATTCTCTACCTCTCCCCAGTGCTGCAGGTCTTCTGCAAATGGAAGAAAGAATGGTCATAGTTTGTGGGCCTGGAGAGCCCGGTCATCTCCCATAGGGACCCCTCTGCAGCTTGGAACAGACACACTGCCGTCCAAGTCTGTATGTGGATCACACAATGAGATGTTTTAAGTGGAGGCTTGGCAAAAAGCAACACTTCATTTAGGTTAAATGGTAACAAACATCAGCATTCCCCACTGAAATGGATGTGTCTATGTGGGTCTACTTTAAAAAAGAGTAGTGAAATGGTTTTGGTGTTCCACCTCAGTGCTTTTGTGTCTTATTATAGAAATACCTGGGGAGAACTGCTGATTCCCTGATTATTTCTTTTTCCTTTGTTTCATTCTTTTTGTTGAAAAATAACTCATATTAAATCCCTCATTTTCTATTCTTCCTGGTGGTGTTCTCAAAGCTTTTAGCACATAGTTAAATGCTTGTACAGCAAGAAGCTGCAGGGCCTTATACTGTTGTTCTCCTCTTAGTCTGAGAGAAGAGCTTGCAGAAAAATCACTTCCTTTTAAATAAGAAAAACGAAAACGTTGTGTTGATGGTCTGTGTTGTGCTTTGGTCTATGAGGTGTGAAATGTATTGTGTTGCTGCTTGGGTTATGAGGCTTGGGTTATGAGGCTGCTGCTATCTAAACATCCTGCAGATGGCAAGTAGAGTTCAGAGATCATAAAATAACAGCAAGTGTTGCAGTGTGCACAGCTCAGTGATATGGGTTGGAATAAGCAAGACACAAACAAACTGCAAGGCAGGAAGCATGAAATGCCTGCTGAGCTAAGAGCAAATGAGTTCCTGAGCAGGGGAAGGCTTATCTTTTAGGTTGAGGTTTGGCAAAAAGCCATCTGGAAGCCCAGGTGCCACCTACCAGTATAGTTCTGCAAAGCATGGTTCACATTCCTGCAGGGGTCACATAAAGCTGATGTCATGGAGAGCCCTTCACAAAGGCTGCTTTGATGGAAGGCCTTCTTGCCCAGTAAATGGTTTGGCTGCATGCATGAAGTGATTTGTCTCTGGGGCAAAAAGAAAATGCATCCTGATGGCAACCAAGGTCTTTTTTAAAGACTGGAGGTGCCCAGTTTTCTGAAGGCTTGGGCCTTGTTATGCTCATCTCTCACCTTCGCCACAGGGGTTCTTGATGAGATTTCTTCTTCTCTTACTCAAGAAGTAGAAGTTTTGCCAATTCTCCGCATTCTCCTCTGACTCAGCTCCAGCGAAGCCTTCCTGCTGACACTTCAGGATCCAAAGAGCTGCTCCATCAATCAGGTTCTTCCACTGGCAGCAGACCAGGCGGCACGCCAGCACCAGATCCACCGCAGGTATGGAAGCCAGGATTCTGATCAGCACTGCTTCAGGGAGGGACTCCATCCTTGGCCCCCTGGATGGAGCTTTCTGAGAAAGGGGGGAAGAAGTGGTAATGCACTGTTCCCCCAGAAGGGGCTCTCCTGTTACTAATGATGTCAAACGCATTAGAAAAAAAAGGAAAACAAATATGTTTATCTGAAAGGCAGGTGCAGCATAACGGGGGGTATTTCTGACCTGAGGGCCTCGGGACCCCTAGCTAGCTCACTACCCTGAACCACATGAGTAGCTTAAGGTTCTAAGTGCCTACAGACGCATTGGGTTAAACAAGCATGATGTTCCACCCCCTTCTGGCTGCTTTCCTGCCCATCTGTGCTTGCATGGGGTTGTATGGGGTCTTCTCTGACCCTTGGTGGTCATGTGGGAAGCACTCCCCTTGTGTTTGGTCACACATCATCTAAGGACATTGTTATTCCCATTTTGCACTGATGCTTTTTTTGGTTCTAAGGCCATAGAGGAGGGCTATGCAGGACCAGACAAATTCCTGCTGTCAGGCACGCATCCACGCATCAGCTACTGGAATAAACTTAAAACAAATAACAATTAACCTAGGAATAGATGTGCTCTGTCAGCACAGAATCGGTCCCCTCTGCTTAGGCTGCACTCGGGCCTGGCTGTCGGAAGGCCTTCCTTCCCTCGGGGTTAGCACTGAATCTCCTTAGTCACGATGCCGCGTAAAGCACGGGTCTGAGTGCTTTAAATCTTCCTTATCCTACGGCCCGATAACCGCAGTCAGGCGGCAGTGCGAGCAATGGGCGCTGTGAGCGCTGCGGGCTTCGGGGCAGAGTGCTGCAGAGCGGGGAGAGAGGAGCGCCGTGCACAGAGAGCGGGACGCACTGACACCGCTTTTGTCTCAGCCGTGCGCTGAAGCGAGGAAGCTGCACTGAATCGCACAGAGCGAAACTGCGGGAGAGAAAAATCGCTGAGCAGGGCAGGCAGGGCAGGCAGAGCATCCCAGCGTGCTGCTGCCATAAACACGGCACGGCGAGTGGGGCAAGCAGGGAAGCAATAGGGACACGGCATCACGAGCTCTCTTGTCTCTGTACCACAGCCAACAGAGGGAAAACATCATTTAAAAATCCCTGTTGCTATTATTTTTACGGAGAAACAACGAGGATTTCTCACTCTCCCTTTTTCCCCTCCATGCTGCGATTTTAAAGGGCAAAATGCGATCGACCCTCAGCAGAACTCCTAGGGTAACCCCACCCAGGGCTGTCGGTCCTCTCTTCTCCTCCATCCCCTGTCCCATCACCCCGTCCCGCCGCTCCTACCTCGTGCTCGCCGCTGCTGCCGCTCCCCGCGTCGCTCCCGGTTCCCCTCAGTCCCCCCCCGCCGCTCCCCGCCCCGCGCCCCGCCCGCTGCGGAAGAGCGAAGCGCGGCCTCACATCCGCGTCCGGAGCGCAGGTGGGGCTGTGGCTGCGATAGCGAGGACCGCTCGCCCCTCCTCCCCCCCTGCCCAGCGCACAGCTCCGCTTTTGGTTTCGTTCTGAGCCCTGCAACCCCTGCTGAATTCCCCGTATCGCAGCTGCCTGGAAACCCTCCGTCTGCCGTCGGTTCTGCACAGCCATGGCCACCATCAGTGACCTCCCCGAGGATGTGCTGGTGGAGCTGCTGTCCCTGCTGCCCGCCCGGGATCTGCTCCGTGCGTGCAGGCTGGTGTGCTCCCAATGGCGAGACGTGGTGGACCTCGCCACCCTCTGGAAGCGCAAGTGCCAACGCGAGGGGTTCTACGTGCAGAGCTTGGACAGGAGCATCACTGACTGGAAGGTGTTCTACCTGCTGTGCAAGCTGAAGAGGAACTTGATCAAAAACCCCCGAGCCGAAGGTTGGTTTGTTGGTAGAGGGCCTATGGAGTTTCCCAGCAGTTGGGATGTGCCCTGCAGTGCCTCACTATTATTGGGGCTGTGGCACTGAGTCAGATCCACGAGGAAACGCTGCGTAATGCTGTTTGGGTTAAATCCCTGTAAGTCACAAGATGTAATGCAGCAGTGAAACCATCAGCAGTTGGTTTCAGGCCGACTGCATCCTGGGCTGCATCAGTAGAGGGGTGGCAGTGGGCAGGGAGGGCAACTGCCCTTCTCTGTCCCCACCTGCAGTGCTGTGCCCAGCTCTGTCACAGCTGCTGACAGCCATGCTGAAAGTAATGACAGTACAGTGCTAAAGGTCAGCCTTAAGTACAAGAGAAACACAGCTGAAAATTCACCAGCATAAGTAGCTCTCTTTAAGGAAAGCAGAGATGCTGCAGAAAACTGAAGTCCTAATGCTGATCTTTGAAATCTGTTTTTAGAGAACTTTACGCACTGGAAACTTGATCAGAATGGAGGAGATAGGTGGAAGATCGAAGATCTGCCTGGACCTCTGGGGAAAGAGCTGCCAGACTCAGAAGTCCACAAATACTTTGTCACTTCGTTTGGGTAAGAGCTGCAAAGTGCAACTGGAGGAAAACTGCTTCCTTCCTCCTGGCTGCAGGAGCGCTGTGGTTAGGTGCGAGGCAGGACAAGGAGCCTTATCCCAGAGAGAGGGGAAAAAAAGATTTTAATTCTTAATACTCCTCAATCTAAAGAGAGCAATGTGTTGCAGAAGTGAATCACATCGTGTGCTGAATTTCTCCATTCTTCTACTAAATGTGGTGGACAGAAGTTGAGGTCTGGCAGACTGATCAGATATCTTCACCTGACGAAGTCAAAGCTTTAACCTCCAGAAGCATGAGGTGTTTGCATGACCTTTCAGCTTGCACTGAAAGCCATCAATAGTGGAAGATCAACTGCTTTTCCATAATCAATATCTGTTATGTGTGCATAGGAACCCTTCTTGATCCACTCTGTTGGATTCCTTTTATCTGGGGCGAAGCTGAGCAGTTTGTTTCTGCTCGAACTTTGGATAAAAGCACACCTCAGCCCTGTCAGCCTCATGGGTACTCAGGGTCTGGGTGAGCATTCAGTGAGAGTCAGTCTGGTAGGGAAAGCACTGATGTTGAGAGATGCTTTTGAATGCTTCTGTTTCTGTTGCAGGCCATGCTTCAAGTCTCAACTGATTACCCTGCAGGAAGAAGGGTACTGGAATGAGCTGATGGATGAAAAACGGCCTGAAATTGTAGTCAAGGACTGGTAAGAACTGAATACTAGAATTTCTAGCGTTAGGACCTCGATGTAAGCTGGGCCTCTGAAGCTTTTTGTGCTATAAAATTAATTCTTTGGGATCTGTAGCTCTTCAGTAAAGCGTAGGCTAAATCTTGGTTTATTCAGTGGGCTATAAGGTGGCAATCCTGCGAAGAAAAGATAGCTGTGCTCTCCATAGCTATGGGGGTGACATCCCTTTCCTCAGTTCCAGTTGGAGACTGTTTCTGGACAGTAAGGAAAACAATGCTGTGTGTACAGCCCTCCTCCTTGATTTCTCCCTTGCTCTGTAGGTATGCTGCCAGATTTGACTGTGGTTGTCGCTATGAGCTCAGAGTGAGGCTGCTTTCTGAAAACTACATTGTGCTTGAGGAGTTCTGTCCTGAGCCAGTGGTCATAGAGCAGTGGAGTGACGCAATGTGGAGAGAGGTAAGGAGCAGCACTGCAGAAGGCAGCTTTACATCCACATTGTGATAAGAATCTTGTGTAAAGCCCCAAGTTGCTCTGACATAAGACAAAATGTAAGCCAGTCCTTGCTGTTGACAACACTGAAGAAGCTTTGAAAGATCTAGGTTCAGTTTGTAGGTGTGTGAGATTCCACCCCCCCCGGCCCCTGTGCTATTTTGACTGGGCTTCTTCAAGCGTTTCTGTTCTTTATTTGAGTTTTTGTCCAAGTAACCGAGTTGCAGGAGCACAGTTCTTGTTTATGTTGGATCAAAAAGCTTTGTTTTAAAACAACTGCATGGGTGTAAGTGAAAGTATTGCAGACATTACTTTTCCTAATTTGTTTGTTTTGACTGGTTTGAATGGCTTGGTTTGAGTGGCTGTACACTCCCTTTTATGTTGTTACCTCTGTCACGTACCAAGCTTAAATTATGTTTACCCTTCTGCCCTGTAATCCTATGAGTCAAATATGGGAGGCTATTTTATTTTATCCTTCCTCAAAGAAAGTGATGTCATGCATGCTTTTATTGGAAGGTATTTTAGAACGAGCTTCTCCTAAGCCCAGGGCTCTATACCTGAAATTGTTTCACCTTCAATGTCACTGCTGGATTATTTAGACAAAATAAGCAGAATTTCCTTTCTCTACAGATTTCCCACACTTTCAGCAATTACCCAGCTGGAGTTCGTTACATCTGGTTTCAGCATGGAGGCCAAGACACCCAATTCTGGGCAGGATGGTACGGGATCAGGGTGACAAACAGCAGCATCACCATTGGGCCACAGACATTGAAGGCAAATGAAGACACAATATAAGTGTTCTCTTTTACCTCAGGACTGTGACCAGCTGGTTTCAGGTGCACTTATTTGCCTGTACTCTCTGGGTGAATATCCTGGCTTTGTCTTGCACAGCTGATGTGGAATACGAGCAGCTAGCTCTCCTTGTTTGCAAGCAGAACTTCTGCAGGCCCAGCCCTCTGGAAGGACTTCTGTCTTCATCTGTCCTCCCTCACTGTGGCAGTGACAATTCCTGGTGCCCTTCTATAGGAGGAAGACGAGGGCAATTAAATATGACACCTAAAGTGAACAGCACTTGGCTGTAGCACAAGTACATAGCAGTCTTAACTGGAAACTCTTTCTTGTTTATACAACTTAATGAAAACAAGGCTAAAATCTTTCAGTTCGGATTATCAACCCTTGTCTCGAGGACTCTGCTACAAACAGACTGTAATACTATGGTATTTTTCTGTTTCAGTTTAATTACGTGCATAAAGATGTATCTTTCACAGCATTATGCCACCTTCAGTCTTCTTTATCCTCATATGCTGTGTCACTGATATTTAATTCCTTAGTAAGTATACATGATCAACGTGGTAGATGCCTTCCCTGTCCAAATACAGCCCGTTACTGTTGGAATGAACAAAGAGGAGGAAGGAATCCCTTAAGGTGGATACCTGACAACCTAAGTGCCTTTGGACTGTACTGCCTTTTTCCATATTACCATTGTACTACCAAAGAACTTGGTTTGTACTGATCAGTAACCTTATATAAAATGTTAAAGCCACAGACAACTTGGAGATGTGGTGTTCTTGCACTTTTTGCATGGAGAAAGCAGGCAGGTGCTGTGCTGGCTGTTTTACCAAATTTTCTGTCCAACAAGCTCAGCTCACATTCTGTGTACCATTTCTTCTACCCCTGTATGCATGGGGCTGATATTAAGGCTTTCTTCCATCTCCTTTGACAGAGGCAGGATAACAGTGTTTTCCCTTGTCTGCTGTCTGCTAAGAGTGAGACAGCTGACAAGTGTCCTTGCAGCACAGACACATCCCACTGTGTTTCTAACAGCTTTTGTGTGAAGGTTTCCCTGTGGCAAGGGGAGACCAAGGTGGTACAGCCCTTCATAGGAACTGACACATCCCAGCCTTGTCCTAGAGAAGACGTGAAAAGGTGATGGAAACTCTACATACAAAATAAAAATGCTTCTTCACTGAAAGAACGGTTGATTTGGACAGAATTGAGCCTGTTTCAACTGGAGTAAAACTTGATATTTATTGAAGACTACTTGGGACAGTCACAGTGGACAGATGCTACATAAGGCCTCACTCGCGCATGGTATCAGACCATTGCTCTAGTGGAGCACACAGCAGATCCCTGGTTAGCACTACCAGTGTGCAATGGAGATGTCCTGTTTAAGGCAAGAACTGGATTTGTACAATGAGCCGACCGCAGTCAGCTGTATCCTACCCCAGGGATTACTGTAATGAAACCTCTACTCACTCTCACACATGAGTGTACATGGGAACAGGCTCTGGCTCCACATTCCAAGTCAGTTCTATATACACTGGTAAGAGCACTTGAAATAAAGAGGCAGCAGCTGCTCTACATTCATCCAGAAGGCCAGCTGAGGAGGCTGGGCTATCAAGGTATGGTTGGTGAGAGATCTTACTCCGCTGGAAGATCTGATGAGGCTTGAAGAAAAGGAAGAGTTGAAATCAGGTGCCTTTGTGGGCTCGTTCTTCTACATAAAGCTGCATCTGGAGGACAAAACAAGTATCAGTTTCTGCTTGATAGCCAGATGGAGAACAGTCTGAAGAGTTTGCACCTCCCCTCACTAACAAGGTTTCCTGTTTTAATATGAGAAGTCTTCACACTACATGTAGTTTCAGCCACCTCTCAGGCCAGAATGCTCTGCTCACCTTTAAGATGTCAGAAGTCATAGTTTTCAGTGGGATAAGCCGGGGGTCGTGCATGTGCACATCCTGTTCATCAGCAAGAATCCATGGGAAATCCTAGGGCAGGAACACAAGGAGCTTTATGTACAGAGAGGTGGGCAGCCCCAGAAGGTGAGCTCACTTTCTCAGTGCTAGGTCAGTACGTGAAGTGATGGGGATGGCACTGTGCAGGAAGTATTGGCACAGTCTAATTCGGGCATCAAAGCAGCTACTGCCTGCAGCTGGTGTGTGGTAGAAGTGCTCAGTCACCTCACCAGCGCAAACTGTAACACATTCAAAGCAAAGCCATGAACTGCATCGTGTAAAAGCTAGCCATCTAGCAGCCCTTAACCTCACTGAATCCAGAATTCTTCAATTCCAGTCTTTGCAGCTTGCCTGTGACAAGGCAGCCAAAGATACCACTTACCTTTATCACCTGGATCTTCTCCATGTTGCGTGTAGCAGCCTCTCGTGTGTGAACCAGAACTGTGAAGGTGCAGCCTGTAAGAGAAAGGGCAGGCTGTGGATCAGGGGACGACCAACAGAGGCTCAGACACTGCCTGTAATCACCTCCCACAGAACAGATCCATGTCACTGGGCTGTGTGCACCTGCTTACCTGGGGGATTGTTGTCCAGCACAGCATCACACACGCTTATCTTCAGGATGAAGGCACGCAGTAACTGCTCCACGTGGGACAGCAAGGACTCTGAACTGTTGAGACAGCAGTTGTTAGTGGCACAAAGCAAAGTACCGGGGCCTGGAGCATCTTCCAGAACATCTCTAAGGACACGGGGGTTGGATGCTGTGAGAAAGCATGGGAATGGAATCTTTACCTAATGGAAAGCAGGGGCGGCTGGGTGATTTCGAAGACAAATCTCTCCACTGGGTGGTGCTCTTTATCCAGGATTACAACTACAACTTTCTCCACGTCATTCTGGAAGAATAACTGCAGTTAGAGAAGGCCCTTCCTTAAAACAAGCTGTCTTCTGCCCCCAGTTAGCTTCACTTCTGGTAGAGTACGTTTATCTGCTGTGGAGCAGTGCCAGCAGTTATCCAAACCTTGAGCCCTGTCCTACTGCCAGGTTCTACATGCAGTGTGATGTCTGCAGAGAGAAGAGAATGCAGGATGTGGGGTGGCAGCAAGGTTTGCAACGTGACATGTGGTCACACTTTTCTCTCATAAAAGCTTGTGTTCAAACCACCTTTGCTTTCTGGCTTACAGCACAGCACTCTTAACTGTTCTCCTGCCAGATGGATGTTTCAACTCAATGTTCTGCTTTTGAACACGTTTAAGTTCACGTGTAGGATGAGCTTATTGAAAATACAGAGACTGATCCTCATGTTTATGCATTAGAAGCAAACTGAATGCCAGCGTTCAGCAGCATGCCTTGACTGCAAGGAAGAATTAAGATTGTTTTTATTCTCCATTAGTAACTTTAAAAGCAAGTATATTGTGTATGGCAAGTACATAAATAAACATTTTGAGATGAGAGCAGTATTTACATTCTTTTATTTTCTATCTAAATCACTTGCAGTACATTTGCCCAGCACAGGTCCATGGTAAGATCATACCTTCTCAAGCAGTGGCTTTACACAGTGCAACGTGTCCTGGATGTACTGATTGAGCTCTGGGTGGCAGGACATCTGTAGCAAAGAGAGCAAACAGAGCTGTGTTCTGATGCCAACCAGGACAACGCTAAGAAGAGAGATCTAAAGACAGGATCTCTATTTCCTAGGAAGCCTGCCTTTGTGTTACATCCCTGCACGCAGCAGGGGAAGCACTCTGCTACTGTCGGCCACAATCTGCTCGTGCTGTGAGACCTCCATGAAGGTCTCCTACCTGGACAGGCACGTTGTATTTTTTCCTCTTCTGAAAGATCCCAATAGGGTAAACTTCTCTAACGTACAAGATGAGATGAACGGCCACTTCTAGAAATTCTGAAAGAACATCTGCAACAACTGAAAAACAGAAGTAAAAGATGCTGAAGGTTGCAGAGCAATACCATATTCATAGGACGTTTTTAAAGACACCAGCACACATCTCGTCTCCTTCCTAGCTGAGGGAAGTTTAGGGCTGGAGCATCCTGCAGGCGTCCAGTTCTCAGTGCAGCACAAACACATTACCTTGCCCAAAATTAAGGTCCTGTCGTGTGAGCGTGGTCATCTTGCCCAGAACCTGAAAAGCAGCACAAGAAGAATGTTCATCCTCTGGCTTTTATGGTCTTAACACAGCTGAGGGATCGCTTCACCTCCCTGATGCCAACAAGCTGCTCTCTGAGCTCAGTGACAAGCACATGTACACAAACCCAAGGCGCTCACTGTGACAGATTCAAGCATGTGATCAAAAATCACCAGTAGTACAAAAAATGAAGACAGCATCTTCTCATGTTCTGTCTCACTGCTCACACTGCGAGCTTCTCTTCTCATTCAGGGCAGGATTTGCACTTCCCACTGACTCCACATCCCACATACTCCCCTGCTCCTCACAAACCCCACGCCACCAGATCATTCACCTAACGTGGAATCTGTCCTGCAGGAATTTGTGACAAGGGCAGCACATTCGGTGGCCAAATGGAGCACTGTGTATCAAAGAATCAAGCAGCTGGAGCTCAGCATCCCAACAGGTCGGTATCTCGTGTGTATTTTAGGCTGCAACATACAGAACTGCTGATTGCAAGTTTCAATGTTTCATTATTTTTGTCATCCTCTTTGTGTGCATGCAGACCGCCACTGACGTGTTCTTAAATGCCTCCAGCTCCACCAGGAACACAGACACCTTACACGGAGCTCTCAAGCCCTGCTTGCTCCTATCAGCTGCTTAGTTACCGACTGCCAAGCTGCTCCAGCTGCAACGAGACGTGGTTTTCAGATCTCTAATGAATTATTTCACAAAATAGGGAGGTAACAGCTTCTATCTTTCTCTAAGCAAAATCTTAGAAGCATTAAGGCTGGAAAAGAGCCCTGTGATCATCCAGTCCAACCCAACCCACCGTGCCCACATCCCTCAGTGCCTCATCTCACTGAACACCACCATGCACGGTGACCCCACCGCTCCCTGTGCGGCTGTGCCAGCACATCCCTGCTCCTTCTGAGCACAGACCTTCCCTAACATCCACCCTGCACCTCCCGTGCTGCAATTTAAGGCCGCACTCTCTGGCCCGTCGTCGCTGCGACCCGGAGCAGAGCCGAGCCCAGCTCTCCGCAGCCTCCCGCCAGAGCTGAGGACGGAGGAACGGCCCCGTTACGCCGACACAGCGCGGGCTGCCTCCAACCTCCTTCCCCCCGGGCCGCCTCACGTTCAGCACAGCCCGCTCGCCGCGCCCCTCCGCGCCCCCATCACGCCGCTCTCAGCCGCGCACCGCCGTTACCGCTCCCGTACCGCAGCTCTCCCGGCCCGGCGCTGTTGGCGGCGCAGGCGTGTGACGTCACCTCGGCCGTAGCGCCCCCTTGCGGCGGGAGGACCGCGCCCTGCCGTTGCCGCGCGGTTCGCCGCCCGCTTTCCCCGCGGGGTCCCGGCTGCAGCCGCGGTGCCTCCGCCGCGTGGGTTGCGGGGTCCCCCCGCCTTTGTCCCCGCCTTTGTCGGCTCTCCCTCTCAATCTCCCCCCTCTCCGCACGATGCCCCGGGCACAGCCGCGCACCCCCGCAGCGCTCCGCGCGTCCCCGCCCCGGGCACCCCGCGCCCCTCCCACCGCCCCGCAGCCCGCGGGGTCCCGGCGTCCCCGCTCCGGCCGCGCATTCCCCCACTGCCTCCGCGCGTCTCCTCCTCCTCCTCCTCCTCCTTTTCCTCGTCCTCCTCGGTCCGCACACCCGTACCCCGGCACAGCCCTGCCCTGCTCTGCCCACCGGCAGCCGAGCACAGGTAAGCACCGGGGAGCCGCTCCGCTGAGCCGCTTTCCCTTTGCTTCTTAGGTACGGGGGCACTTTCACCGGGAGAAGACAAAGGCTGCGGGGATCCCGGCACCGCCGGCTTTAGGAAGCAGTGGGGATGGGGGCAGCCTGCTCCCGAGCCGCCCCCGCTGTCACCGTGCTGGCGGAGCAGCCCCGCTCTGCGGCTCCCCCGAGTCCGGGCTGCGTCGGGCGGTGCTGAGCGCTGCCCTGCCGGGCGGCTCTTCCCCTCTCGGCTCCGGACAGAGGCGCGGTTCCCCTCGCCGCTCTGTGAAGTGGCCGAAGGGCGAAGGGAGCTGCTCCCTCCGTGGCATTGTGTGTTCGCGTTCCCCCGAGTGCCCGCGGGTCGTTCTCTGCGTTTCTTGCTTTGCCAAAAGTGAGATCTTGGTTGTGAATTAAATCAATTTGGCATGGCTTAACGGCTCGTTGCGGCCGGCAATTCATCCTTTGGGGTTTATAAGGGATGTTTATCCGATTCACACCTGGAGCCGGCCGTCAGCCTCAGTGGAAACGGTTCTGTGTTTCCATCTCCTGTCTTTTGCAGGAAACGTTCGTCCCACGCGTTCAGGTTCAGAGTGAGGATGACACAGAGAGGAGGAAGGCAGCGCAGCCCGGCGCTGCGCTGCTCGGGGACACATCGCGGTGGGGACGGGGCCAAATCTCAGAATCACGGACTCGTTCGGGCTCTAAGATCAACTCCAACCCCAACCCATCCACGCTGTGCCCTTTCCTTGAACACCTCCCAGGACGGTGACCCCACACCTCCCCGTGTCACTGCGCCCCTCTTTCCCCGTCCCACCGGCGGTGCTTTCCTCTGGCTGAGCGACGAGCTCTGCTATTGATCGCGTTTCATTTGTCACCGGGCATTGTGAGGAAAGCCGGAGAGTCCTCTCCGCTGCGCTGACAGCAAGCGACTGTATCTCAGATGCTAATCTCAGACTCATTGCTATTTTAATCTCATTATCGTGCAGGGGAGGCTCTGTTTGATAGCGGGTCGCCTGTGATGGCTGTGTCAGCCGCTCCGAGAGGTCCCGGAGGGGAGCGGAGCAGAGGGTACTGCATATTCATTCATTCCACTTCAAAACAGCGGCTCTGTCCCCTGGGCTGCGCTCCCTGCTCCAAGGGATGCACTCTGCGGGTAGGCACCAGGGAAACGGGGCACAGCTAGGATCACCTGGGCAGCAAAACCCAGTCCCAGCCCTTCACTAATGGGGAATGAGGGGCATTTGGGGTGAACGCACTTGCTGAATGCAGGTTGCCTCGGGGAGGTGTTTTGTGGAGGGACCTACAGCTCTGCTGAACCCTCTGCAAGCTTCAGTCTATGTCCTGTCTTGTGTTCAAGCTGGACAGGGCTCTGAGCGCTGATGGGGCTGTGGGTGTCTCTGTTCACTGCAGAGGGTTGGACCTTTAAGGCTCCCTTCCAACCCGAACCATTCTATGATTTTCGTGCTGCCATTTGCAATCGGTGCACAGAGCAAACGTGACTGTGGTCGTCCTGGCAGCAGAGAGTGCTTGGTGATGGCAGAAAGAGAAAGCAACAAGCAAAAGGAAAAAACAGATGTTTCAAAAGGTGGTGTTGTCGGATTCACCCAGCCTGAATATCTGCAGAAGGAACACGTCTCCCAGTCAGGATGGATGAAGAAGATACGAAGTCAGATGAATCTGAGAGGTAGGTTGGGAGAAGAGGTGACAATGGATGCAGGCAACCTGCAAAAGGAGGACAGCTTTGACCCAGAAGAGCAGTGAGCTGCAGACTTGGCTGCTCTGTCGTCCCTTTATAAAGTTATCCTTCATTAAAGCGAGTGTGCAAGAAATGTGGGAGATGAGCAAAGTGAAATTACGTGTGCCTAGGGGAGGAAAAGACGAGGGTGCATTCAGAATTTCCCATCTGCTTTTGGAGACTCTGGAAAGCTGGGGGGACCCCTTTGAAATGGGAGGGTCTTCTCTTGGCAGACTGTGTGTGAAGCTTCCCAGCATTTGCCTCCAGAAACAGAAAACCAGATGGAATGAGACCCAGCAGGGAAGGGAAATCTCATTTATCTGTACAATGCCATCCTCCTGGCTCCAGCCAGCTCTCTGCACGTCGGCTACCATGGAACCTACCCTGGCCATTCTGCTGCAGGCCTTCCCAAGCCAATCCATCACCCAGTGGCTCCTTATTTGCAGGGAGCCTGGCACACGAAGCTGGGTTTATTGTCCATCATCTGTGCCACACATGCACATACACACAGCGCTCGTGTAGATGAGCACACGCTTTGTCTGTTGCTGCAGCCTGGGGTTGTCTGGAGTCCAGGAAATCTTTATGCACTGCTGCCAAAGTCTGATCTTATCAGAGCCAAGGAGAAGTGCGTCCCAGATGACATGCTTGGGTCTGGCTTGGTTCAGCTCTTGAGCATAAAAACTGCATCATCTGTGGTCTGGAGTGATAAAGGAGTGATAAAGGAACTTGACATGCATTTCTGGATTGAAGTGTTCTGTTCCTCTCTGCTGTGTCATGAAGAACATGGGTGACAACTCAAAGCCAAGGCTCTCATGTATCGTGGCTTCAGTCAGATGCATGAATGAACGCATGCAGTGAATGAACCAATGCAGCAGTGGCAGCATCACAGCCTTTTTTTTTTCCACACTAGGCTGACAGAGCTGCATTTACAGGGAGAAAAAAAACATGAGTTTCTGTGTATCCATTCAGTCCACGTCTGCCTTGCAGGATTACAAGCTGAGAGCAGAGCAATAGTAATAATATCTGTGAGTCCAGAGAAAGGGACTGCCCACGGGGAAGTTCCCCGAGATGCCAAACAACATAATGCCTCTTACAGGGTTCTGACCATCCGCTGCTAACCCAAAATAGATCAGAAGTGTTAGCTGAGAGACAGCTCTGCAACTCATTCGTCAGCCCTGAGCTCGCACCCCAGGTAGCTCCACGGCCTTATCTTTGCTTTACACATTTTCACGTCAATAGGCAGATTTGCTACCTCGAGAAGTAGGTGGCTGATAATCCCGGGGGTGCACAAAGGAAGCACACAAAGTGTTGGCTGAAGTAAAGAGGACACAGATGTGGCGCTGGGGAGAGCTGCAGGAGCAGCCAGCTTGGTGAGTGCTTGGGCTGTTTCCTTTATTGAAGTACCACCCCTCAGAAGAGGATGAATTTTGGACTTGATACGCGTTTATTTCTGCGTAGGAAATTCTGCCCTGGGTAAAAACATCTGTTGCAGAACAGGTGCATCAGCAGTGAGAATGCTGCTGTGCTCTGCATCCCCACACCCTGGGCTGGCTGCTGCTGTGGATTGGGGTCCTGAGAGGCATTTGGATGCTGAGGAGCAGCACCACAGCATCGAGCTGTTCTTTGGCTCCTGCTGGAAAGCAGAATTGTGGCTAATGTGTCTGTCAGGTTCGTTATCAAAGCGCCGCTGTCTGTGAGTGAGACTGAAGGCGCTGCCTTCCATTCTCTTTGCACTTTTTCTCTCCTCCTGCCGTTTTGCCTATAGATGAAAAGGTAAGATGCTGTCTGCAGCTCTCTGGGCTGTTCTGTGATGCCTTGATCCAGCTGGTCTGTGCCGGTTCTTACAGAGAAAATCCCTCAAAAAGACAAAGGCTGCGGATGCAGGGTTTGGGTTTTGCTTGGCTGCTATTTGTTACATTGGTGAGAAGCAGGAACTGGAGGTGCTTTGATAATATATTTAGCTGTCAGTCTGGTTTTCCTTTGTCCCAGGTAGCTGTCAATAAAATGCTATTCCATAGCACTACGCCTGCAGGAAATGAGCAGCTCCCGGATCAGCCCTCACCTCACACTTCGTTGGCTTTGTGGCCAGTGGAAGGACTTGATTTTCACACCCCACATGGAAGGAAAGCCCTCTGTTCTGCCTGCTTCTCTCCAGAGATACAGACTGAAAGTTTGCTCCCGGTCTCTAAGCAATAGCAGAGATGCATCTTGCAGAGGAAGAATCTGCTGATGCGTAGTTGAGCAGAATTGCGTGCCCCCCTTCACAGGTGACATGGAGCAGCAGAGCAGCTGGAGGAAGGAGCGCAAGCCATTGCAATTAGGCAACAGAGAGGATCACGTGGTGAGCAGAACGATGGCTATGAGTGGCAACCGAGGCCTGGGGTACAGGAGAGGCTGGTGGAGGGGGTTGAGCTGCCCAGATTGAGAGGAACAGTCCAGGAAAGCTACCAAAAGGGCAGGGAAAGAAGAACTAAGCTAGAGAAGTCTGTAACCGGTGCAGTGTCCCAAAGCCACATTCGTAACACAAACACAGGGATGAAAAAAGACCTGTGAAAATCCCCCACTGAAGCAGAATGGATGAAAATGCTCTGAGTTTTGGTCTCAAGTCTCTGAACTTGGATTGCCCTCCCTGTGCAGGTGTCACTTGGTGGGACGAGGTGAAGTGACTTTGCAGGCTCAGGGAGAGCAGTGGGATGAGCCATAGGGCGTTCAGCTTGCCTTCCTGCCCCTTGACCAGCATCCCCTGCTCTGCTGACAGCAGCAGATTTCTTTTTCTGCCACACTGCAGAGACGCAGCCCAAACCATTCTGCGTTGTCTCTTTCCTTGCCCGCGTTCAGGCAGTGTGTGCGTCCACACCTTGAGCTGCTCAGGGCTCTCGCTGTTGCTGGTCCTGCGAAGCCACCATCTGCCTCCGGTTCTGTTCGTCTTGACATCTTCATTGCAAGGAAACCAGCTGTGCTGGGGGCCGCTGCCAGGCAGGCTGAGGATGCCAACGTGGCAGCCGAGTGCCCCAGCCGACAGCTGGTGCTGTGCAGCCCTCAGATGGCAGGCAGCGAGTGGGAGGGCAGGGGGCTGCTCAGCCATCAAAGGGAAGTGTCCCGCTGATTGATGGCCCTCATTTGCACATGAAACTGGGACCTCTTATCCCTGCAGGCCCTGCACGTGGGTCTCAGCTGCTGTAAGCCTGGCTGGCACAGGAGATAACCAAGGAGGGAGAAACTCTCATCCAACTCTTTTTGGATGACATCTGGACATCTCAAGTGTCTGAGTTGAATTTTGGTTGCCTTTACGGTTCCTAGAAGTTGGTTGCTTCATTCGTGTTGTCGCTGTTGATTTTAATTGCAGGTGACTCAGAGGCCCCAGGATTATGGCAGCTTCTCCCACCTTCTTCCCTCCGTCTCTTTTCCTGTGTGTGCTGCTTCTTTCTGACATCGCCTTTGCCATCTCCCTGGACACTGACATGAAGCTCAAAAATGAGAACAATAACCACCTTCAGAACCAAGAGATGTGGCTTCAGCATCCCAGGAGTGGGCACCAGCACAAGCATGGCTTGGCCAAGAAAGGAAGGGTCCTTGCCCTGCCTGCCAGAGGGCAACCAGCCGGGGAAGAGGCCTTCCGAGTGGGCAGCGGAGCTCCAGCCGTGGAGGAGCTGGTGCCACCTGGCCAGCCAGCAGCACTGAAACAAGATAAGGATAAGGATAAGGATGTGTTCCTGGGCTTTGAGCTCACGGAGAATCAGTCCCCTGGGTCTGAGAGAGGAAAGAAGCAGAACCGAGAGCAGCGACGGCACAGCCGCAGGGACAGGCTGAAACACCACAGAGGTATGAGGGGAGCAAGGGGAACTGGTGTCAGACTACAAGGGGGCAATTAGATTGGGTAGAAGGAAGAAGTGTTCTGCAGTGAGGGCAGTGAGGCACTGCACAGGCTGCCCACAGAGGTGGTGCAGACACCCAAGGTCAGGGAATGGGGCTCTGATGGAGCTGTGGGTGTCCCTGCTCAGTGCAGGGTTGGACCTGATGGCCTTTCGGGTCCCTTCCAACTCCAACCATTCTATGATTTGAGCTTCAAGGGGAGGCTGTTGGCTCACTTGTAATGAGGGCAAGAAGATGTAGCTGTGGTTGAGCCACATGAGTGTGCGGAGAGCGTGGGGTGTGTGCCTGCTCTGGGGAGAAATCTGCCAAACAAAAGAGGCACAAGAAAAAAGGCAACTCCAGAACTGGAGGTTTGTACTGCTGGCTGCAGTTTTCTGAAAATGACCTTGTTTGCCTTATAGGGGAGAGCGCTGGAAGCCCTACAACAAGGGGGGTTGGTTTGGGGTGGCCTGCTTTTGTTGTTGCTTTTTTTTTTTTTTAAGCAAACAGTTCAATTTAGGATGAAAAAAGACCAAGCCATGCTCAATCTCTCCACTGACTTCAAAACATGACAAGAGCTGGAAATAATAATTAAAAAAGCCTACTTAGCTTGAAGATCAGTTTCTTCCCATCACAACTTGCATTCTTCTGAGTTTATGGCAAACTATGAAAAATCCAACTTTTTCACATGTGAGATTGCTCTAATTATGTGACAGCACTGTTAGAAATGTTGCTAAAAGTTTTTGACTGGGACTGCTTCCCTCCGCAGGTCAGCTTGTGGTGTCTCTGCGGTACGGTGCCCTCACAGCAGTAAATCTGTAGTGCTCTTAAAGCCAGGCACTCCGTGCCCATCTGCACCATTTGACAAGTTGGGTGTCAGTCTCCCTGCCTCCCAGCTATCACTCCTCCCTGCGTCAGTAAGAAGAGCTCTGTTGTTTTCTCAGGGGACTGACTGAACAGCTCACATTAAGCAATATAGAAAGAGCGTGCAACAAAGCTGGCTTGAAGCCTTAATTGCAGACTGCAAAACAGGCCCAGTACCTTTGGCTTAACCTAAGGTCTACAATGAAATTAAGTCTTTGCAAAAGCATGGGTCAAGCTGTGAAGTTCTTTCATTTCAAGTTAGGGAGGTTCTGACTTGAGCTAGATAGGAATTACCCACCCTTAAAATGAGGTAAGGATGTGTTTCAGGAATTTGCAGCAGCTTTAAAAATGGTTTTTTTTTGTATTCCCAAGACCAGCCAACAGGGATGATTCCCAAAAGAATTGGCTTGCTACACCTACAGCTTCAAGAAGTCTTGGAGATTTGCATTTTCTTTAGGAAGAAATCCATTGATTCTTAAGCATGAGAAATACAGAAGTGCACCTTCTTGAAGATACTGTGACCTCAGTGTGTAAGAATCAAGGTGCAGATAGGTTGGGACTGATTGACACCGGTCTCAGGGTGGTAGAAAACAAGGCAGTGGTTGGATGGAATCAAAGATTCCTTTAACTCGCATTTTTCCATGGCGTGCAGAGAGGAAAGGGACGGCAAAGCTCATGCTTTTACCTGTTGTCCTCTGCAGGGAAGGCTGCTGTTGGGCCAAGCTCCCTGTACAAGAAACCTGAAAGCTTCGAGCAACAGTTTCAAAACCTGCAGGCAGAGGAAGCGAGCAGCCCGACCCCCGCCGTGCTTCCCTTCACTGCACTGGATCTGGTCGTTTCCACAGAAGAGCCCCCTGTGCTTCCAGCCACGTCGCCGCGGTCACAGGTAAAGAGACCACTGGTACCTGCACTGCAGCTCTGATGCAGACAGCAATCTCCTGCAGCTAAGGTCCAGTTTCTTCTTTTTCAGTTAGAGGGAAGTGCTTGCCTACCACCAAACTCAGAAGCAGCTCTCTATCTTGGAGACACCCCAAAAGCTGCTCCTTCAGTCCCTTCTCTTCCCTGCCCTCCTTCTCCCTTAGCTAGCCATCTCCATTCGGCTTCAAGGAGCAGAGATGCAGTAGTAGCCCTTGGCTGGAGAGGCAGCATGTTCTAATGCTCCTTGCTGGCCTTCCTGCCCCACAAAGAAGCAGTGAAAGCTTCCCTCTTGATTTTAGCTGGGACAAGAGAAAGGTTTTCCTTTCTAAACATGATACTAAGAACCCCCAGTGGACAAGGTGGGGATGTGTGTGGGGGGGAATTATAAAGCCTTAAGGTCTGAAAGCATGAGGAAAACTGACAAATGCTTCAGTGTCACTACAGAAGTATAATCCATTGTCTCTTTGGTATCTTGTGGTTTGCAGGCCCGCCTCAGGCAAGATGGGGATGTGATGCCCACCCTAGATATGGCACTCTTTGACTGGACAGATTATGAGGACCTCAAACCAGAAATGTGGCCGTCAGCTAAAAAGAAAGGTGCTAAACTCACCCTGTTGAGCTCACCATCCTCTTTCCTAAAAGTCATCCTGTAAGTCTTGGCCTATGATTAGCGTTGGCAGATGTGCTGAGGGATAAGAGGCCATTGTAGTGGGGAAAGAGAGAAAAAGCTGACTGTATTTATGCTCTGCTTCAACACACCTCTCATTTTGGGCGGATAGTTTGAGAGGAAAGGAAAAATGATTGGGTGGAAGGCTGAGAAGTAGAGAGGAGACTGAACTATAAGGGTTCAGAACTCAAACTCCTGAAGTTTGAAGCTTTTTGTCACCTTAGTCTCCAGAATATAAACAGCAGTGTGATATTTTCTACCAGCGCCAATTCTTTTCCATAGAGAAACGCCGCAGTAAGAGCTCCAGTGGTGGAAATGAAACCTCATCAGCAGAAGGGGAGCCGTGTGACCACCACCTTGACTGCCTCCCAGGTCAGGATCAGCCTGATGACCAATGTCACGTTTGTAGAAATGGCTGCAGACCAGCCCAAGTTCCGCTCTAAGCATCCTAATTTTGATGCTGTTCAGTAATGGTGTGCAGAGGGCAGTTGGAAGGTAACATCTGTAGCACTGCCGCGGTCCTAGCAGGGAAGAAATCAGCCGTGCTCACCCATGCTCTTACGTTGCAGGCTCTTGCTGTGACTTGCGTGAGCACCTCTGCAAACCACACAACCGAGGCCTCAACAACAAATGTTACGATGACTGTATGTGCACAGAAGGTGAGCAGCTCCTCGCTCCCCCGCTTCCTGCTGTCTCAGGAGTTGGCTGGGCGCAGTGTTTGTAGGCAGCCCTGCTGTTCCTGGCCTTTCCTTGACACCGCCTCGCAATGTGACCAGTGAGTCACCTGGGATATCTTGTGTTCTCTCTTGATATCTATCTAACAGAAGAAGCCACTGAAAATAAACAACTCGGTGCTTTGAAGTCCCACACACTGTATGTGACACTGTACTGCTACCCTTGCTTCCCCTTACTTTATGCCTTGTGTGGCTTTTCTGAGTTAATTTCAAATGAATATGTAGCAATTCAGTAGGTGTGGGCAGGACTCAGACTTCGGTTTCTTAAAACTATTTCTGGAGAATCTACAGCAGCCCTCAGTAGGCTGTGACATTAGGAAGGTGTTGAAAAGCACTCTTCCAGTCTGAACACGTTCAGGACCAGCTCCAGGCACTGGGTCTTGTCTGCCAGAACAAAGCTGCCTGCCAGGCTGAGTGACCTGTGTGTAAGGACTGGTGACTCTGACCAGGTCAGACACCTTGTGCACCCAGTTGACTGAGTGCTTTCCTGGATTTGTAATGTTAAGTGATAGCTCTCACCTTGGCTGTGTCATGGAATACTGGAAGGCCTTCATCAGTGAGGATGTTGTGATAGATTAACCCAGGAAAAAGTCTTTCTGCAAGCCTAATGAACGCTGCCTGCGGCCCTGCTTTATGTTTAAGCTAGTTGTGTGTTGATGCCAAATATGCATCCTCTAAAGAGATCCCCAGAGGTATAGGGTCCAGATAAGATGTTTAGATAAGAACAGAGCTCTGATCTTGCGTGCTCTCTTCCTGGGAGGCCTAACTGCCCTGGGGGGGGCTGGTAATGAGGGGCAGAAACTCAGCTTCAAGGTAGCCTGGTCTCAACACAGCCCAGGGACACGCACTCCAAAATGCTGCTCAGTGACCTGTGACATCGGATGGGTCTCCTGTGTACAAGTACTCAAGGACAGCTTATGGGCTGTCTCATTATTGCAGCCATAAATCCTCAACCTCCCCCACTCTGGGGGTGCTGGCACTGTTGCATCTGTTGTCTGCTCTGGAAGTAAAAAGATTTTCAGTTTTGAGAACGATCAAATCAGGTCTTGCCAAGAACTGCTATAACCAGATCCTGGACTACTGAAAATCAAGACTTTCATGTGCATTGCTTGCACGTAGGCTTTCCTCCATCTGGCCCACCTGCCTCAGTTGGAACAAAGTCAGACAGCAGAATCATAGAATGGCTTAAGTTGGAGGAACCTTAAAGACCACAGAGCTCCAACCCCCTGCTCTGGGCTGATTGCCCCCCACCAGCTCAGGCCGCCCATCTGACCTGGCCTTGGGCACCT
Organism: Lagopus leucura; assembly: GCF_019238085.1. Lineage (NCBI taxonomy): Eukaryota > Metazoa > Chordata > Aves > Galliformes > Phasianidae > Lagopus > Lagopus leucura. The sequence goes on from NW_024962286.1 coordinate 854,701, forward strand.
CCAGGATGGGACAAGTGCCTCTGGGGTAGGCATGACAAGATAAATCAGTACGAGAAACTGATGAGTTAACCTGACCAGAGGCCCCCATTGCCTTCCTCTGCTATGGGAGACCGTGTACTGAAGGGTTTTTTTAACAAATGAAATACTATTTTTTTTCTCCCTCCAACTATTCATCAATGATAGCTTCCTTCAGAGCCTGCATTTCTAGCATCCAAAATGAAGTGAAGGAGATGAGCAGTGAGCTTTGGATCAGGCCTCCCAGTAATAGCACTTCAGTCTCTTCCCTCCTCTCTTGAAGCTTCAGAGAAACAAATAGCAAGGGGAGCTCCCAGCCGTCGGTGCTGCACATTATGTCTGTAGTAATTTCCCGATGGAGAGATCACTTAGACAGTAATGGGAAGTAATAGGGAGAAACCAAGCAGGGCTTCCATAAAATCACTGGAAACAATTGGGATAATTCATTGGTATTTCAAAAAGCCAGTGAAGCTTTCTGCCAGAGCCAATGAATCCCAGACCAGAACAGTGAGCCAAGCAGAATAGCAGGGCCCAGCAAGCAACGCGCCCTGCCCACGCGGGGCGTCTGTCTGCCACCTCCTTTGACACAGCCTAGGCTTCCCAGTGCTGGGACCGGCCCCACTGCTGCAGGTTCTGTCATGAGCTGAGGCTGGGAGCTGTGTTCAGTGTTACTGCTTTAATGAAGCCTTACCCTCTCACCATGCCTGCTGTTTGCTGTTGTTTTTTTACAGGGCTACGCTGCTACGCCAAATTCCACCGGAACCGAAGAGTGACCCGAAGGAAAGGGCGCTGTGTGGAGCCTGAGTCGGCCAACGGAGAGCAGGGATCATTCATTAACGTTTAGGAGGGTGGGACTTTATCTCCTGCCTGGATGCTCAGTAGCTCAGTCAAACTGCCTACACCTAGCAGTGAGGATTAGAGAAAAAGTCAAGCAAATGATTGAAGCTGCAGGCCAGGCTCCAATAGAACTGAGGCTGGCGTTAACTCTAGAGTGGTCTCAGCCTTCTCCACACCAGGACTGCATTCCTCCTCCCTTCCCTCAGCACATTCCCGTCCTCTGGGTCCCCCTCTCCCAGTTAGTTGGAGATGATCGTGATTGCCAGTCTGATGGCAAGACAGGAAAGATCCTTCAGGTCAGGAGGCACAGGAGCTTAAGCTTTCCCTCTCAACAGTTGCTTGAGAAGAAAGGCAGACACTCCTTAGGGTCAGAGGTTCGTAGAGAATTGGAAGCTTATAGGGAGACAAAGATGATAGCAGAAGCTGCCTGGGTGAGAAGGGACCCCTGACAGAGCTCTCCTTCTCCCCTTTGTTTACTGCTACAGACTGGTACTCCCAGCAGTTACGTGCTGCCACTTCCTACCTGTCTTCTTTGAGAGCATTGACTCCCACTCCTTCCTTCTCTCCTGCTCCCATAGAATGACCTGGTTTCTGCAAGGATGTGGCAAGACATCCCTGCCTGCAGCTCTCACTCATTAGTTATCCTGCCAAGTCTGTTATTTTTAATGATTATTTTTAGGAGCTTTCTGGGGAAGTGATAGTTTTCCTAGTGAGCCAAAAACGAGGTTTTTGGTAACAGGAGATAGGGACAGGCTGTTCCACTGTAGTGAATCCTGTGACATGTTGCATGTGTGTTTCCACGATGTGTAAATAAAGCTATGATAGATACCCTTTGTGGAACCCTTCTGCTTCTTCAGCTGCACCTGAGGATGGCGCAGGAGCCAGGAGGGCTCAGAGGAGTAGAAATAGTAAACCTGGTGCTTTGGGCAGAATCCTCTTTACACTGCTTCCCGAAACCCCACTGTGTTCCATTAGGAGAGGCAGGTCCCCATTCTGCACTGTTTCATAGTGTCACACTGTGTACTCACCCAGGTGCTTCTTGGCGTTATGGTTTGTGCCTCTGATGTGATGGCTGCCCAGTCATGACTACAGAACTACGCTGTGCATTCAATAGTGGTTCTGACCCACATGCACCTGTACTGCTGGGAGATGCACAGAGGATTTGGAAAGGAGGGTTTAGGCAAAGCCTGACTCTCATCTGGCCAGAGCTATTTTGATTTCTAATTACAGCACGACAATCTCAGCCCAAAAATTTGGAGTAAGGAATGGTGGCTTGGCTGCAGCTCTATGCTGTGGCAGCAGGGATGCAGTTTGTTAACCCAGAGAGAGAAATGCAGCCCCTCCCTCAGCACAGATGCAGAACAGTAGGTGGTTCTGCCAGTGCTATTGTCAGTGAAAGCACAAATGGAAAAAGGCTTTAATTGATCACAGTCAATTGCAGAGCTCTCAAATCCTGGTCTGTGTGACAGCAATAAGAACCACACGCGCTGTCTTTTATCAAAGCCAAGTTTTGATATTGCGGTGCTTTCTGATATCGGAGCTGAGTCTGTTTGGAACAGTGCAAGTGAGAGAAAGCTGGAAATCTGGCAGGGATCTTTATCTTTGGCGATGCAGGCATTCAGTGCCCCGTATCCTTCTAGGGTTCTGGGCAGTGTTTTGAACAAGACTTTGCTGCAATAAAAGCAAGTCTGAATTTTAAGCCAGAGGTTTTAGACTTCAACAGGGGACCCTTTGCTTTTTCTGCTTTAGGTCCACTGTTAACTCTGAATATAGAGAACAGCTGATTCTTAATTGCTGGGATTAGTTAGATGTCTAAGGACAGTGAAAATTGAGTTAATTATAACGAATTGAGCTACAAGATTATTGGACTGATTGCTCAGATTGGGGTTTCAGTAGGAGAGCTCATGACTGAGATTTGTTCTTTCTGAATCAAACTGTGATGCTGCAGAAGGGAAGCAGAAAGGAGCAGCAGCCAGGGCAGAGCATGCAGCACTGCCACAGCAGTGTGAGCAGAATCAGGCAACCTGATTTATGTCTCCACCAGACATATTACTGACTTCACGGCTGCAGTGCAAATGAAAGCTGTTGAGTAAATAATGTGCCAAGATACAGAAGGCAGGATCAGCCCGTGACATAAAACCCAGGGGCAATGTTTGTGCAAGTCCAACCCACTTCTGAGCGCAGGAAAGCTTTTAAGTGCTGCTCTGCTGGCTCAGCAGCACGACAGCAGTGGCAGCAACAGCACCACCTGGTTACATACAGCACATTTCCCCTTCTTCCTTCCCTGCATCTCCCAGTTGCAACGCAATCAGTGACAGTTCTGCCTTTGGGGACGTTAGCTCTGAATAAGGCAGAGGGAGATCGACGTCAAGCAAGCCTTGTTTTATGTGTTCTTCTCAGTGGCTTGTTTGGGAAACTCAAATTAAGAATTCACACAAACTCAGCTTCTCTCCTGCCCTCAGAGAGCTCAATCCACAGCTCTTGAAAGATTTTTCTGCTGCCTAGAAAGGACTTTGGGCCAGGCCCAAAAAAGGACCAGCAGGGCTCTGTGGAATCGTTTGGAAAGATAATTGCAGTCAGGTGAATGACAGGGTCCCACCCAAAGTCCTGCTCTGCAGCTATTGCTTTTAGCAGCCTCACAATGAGCCAGAGGTGTCTACCTCATTTAAAGCACTTCTCCAAGGGTGAGAATCATTAGACGTGGAAAAGAGAGGACAGAGTGCTGATTTGACATAATCATCTCAGCAGCTGCCTGCTCTGTGAATGCTGCTGAGTGTGTGAGGGATGTTGCTGGCAGTTGCCAAAATGATGACTGCAAGGGAGACAAGGAGGGGAAGCACAAATTAAAACACTTGGGAATCATTATCTCTCAGGTCTGTAATAGTCCGCATTCATTTTAGCTGGGGGATGTTTTGCTGAAACCCTCTCTTCCCCCCCTCCCCTGCTAATTACCCTGTTGTCAATCCATGGGGTGTGAAAGTGCTTCAATTTCAAATCATGCTGTACTAAATTGTTCGTGTCGGTGCCAGACAGGCTCTGCTACATAAAGAAAACAGTGCTTTCACATATATTCTTTCAGTCTGGAGGAATGAGAGCTGTTGTTTTTCTGTGAATGTTCTGAGTATCACATGTTCCCCATAAACTCATTTATGACATGTCCATGTGTTTTCTAGAGCATCAGTGAATCTTGAAGTAATCCTTCAATTATACAAGAGAATCTCTCGTTACATTTTAGCAAAACATAGGAGTAGCTTTTTTTTTGCTGGGATTAGAAAGGAATTTTTAGCTTTATCTGACAATGTACCACATTAACCCTCCCCACTCCCCAAATCATCTTGCCATGTGTTTTGCAGTGAGCTTTCTCTCCAGCACTGCAAAATGTCTTCAGTGTCCCCTTCAATCCAAACGATGCTCCTGCATGCTGATTTCCCCCTGGGATCTAAATGGGAGTTTGCAGAGCCGGGACAACTTCTATATGTCCTTCCTCACTGCTTACTCAGAAGGTCTCCATTGGTGACACATGCATTTGTGCAGAGCTGATGCTTTCATTCTCTTGGCTCTGCAGGCAGGACACAGCTCAAAGATACCACGGCAGCTGCAGCCATCAGTTATCTTTGGGCTAGACCCCAAGTGAGTGACAAGAAGAGCAGAACCATGAGCACTGAGCTTGCCTTTATCTCTGTGGGCCAAATAAGGAGAGCAGGAGCAACCGTACTAATGCCTGCACTTCCCTGCTGCTATCACCCTGCCCACCAAAAGCACAGCATCCTGAAGATGCAAAGGAAAGCATTTCTGCCTTATTTGCCCCACTTTTATGCTGCCAGGAAGGGAAACAGCTGTGCATTAGGTTTTAACTTGATTTGCACTAGGCATACTACCAAAATCTTTCATGTAAAGCAGCTAATTGCTGGATATTAATTGCAGTGAGCCGAACTCACCTGGACCAGTCTAGTTAAGAAGATCTCTGTACCCTATTTCCAGCCTCCGGGGTTATCTGCTTCTCCCCGCAGTCTTTAACTTGCTGTTATCTTTCTCACCACGTTTGTGATGCTTTGAGCTATCAGGCCTAAGGAAGGGAACAGAGGCAGCAGCTTACACAGAGGCAATTTACAAGGTACGAGCAAAGCGAAGCAGACATAAAAAACAACCGATGTCTAGATCCAATAGGTGTGAGAGATGTGCAAATGCATCATGGCTATCACAGCTCTCATTGTTTTCATATCCATGAGATCATTAAGGCATTTCTAAGTCCCCTGAGTCCATGACATACAAGCCCAGAATATAATAAACAGGGCTGAATTAATTGCACAATACATTGATGAACAAAATGAAGTAAAGCAGTTCCATTGTACAAGGGGAAATGAATGCTTTGCATTGAGCGGCAGTCACATCAATCCAAATTACAGCTCACACTGCATAAATGATAATGAGTTCGCCTGTCTCATTCAGACCAAGTGAGAATGCTGGAAGGAGCAAAGACACCCACAAACTGCTGCATCTAAACAGTGCTTACACTTAAACTGGGCTGCAGTGGGAACTGTCATTAAAACAAACCGTACTGCTTTGCTAGATGCCTATTCCAGCAGAATGGCACCCCTGTCACAGTTTGTACCCAAACACTGAGCCAGCAGTACAGATATTCAGTATCTCTTCACATATTTTCAGATGTCAAATCTTCTCTTTGCCATTTAGGGTAAAATCCAGTCCGTGACATCGCTCAGGCAATTAGCGTTGATCCCAATTGATACCAGTACTTCTGTGAATGGAAGCAGGGCTTCCCTGCAGGACACAGAAATGAAGTCCCAGCTGATGTGACAATGCATGAGTTACATTTCTGGTAAGGTGTCACAATTGAGGATTTTTAGGAGGACATTTTAAAACGTTTTCAACTACACAGCAGGTCAGTTTGCTGCTGCTGCTTCTGCTCAGCGATTTAATGATTTAAAACTTTGCCTTGGGAGATCTTCAAAAACAGAGCAGCCAGCAGGACTCAAGATGCAGTGAAGGACAGGGCAGATAGAGACTTCCCTTGTCAGAGGCAGGTGCACAGATGGCTTTTTCAAGGCCTGTTTGTGGCTGGTTTGAGAATGTGTGAGTTCAGATCCCACACTGCACACAACTCTTGCACATAACCTTGCACTGTGCTGCTCCAACTGGAAATGGGGCTGAAGGGTGACTCACACATTTCCACATCCAGCTTCTGCAATGAACTTGTGACTCTTCTCACATTCTCAGAGGCCCCGTCTTAAAAACAAATTACAAGAAAGCAACTGACCCAGTAAAACATCATAGTCTGCCTGTAAAGTGTCGTGCTCTGGGCACTGGAACAGGCTGCCCAGGGAGGTTGTGGAGTCTCCTTCTCTGGAGATGTTCAAGACCTGCCTGGATGCTGACCTGTGCGACCTGCTGTAGGGAACCTGCTTTGGCAGGGGGGTTGGACTCGATGATCACTGAGGTCTCTTCCAACCACTGTGATTCTGTGATTCTGTGCTCTGCAGGCAGGCCATGCATACATTGGGCAAGGAACGTTGGAGAGGGTCACCCTTATTTCTTGGTTCTGCTATCCCATCGCTGAGTGTGGGGAGAAGACTGCTGTTATGAACAGGGGAGGGGAAGAATTCATAGCTGTACGCTGTGGGTTTGGGTCGGTCGTTTACATGACAACTTCCCCAGCTCTAAAGCTGGAAACACTTTGAGATCAAGAGGTGAAGTCCCAGTTCAGAATCACAGGCTCATTATGATGGGGAAGAGCTGTGTGATCACCAAATCCAACCCCAATGTGCCCTCAGTGCCATATCTCCACACCAAATGCCTCCACGGACGGTGACCCCGCCGCTCCCTGTGCAGCTGTGCCAGCACTTCGCTGCTCCTTCTGAGGAGAAACTGTCCCAATTAATCCCTGACATCCAGCCTGCACTTCCCCTGGTGTGCCGTAAGGCCATGCTCCGTGTTACACGGATCCAGCGCTGAGCCCACCTCGCCACAGCCTCCTTTCAGGAGCTGCGAAGAGTTTCTTCCCAACTCCTTCCCTCAGCCTCTCCCCACAGCACCGCTCTGCTCCCATCTCTGTTCGCACTCCACGGCCTTCACCTCTTTCTTGCCCAGCCTGACAACGGACACAAACACCCCGCCGAGGTTCCCCTCACGCCGGGATCCACCCGCGGGGCACGTCGCTGAGGGAGGCGGTGTCCCGACCGCTCCCGCCTTCCTCCCCTCCCCTGGGCGGCCCCGCGGTGGGAGTCACGGGGCGGGCGGGCCGCTGCCATGGAGCTGCCTGCCGTCAGCCTCAAGGTACGGGGGGGGGGGGCTGAGCGGCTGTGGGGCGAGGCGGGTCGGCTGGGAGAAAGGGGAGCGGGTCCCCTTATACGGGGGTGGGCGTTGCGCTTGGTTTTGAGCTTGGTGCCCGGTGAGGAGGCGCGGGGGGTGTTTGAGAAGTGGTTATTTTTGCCTTTTGTGGGTTGGTTTTTTTTTTGGAGTGGTTGTCGCTCAGGTTGCCGCACGGGACGGCCGCCCCCCCTCCTCCCCCCTCTCCTCCCCCCCCTCCGGCACGGAGCGATGGGCGCCGCGCGTTACTGACGGGGCGAAGTTGGCGCGTAGGGAAACCGCCTCGGAAAGGCGACCGCGCTGCGGGCTGAATCTGACCGACAGAAACCGCTTTTTTTTTTGTTTTTCTTCATTTGTGTGGGAGAGGAGGGGGTGTTGAATGAGGGTGACTGTAAACTTTCATCCGGTATTTGGTGGAGAAACGGGAAATAAGGGACTGACGTTAACTTCAGGAGGAAGCGGCTCCTGGCACGGAGGCTGAAATCGCCCCTTTCCACGTTGCCCCTGAGACTGAACATACCCTGATACCGCCCGCTTTCCTCGGTTTTTCCTCCATTTATCATATTTTCGGAGCCTTTTAGGGCTACGTGCCGCTCACCGCCCAGCTTCCCTGTGGGGATTTTGGGCGCGTTGCTGAAAGCATCGCAGGTTGGGTTTGCAGCCCTTGGTTCGGAGCTGCGTGTTGCCAGCAGGTTGGGGGCTGCTCTGTGCCAGCTGCCCTGTGCTTGCAGCTTGCTATGGGAAGGCTTGCTTGTGGCTGTGCTAAGTGAAATCTGGGAGGTCATATAGGCGCCTTTCCCCTTCTTTTAGCTTGCTGAGAGAAGGGATTGCGCCCTGTTTAGAGGCAGGTGCACAAATGGCTTTTTCAGGGCCTGGCTTATGGGTTGTATTTGCAGTCACAGAACTGTAGGGGTTGGAAGGGACTGCTGGAGCTCATGAATCCAACCCCCTGCTAAGTGAGCTCCCTACAGCAGGCTGCACCGGAAAGTGTGCAGATGGATCTTGAATATCTCCAGAGAAGGAGATTGCACCACCTCCATGGGCAGCCTGCACCAGTGCTCCATCACTGACTGTGAAGAAGTTCTTCTATTACATCCCTGATATTTTGAGCTGATATTTTGCTCTGTCAAATTTTAGCTATTATGTGGTTCCCAGTCCGCTAGGAAAAGTGCTACATTCTCCTTTATTTATTTATTTATTTATTTTTTATTGCTTGTGTGTGTCTTTTTTTTTTTCCCCACACTAAAACAAAAGGGAAAAATAACGACATCAAATTAAAAAATCTGCCAGTGAAATCCCATGCTTCACCATGGGAGGTGGCGATGCAGGAGCTGGAAGAAAAGGCATGCTTCTTGAACGAATGAATCCCCATAAAATGTAAAATGTTGCATTTCCTCCCTGGTTTTTGGCAACCATTCTTAAATCTTTTCCTGGGTGAGAGTGATCTTGACCTGGCCAAACTTTTCTCAGCATTGGGAAGTACCTTTTTGTAAAGTTTGGGTGGGGAGGCACTGGAATGGGGTACCCAGAGAAGCTGTGGGTGCCCCATCCCTGGAGGCATTCAGAGTCATGTTGGATGACCCTGGGATGGTGATTGGCAGCCCTGCCCATGGCAGGGGGTTGGAACCAGATGATCTTCAAGGTCCTGTCCAACCTAAGCCATGCTGTGTTCTGGGATTCGAGGGCTGCAGCACAGTGAGTTAATAATTATCCTGCATCTTTGTACTGTCCCTGAATCATGGCCTGCTGCTCTGAAACACAACACAAAGCTTGACAAGGTTCAGAGAGAGACCAGGAAAAACACACTACTGCTATGTGTTGGCATTAACTACTTACAGTTTCTCTGAGATCAGAAGGATAAACCTAACAACAGAAGAAGAAAAATTCCAAAAACCTGTGTGAATGCAGTGTTTGAACCAGAATGCAGCAGAGTCTCAGCCTTGAGGTCCCTCTTAAACCTGTGTGTAGAACTGTATAATTAATATAGTAGGCCTTGACCTACTGTAGATGAGGAATCCTCTCCTGGAGCAGCATCTACTGGCTCAGCTCTCGTAGTAATGCTCAGCAAAGTGTGGAAAGCAGCATCACCTTATTTTTGCAGTGAATGTTTGATAGCTAGGGTTACTGCAATAGCTGTGCTAAATCTTGAAATATCAAGTTTGTTCAAGCTTGGAAAACAATGAATATGCCTGAAAACAGATGTCTTGTTCTTGGGTGTCTTTAGATGCTAGCTCTGGAATCATAGAATCATTTTGATTGGAAGAGACCTCTGTGCATCACCTAGCCCAGCCTCCTGCTCAAAGCAAAGCTAACTTGAAAAGTAGATCAAATAGGTCAACTCAAAGGGTTAGCAACCACTTTGGAGATTATCCAGTCCAGCTCCCCTGCTCAAGTAGGAACCCCAGAGGAGGCTGCAGAGGAAAGCGACCAGGTAGGCTTTGAATACCTTCAGTCAGGGAGGATGAGTTCCTGTTCCAAAGAACTCTTAAAAAAGCAACGTATGCTCTTCTTAGGTATGGATATATCCCCCTGAACAGATGGGAATGAATTCTTCTGTCTCACCAGGAGGCTGCCTGCAAATTATCTCACGTAATGACTGCAGCTTTAAATAATGTTTTTCATTAACACTGCGTTTTCTGTGTTAAAGCATACTGAGACCATCAGCCAATTCCACAGTGCCCCAAAGAGCTGTCAGATAACTCAGACTAATAGCTCGGAAGGCAGTGCTTTGTTTTTCTTTCAGCAGCCCCTTGGATTATCAGCCCTTGCCTACCTGACTTCATGCTGGTGATGGAGCCTGCTTCATAATTTAGTAACTGCAATATTGATCTAGACAGCTTAAAAAAAAAAAACAAAAAAAAAAACCCACCCTGTGTAATTATATTAGCTGCTGAGCCTTGAGGGGTCTTGTGCGTAACGTGCAATTAAATACTACCTAATTAAGAATTTCCCTGATGTTGTGATTGTCTCTTGGGTGAATGCTATTTGCATGTCTCCATTCTTATCCAAGAACATCTTGTATTCTCCTGATTAGCAGTTTCTGCCTGGTCTCTGCGGTGCAATCTGGGAGGAGGGGAGGCGGCGAGTGGTGCTGAAGCATTTTGTAGGCTTTCATGAGCAATTAAAAAAAAAATCATTATTAAAAACCTGTTCGAGCAGCGTTTGAAGTTCAGACAGTCCATGCTGAATGCTCAGCAGATGTGATAGGGTGCTAGAGAGGAACAAGAGCTTTATCTTACAGTATCTATGTTGTGACATCGTGGCTGGACAGTCCAAGGCATCACTCCTGGTTTCACTCAAGTCACAGCTTCATGGGTCATTAACTTTCTTGAAGCAAAGAGTTCTTGTGAAGTTAGACGTTTTGAGTCAATAAATGTAGCAGTGTTTGGGCACTGGTGTGTCACTGGAAGTGAAAAGGGTGGTGTAGCATGGCAGGATTGGGGTTTTAGGTTCCTAGAAGATGGCTTCAGGTCTCTCAGTATTGAGCTGAGGCAGGCTGCTGCTGTGAGCGGGTGGGGAGGGGGTGAAGGGGAATTCACTGAGGACCACAGCAGAAATGCTGGGAGCTGCAGTCGTGTCTATTCATGGACTTCTTGGTGGTGGGACACCAGATTGGTCCTGTATAAGCTGTGAATCAGATTGTCTGGCTTGCAGTACAAACTCTGCTAGAGTTCCAAAATCAATAACACATTTAGAAAAGGCTGAAGTGTGCTCTGAATCAACTGTCAGCAGTGATGATGACAGTAGTGAACAACTATAGTGGAGCACCACAGGAAATAGCAGCAGCAGCAGAGAAAAATGGTTTTGTCTTTGCTGGCCCAGTTGCTAGGGCAGTTTTTGCACTGGTTCCAGGGCACTCTCCCTCTCTGTCTCATGGAGGTGAGGTGGTGTAACTTTCTGTTGTTTTTCCCACAGTTTTCCCAATTGCTGATCTGTCTTCCTCTCTGTTTTTCCATAGGCCATCATTCTGGTGCACTGGCTGCTCACAGTGTGGTGAGTGATTGGTAACTGGCCTGGCTTGAGAAGAGGATGTTCCTTCAAACTAGGAATGGGATGTTCTTGGGGAGTCAGCACTCCCTGTTCATGCCTGTGTGCAAGGAGCTCCTAAGTCCCAGTGGTTGTATGGGAGCAGGGATAAATGCAAACACTGCTGCGGGCTCCTTGTGAACTTGGCTTGGGTTTTTTGTCTTGTTTGGCAGGGGATGCATGAATAACTCGTTTCCAGCCTCCTATGCTTGGGGGAATTTCAGTGTCCTTGCAGTGGGGATCTGGGCCATTGTGCAGCGAGATTCCCTTGATGCCATTGTGATGGTGAGTGTGAGGGCATTTGCCTCTACCAGGGAGAGGGTGGAGGGCAGAAAAGCTCCTTTGAATCGGTGATGATCTTCAGCTGCTCCCAGTGCAGCAGTGAACAAGTCAAACTCTTTATTTATTTATTCTAGTCTCCCCGAGGGAGCCTGGCTTCTACTTAAGCACTATAAACTGTGGTGAGAAGCATTCACTATCCATTATTTTGCTTCTCGGGGGTAAGGCATACTTGATTCTTTTTTTCTGCCTGCTGTTGTCACTTTTAACGCCAGACTCTGAGTATTCAATATGCTTGAGTTAGAGATGCCTTTTAAATCTCTTCTCTGATCATTAAAGAAATTGGCAAGCAAAAATAAACAACCCTGGAAGATACTAGTAGAAGGCGTCCAGCAGATGTGAAGAAAATGCGTGATGTATGAGATCACTTAGGATTATCTGTGTACCTGGGGGCATGTGAAGGGTTAGCACTGTGTTATACAGAGGTAAAAGCATGATTGTGTGAACATTGATCTTCTAGTAGATAGAACCTATAACTGGCTGTTACTCCTGCTAGTTAATCCCTCATCCAGTTCATGTCCTGTTCTCTCTTCCCAGTTCCTGACCGGCCTGCTGCTCACGGTCCTCACAGACATCATTCACATCTCTGTCTACTACCCTCTGCGTGGTTATCCCAGCGATGTGAAGCGTTTCAGTATGGGCATGGCCATCTTCAGCCTCCTCCTGAAACCTGGATCCTGCTACTTTGTGTATCGAATGTACCGGGAGCGTGGAGGGGACTACATCTTCAACATAGGTAGGGTGCTTCCTCTGCATCAGTGTGGGCCACGTCCTCTCCTGTTAGGGAAGGCTGCTGGAGAAGACTCTTTACCCTTCAGCCTCAGCCTTGTGCAGCTGGATCCTGCCTTTCTTTCCAAGGAGGAGGATGGCCTCTCTCTTCCTCGTGTCTTTTCTCCCTTTTGTGCTCCTGCTGAGTCTTAGGCCTTAAATTTACATTCTTCCTCTCTTCCCTTGCAGACCTGGAGTCCTTGTCTGACAGCCAGTTTGCCTACAGTGGTATTGATGTCACTGCTGTCACTCTTACTCAGTTAACTTAGGTTTTTCCTCTCTTCCACTTCCTTCATTTTATGCACTTCTTGGAAGCCTTTGGGTGTCCCTCTCACTTTGCCGACCTTTTCCTTCTATGGGAAAGTTAAGGCATCATTCCTTCCACCTGGATTATGCATGTGAGGGAAGGGTGGATTTCTGACTCCATGCTTTGTGCCCTTGCTAACTTGATAGTTGTGGACTGCTGTTTCCTTACCTGGGAAATGGGACTGATGTTTACCTTGTGCTCCTTTGCTTGGAGGCACTCATTTTTCCTCCTGGCTGCAGTTGCTAGGAATAATGTGGCAGCCTTGCCAGAGAGAGGTGTTAGGGTTGGGTATTCTGTCAGCTTCTTTGCCAAGCATTCCTGGGGCTGCTGCCAGAGATTATTTGCTGTGTGGGAGTTCATCCTGGCAAAACCAGCAGCCTAGTACAGTTACCTTTTTCTTTCCTAAGGCTTTGTAGGACAAAAGGTGGTACAACAGGCACTGTAGTGCTTGAAAGCTGCCACTTAGACTGCATTGGTGCTAGCAAAAACGATGAAGCTTCTTGTGAAAAGTGGTGGGAACTTATAAAGAAGGAGAGGCTGTCAGAGGAAAACAGCAGCTTCAGGGTATTGTTTGCACCTTGTGGTAGAAGAATGTGGATGTTTTCTCCATCAGCTGCTTGTGCAAATGCCATGCAGATCTCTCTTAGCTGGCTCAGAAGGCCATTGTGCCATGTTTGTGCCAGTTTTTATTACCTGCTGAGTGTACTTGTGACTAGGATTTAACATCTGTACCCTACAGAAAGTGTAGCTGAGTATTCTTCCTTCTTACCATGCTGTTCAGCACAGCATGCTGTCAGAATCTCTTCCCAGGCACAAGTTGGAATTCAGTCACGTAATACTTTTTTTATCTTCTTCTGAAATGTCTTCCTGACAACATTTTCAGTACAAACCATGTGCTGTTATTTTCTGTTGAATGTGATTGACAAATTTTCTCTTTTCCTACTAACTGGCATTTTTCTTTAGAACTGAATTGTGATTTTCCAGGTCCTCTGTCTTGTCTTTTGAAACAAAAGCCCTCTTCATTACTAGGCAGCATCCTTGCTACATAAAAACAAGCCTGTCGTGGTAATGTGGCATGCTCCTCAACTTTTGGTTTCTTCTAGGAGATTCAGTTTTTTGTATTCATTTTTTTCATCAAGCTTGTTCTCTTCTTGTTCAGGTCTCAACCGTGCAGGCCGGGACCGCAGTGCCTATGAGACAATTGATCAGCAGGAAAGCTCTCCGCTGTGGCCTGACTCAAGCAAGACAGCACAGCATCCATATTGAGGCCCTTGTCTGCAGCAGAATGGACACCTCCCTCCCTCAGTCCAGCCTTACGCTCCTCCCATGTCTGTTCTGATGAAACAAGACCTTCTACTGAGCAAACAGGAGAGGATCTGATTTGACTTTTCTTTTTCCTTCCTGAAGATTAGGCAGAGGGGTTCCTGGAATGAGCCCAGAACATCTCAGATAACTTTAAGCTCTGTGACTCTTTGTGATTCCAACACACTGCTTTCCTCCCTCCCCCTAAATCCCTCCTCTGTATGTGCAAGTGGATGCACCTTCTGCATTCTTCCAAGTCTTGTGTTGTGCCTCCTCTCGTTTGTAAGTAAGGGAGATGCACAAAATATTCCTGGGCAAGCTATCTTTAACAAGCTTATGGACTGCCCCTAAGACAGCACAGTTTAGCCTGTCTTCTTGCTGGTACGTTTCCAGGAAACATCTGAGAGTTCTTGAAGGCTGTTTTTGATGATGTTTTTAAATGAAGATTTATGACCATAACTCCATGTGCTAGCTGTGGTGGTTTACGTGCAGCTGGGGTTTGTATAAAGTGCTCTTACTGGGCCAGGGAGCATTCATTGATGCTTTTATGAAAGTTAAATGTCCTTCAGGATACTTAAAATGGCTGGTAAATGTTGATTACGTGTGCTCTGTGCCTTGAAATGTCCTTTTGCCTTCAGCTGCCTGCCTTAATGGGACTTGAAGTGTTATACTTTTCTAAGAAAGCTATGAAATGAATACAGTTCTGTGTTAGAAAAAAAATTACACTGGTCACCCATGTTTCATTTGAAAATATTGCTATTCCTGAGGCTCTGGGACTGTAGTCTGGGAGAGTTGTTATGGGACAAGGGCTACAAGGCTTCAGTGGCTCTGCTGTAAGCTTTATGTAAACGTGGACGGTTCTGCATGGAGATGTGTGGGCAGTGGAGGTAAGTGAGGAAAGGAAGGACTGGTGAATGGCAGGGGTGGGTTTGTGTAGTTCTGCACTGCAGTGGTGAGCTCTGGAACATGGCAAACTATAAATTTGGATCTTATGCACAGTAAACCTGCCCTGCTGTGGCTATCAGGGGGAAATTCTTAAAAACAAATGTTCAGCAGGTTTTGTTAGAAGAAGAAAAGATTGTCAGCCTTGGCTGAAGGAAAATACAAGTGCTGGGAAGATCTGTGCTTTTCTGCAGCAGGTTCACTTTCAAAGTATACATCTGTTATTTGACGATTGCATTTCTCTGACAAGACCTGCTGCTGTGTTGACTCTTCAACGACCAAAACCCTGTTAACCCTGCTCTAGCCCTTAGAAACGTACCAAATGTATCTTTAAAAGCAAGCATTTTTCTTTCAGGTTTTGTCACTCTAAACATTAGCAGGTGCTTCATTCCCTCTACAGCACGAGCATTATGGTGGCCTGCTGCTGTGCCTGGACCAATGTTGCTTATGCTTGGACGAACACCTGGTAGATGCTGTAGAGCTGCATTAATCTGATTTACTCTCCCATGATGAAGACTAGGTAGGCAGAGCTTGTTTTCTGTAAAGTGGCAGAGTGGACACATTCAGTGTTTTACTGTTCTTCAGAACTGTGCAGTGTCAGTATGGATCCCTGAATAATGTGTTTAAACACTCAGGAGAGAGGCAGCTTTTTCTTCCCCAGACCTGTGGACCACAGACAAAATGGCTGCTTTGAATGCAGCACTTCCTAAGTTCCTGAGCATGAACATATGGTTACATCTAAGGAAGCTCTTCCAAGCTGTTCTAAGTTGGAAAACAAAACAAAACACAACAAGATCTGTATCAGTGCCCATCTAGCTGATGTGCTGTGTGCTTTCCTGCGGAGAGGTCAGCAGATGTGAGGGCAGCACAGAGGAGCAAAGCAAGGCAGGGGTGTCAGTGCGCTTGCTGTGAATCAAGGATGCCAACTCTGGGCAGTAAAGCAGAGACAGATGACAATAAAAACTGTGCCCCTTCCCGGCTTCTGAGGAAGAAAATCCAGCCGTTGGCGCCTCTCCCTCAGTGGCGTGGGGCTGAGGGCAGGGCATGGCCCGGCGCAGGGAGCCGTGTGCTCCCACCCAGAGCATCACTGGCAGCCGGTGGGTGAAGAGGAAACGGCGTCCTTCTCCGTGGAGCTGAGAGGGTGCTTTGTGCAGCAACACCCGAGAGAGGTCGTGGCTGAGCTGCCCTGCCGTGCCAGACCCCACATCGTCTGGGCTGCCTTGAGAACGCTGTTCTAATTAGCCGTGGGCGAGAGCCGCTTTCCCGTGGCCATCTGCAGCCCTGGTGACAGGCGGCATTGCTAATCGGAGGGGATAAGCTGCTTAGGGCAGCCCAGCTGGAGTGAGCTCACTGCTGGAGTTGGGAGTTGAGGGGGGACAAAGCAGCCGGTTTGCCCCTGCCTTCAGAGGAGCAGACAAAGAGGTGCTGATCTGCCCCCTGGGTTCTGGCGAGGCCGAGCAGTATGGCCAGCAGCCCTGGCAGTGAGTAAGTGTCTCAGCTGCTGGAGCAGTGACCGTCTTCTCTATATTTTGGGGAGGAGTACTAAGCCACGAGGCTCGAGGCCAAGCTCGCCGTAATGGTGATGGTTTGGTTTGGGGGGCAGAAGTCTTGTTTCTGAGGCATTCTGTGCTGTTGGTTCTGTGATTGGAAGCGTGTTGGTGTGGTGTCGAACCAATCGCTGGTTCCAACTTGGAACATGAGCCTCGGTCAGCAGGGGTGGGAAGAATGGAGTTATCTGTGCAGTACTTGTGTTTGTCATTTATCTTCCTCGATATCATAATGCTCGAGTGGTGCTCACTTGAAAGAGCTTTATTTGCTTCCCATCGGCTGTGCTATCTACTTTGCTTGTAGTACAGAGGTAAACTGATCAGCTTAATTTTTGTTTGCAGAATTGGATTTATTTTGGGTTTTAATGCATTAGCATCATGCTACGCACGCGTTAAATGCTTACAGGCATAAAAGCTCATATGGAATCCATTGGTTGTGGATTTCTGCAGTTTGCAATATGCTGTTTGCCTTGTGGCCTTAGAGGGAATTTTAAAAGGCACTTCATAAAATCTTCCTGCCTTTCGAGTAGGATTAAATACTGCTTATAAGTGGCTACAGTAAGGTCTGAATGGTAATCACAGAAAGGACAACACACAAGAGTTTTAATGGAGGCATTCTCTTTCAGGTCTCAGTGAGACCGAAATTAGGGATATGTCAGGTGAAAAACAACTCAAATCAGCATGGCAATGTATTGAGTATTCTCAATATTGAGAAAGAACTGCTGAAGTGAAAAAACAACAGAGCAACCCAGAGCCAAAGTTCCAGATGTTCATGGAACAAACCAGAGCTGGTAAGTTTGACAATTCCAAACCCTTTGTAAAACTTCTGTGCGATATCTTTGGTTGGGTGTTCCTGGGATGCAAGGAGAGCTCCTGCAGAATGCCATTCTACATTTTGATGTTACAGTTGGTTGCAGTGAGAGATGCCCTAAAGAAGGTAGCAGTGCTTTGTCTGCTCGCTCTGTAAGTTGCCAACTTCTACTTGGCTTGAAAAAAACAAAAACGGTGCATTTGGTGAGATTTCAAAGGCAGAAACACCAGTTCCCAAGGATAATTGCAACACTGCATGATGACCTACTGTCCATTTGGCAGTCCCCTCCTTGTGGTGGTTACTGAAGGAGTTTATATGGCTGCTTGCAGCCAGGGATGTCCGAGGCTCACATACTTTGGAAACAATGCCACTTGAATGGAGACCTTCTGCTACTTGATTGTGTTTGAAAAAGATGGTGGGCATTTATTTCCTGCAGTCTTTCATATGTTGGCTGTTTGGGCTTTTTTTTCTCTTTTTTTTTTCTTTTTTTTTTTTAAAGATGATCTAGCTGTGTGTCTTTTTCACCCCATCATTTTCATTTTTTAGAAGAGGATTGGCAAAGAATGCTTGGATTGACAGCAATTGGCATTTGCATTTAAAATTTGAGGGAATGAAAGCACAGTTCCCTTGAATGGCACTTACTGCTGTTATCCACAACTTAAGGATCTGTTCTGCATGAGATCTATATGTGTAACCATCTGACTTAGTGGCTAGACTGCAAATTAGGTCTCCCATGTATGTTGTAATTCTTCCAAATTGGGGGACAGTGTCAATTCTCTGCATGTTTAAACACGATTCTGTCCTGTAGTGTGGATAAGGAGAAACTGCCCTATGTAGCCTTCAGCCTTTGCAGGGCTGCAACACAATTTGTGGATGAACCTGAAATTGACACACAGTTAAACAGTACCTTAAGTCCAGGCAGCACCATTGCTAGCAGCCATGGAGAAAATGGGCATGGAGGAGATGTGAATTTGATTTCTGATCAATGAAGAGAGGGTAATCATTGTAATCCAGATGGAACCAGGTTGCTCTGACTTGTGTTTGTTTTAAAGTCTTTCTCTTCCAGCAGTTTTGTTGCAGATTAAGTCTTTCCCTTCAGTCATTCCTGCTCTCGGTTGTGATTGTCTGCTGACAGCAGGATGGATATAGTGCCATATTACTTCCAGGATTAAGGCTGGTGGACTGGGGACAAAGAGACTTAGTAGGAAAGTACCCAAAGCCTGTGGCAAACGAGGGAAGATAGGTCGAGAAATATGCATGCTCCTTTGTTTATGTTTCTTCTTGTTTTTCTTCAGAGCAAAGAAACTTTCAGAAGGATGTGAATGTTGATCTGTATTCGGGTGCGAGAAGTTGAGCAGATATTTCTCATCACTGGCTTGAGGCTGCTGCACTCAGTGTAACTCACAGGCAGACAGAACAGTGCTGGCTGTGCACCTCATCACAGTCAGCTGGGCAGAGAGAGCCCAGACTGCTACAGACTGACCTCTCCTGGCCTTCTCAGCTGTTCCAGGATACCACCAGTCAGTTCTCCAGTTCCTGCTCCCAGCTGCAAAATAATCTCTACTCTAAGCTGCAGCAGCACATCTTGAAGCACGTGGCTCACAGGACTCCTCATCTTGCTGTGTCCACACTTCCTGCTGCAGAACTCCCTCAGGGACACTCTCACCTTGAGGCTTATAGCTTAGAAGGGAGAAGGAATGAGAATTTTGGCCTTCCTCAGCAGCACAGTCAGAAAGCAAAGGCAGCTGGTAGCTGCTCTATGCCTACTGCTCATCATCACTGTTTAGAAGGAAAAAACAAGAACAGTGACTATCCAGTGGAAAAGCAGCAGCCACCTGCTGTGTCTTGTATGGATACTGAGAACCCTTTGCTGGTCAATACACCTTTGCCATTTCATGCTGTAGATTGCCCTCTTAGACACAAATTAGTGTTGTGTATTTCCTCAAGGAGCTCAAGGGAAAGCATCAACACTTGTAGTTCAGCCCTGACTTCAAGTGATCTCAGTCCATCTAATTTGGAGTCCCTTCAGCCTATTTTGCAGTCCTCACAAATTTCTGCTGCTTTGTACTGTTCAATCTGGAGGCTGAAGCAAGAAATTGCTTTCATGGGGAGCCGGGCCTCCCTTCCTCTGGAGCCCAAGTCTTTTCCAGTCAGTGACAGTTTGTGCTTTGCTCCTGATGATCCAGCTCCTACTATCCTGAGCACAGGAGAACAGCTAGCTGGAGCAAAAACTAGCGCTGCTCAGGCAAGATTGAGATGGAGCATTCCATTTGCTAAAGGCACGAGCCTTGGTGCAGTGACGAGGGACTTTGGGCACGCTGAACCTCTCTCTGTCTCTCACAGATGCAGATACATTGACTCGAGCATGTGGAGAACCAAACTTTCAGGTGGCATCCATCCAGATGGGCTGTCTGCTGGGATGGGCTCTGGCAGGCTTGTGGATACAGAAGATTCTTCCAACGATTGCTCGCCTTATTTCAGATGCCAGTCCCAGCCAAAGCCAACTCTGGAAACTGGTGGGTTTTATGTTCATACAAGAAATCATTCATGTGAAAAGGTTCTTAAAGCAGAAGGGACATCTGGTGAGGCATCCCTATGTGCTATGCCTTGGATAAAAAACCACCCTGAGGGTCAGCACGTGTCGCTGGAAACGTGGTTGGCTGGGACTCAGATGAACGTTGGCATATCCATGTATGGGACTCCAAGAGAAGTGTGTGTAAGAGTCACTTCTGGAGATCAAGAGTTTAGGCCAGTACAGCAACTTAGCATTAAATCTGTAGAAATCAAGAACCCCAAACCTCCTGTTGAGTCCGGCAAAGGCTTAGAAGAGGTATGTGACTGTAGATCTCCAGCAGCCAGCAGGATGGCAGTGGGGGACAGCCAGTCCAGCCTCTTCAGCACTCAGGTTGGAAAAGACATTGGTGACTGTTCCAACATAGAACATGTGAATGCAAACAGAGAAGAAAGGAGAAACAGACACTTCCAGCAAAGCAGCTGGAGGAACTGGGAAGCTCCTGACCACCGTGAAGAACCTTGCGTAGAGAAGAGTGCCAAAGAACCACGGTGCTGTGAAGAAGGGAGCCAGACACAGGAAGCTGTGCCCAGTGAGGTGAGGGTGGGCTCGCTGTGTAGCATCCCTAATAGCAGATACTGTGCTTATTTCTACTTTTTGATAGAAGTGCAAAGGTGAAGCCCAGCAGTGATGGAAATGCTTGTCATTTATTTTTCTGGCTCTGAATGGTCAGAATCTCCTCTTTCTGGTCCTTCTCCATCTCAACATTTGCGTGCATCTTCCTAAACACCAGCTTGTTCACTTGGTTGGTCTTGGGAATGTGAAGACCCGTTTATATTCCCAGGATCTACATGCGGACCAAAAGCATTAAGCAATTTTTCTTCCCTGCTTAATTGCAGGGTCCTGAGATTCCAGTTTTGTTGTGCCTTTTAGTGGCTGAAGTGTGTGAGAGCTTTCAGAGCAAAAGCACCCAATGTAACACGCAATGCTTAGCAGGACTGTTCTGGACTCCATCCAAAATGGCTTACCATGCTGGGCACAGGCAAACTCTTTGACAGTAGGGTATTGGAATGACTGTTGTCTTCTGTCTGTTTTCAGGTGTCAGAGAACAGCTGCTGGTCTCCAAAGGTGAATGAGCAAAGGTAAAAAGGACTCAGAATTTTTCATGTGAGTGTGCTGGTAGCTAATGGGAGGAAAACTGCTGGAAAGTGGCTGAGGAACCATTCCTGGCTTTAGGATTTAGCAGTGGATCTTCCATGGTTGGCTCAGGAGCTACATCTGGTTGTTTTCAAAAGCTGGCTGTCTAGAATGGAGTGTACTTTAAAAACCAGTATTTTTATCTTTAAAATTCTTCCTTCTAAATTCAACTTTAGTTACTATAGCGATGGAAAAAGCATTGGTACTACACATAACCTTTCACTGCAGCAAATTGTAGCATGCTCATTCCAGAGTTAGTGAAGATCAAGAACAGGGCTTATTCATGAGATGGGATTGAAATTTGTCATCTGTGGATCAGAAGAGCGTGAGATGGACATCTTAGTGTGGTGTGAGGCTGCAGGTTTTTCACTCTTTAGAGGGAATTTCTTTTCAGTTTGATGCCTGAAGTCTGATTGCCACCTTCTGTCTGTGTTTAATTTTTGTATGTTATTGGAGCTCACTTGTGCTTTTTCTCTCAAAGTTTCCAGCACTTACTTGACAGACAAATGGTAACTAGGTGTTTCCATGCCTGGAGGGACCACGTCAGCTGGAAGAAGGCTGCAGCAAGGCAGCAGCAGCCTCAAAAGGCCCTCAGTGCTTTTGGCTTGGTAGCCCAGCAAAGATGTGCCTCAGCTCTTTTAGCTGCCAGCTTCCACAAGGTGAGGATGGGCCAGGGGCAGTACAGGTGGCACCTGTTTGAAATTCAGTGATGTGGACCCTTCTGCTGATACTCTGCCTACAGTTTGTTTTAACCATGTGGTTCCTTCTTCAGTGGAAGGAAGCTGTGACAAAACAGAGCCAAAAACAAGCTGCACAGTCTGAGTCATATTCATGTACCCAAAGTTCATCAGTGGGTTTTTCTGGAATAGGAAGATTAGCAACTATGACAACCTCAGCTCAGCACCAGCTTACGGAAGGATACATGAAGGAAGCTGAGCAGGCTTGTAGGTAAGCTGAGAGGATTCTCCTACTGTAACTCAGACAAGTGGAGGTTTACAGACATTTTTATCAGAGGGTGTGAAACTTGTGTCCGGGTCTGTGAATGGATTGCTTGCTGCAGATAACTGCTGCAGTAATTGGTATCCTAGAGTTTATAATGCACTACTGTTCCAGTCTGATTTGTGTCTGACACAGCTGTGCTGTACTCTTTCTTGAGTTCAGCTATCTCCTGCATATGGAATATGAGTGTAAATAGTATTGTTCCACTCCAATACCACAGTCTAGCAGGACACGAGATGGTCAAAAGAAAAGACCATCATTCATCCTGTTGATTCTGAAGGCAGGAGAGCAAATCTGGACAAAAAGATAGGGCTACCCAGGGAGAAGGGAGGCTCTGGATTCACTTTGCATCTGTCTGGACAGAAGGGTTTTAAGGCATACTCGCAACTTTCAGGGTGGAGAGCAAACTGTGGACACAGCTTCATCGCAGGCAGAGAGGAGATGAGTTCTGCTGGAGAGCTCAAGCAATAAGAGATGTGAGGCGCCTAGCTGGTAAGCACGCGCTCTGTGGAGCAGCCTGAATGGAGCCATTGTTTCACCATGTTTCTTGGTCAGGGTGTAGTTGTTGCATTGACCTGGCTCTTCTAGAAACTGATCCTGCAAACAGCTGGGCTAATATCTGTAGTGGTAGAGGCTGGCTTACCTGCCCTGCCTTACGCTTCTGCTTTGCTGCTTATATAAATTCAGCTGTAGCAGATACTGTTGCTCCAGCAGTGTGATCTATCTCCATTAAGTGCCTTTTCCGGACAGCTAGAGTTCAGCCTGGAAATGATTGCTGTGTGACACTAAGCTGTTTCAAGTTCTTCTAAGTTGCTTTTCTTCCTGTCAATCTGTTCCTGCCCTGTAACACAGCAGCTTTCAGACTGTGGCGCCTTCAGAAGGAGCTGCTGAGCAATGAGGAAGGCAGGCTGCTGGAAGCATATGCCCTGATGGAAAAGAAGCGGCTACAAAACATTTTCCAGGTGTGGCAGTCCCGATATTTGGAAAAGAAAAAGATTTTAGGGCTGACAATTTGGATCCAAAGGAAATTGGTCTCCCGGTAAGTTGATGAGATGTATTTTTAATGTGGAAAAAAGTTCATTCTGGAAGTCCAAGGAATGATGGTGCCAATCCAGATAATGATGCGTTGCTCCATCTTAAAGTCATCTTTTTATTTTATTTCAGGAGTTAATAAAGGTAGAAATATATTTTGGTCAAAATAGATTTGATTTTAGTGGCAGTAGAAACTTGATTTAAAGGACTCAGAAGTCAAAGTCCAGAAAAAGATTTAGTAGTTCAGTATTCTGTTTTCCTTTGGTCTTTCTCAGGTGCTTCAGTGCATGGAAGGAGGCTGTTGAGCTAAAGGCTTATTACAAGAGCAGCCTGACACATCTCAGAGTAGAATCAATGAGGAAATACTTCCAGCAGTGGTTTCAGATGCTGCGGGTCAGAGAAAGCAATAAGCAGGCAGTGGTGAACCTCCTCCTTCTGAGATGGAGGCAGCATTATGGTGAGTGTCATGGGGCTTGTGGAGCACCTAAGATTTGGAGTTGCTGAGACTTATTCCTTCTCCACTTGTACAGTGAACTGAAGCCTGAAAAACAACTGAAAACAGCCTGATAATAGAGAGACACAGATAATAAATAGAACCACAGAATCTTTTGAGTTGGAAAGAACCCTTAAGGGTGATCTAGTCCAACTCCCCCACAATGAACAAGGACATCTACAGCTAGATCAGGTTGCTTAGAGCTCTAAGCCATCCAGCCTGAGTTTGAAGGTCCCCAGGACCCTGGGCAACCCATTCCAGTTCTCAGTACATGTAACTAAGAAATACCATGAGCAATAGGTGGAGGGCTAGTTGTTCTGGATGTGTCTCCAATGCTATAAGCAGTTTGGTCCCTATTTCATAGACCTAGAAGAAAGCCTTAAGCCTTAAGTCTTGAAAGAAAGCTGTTAGAGAGCTGGGCTGGACTGAGTTTCATATGAATGCTTTCTGACAATTGTTTTCTCTTGTCAATCTCTATAATTGGCTAAGGACCAGCTGTAAGCTCAGTATCTCACAGAACTACAGCAGAAGGTGATGACAGCTGGCCATGGTGGGCTGCAGTGCCACAGTTTCCTGAGAAAACAGGTTACTCTCTTGATGACTTCTGCCTAAAGATGAAACTCCAGAGAGTGTATCTGTTGTGGAAGGAGAGGCTGTACGAGCACTGCAGAGCTGAGTGAGTGACAAAACCAGTTCCTGGAGCCTTCTTTGGTTGTATCCACTTGACTCCCTCTTGTTCTATCTGTTATCCATCTAATCTTTACTAGTGTCCCCCTCTGGTATCTCTCTTCAGTCACTTTGCCATCTCAATATCTTCTGTCTCAGTTCTTTCTCTCAGGCTTTGGAGGAGCGTAGACTCAGAAAAGCTCTGAAATTATGGCACCAGAAGTATCTCATACTGAAGACAAACAAACAAAGTCCTCAGCTCTCTCACAGGGCTGTCTATGAAGAACCTCTTGCTGTGCTGTTTTGTGAGGAACGCTCAACATCTTCTGGCTTCCACAGCAGTGCTACAACTACTCTTGCCTCTCAAAGCTCACTGGAAAAGGTGAGGAAGTTTTGTTACAGGTCCTTTCTCTGTCCTCTATGTACAAACAGCTCTGAAATTGGGATTTTTCAGGAAATAAATTCTGCTTCAATGTGGAATTGTCATTAAGAAACTGTGCTCAGTATTTAGACCTGAAGAGCTCTCAGGCTGTAGGGTCCTGGCATCAGAAGTTGTAAACTCACTTCTCTCTCATCTCTCCTCATGTAGTGATACTGGGAACTGCTGAGTTAGTGTGGTTCTCGTGTGTACTTTGTTCCTGTTTGTGGCTGCAAGGTGGAAGGGATGAAATACAAACAAGCTCTTCACTGAGAAAAGGTCAAACAGGCATATTTGCTGCCTCTGTGATGGCTTGCTTTCCCATCAAGGATGTGTTTGTGCTCTGGAGCTGCCCTTGCTAGCCTGCATTTCCTTTGGATGCATTCTGGATTTTCCTGATTCTTGGCTGAAAGGAGGTGTAAATGACATGGTCAGAATGGTCAGAACTGTTAGCAGAGTAATTCTACTGTTAGAACACTTGTCTCATGGTGTCTTTTTCTCTCCTTACATGCAGGAATACAGTTTTAGTGACAGCAGCCAGCAGAGCTGCTCCTCCGTTCTGACTGCTGAGGATGTGCCATACCTGCCCTATTACAATTCTTTCCTGCAACTACACCAATGTGCAGAGCTGCCAGCTGAGCTGGGTGGGGAGCTGTGCTTGCAGGCTTCCTTTCCTCCCTGGAGGACTAGATCTGGGTAAGTTGGAGACTTGTTCCTTGGGATGCTGGTTGTTTGGTCTGACCAAATTCATTCTTTCAGGATAGTCACTCACACCATCTCACAACAGCCTTACAGATACTTTCTTCTTTCTCTTGCTTTCCTGACTGACGTATTTTTCTTGCAGAGAAAATTGGTTTGTGGGAGGTCAGTTCCAGTCTTTGGCACTGCAGAGTGCAGACAGTGATGTCCAGCCTCTTGTCAGTTACTCTACATGGGAAGAGGTGAGACCCAAAAATGAATGCAATGCATGTAAATGTATAACTGCTTTTTGCGTGGCCCAAATGAGGAAAGAGCCTTTGGGTTTCAGGTGTCAGGATATGGAAGATCTCACTTCTTCTCTTCTTGTGATTGAACAGAAGGCCTGGGGGGAGGGGGGGGTTGAGCTACATCTTAGGGCAGCTCTTCCTGTTCACTTTCTAGTTGAATTGGAAGTTGTCCATCTGCCTGGGATTTAAAAATCATGTCAGACCCTTGTATATAGATGTGTGTGAGTGTAGGGGCATGATTAGCAACAGAGACTTAGTTGTCACTTCCACAGAAGTCACAGCAGCAAGAACAGGCTGAGCTGTAGGGAGTGACTGTGTCTAAACAGCAGTTCAGGACTTTGTTTTTCTGAATTACAGGACTGCAGCTCTGAGAAGGAGGTGAAGAGTTCCTGGCACCATGTGGAGAAATGCTGCCTGGAGAAGTACTTCATCATCTGGTCCACTCGAACTCAGCAACTCACAAAGGCCCAGCAGTACTGCAGGCTTCTGCAGCTGTCTCGGTAGGTATTGTGCTTCTCCGAAGTTTCCTAAAGCTGTCTGTTTCAGGAGCTCCACACTTGCTTTTCAAGAAGCCCCCTCTTTTTCAGTGGAAGTTTTGCAGCCCATTATTTTATTTTCCTGCTTCAAAATTATTATATCTAAATGCTGTTCTCTCTGCGTTGATGAGCTGCCTCAGAAGTTAGAGTGAGCCCAGTGCTGCTGGTGTCAAGCCTTGGTAACTTCCTATCTCCTGAACTGGCCTTGCTCTCTACTTATTCAGAAATTGCAGAGAACGGAAGACTTGGCACAGCCAGGACAGAATACTTTACTCCCTTACACCCTGCCCTGCCTTTGGTTTACCCTGACATTTACTTAGGAAAGGATCTGAACAGATATGATGCATTTCCTAAAATATCTCACATATATTTATTGTTAAGGTTTTGATTCCAAATGTATGACTCTGTCTGAGTTATTCCTACAGATGGCTCCAATGATCTTTTTCTTTCTCAGAGCCTTTCTCAGATGGCACCACTGGGCTGCAGAGAACAAGAACCAAAAAGTAGCAGCAGCCCTTAAATACCAGCTTAATTGCTGCCGGATGGTTTTCAGCTTGTGGAAGAAGAGACTGGCCCAGAAAGTGGAAGCTGACCAGAGATTCAGGAGTCACCTCCACCAGATGACTGCTGATGCTCTTCGGCGTTGGCATTCCTACTGTCAAAGTAAGTTACTCCATCCTACAGCAGCATTTACCTCTGTATAAGAACACTGTGGGAATGGTTGGGCTGGAGAAACTCCTGCTTCTGGTTGTAGGCGTGTGAACATTAGTCTAGGGGCGAGTGAGAGCCTTATTGTCCTGTTCTGTGTATAACTGATGCTAGGGAGATGCAATCAGGGAGGCTGATTGGGGAAGGGGTGAACTAAGTAGTCTTTTCAGCTGCTTGGGAGATGATGGGCCAGACTAAGATTTCCTAGACTGCAATTTGCAGCAGGTGTATTGTCTGCTCTTGTGTGGATGCTGTAATGGGGGAGGGAGAAGTAGAACTTATCTCAGCAAGCTTCTGTCTTTTCTCATAGGGAAGTGTAATATGAAGGAGCTGCAGCAGAGATGGGCTCAGCATAGCTGCCAGGAGAAGAAGAGATTGATCCTGCAGACGTGGCGCTGCCAAACAAGGCAGCTGAAAAATGCTGCTTTATTCTGGGAGCGTCTCCTCCTGCACAGGTTTGTTTCCTTTCTTTGAAGCATTTCCAAGGGAAGCTTTGAGTGAAGAGCAATTTATGTAGCAGCAGATCCAGTGTATTCAGACCCGTTTGATCAGTGAGATGATTTATGCCAAGGATTCATTTAAGGCATGGGAAGTGAAGGTTTGTTCCTAGCAGATTTACTTATGAATTGCAGGCTCAGCCTCAGAAGGAGAGAAGGTCAGGAAAAAGCAGCAACAAAAAAGAAACCCAGTAAAACCTTAGCAGCTGTGATGCTTAGACTCTATGCTCACCCCACCCAGTTGCATTTTCTTCTGCAAATCAATCTGTGTGGTGGCACCCTAGTGGGAATTGTGTTTCGGAGAAGTCCTTCATGTTGCTCCTTCCCGTAGAGTGCCTCCACCATTAATCTTCCTTCTGAGCCCTCTTTTGATGGGAGATCGCCTCTAATTTCTCACCTTAATGTCAATAAATAAATCAGCTTGCCAGTCAGCATGACTGTGGTGCAGGCTGAGCCCTGTTTCTTCTGAGGGGGGCATTTTTCATGCTAGGATAACCTGCAATAGATTCTCTTGATCTTCAGAGAAGCCTGCCAGGCAGAGGATATTTACACCTCCGTCCCATGGTGCAGTGGGGCAGTTTGCATAATGAAAACCCAAGTGGAATGAGGAACCAACAGGACGAGCCAAGAGTTAAAAGCAGATTTGCTTCTGGGTTTGTGCAGGGAGGCTGCCCTCCATGCATCAGAGTAGATAGAGGAGGAGTTATTGTAGGTGCAGATTTGCGGTGCTGTTAATTGTGTCTCCTCCTGTACACACTGTAGGATTTGTTTATTTGTTAAATAAAATCTTGAATAAAATTTGAATAATTCTTTTCCAGCCATATATTCTGTGTACAGCAGACCCTCAGCGTTTCAGCCAAGAAAAAGAGGAAAATCTGCATCTTCACAGTGAGATGCTATTTTGAATCCAGCTTGGTTCTGCAGCAGGAAGACTTAACTGGGTCTGCTGGGATTGTGCTGAAGGAAATTTCAGCAGTGTCATTACTCTTACTCCACAAGTAAACAGCCTTTCTCTATAAAGCATCATCCTAAAGATCAGCTGCTGGCACAGGGAAAGATCAGACTGACTAATTTAATTCTTTCTTTTTCTTGTCAGCAGAGGGAAAATGTAATATTGTATTCTGTTTGTAGGGGTATTTAAAGAGCTGCAACACTGGAATGGCCAGAAGGGAGCAGTCATACTCCTTTGACCACTTATACGTAACACTGCAGAGTGGGTTGAGAAGGTGGAATTTGGCCCATTGTCTGTTTGGTGCTGATAAAGAGCACTTTTCTGCATTTGTACTGTTTTTCAGGTGCATAGTCATCTGGGCCCAGGTCACTGCCTGCAGACTGAGGCAGCAAGAAGCCCTCTGTTATTTTAGAAGGGTCAGAGAGCAGCATCTTCTGGAAGTGAGTTTTGCAGAATGGAGAGTGAAGTTCATGACAGCTAAACAGCAGTTGCTGGGAGAGGAGAAAAGCCACACGTGGCATGGATGTTCTCAAGCTAAAGCCTGTCAGCGCTGGCGATTGGCCTCAAGGGGACAGCAAGCCCTGCACTTGGGGTCTGTGGCCACTGTGAAACAGGTAAGAAAAAAGTCCTCCTGAGATGATTTAGAACACCCAGTTGGCTTGTGGGTCACCGAGCACTGAGCTGCATTGACAGGGCTTGTAGGAAAACCTGGTTTGGCTTGTCCTAACTGTGGTAACTGCTTAGTTTCTGCCTTGAAATTCTTTACAGACTGTGCAAACAACTTCATCACCATAATCTGGCAACCATCTGGAGCACAGTATTAAGGAGTGGGGATATTTTTGACCAGAGAGACAAGAGCACTCCTTCCTCTCTGCTCAAAGGTGGGATGGGATAATCACTGTCCCCACAGAGCAGACAGAGCTGTCAGGGGTGCATACTATTTCAAAAGGCTCACAGCTAATAAACCACAAAGAGCTGGATTGATTTTTTTTGAAAGACTGAGTCAGTCCTGCTGGGGTCTCATCTGTGCAGTTTCCAGCCTGGGGTCTAGCACATTAAACTACCTGCAGGGATATGAACATAAGTGTATCTGTAAGGCTAGTTTCTGTGCTGTATGTGTGCATGTGTTCAGACTTGGTTGCAGCTGTGTTAATTCTGTTTGCAGGCCTGCAACTATTGGACAAAAGCAGCTGCCTTTTCCCAGTGCTCACGGCAATGCAGTACCCTGATAGGTGCTAGGAAAAGCAAGAAGATCTCCTTGTCTTTGTCCATAAGTAAGATACCCCATTCTCTCTTCCTTTTGTGGGGCCATATGGGGTGTGTGAGCAGGGAGGGGGAGAGGTGCTTGCCAACCTAATGACTGGGGTTTCTCTCTGAAGCAGATGCTAACTGCAGTCAAATTTTGACTGTGAACTGCTTCTGTTTTCAGTGTCCAAAGGACTGAGAACCTGTGGCAACTCTAATCTCTTCCTTCTGTTAGCTCCTGTGTGATTCCTCTTTTCTTTCCTAGAAAGCAGAGGATGCAGAGAGAAAGGCTCAGCTCCAGCTGCTTCCCTTGGGTTTTTTCCCAGTGCTGTTCACCGCTGGCTGGTGATCTACAGAAGCCAAAGGAGGACTGAAAGGCTGCTGCTCCCTCAACAGCTAGAGAGACATGATTTGGTAGGACCTGTCCCTGGGCGTGCCAGGATCCAGGAGAACAAAGCAGAGGTGGACTCCGATGAATGGAATGACAATTGGCTTGGGTAGGCAGAGTTGGAGGGCTCTGAGCTTCATCACTGTTCTGCCACCAGGGAAAGACTCTCTGACAAAAGCTTGTTTTCTTCATTTTCTTGCCTACAGGAGGAAGTACCTGAGGTGGTGGCATCACACGGTGACGCTGCACCGCTGCCAGCGTGCCAGGAGGCTGCGCAGTCTGGCAAGGGGTTGGCAGCAGTGGAAAGAAGCCAGCAGGGTGGTGATGCTGGCACAGGTGTTGGTGAGTGGTACTGCCACGTGGGTGTCAATGATGGGTGTTAGTGGATAAGCCCACTATGCTTGCAGCCTCCACTACATTCTAGAAGATGAGACCTGGGGATTTAACATGCTCAAATGTGCACATAAAATTCCAGTTTGC
Source organism: Lagopus leucura (assembly GCF_019238085.1). Classification (NCBI taxonomy): domain Eukaryota; kingdom Metazoa; phylum Chordata; class Aves; order Galliformes; family Phasianidae; genus Lagopus; species Lagopus leucura. Next base: position 885,028 of record NW_024962286.1, read on the forward strand.
TGCTGTGGCTACTTTATCCAGCTTTCTCTTTGAAATACCAGCTGTCATTTGTCTCCCCTCTGCTCAGGACAAGATGAAATGGTTTCAAACAAAAAGAGGGGAGATTTAGAATGGATATAAGAAGTTTTTTACAATAAGGCAGTGAGGCAGTGGCACACGGGTTGCCCGGAGAGCTGGCAGTGCCCCATCCCTGCAGATACCCAAGGTCAGGCTGGAGGGGGCTCTGAGCACTGATGGAGCTGCGGTTGTCCCTGTTTATTGCAGAGGAGTTGGAGCAAGTGGCTTGTAAGAGTCCCTTTCAACTCAAACCATTCTATGATCTAATCTGTGCACTGCCTTTCTTCCTGGCAGGACCAGCAGCGGCTGATAGAAAAGGCCTGGAGAGCATGGAGACGTCGGTATTTACAAAGCTGTGTAGTGCAGAGGTTTCTGGAGGTTGAAGCCAGAAGCCTACTGTCTGAGGTAAGCACTCAAGGCTGCTTTTATTCTTAGAACCCCAGAACTCTGGTACAACCATAAGGGTTAAAAGGTTCAGATCTAAGCTCAAGGTGCCAAGACTCCAGGGAGGGCTATCCCTTATTGCCACCTGGAAGGTGAAACAGAACATGGAGCTATGTCTGGGCCCACGTGCTTCCTTGTTCCTGTGAAGTGTCCCATCAGAAAGATAATGAGCAAATGGCAGTTTGTGGTTAGAGGGATGTAAAATGAGTTCCAGACACCTATGTCATTTTGTGGGAAACAGCTTCTTCTTACTGTGAGGGTGAGTGGGTGTGTGCCTTTACTAAGGAATTGAAAGGTGGAAGATGCCAGGCTCTGTGGTGGATCAGCAAACACCACAAAGGGACAACTGATGTTCCCTGTATTTCCCTCCCTGGACAAAGCACTACTGAAAGGAGAAGTTGAATACATCAAGGAGAAGTTGAATACATCAAGAAATGGGACTTGCCCAAAACAAGGGGAAGTAGCTTTCAGCTTTATTTAGCTTTATCTTTGGGGTAGCAGAACTCTGATAAGGGTTTGAAGGGGCACATAACAGGATCTTTATCCATGAATCCTCTGCCTCTTGAGAGCCCATTTAGGGAACAGTCAGGCTCCACACTGTTACTGGAGGACTGTGGTGACTTGCACCCAGGTCAGGCAAATTGTTGTAAACTTGAATGTGCAAGCAAAGCCCAGTATCTCAAATAGTCGCTTCCCTCCTCTGCCTCCTGAAGGTCCATGCAGGATTAAGTCCTCCTTTACACGATGAGCGCAAGTATTGAAAGGAGGGCAGAGGGAGGAGGTTGTCACTTTGATTTGTACTCTTCACTTCCCTTGTTGGCTACAGTAACACGGGGGATGGAGAAGACAGTAAGTGAACAGAGAGGCATCTGGCTTGGCCACTGCTAGAGAAAGAGCTGGGTTCACTGGTGCTGTGAGGGTGGCTGCAGTCCCTCCAGGGCAACCTGAGTTTCTGATTTGTCCCCTCTACTTCAGGCGTTTGGAAGATGGCGTCAGCTCACAGTGTTCCAACTCAAGGACAGAGGACACTGCTGAGTGTGGGGCCTGCCTGCAGCTGCTCATTTCAGGAGTGGAGGATACAGCTGGCAGTCACAACAAAGAGCTGGTCTCCTGCAATCTAGAAAGCAGTGCATGATCTACCTGTGTGATTAAAAACAGTGCTGCAAGCCCAAAGCATGGTGATAGCCAGAGGACAACCAGGAAGAGGTGGTATCCAGAGAAAGGTCTTATTTAAGGACTGATATTCTGCCTCCCTACTGCACAAACTTGAGAACTTGCTTAATGGCTTTTGTTGTGAGGTTGCATTCCCTTTTCTGCTAGAGCCTGATTTTGCTGGAGTTCTGATTAAAAGTCAAAAAATACTTTATAGGACCTCCCTTAACTTTTTTTTTTTGGTAATTGAGAGCTTAGTGTCATGTAAGGGACTAAGCAAACTGTGGTTTTGAAGAAGTGAGCAGGAATGTGTCTGTGGAAATGCTACATGCTGTCGATTCCAAAGTTTGGACTGATGCTGGTCACTGTGAACAGAGACCTTATTTTTAAGATTAGGCTCTTCCCTTGGGTGGTTGGGATGATTCCCACTTGGCCCCCACCCCCTGTCCAAGTCCATCAGCTCTTCATTAAGGCTTTCAGTGGGTGGCCAACCTCTTGACTGCTTCCTGCTGGTTTCTTTCTGCACTGAATGGGCTAGGGATGAAGAAACCTGCTGGGAACAGCTGAGCACCAAAAGCTTTGCTGGGGGAAGACAGGCGTGTCTGACCCCCAACCTTCCCATTACTTGCTCCTGTGATTGATGCCCTGTAATTACCCTGGATATATGAGCCCAGTCTCAGACAGCTGTAATGAGAGGGTTTGAAGAATCTCGAAAAGGCTTTTCTTCCTTGCTTGTTTGAAAGAGATGCTTGCAGCTTAGCAGGGATCTTGAAATCCCACTGGGAGCTGCCCCAAGGTCTTGTTTTTCCTAGCCTGGGGTAGCTTTGCAGGATTAAGGACAATGCAGCCTCCGCCGCCCCTTCTTTCACTGGTGCAAGGCCTAAGTCTGCTGGAGTCATTAGGTCAAGAAAGATTAGGTTATTTTTTTCCTACAGCTAGGAAAGGAGAAGGACTACCACTCTTGTGGCCATGCAGAACTGAGGCAGGGGCCATGGGTGGTTATTATTCCTTTGTCCATATTTCCTTTGGGGCATGTGTTAGAAATGGAGGCAGCACTGCCTTGCAATCAGTTGTTTTCTTAAAGCTTTCCCTTGGGCCAAGTTGATTAGTTTACAAGCGTTATTCTTTGTGCTGCTTAAGATAATCTAGTCTAGTACAAGAGACACTTGTATACATGTAGTTTATTGTACATTTAAGTAGAGTGATTCCTATTTGATCACATCCAGAAGTGGAATTCATATTCCCATTAAGAAAAAACCTAAAAATCAGGAAGTACAGCTAAGAGGAAAAGTTAGGAAAGATTAAACCTTCTTCTGGAGTGAGCACAAAAAGAGTCTGATATTAGTTGTAATGCAATACATCTTTGGAGTGCAACGTAAAAGCAGTTTGAGCTTCTTTTTATGGTTGGTAGCTGCTGCATCAACTTCCTTGCATAGATGTTGTTGACAGGAGTGTTTCTGCCCCCAAAGCAGCATGCCTTGCAGAACAAAGTTGCCAGACTTCCACTGAGCTGTACCACATTGGTGTGCAAGGTTTCTCCTACAAGCTGTGATCAACATAACCATGGTGAGCACCCCTCCATCCTGCAGAGCTGGCGTTCAAGCTCAACAGAGAACCTCAGCTCAGAAGTACAGGTGGTTCTTCTGGCTACTGTTCAGTGGAAAGGGATAAGGAACATTTCTGTCGGGATAGAAGAGCTTGTAATGGGGGTTGATCAGAGTTGCCTGACTCTGAGCAGCAACGCTGACTGGGTTTAGGAGCCTCTGGTCCAGCATTCTGAAAGGAGCTGCTTTTTCTCTCCTTGCAGTCAGCAGATGGAAGGGAGAACTAAGGGAGCAAACGAGTTTTTCACTGCTGAGGTGGAGAGTTCAACAGCTCAAAAGTATCATCCACAACCTGCCAGAGGCAGTTCTCAAGTGGGAAGTCATTGTCCACCAGGTTGACCAAATAATAATTGTCGTGGATGTATTGGATGATCATGCGAGAGGGCGACTCCTCTTCGTAGAGCTTGGCCCACTGCTCAATCCACAGAGCAAAGGCCTCATCCTGCCGAGGAGAGAGAGATGTTTGAGGGGTTTCATGCACACTTTATACTACCTCAACTGGGACAACCAGCATCACATACTCCTGGCATGCCTGTGGATTGTTTCTCACAGTAAGTGCTGCAAGAGCTGAGCAAGGAAGCTCCTGCTTTGCAGGCAGTGGGAGGTACCACAACTGTGCAGAGCTGAAATGAGACGTGCTTACGGTAAAATGGCTCAATACTGCCCCTGTGCGGGTAGTGGGAGGGAAAGCTATTGCTCAGAGCTCTGGGGACTCGTATGGAGATGATGGCCCCCCAGCCTCCCGGATATTTACTTAGTGTCTCTGTAAAGCTCTCATGGAGAGAAGCTGTAAATACACTGAGGGAGCAGATTGCAGCGAGCTAATGCCACAAGAGTACTCAACTGCAAGTGGTGTTACAGATTCGAAACAAACCAGACACTGAATTTCCAGGGTATCACAGCTGTGTCAAGCAGCAGGAAGGACTTACCTTCCAGGAAAGGAAGCTTACAGGGTCTACCACGGTGGGCTGGATTATCTCCCTGCCTGGAAAGATGCCCCAGGTAACAGCATTGGGTTGCAGGTCAGGAGCGTTGGTGATATTCTGGCCCTACAAGGAAAAGAAAACCTTTCTGAAGCTGGTGGAGGAGATACTGAGTCAGAGCAATTTTCCTGTCCTTGTTAAGAGATCAGACAGCAGCTGCAGGTCACAGCTGACTTGTTTCACTTTTCCTTCATGTCCCAGTTTGTTCCTGGGGATGTCTGAATCTTTGACCTTTGCCTCTCTCCCAAGGTGGTGAAAGTATCCTGTAAATATCAGCCTACCTTGACGTTGACAATGTGGTAGTTCACCCGCAACTCGTACTTCTTCAACACTTTGAGCAGTGCTGTGACGATCTCACTGGAGGTGAAGAACTCTAGGTATGCCTGCCAGAGAGGGAAGAGAGAAAAAATAAGAGCCCTAGCTCAGGGCAGGGCTGACACAGAGGCAACCGAAAGAACAGTTGTAACCTGTGTTTTTTAGCACAAGCCTAAGACTTCTATATCCATCCCCAGAAATATGTATTACAAAGGGGACTGGAGCAAAGGGCAAAACAAATTGGTAAGAGCTGAGAAAAAGAACTCATGGAGAGCAGAGGTAACAGCCCGAGAACGGCCAGTTTGGGAAAGCTGCGAGCTATCTGACCTGTACCCATGTAAGCAGACAGGCTATAATATGCTCCAGGCAGTGTAACCACAATTGCTGGGCCTGGAAAGCAGCCCATACTGGCCAGAGTTCCTGGAAGGAGCCTGAGCTTGACTTGTGTCGTAGCCCATGAACAGGAGTATCCTGCCAAGGCAGCCCAGTCTAGCAGGAGATGAAGTCAGAGGTCTCAGCTGGGCTCTGAAACACCCTGCCCTTTGTCCAGTCTCATCTTTTGTCCTCAGTCCTCCCAGTGAGCTCACACAATCTAATTCTGTACTTCCTCCATCTACTGCTGCTCTGTGCTTGGCTGCTCCAACAACTGCTTCCCCTCCCCCCATTTCCTGGCTATTGTGTGATGATGGATTTCCCCTCACCTCAGGGAATTTGTTTTCTTCTTTGAAAACATAACTGCATTTGCCATCTGCTCATTTCATGGCTTTAGCAATTCGGATCCCTTTTGAACACAGCTGCTTTGTTTCCTAGTACAAGGCACTTGCCTGGCATTTACCTTGACACAGGAGATTCCTATCACAGCCATTAATAGCAAGGATGTAGGGCCTGAAAATGCATGACAGTAGGAGGCAGGCATAAGAGATAAGACTGCTTGCAGACCAGAAGTAACCACAGCAGAAGTGCTGCAGTGGAGGCAACTGGTGAAGAACTCTGCCTTAGAGAAAGATGGATGAGAGAATTTTTAAATACCCAGTTATTAGCATGAAAAGCTGGATGGGAGAGATACTGCTTCATTGATTACTATTATGAGAAGCCTGGGTGCTTCCTGCATTGGGAATGGGATCAGCTGCAGTGGGCAGGCATGTTTTATTGTTGGTTTTGGTTTTTTTAAATCTGTAACTTGATAGCTCTGCTCTGGCAAGTGTTTAGCATCAACTGCTTGCTATGAGTAAAAACAAATTGTTTTGAAGTGGGAGAAAACAGCTAGGTAAGCCACAGAGTTGACATGATCTGTCTCTTAAGTCACCAGAGGAGCTTTGTCTTATCCCAGCAAGAAAGCATTAGAGTAAGGAGCTGGCAGAAGTAGTATCTGTTTGGAAGCCTAAGACCTTCCTACCTCATGGAGACTGTACTAGGTCACAACTTAATGCTACCCAGTAGAACAGTGCAGTACCTTTTGGAAGACATAACCTCCACTAGGTCCCCAGCCAAAAATGGGGTCTGTGGATGGTTTGCCATTGATGTTTGGCTGGGAGTTAATAGTCAGGATTCCTCGTCTGTTGACCTTCTCCAGCTGCTCCTTCAGAAGGCTGGTCTCAGTAGCAAGAGGGTCATCGTTCCAGGGCATACACGTAACCTACCATGAGGAGAGAGGATGGCTTACAGTGTGGGAGTGCACAACAATCCTTTGGTTACTAACTGATGCTGAAGGAACTCAGAAACGCCCTAGTGATCTTGATCATCTCACACAGGGCAGAATTCTCAGGTTTTGTTTGGGGGGCAGGTATGCTAACTCCAGGAATGAGCTCAGCATGATGCTACAGCAGCTTGCTTTTTATGCTCAGCCCTAGCTCTGGCTCTTGGATTCTCTTTGGAGAGAGTATCCCCCCCCCTTCAGCCACTATTTCAGCAGCTTTAGGTAGGAAACTGCCATTGTACAGGAACAGGAGACATGAAGTACTGTTGTCTGTGCCAGACTGACCAGCCCTTCCAGGGCCACCTCTCACCCTGTGTCCATTCTTGTTGGGCTCTCCGGTGATGTAACATGTGAAAACCTCAAAGACGCTTTCCTCACCAGTCAGTTCTTCTCCCCACATCTTCAGGAGCTCCTCACGGGGAGACTTGCTCTTCAGGTAGAAGAGATAATAGTCCTTCAGCTCCCCAAAGGCCGGAGAAGAGGAGTTACCCCTATAAGCAGAACAGACACAGGATTAACAAAGCACTGATGAAGATGCACCAGTTTGATGATGCAAGAAAACAGCCAGCCAGGAAAAGCATCCACCACAATCCTTCTAAAGACCTGGAACCCCAAAACCTTGCTGCCATTCTCTTCACCTCATTCAAATCCACTGGGGACCTCTTCAACAACAAACCATCATTTCTGCCAGGCTGAAGGCATGCACCAGACACCCACTAACTACAGAGATCAACTGTGCAGCAGGCTGTTGTACCACACCCTGCCATTGCAGGCTAACAGCTTACCATCGACCGTTGGGGAAATCATCCCACTCTTGAGTTCGATAGATGTAGCTTTTAGGCCTAGAGGCCCAAAAGATTGGCCGAACATCTTCAACTCTTCTCTTGGGGTGAGCACTGACTGCCCAAGGCAGAGGTCGCCTACACAGAGAAAGCAGAAGTCAACATGCTTCTCCTGCTGTCTTTCTAGAAGAGGCTGGAAGCCTTCCTCCTAAAGAGTTGGCCTTTGGAGAGAACAAGTAGCAAAAGCTAAGAAGAGATCTATTTGACAAGAGGTAGGACAAAAATCAAATAAACCTCTTCCTTTATGCAAAAGGTTTTCCTTCACAGCTGTTTGGTAGGTGTCTGTTAAGTGCAGGACTGACATCTGAGACTGGGTGAAGTAACGGAAGAGCACTGTGGGAAGGAAAAGTTACCCCTCTGCCTGTGCTTCCACCTGTCTATTTTGAAGGATGTGGACTCTGATCCCATTCTCTGTATCAGGAATGTATTGAGAGTCTTAAAAAAGTGTTTCTTCCAAGCGGCATCTCTAAGAGTTTAGGTTTTAAAGTTCCACAAACAGGCTACTTCAGTTCTTCCCTCCACTACCTACCCTTCCTCCCAGCTTTTATCAGAGACCTGCAGGAAGGATGAATGTCTAAATGCAGAAAGGTACTTAAAAAGCAGAAGAGAAGAACCAACCCATCCATTCCTTATGCATTCAGTAGATGGGATGTTCAGGAACTAAAACAAACCAGCATATTCAGCTCACCTAGGGTCCTCATTCCAAATGCCAAGGCGCTTGAGGACTTCAGTGGTAGCCACTTCCCGATTGAGGGTGTAAAAATGAAGCCCATGCACCAGGCCACTGTCCAGCAGCTCCCGGCACATGGACACTGCCAGCTCCACCCCATAATTCCGGATAGCTGCATCGTTATCCTTGATGGGTTCAATCACATCTTTGATTTCCTGGGGCACTTCCAGTTTGGAGAGCTTCACCAGCTGGCGCAGAGAGTGGTAACCCTGGGTGAAGATAAACAGGATTTCAGTCTTTCCAGGTCCTTTTCTCATGTCCAGTAACAGCTATTTGATCTCAACGTTGCAGCAGGAGACAGAATTGGGGGCTCCTGGATTTCATATAGCCAGGCCTCCATCCCTAGGATCCCATGTAACGCAGACTGTTTGTATCAGGTCAGGTGATTTCATCACATTTACCTACTCAGTGCCTTAGCTCAGCATGCTGACAGTGACGTCTCACCACTCAGAACAGGTAGGCAACTGCCTTTTATATCCCTCTGTGCCATATGGGTACAGAAAATCTCTACAGAGTTTCATTTAGCAAACCACCTACAGATTTATCACATATTTAGCACTCCTACTTCCCAGAAATTGTTGGAGGTATTCACAGACCTCTCTCAGACCCTGACCCCAGAACACGTAACACGTTTCCACGTTGCCTCCCCAAGCCAGAATAACTTGATTTCACCTGTATGGGGAAGATGCCAGGAATAATGGGGCAGGTAATGCCAATGGCTTGACAGTCCTTCATGAACTTGAGAAAGGTTTCTGGTCGGAAGAAAAGCTGTGTAATGATGAAGTCTGCTCCAGCAAGAACTTTCTCCTTCAGGTGCTTCAGGTCTGCCTCATAGCTCTCTGCTTCAGGATGACCCTTGGGGTAGCCTTTGGAGGGGATCAAGAAAAGAAAAGCCGACACAACACATCAGAAATTAGGAAGTAGCCAATCTCTGTGTCATTTGTGTCATTTACAGCCCAGGTCCAGAAAGGGACTGCTGGACTGATTTCCCCATCTCATATCCTACCCCACACTTTGCATCAGAAAATGCATACCTGCCACACAGATGTCAAAGTAATCATCAAATTCACTGCGAATGTGCTTAACCAGGTCAACAGCATGATTGAATCCATGTACTTCTTCCTCCCATTCCTCACCAACAGGATCTGGAAAGAGAATAAATCCAGTTCCTCCAACTGTTACTTCTGCATCTTGCCATGAAGCTGAATGTAACAGCAACACCACCTCAGCCCTACTAAGTGCTCTAGGACAAAAGGATTCACCTCCACGCAATGCCATGATGTTCTTCAGCCCCAGCCGTTTGGCCTTCTGCAGGTGCCCTGTGATGTCATCCTTGGTCTGATTGCAGCACGTCATGTGAAGGATGGTCTCCAGGCCACAGTAGTTGACTGCAGTGTTGGCAATAATCATGGAGGAGGTTTCCTTGTCAGATCCTGGGTCCCCTGCAGGATGCCACGTCACATCAATGAAGAGAGGACCACCTGCTGCCATGCGGTCAAACCTGTGGATTTTAGAGCTGTGTAAGCCTACCGGGTAGCCAGCTCACCTCCTCTCTATGCCAGGATATCTTGCTCCCTGCTGGAATGCCATCAACAAGCAGGGAAAACTTGGATGACAGCAGCAGGAGTCGCCAAAAAAAGCGTGTAACTAAGAGTTAAACATGTGGCAAATATGAAATGAACAAAGATAATAATCACTTGAGGCTGAATGAAGAAGAGCTTAGAATCTCTTGGAGGAGGAAGGAAGCAATTTAAGTCTTCTCTGTAGAATAAACCTCCTCTCAATGTGTTCTGTTAGTCTGATGCACAATCTGGTAGACCACAATGCACATCCCATTCACTTTGAGATGGAAGACTATGCCAGAACCTCCTTTCCCAGCTTTAACTGTATAGGCCACAAACACGGAAAGGAAGGCCAGATCTCTGTGGTGTTTCCAAGCGTGCCTCACAGAAGAGACGAAGGCTCCTCTAACTTTTCCTCTCTCCTGCTCTGGGCTGGAACAGGCCCTTCTGTTTAAAGTAAACATGGCACTGGCGTACAGCAATTACAGAAAGGGTTATGAGAATCCCTGTTCTCTTCCAGATGAGTACATGGTGGCTCAGGCTCCAGGATAACCTTTAGTTCTGCTGAGATCTGTCACCTTCCACACAGCATGTGCATGGGGAAACCAGTCTCAGAGTCTAAAACAGGAGTCCTTGGTAAAACAGAGGCACAAACTATAGTGGCTGAATGATTCTGAAAACCTGTGGGAGTTCAGTCCCAGAGATCTGAGCATAATGTCCATGAAATATTTTCTGTTTTAAATAGCTATTACTCTATCGTCCCCAGCACTTCAGACCTAGAGCATGGCAGCAGCCTTGCACTCTCAACAACCCCACCATGACACTTAACACTTGAGGGCCTCCAAGGAAGATAAGTTACCTGGTGTCCATTACCCTCCTCAGCAGGAAAGCACAGCCCCATTACCTGCTTCGTCACCTGGAAGGGGAGACAGAGCACGGGACAGAGCCTGCCTCATTAACTTTTTCCCAACCCTCCACCAACGAGGTTTCATCTATCCCCTCTCTTACCCTGCGGCCCTCACCTGGAGATGAGATTGACAGCAGCGTTGGCTGTGCGTGGAGGGAAGAACTCCAGGGAGAACCACCTGTCCCCAGAGTCCTGCCGCCGCCGCATCTTCTCCCGCAGTCGCTCGTGACGCTCGGCATCGAGGACAGGAGTGGAGCAGCGTGAGCTGTCCTTGGAGCTCTCACTCCCACTGCTGCTGCCGCCATCGGACTTGGAGCTGGAGCTGGCACTGCAGGTATGCTGGTTCTCATTGACCATGGTGAGCGCTCTAGAGAAGGGGAACAGAATCATAGAATCGCTCAGGTTGGATGAGACCTTAAAGATCAATGAGTCCAACCATGACCTAACCGTACTACCCCAACTAACAACCTCTGCTAAATCATGTCCCCGAGCACCACGTCCAAATGGGTTTTAAACACACCCAGGGATGGTGACTCAACCACCTCACTGGGGCGCCGATTCCAGTGCTTAACAGCCCCTTCTGTAAAAAAGTATTTCCTAATAGCCCACCTAAACTTACCCTGGTGCAGCTTTTAAGGCCATTTCCCCTTGTCCTGTCACCAGTGAGATGAGACCAACCCCGCTCCTTCTGTAAGCACCTTTCAGGTATTTGAAGAGAGCAATAAGGTCTCCCCTCAGCCTCCTTTTCCCCAGACTGAATATCCCCAGTTCCTTCAGTCTCTCCTCACAGGGCACATTCTCCAAGCCCTTCCCCAGCCTTGCTGCTCTTCTTTGGACCTGCTCCAGCACCTCCATGTCCTTTCTGTACTGAGGTGCCCAAAACTGAACACAGAACTCGAGGTGAGGCCTCACCAGTGCCGAGAACAGGGCAGGATGACTTCCCTGGTCCTGCTTACCATTGCTGATCCAAGCCAGGATGCCATTGGCCTTCTTGGCCACCAGGGCACACTGCTGGCTCATATTCAGCCGACTGAATATCAGCACATCAAGGTCCTTTTCCGTCAGACAGCTTTCCAGCCACTCTTCTCCAAGCCTGTAGGGTTTCCTGGGGTTGTTGTGACCAAAATGCAGGACCCGACACTTGGCCCTATTGAAACTCATACAGCTAACCTTGGCCCATAGATCCAGTCCATCCAGGTCCCTCTGCAGTGCTTTTCTCCCCTCAGGAAGATCAACACACCCTCCCCAACTTGGTGTCATCTGCAAACTTACTGAGGCTCCTCAGAAGTGGCACAGTGGGTACAGGACATGCATCTGATGGCAAGTAAAAGGAAAAGGGGTCCTGTGCTACAACCACCATCAATCATCACCAAGAGGTCCCTCTGACCAGCCCTCACTGTAAGCTATGGCAGACAATCTTGTGAAAACACAGTAAAACAAGTGCATTTACACAGTGAAAATAACACAGCAGCTGGCTTCACGCCACCTCGATGCAACTCTTCTGTGACTGCAGGATCAAACTTGGCTCTCATGACAGTCAGGTTAACATGACTTTTGCTCTGTCTGCAGTTTAGCAGGCTGTGATGCCCCCATGCACCAGCTGAAGACCTTTTTGATCCTGCAGTCTCAGGCTACACACACCAGCAGATTTTCCTCTACAGCAGCTGCCCCTTGGACTGCATCCAACTTCATGAATTCCCATCTGTTTATTCCCAAAAGGCAGCATTTCTTTACAACACAGAGATAAGGACAACTGCTAATAGGGAAGGTAAACAGGAAAAAAAATTGAAGAACCCTTTCTGAAACAGGGCCCCCTGCATGCCATCCTTTCTTTTGTCCTTACGGACATCACCCTGTGGCATTTCTCTCTCTGCAAGACACACCACCTCTGTAGACATTTGCACTGCACACATTCAGCTATTTCCTTCACCAGTTAGGGTGTTACGTTCATTTTCTCACCGTGGCTGCTTGGAACTGAGGTTAGAGACCATCCCATCTTTCCCTGCCTTGCAGAATGCTCAGATATGCTTGTTGGCTTTCCAGAACATCAAGCAGCTCTGCAGGTTGGGTATAGGATGCCCAGCTCTGCTGAGCTCCCTGGACCACAACTGCTCGATGCTTTATCTCCAACACCACAGAAGTTAGGGAGCAGTTACAGACAGCTAGAGAAAAGCTGCTGTAAAAAATGGGATTTGGGTTATTTGCTTTGTCAAAGCTTAACGCTGACACTGAGAGCAGCACCTTGTCATTACATAACAAGGAGTCTATTCTGGAGGAAGCTGTTGCACAAGCCGGCACACTCGTTGTCCTCATCAGAAACTCCGAGCTCCGGTCATCCAGACTTTGAACTCTTCTCCTGTTTACACTCAGTTGGCCATCAAGCCAAACCCTTTGGGAGAAAGTCTGCTTTTACCACCTGGGGACCACTCCAGCTGGCAGGAGATAAGAGAAAGGAGCACAACGCCTGCTGCTGCTGCCAGCCTCAAACCTTCAGCGTACCAACAGCCCTCCCCACAGACACAACAGCAGGCAGGATGGGGGTTATCCCAAAGCAGTGCAGCTATAGGGGCAGCCTCCCATCAGCTCGTTGCCGACGAACAATAAACCTCAGGATTTCTTTTCCCCTTCGGCTCGAGCAGCTAGCAGGCAGGTTGGCCTTTCGGTGTCTCTATAGGGCGAGGTTTTCTCGCCTCGGTTTATTGCCGGTCGTCTCAAAGCACAGAGGCGGTAGGAAGGCCTCGTGCAGTGCATCAATAGAAGCGCTCAGCGTTCCCATCAGCTGGCAAGGAGCGCAGCTCCTCCCGCAGCAATCATCACACGGCTCACCCGAGTGCTTTGGGGCCGGACCCGCAGCCCCCAGGGCTACAAACGGCACGGAGCACCTGCACAGAAGGCCCTATAGGAATCGACCCTATAAGGATCCGCCCTATAAGGAACCTGGCTCCCCGCGGGGACGCCTGGCTGCAGACGACCGTGTGCTGTCACCTCGGCTGAACCCGTTCTAAGGGTGGGATGGGAAGCCTTGCTCTTTTTCCCCCCCGCAGGGCCCCGCTCACCTCCCCGCGGCGTCGCACGCTGCGCATCGCGGGCGGCCCCATCCCGCGTCCCTTTAAGCCCCGCTGTTCCCCCCCTAATCCATCACGTGGTATCCCGCTATTCCCTTATCCAGCATGGCGTCGCGCCCTCACTCTCCCCTTCCCTCCCCCCCAGCCCCCGTACGCCGCCGCGTCACGTGAGCGCCGCGAGGTCACGTGCTTTGCGGGCGGGCGGCGCCGGGATAAGATGGCGGGGTGCGGCGGATCGCTGTGCTGCTGCTGCCCGCAGTGCTGCGGAGAGCGGGAAAGCCGCACCCCTGAGGAGCTGGTACGGCTGCGGAGCCCTGCGTGTGTGCGGCCGCTCACCCTGTGGCTGTGCTTTGTCGCTAAGCCTCAGGTCGCGGAGTGCCTGAGGGCGGGCGGGCGTTGGGTGTTGCCATGGCGCTGGGCCCTGGGCGCCTCAGCCCGCCTCACCGTTGCCTGCTGTGCTGCCCTTCCTGCCGCTGAGATGTGAGCTGTAACGTAAAGCCCTGTGTGGAGTGGTGACGTGCTGGCACAGCTGTGTGGAGAAACAAGTGGCTCAGCATCCCTGGGGGAGTGCAGTGTGGGTGTGTGGCTCTGAGGGATGTGGGCTGGATGACCTTAGAGGGCTTGTCAAGGCTTAATGGTACTCTGGTTCTGCTCTGTAGTTGTGTGTTTATCTGATGTAAGTGATGTTTTCATAGCCTGTACCTTAGCTTTGTATGCAGTGATCCTCATTTTGGGATCTGCATTCATCCTGCTGATTATTTTTCATTTCACGTTGCCCTTTTGTTCTGTAGACAATCCTGGGAGAAACTCATGAAGAGGAAGATGAGATCCTTCCACGCAAAGACTATGAGGTGAGCAATAAGCATCAGCTTCCTAAATATCTCAAGTGCTGGAGTCGTGTCAGTGGGGCTGGTCTCCTTTTGCAGCAGTAGAACAAGGAGCAATGAGCCAAAATGAACACATCAAAGTTCTGTGTTAATGTAAGGAAGAACTTTACTGTTGAGTGATGGAGCAGTGGGGCAGGCTGCACACAGAGGTGATGGAGACTCCTTCTCTGGAATTACTCAAGATCTGTCTGCACGCTTTCTGTGTGACCTGTTGTAGAGAAAATGCTTTAGCAGAAAGTTGGACTTGATGATCTCCCTTCCAGCCCCTGCAGTGCTGTGATTCTGTGAAAGAACTGCACGCAGCTTTTGATCAGTTTGAGTCTGAAATGGGGCAAGAAGTCCAATTGCATCACTACAGCTAGATTTCCTTGGCACCACAGGAATGCCAAAAGCTGCTGCTCTTGCAAAGACCTGCTCTGCATTCATTGATATGGCATTTGTAGGTTAGAGCCCTGTGCTCTGAGTAGGTCTTGACCATCTGCTGCTTCAGTCAGATTCCTATTGAGAAAGAAGCAGATCTTTCCATCTACCTGGAAGGTAAGGTCCTGACTCTTACAGGAGGTTATTGGTTGTTAAGTGTCTGAATGGAGGCCCTGAGTTATTTAGAGGAGCTGCTGTCAGCATGGATGTCAGCAAGCTGTTACTGCTTGATGGAGCACCAACCTGTTACCCTTTGGCTCAAAACAGTAAAGCTGATACAGGTAGAAAGTAATGATACCTTGTGACTACAGTGGGACAGCTATTACTTTTAGCTTTCTCCTGTGATGAGGTTAAGAGCTGGTGCTGCCTATTGAGAATTTGTACCTGGCACTTCTGCTGTAACTAAAGATTAAGTCTGATGTTGCCCCTTGCACTGTCACATTGGAGGCGCCTAACAAAGCAAGGTCTAAATCTGTACGTTATGAATTCAAATTAAAGTTGTGTTAATCAGTTTATTTGTTTCCTATCCTGGTCTGCTCTTCTTGATTCTCACAGCTTGGCTCTACTGGAAATTCTTAAACAAAGTTGCTTACAGAAGTTTTGCCTCCCACGCTCGTTTGCAAAACAAGCTTTGGGGAAGTAATGACTTCTGTAATCTTTAACAAGGTCACTGTGGGCAGATTCTTGCACAGTCTATAGCGGCTGATGTTCTTAGGTTGACCTTTTGGCTTTCTTCCAGAGCTTGGATTACGATCGCTGTATCAATGACCCATACTTGGAAGTTTTGGAGAGCATGGACAACAAGGTAGGAACTTGTTTGTTTCAGCTTTTAGTATCTTGAGAGCTAAAGCTGTAGAAAGTTTTCTGATCTCTGTATGTTCCTTTGACTAGGCTCGTTTATTTATTTATTTTTTAATCCTATTTCTAAACAGAAAGCCCGAAACTATGAAGCAGTGAAATGGGTGATGGTTTTTGCCATTGGAGTCTGCACGGGACTGGTAAGGATCATGCTGTTTGGGAAGAGATCAGCAGGAATAAGTTAGAAGTCAATGGCAAAGGAGGGAAGCTGAGTAAATATTTACGTTCATGAAGTGGAGAACTTCCTGGCTGGAGGTGGCTTTTGGGAATTAAAGCACAGTGTTGATGCATTATATTCCAGGAGAGCTTTTTTCTTCCAGATGTTGCTGTGTTTTCTCTGCAAAGTATTCAGACAAATTCTTTAACTTTGCAGAACTTGTCCAAAGTGAGCACTTAATCAAACAGAATGCCAGTTTACAGTCGAGCTGTGTTTATGTTTGGCAGTGTAGACTTTACTGTATGTGCCTGAAAATCGGCTTTTCTGAGTGTATGCCTCAGTTAAACATCAGCTTTCTTCTGTACCCCAATGTAAGTTGTAGGTGTTAAGAATGCTACCAGATTAATGCTCTGAAGTGGAATAATCCTGGGATGGATCTGTCTCAGAACAAGGGAGGCACTGAATTTAAGCTTCCCAAGTTACTTTGCTCTGAATACTTACTCTGCATTCTTCATCTTCTGTCCTCTCACGTGTGTGTATTCCTGGTAGGGCTTGCTAGAGGCTGGTCTTTGTTGCTTGCATGTAGTGATTTCTGATGACAGGTCTGTCGTCTTTTTCATAGGTGGGCCTCTTTGTGGATTTCTTTGTACGGCTCTTCACCCAGCTCAAGTTCCGGGTTGTACAAAGCTGTATCTTTTACCTGATGGTTGGAGTCCTGTTGGACTCAAGTGACCCTTTTCTTGCCATGTTTTGCTAAGAGCAGCTGATTCTTTTAGACTTTTGCCATCGGTCACATTGTTGATTAATCAGGTTTTAATTTGCCTGTGTTGTTCAGCCCTTGAAACCAAGAAAGTAGTTTCAGAATCAGTATGTGGGCAAAAGCTGATCTCTGAAAGATCGAGTTGTTTCCCTTCCTCATAGCTCACCCTTGAGCTCTGGTTGGGTGATGGGCTCTCTGACGAGTGGTCATCTGCTCTGCCTGGAGTTGGAAGCACAAGTTTGGCTCTTGGTGCCAGCCAACACCGAATGATTGTGTGTTGATGGGAAGAATGTTGTTGCTTTCCTTGACCCTCCATGCAGCGGTGGAAGAATGCACTGAGAAAGGCTGTCTTGCCTTGTCTTTACTGGAGCTGCTGGGGTTCAACTTGACCTTTGTTTTTCTTGCAAGTCTTCTAGTCCTGATCCAGGTAAGACTTAAGACTGTACTGCACTTCGTACATTCTTCCTTTTCTCTCACATGGGTTCTAGGTAGGAAACTTCCTTCCTGCCCACAGCCCAAGGCAACCAACTAACTTTACAGTGCCGTTTGATTTAGCTAAGTAATGTCTCTTGATCCCTGCTGTGCCCTCTGACTGAGGTGGGGTGACAACTGAGATGTTGTCAGTCAGCTTTGACATCAGTGCAGCACAGCATCAGTGTTTCCTTTCTGCAGCCTGTGGCAGCTGGATCAGGAATTCCTGAAATTAAGTGCTACCTCAATGGGGTAAAAGTTCCAGGGGTTGTGCGGCTCCGGACGGTGGTGTGCAAAGCTGTGGGAGTGCTCTTCAGTGTAGCAGGAGGTAAGAAGGGCTGTGATGTCTTGTTGGGGCAAGGAATCACTGAAGGGAGAGAAACGAAGGGGAGGGTGCAGGAGGCTTCTCTGTCTTTCTGGTGAAATGATTTTGATGGGCTAGTTGTGAGAGTCAGTAAGACAGAAGGGATGGAACTGTTAAGGGAACAGGTGCTCTTCTAGGTGGGTTAGCAAGAGGCATCTCTCTCTAAGAGGGAGATGTGAGAATTCTTCAGAACACATTACCTGGAGCAGTCTGAAGGAGGCTGTGTTGTAAGCAGCAGGGCTCACAGTAACCTGGGGAGTTCAGAGTCATTGAAGGAGTAGTCGTAGAATATTTCTGCCTGATTGCCAAGTCTGTTCACAAATCTTTGTGGGGCACAAAGGGTTCAACAGCTCCCTTTCCCTTGAGAGGAGCCTGGACTCAGCTTAGGTATTGGAAACTACTTCTGTACCTTATGGCCTGGTACAGAGGAGCTGTGTCATGGGACACACGGTGGGAGTGGTGAGATGATCTGTCCTGGTACTGTCAGCAAGGAAGAGGGCAGGAAATATGCTGACTACTTTTAGTGAGTACTGTTGGTGATAGGTGGATGGTTGGACTGGATGATCTTGAAGGTCTTTTCCAACCTTGGTGATTCTGTGTGACTTATCAATCTTATTTTTCCAGGTCTTTTTGTTGGGAAGGAAGGTCCAATGATCCACAGTGGTGCTGTCGTGGGTGCTGGTTTGCCCCAGGTTAGTGCTGGCCTGGGCAGAAAATCATTCTGTTCTCCAAGACATTGATTAGGGACCAGCAGTCCACACCACTGCTTTGTAAGAGTACTGTGAGTAGTAAGTTTCTATCACCTGTATTTCTGAATCTTTACTTTCTTTATAGTTCCAGAGCATCTCACTGAGGAAGATCCAGTTTAACTTCCCATATTTCCGCAGTGACAGGTACTGTCTGCAGGATGAGGAGAAGAGGGAAAGGGGAGGGAGGGGCGAATTGAGCAGACTTCCTTGGGAGAAGGGTGGCTGCCTGAGATGAAATCAGTCACTTGTGTTTTTTCTGCAGCCTCATTCTGCAGTAAGACAGCAGCAGGATAAGTAAAGTGACTCTTCACTGCTGTCCTTAAGGGATCCCAGCTCTGATCTCCATGTTCACCAATGTTCTTTCATGCTGCTCAGCAAATCTCTACCTACTTAAAACCTTTAATCTGAATAGTTAAATGGTTTCATTGTTGGTAACAAGCTCAGTTATGCACCCTCTAAAACCAAGATAGGCTCCAGAGAAGGCAGGTGTGAAATGTGAATAAAAACTTGCCCTTCCCTCTCTGGAATTCTTCCAGGTGATGCTGGAGCACCATGGTGTGGGATGTTTCCTTGTGTACTCAGCAGTCACGTAGCACCACGGTGCTTTGCTCTGTATTGGTGCTCTAGAAAAAGAGCATGGTGCTGCAGCAGCTTGCTGATCAAATGGTGTTGTTCTCCATGGCCAGTACTTCTCCCAGCTGCTACTCATGTATCCCCAGGATATATCGATAAATGGGGACTGTTCCTTATTTTGTACAATCTATAAGCACATTCACAGCTCTCTGCTGCTAAACTGGTGTTCTTTTCCTCTTCAGGGATAAAAGGGACTTTGTATCTGCTGGAGCAGCTGCAGGGGTTGCAGCTGCCTTTGGAGCCCCAATTGGGGGTACTCTTTTCAGCCTGGAAGAAGGTTCCTCCTTCTGGAACCAAGGGCTTACATGGAAAGTGGTAAGTAGTGCCTGGCGCTCTCTGTATGTCTCCTCCTTGAGCTGGACCTTGAAGAGAACTTGTCTGTGAGGGCATTCACGTTATCCTGTGTCTCGTCCTGAGCCCGCCTGGTAGGGGAGAGATTGCTTTCTCTATCAGTGCCCCAGAATTAATACAGATCAAGGGCAGAGAGTAATCTGGTACTATCCAGAACTACGAGACAGCTTTGTAGGTGGCATAGTTTTCTCAGGTACATGAGAGAAATGGCTTTTATGCATGGGCCTTTGCAGCCCGTTTCTGTGAGAGCAGAGTAAGCAGGTGCTGAATTTCTTTCTGCTGTCCTGTGCCTTGGGGAGCTGTACTGCAGCAACACCCTGTGCATTCTACTTGGGGGTTTTTCTGCCCACAGTGTTTAGTTTTGTGAAGTTGACAGTTTTTCTAACGGTGTGTCGTATCTCATTATGTTTTTGGTGTTCCTTACACAAAATGCCCTGTTGGTGGGATTCAGTTAGTCTGCTGTTTCTCAGCAGGGATAAGAGGAGCCAGGGATTTGCTAACATGGCAGCTCTATCAAAGCCAATGAAGACCTCAATTCCCCCTCTAAACAAGCTGTGTTAGTGCCTTGTAATTGTTTTTTAACTGTAAATTACTGTATCTGATTTAAAAAAAAAAAAAAAAAAAAAAAAAATGCTGGAGGAATTACTGGGTGACATTCCTAACTCTTCTTATGTGGGAGGCCAGACCAGTTGATTATAGTAGTGCCTTCTAAGCCTGCTCTCTTTTGGAGCAGGAAATGGGCACCCTCAGTAGGACAGTTTCCATAAAGGTTCTGATGCACCTTTCTCCAGCCATAAGTGCCAAGGAGGGGCTGACTGTGCCAGTTCTAATTCTGATTAATTAATTTCTTTCCATGTATTAACTTCCTTAGCTTTTCTGTTCCATGGCTGCCACCTTCACCCTGAATTTCTTCCGCTCTGGGATTCAGTTTGGGAGTTGGGGGTCTTTTCAGCTCCCTGGTCTGCTCAACTTTGGAGAGTTTAAGGTAAGATTTAGGGGTGTGTGTGTCTGTGTGTCTGTGTGTCTGTGTGTCTGTGTGTCTGTGTGTCTGTGTGTGTTTGAGGGTAGTTACGTTTAGCAGCAGCACACTGATAGCCTAACACAGGATTGCTCACTATGGCAGTGGCAGGAAATTACAGCTACTAATGGGTTTCTTATGCTTTGTTGCACAGTGTTCTGAGTCTGATAAAAAGTGCCACCTCTGGACAGCTGTGGACTTGGGCTTCTTCATTCTGATGGGGATTGTAGGAGGCCTTCTTGGAGCCACTTTCAACTGTCTAAACAAGAGGCTTGCAAAGTACCGCATGCGGAACGTGCATCCCAAACCAAAGCTTGTCAGGTATTTGCTCTCTCTTGAGCTTGTGCAGCTGTTCTCATGTGTGCTCATCATCCCAAAGCAAGTGCATCAATTTAGAGGGCTGGAGGAAAAGCTGGATGTATTCATATTGAAATCACAAAATGAAGTATCTATAGAACTTCAGAGATGAACACCAAAAATGAATTGTTATGCTCTATCACTGTTTCTGTAATTACTAGGGTGAGGTAACAAAAGCTGGGATCTCCTTATATGGGCTGTGAAGGGGGCTCTCGTGTTTATAGCTGAGCAAAATAGAGCTTCATCCCCATGCAGGATTCTTCTGTATCTTGTCCAAACAGATGTAGAAAGAGTAGATTGTTATCTTGTGTGGTTGAAACCACAATTAATCTGCCTGTGGCATTTAGAGAGTTGCCATGCTGTTCCGGAAGCTGACTGCTGTAGGCAGTGTTCTTAAATGAGAAGCCCAGGTTTAGAGGGGAAAAGGAAAAGGTATTTCAGTAGCTGGGAGGGAGGTAGGAGAGACTGTGCATCAACCTGTCCAGTGTGTCTAGACAGGATAGTCATCTGTGCTGTAAGGATACAGAGAACATCGTTTCCATGTGAACAGCATCATCACTGAACTCTTCCCTGTGGCTTTTTATATGTGACTGCGTGTTCTGAGAACAGAAATAGCTCCTTTAAGGGGCAGGAAATTAAAAAAGGGAGCTAATGCAATCCTGGCCACCAAGTCATAATTCAGCCTGGCTTGCAGGCTCCCCTGTTTTCAAGTATTAAGCTGTGGTGTCTGCTTCTTCCTATTTCAGAGTCAGATGCCACGCTGGGCTATGGGTCTTTGTGTGGCTTCAGTGTGTGTTTTCTGCTGTGTGATTGCAGAGTCTTGGAGAGCCTGCTTGTGTCGCTGACTACAACCGTCGTCGTCTTTGTGGCCTCCATGGTCCTGGGGGAATGTCGGCAGATGTCTTCCACCAGTCATGCTGGCAATGACACTTTGAGTACACAGGTGAGGAATCTTCCGTGATTCCATGTTTGTTGTCTTCATATTCACCCATCAGAGGACCACGGGCAAGTGATGAGCTCCTGATGTCATGCAGTACCTACAGAAAATTTGAATGAAAGCTTATGGGCAGTTGCAGAACCTGAAGGTAATAATGAAAGCTGCAGTTTGTGCTTTTGTAGTTTGGCAAATATGCTCACGCTGTGAATCAGCCTATTGATGGTGCAGGCCTAATGTCTGCCACTGTTGTTTTGGTCTGATCATCTCAAATTGTGTGCTGAGAGCCCTGTACAGAAGGGTAACTCTCATTCTACACAGTAGCTGACATAGTAGGGGGTAGATTTTAACTCTTCATATTCTTTGTGTTCTTCATCAGGGTATGTCAGAAGATGTGAATTCAAGCATCAAAACATTCTTCTGCCCAAATGAAACCTATAATGACATGGCCACTCTCTTCTTCAACCCTCAGGAGTCAGCTATCCTCCAGCTCTTCCATCAAGATGGTGAGTAGCTAGCAGGCAGTGCCTTGTGCTATTCTTAGGGTTCAGAGTTTCATCTTGCTTGAAAACAGTATTGTCGCAAGAACCATAAAGCTAAAAGCATCTTCAAGCTCAGGGGGCTGCTGGTGCAGCAGAGTAAAGACCTCTCCATGAAAAGAAAGGCCTGCTTTTCCTTCTTCTCTGCTTACTCGCTGTCTTCACGTGTGTTTGAACTGTGAGACTGTTGTGAGATGGGTCTGCTGTGAGCCGAGGGGCGGATGATGGAAGACTGCTATCTGTTCCACAGGCCTTTTCCCCTTTAGTCATGATTATTCTTGTGTTGCAGGTACTTTCAGCCCAGTCACACTCTCCTTGTTCTTCCTTCTCTATTTCTTACTCTCCTGCTGGACATACGGGATCTCTGTGCCCAGTGGTCTTTTTGTGCCATCACTGCTTTGTGGGGCTGCCTTCGGACGCCTGGTCGCCAACCTCCTCAAAAGGTGCATTGAATGTGTGTGAGAGCTGTGCTGCAGGAGCATGCTGAGCTCTCAGTCAGGTTATTCTAATCTCAGGGCTCTTTGTTTTCCCCTAGCTATATTGGCTTGGATCACATCTACTCAGGAACCTTCGCACTGATTGGGGCAGCAGCGTTCCTGGGAGGGGTGGTCCGGATGACAATTAGCCTGACTGTAATCTTAATTGAATCCACCAATGAAATCACCTATGGGCTCCCAATAATGATCACCCTCATGGTGAGTCTTAGCTCTGGCTTCTCGAGCATGTGCCAGCCCTGAATCTCTCTCCTTCCCATGGCCACCTTGAGCCAAGAAGTCTTTTACTGGGAGCAACAACTCAGTAAGCCTTCTGTTTGCTCCACAGGTAGCCAAATGGACAGGAGACTTTTTCAACAAAGGAATCTATGACATCCATGTGAACTTGAGAGGAGTGCCTCTTCTGGAGTGGGAAACAGAGGTGGAAATGGATAAGTAAGGCTGCTACTCTTGGCAGGGCTGTGGGTTAGAGTTTGTCTTAGAAACATTGCTCAGAAAGGAATGTTGTAATGGGAGGATGTTGCTGCGTGTCCAACAAACCTGGCTGCATCAACTGCTGTGAGAGGAGCTGGAAGTTGTGCATCAGGCCTGAGCAGGAAATAGGTGCTAGCACCCTTGGTGAGGAGGGTTGGACAGGTGGAGATCTGAGGAGCAGATGAGATGCATGCAGCAATCGTGGATTTTTCTGTTTCCTCAGACTACGAGCCAGTGACATCATGGAACCCAACCTGACCTATGTGTACCCCCACACCCGGATCCAGTCCCTCGTTAGCATCCTGCGCACAACTGTTCATCATGCCTTCCCTGTTGTGACTGAGAACCGGGGCAACGAGAGGGAGTTCATGAAGGGAAATCAGCTGATCAGCAACAACATCAAATTCAAGGTAAGAAGCTGCTTCTTCAGTATGTGGAAGAATAAAGTGTTTGGTTGTGCAGGTGGAAGACCCCTTCCTTTGTCAGTGCAGACTTCACACCGGACACGAGCACCTACCGAAATACAAAGTCTTCAGAAATGCAGTTTCATTCCATTCCCCTGATCACGACAGAGGCAGAACAGAGGGCTGCATTTCTAGAAGCAAAAGCGAAGAAGGGTTCCTTTTAAGTAACCAGTTCAGGATAGACATGGAAAAATTCTGGATTCAGCACTGAAGTATTGAATCCACATTTGAGACTGATAATAATTGCCTAAATGCTTCTCGTTCACATAAGGAGGATGGGGGAAACATAAACTTAAGGTTGCAGTGACTAATGTGGTGTACCGTGCTCTAGCAAAAAGGGTGCCTGACTTCCTAAGCAAACAGTTTGTAGTCACTCTTTGACAATTATTGAGCTGCTCAGTGAATATCTCAACACTGCTGTGCACAGAAATCCAGCATTCTCACCCGAGCTGGAGAGCAGCGCAAACGGAGTCAGTCCATGAAATCCTATCCTTCGAGTGAGCTGCGCAACATGTGTGATGAGCACATAACGACAGAGGAGCCACCAGAAAAGGAGGATTTGCTGCAGCAAATGCTAGAGAGAAGGTGAGATCATGAAGGTTTGGCAACTGGGTGTTTCTATACAGTCCCCATTACTTCATATGCTGGAGGAAGCAGTATCAGCATCCGTGTTTTTTACAACTGTTGTTAGGACTCATTAGGCAGTGCTGGAACCTGCACTGAGTCCTAGGATAGTAGTTTGATGCTGACTGGCCTTTTAATTTAAATTTCCATCAAGTACCCACACAGAAATGCTACCTGGAGAGGATGGACTACCTGGGGAAATGCCTTTGCTGTAGAAATTGATGCCTTATTTTCTGCAAAAAACCTGAGAGCTCAGTGAAGCTCTTTCCTCCCAAAAGAGGAGCTAATGAATTTCTTCTGTAGTTCTTGATACCACCTTTCTGGTAACTAGGCTGAGTCGCTAGGCATGTATTGCAGTTGTTTCCAAGCAGAAGCCCAGTGTGGTTAATCAGTTTCTAACCTAGTGATTGTGACATGTATGGGTGGAGTTACACACTGACATCCCACCAGGTACTTCAGCTTTTATTAGAATCTGTGTAATTTGGCACTGAAAATTGCTTTAGTAGGAAGCGAACTTAAACTGATAGTTAGGAGGCTATTTCCATTCTGCTGGTGTAATGCTCTTTCCATGGTAATAGCATCTGACCCTTGTCTGAAGAAATGATTTGCTTGTCCCTAGCAAGAATCCCTGAAATATTCTGGAGAAGGTTGCGAAGACCAGAAATAGCTGTTGTTTTGGAGGTAGGGATGTGTGTTTCTCCTTATGTTCAGGCAACTTACTACATGCATTTATTCACAGATACACTCCTTACCCCAACCTGTATCCTGACCAGTCTCCCAGCGAGGAGTGGACCATGGAGGAACGTTTCAGACCTTTGACCTTCCATGGCTTGATCTTGCGCTCGCAGCTGGTCACCCTCCTTGTCAGGGGTGTTTGTTACTCCGAGAGCCAGTCAGTGAGTCTTCCTAATCTAGAACTGTAGCAAAGACATCTCTGCCCTCAGAGCTGGGGACAATACTTACGGGCAGACGAGTATTTTACCTATTTTTACATCTTACATGTAAGGAAAGAGAACAGCTACTGTATTTGGGGTGAAGAAAATTGGCTCATGCGAGTTTTTGTTGCGTGAAAGTGCAAGTGAAACTGGGAATGGAGAGTAGATCTTAAAATACAAGGAGGGCAACCAGCAGCATATACTGTGTGTTCTTGCTGCCAACAAGCCAAGCTTTTACCAGGAGATTTTCAGCTATTGCTGAAATCGTTATGAGCATTTGTGTTTGGGGCCCAGTTTCCACAATCCTGTTTTGTTCCTTCCCACGTGTTCATAGAATCACAGAATCTTTGGAGTTGGAAAGGGCCCTTAAAGGTCAACTAGTCCAACTCTCCTGCAGTGAACACCTACAGCTCGATCAGGTGCTCAGAACCCCATTCATCCTGACTTGGGAGTCCAATCCTTAGAGATATTCAATCCATGCCAGTGCTTCACTGTTATTGTTTAAAACAAAAACAAAACACACACTTCTTCCTTGTATCCAATCTAAATCTCCTCTGCTCTAGTTGGAAGCCATTTTCCCCTTGTCCCATTACTACAGACCCTGCTAAAGAGTCTGTCCCCTTCTTAAATACTGACAGGTCCTGGAGCCTTCTTTTCTCCATGCTGCACAGCCCCAGCTCCTAACCTGTCCATGCAGGGAGGTGTTCCATTTTTGTGGTCCTCCTTTGGGCACGCTCCAACAGGTCCACGTGTCTCTGTTTTGAGGATTCCACATCTGGACACAATACTCCAGGTGAGGTCTCACCAGTGCAGAGCAGAGGGGAAGGATCACCTCCCTCAACCTGCTGGCTGTGCTTCTTTTGATGCTGCCCATGACATGGTTGGCTTTCTGGGCTGTGTGGGCACACTGCTGCCTTACATCCAGCTTGCCAGTACCCTCAAGTCCTTTTCAACCAGGTTGTATCAGAGTTTGGAGAGCATATCCATTACTCTGTTTGTATGGGTTTACTGAGATGAGCAACTAGGAGGAATGCTTTTAGAGAAGGCATTTTTATGTGGGCAGAGGAGGAAGGCAGTCTGAATAAGCGTAGGGCATTGAGAAGCATTGTTAGCTGTGCTTGCTTGCAGGCTGTGAACTACGTGGGAAGGTGGCAGCTTGATTCAGTGGCATTTGTTTTAATTGCAGAGTGCAAGTCAGCCTCGTCTGTCTCATGCAGAAATGTCAGAGGATTATCCCCGCTATCCAGATATCCATGACCTGGACCTCACATTGCTGAACCCTCGCATGATAGTGGTAAGAGATGCACTGCAATGTGACAATGCTTCCTGATAAACATTGAGAGCTGTTTTAAGCCTTTAAGAAGAGCTAAGAGTACAGTTGAGTCCAACCTTCTGTGCAGTGGCCAACATCACATGCTTTTCATGCATTCATCCAGCCTTGTTTACAAGTGGGAGCATCATTGTGGACCTACATTTATCCTGCTTAGAGGATTTATGCAGCATTAAGCTTTTCTTAAGATTATGGGTTAAAACCAATTGTGACAAATGAGGTTTCTGAAAATGAAACAACTTTGTAGAGAAATAGAATACTCCCATAGGTGGATATGCTGTCTAGAGATCAGAAAGTTGGAGGGGCTGCAGCAATTGCTTCTTAGTGATTTCCAGAAGTACTGAAAATGCCTTCTGTAAATAATACCCTGTTTTTTCTTTCTTAGGATGTCACCCCCTACATGAACCCGTCACCCTTTGCTGTTTCTCCAAACACTCATGTATCTCAAGTCTTTAACTTGTTTAGGACAATGGGGCTCAGACATTTACCAGTTGTGAACGCAGTTGGAGAGGTAAGTCCTTATCTCAGTTTTGTCTCTGTTAAACAAGGAAGCAGGTTTGTGGGTTTTTTTGTTGTTTTTTTGCAATGCTTTCACCTTTAAGAGAGTTAAGATCTGTTTTAATGTCATTATTCAAGACCAAAAGTAGAATTTCCCATATGGTGGGACAGGAGGTTTTCCTGTTGGACAGGAGCTTGCATCCTGTTCTTACTTGTAGGGACAGCAGAAAAAATTGTGCTTGTTTCACCATAGTTGTCTCTCTGCCATCTACAGTGTGCAGGAGTAGTCAGTAGGTGTCAGTAACTTCCTATAAGCATAATGAGAAGGTGTTTCCCTTAAGCCTGAACAGGGAGGCAAAATCCTGATGATAATAGCCAGAACTGGTCTGTCCAAATGAGACAGCAGTGCTGTCTTTGCCTTTGGGTGTTCCTAATAGCTACCCTAAGTAACTTGTTGGAAAACATGTGCTGTAAACTCATTCCACATTTAATACAAGATACTCCTGCAGTACCAGAGAGCAACCCAGCTCTGAACTCTCACTGTGTAAAATTACTGAGCTGTTTCATTGGCTGAGATGTGTAGTTTGACTGTTTCCCAGCAGTCTGGCAGAGAAGGCCCCTTTGGTGACCTGCTAGTCGTTGACAGTCAGTGTGCATTCACCACTTTGCTTATTTTACTGCTTCATCTTCAGAGCTTCTTAGAATTTCTTGTGAGCAATCTGCCATCCTGTCACATGGCAAACAAGAGATGTCTCTAATGAAGCCATGTGAGACAGCTTTGACATTTCCAGTAGCTTTCCCTTTATAAGCAGCGGTGCCTATTGCTATGTCCAGACACAGCAGGAGCTAAGCTATCCATTCGGGTGTCATTAAAGCAGTGTACCTTGCCTGTAGATGTGTGCTTCAAGAAGGGTCTGTAGGTTTGGAACTACTATGCACATCCCTTAGTCTGTGATACTGACACGTCTTTCTTTTCTTTTTTTCTTCCTCTTTAAGATTGTTGGCATAATCACTCGGCACAACCTGACCCACGAATTCCTGCAGGCGAGGCTGAGACAACACTATCAGACCATTTGATGCCCCTGCCCATCCTGCCCCACTGCTGGTGTGGCTGCCTCCCTCTTCCAAGCCCGCACACGCGCTTGCATTCTGCTTGGACCCCACAAGGCCCAGGACTGGCCATTTGGCTTCTCACACGCATATCAAGCCTGGGGAGCTGGGAAACATCTTGCTAGCCAGAGAATTAGAGGAACTGCTTGAGCCCAGAGCTACTGACTAGTCTCAGGCACTTGGTTTGACCACTCTTCATCCAGGTTTTTTATGTTCCTGTGCCCTTGCCTTTCATCAGGTGTTGTCCCAGCAGTATACGTTCTGCTGTTTTGGTTTGGTTTATTTTTGAGGCTTGGATGAAAGAACCATCTAGCACCACCGTACCCTGTGCAGAGAACTGCAGTATCTTTTCCTTGTCCTCCTGTGCATCTCCCTTCTCCTCTTCCTCTCTTGTTCCTGCAACTTTTGCCTTACTTGTGTAAGAGGGGAATAGCTGTTAAGGCTGAGAGGAGATAATGAAGTTATCAAATTGCTGCTTTGGAAGATGGCTTTTCTGAAAAGCAGCATAAACAGCCAACTCTCTGGAAATGCACATCACTTTGTGGGTGCTCTCAATTTCTCATATTTTTTCCACCCTTGCCTCCATTTTTTTTTTTTCCCCCCTAATTTTTCTACTCTTCCCATGGGAGAGTGTCCTTTCTGTAATGTTTTTTGACAACAGCTGACTTTGAGATCATTTTGGAAAATCGTGAGTTCAAAACAGTTTAATTCTAGTTACTGCCTGGACTATAAATATTTAATACACTTACAGAGCATCTCAGAGAAGGGAGATTTCTTTTTCCCTCTTAGCTGTTGCTACCATTATCTCCCTGCAAGAGATGCTCCTAAGGTACGTTGTGGCACTCAACTTTGTCACCACTTGACACTCCTGCATTTATAGGTACTGTGTTCTTGTAGTGACCCAGCAGGGAGAGCCAGGGACACCTTTCCAATACAGCTACAGACCAGCTATAACTCTGTAGTGAGAGGAGCTGGTGTAACTTGAGGCTGCCGTGCAGGAGGGATACTTGGTGCTGGTGTCTGGCAGTTAGGGCTGCACAGCAGGTTGTTAAGTGAGGCTGTCTGGCTCTGAAAATGATTGGAATGACATTTGTAACTGCAACAGCCAAATGTCTGTAAGGGTGAAAACAGCATTTAAAAGCCAGTTGCAGCCAGTTCACTGCTTTAGCAGGTACCATCCTGGCCAGCACCTGTATTGTTCCAGCAGGCACCTGCCTTTTTGAGTTTTGCATGCAGATAACTGTGGGTGGGAAGCCAACGTTGTGCCTCCAGGGGTTGCAGAGTTGATTATCTTGATAAAGCACAGAGCATTCTCTCAGCCAAGAGACTGGGCTAAATAATGTGTCCCAGGAAAGCTTCTGCACAGTCTCTGAACACTCCTTTTAACCTGTTGTCTGCCATAAGGACCTAGTGAGGTGAGAGATGCAGCAGAAAGAAATTGGCCGTTATTTTATGTTCTGAAATAAGGAATTCATGTATGTTGAAGCTTTACCTGACCGAGCCTGAAGAAATGGTGACCTTTCCTTACATGTCTAAACACTAAACATACATCTGTTAGAGCAGCCTTTTGACTTTGTGGAGGCTAATTGTTGCAGGGCAGTGCTCTGTAAGCTGCTGCAGGCAAGGCCAGGAGGTTTTGTGTTCAGGGCACCAGCTGTAGTCTTCAGATGGCTCTTCAAGTCACAGGAGCTCCTTAGATGATGGTGTTGTCTTTGCAGTCTGGGTATCTGAGGCACAGATACATTCTCTGGCTGTGCTTGCAAGAAAGATGGTCAAGTCATGGGATGCACTTGATTTTTGTCCTGCAGATGAGAGATGGGTTGTGAAACAAAGTGTTGAGGCAGAATTGGCCCTTGTCTTACGGAGCATAGCACAGCTCTGCTGGAAGGATTTTTATCAAAGCTGTTCATAAGCACTTAAATTTTTTTTTTAACTTTTATTTTTTAATTCCCAGGACCATTTATTAGCTATGGCTGCTTTCCAGGGTTGATTAAAAAAGGCACCTACACTAAAGAGCAGAAACTGATCTGTTCTTTTCTCTTTCTTAACTGTGGAGCTTGTAGCAACAGCTCTTGTCTCCTCCACTGAAAGCAGTTCTGCTGGCTTCTGAATGCGTTGGGTCCATTTCAGGTAAGGCAAGCAAGCTCTTAAACTTCCTAGACTGAAGAAAGGTGTTTTCCTGCAGCCAGTACCCATCTTGTGCCTTCAATATCAACTCCTTAGCTGGGGCAGATGTAGCATTGTTCTTAGACCATGCAAGCTGGTATTGGCTTCTGCTGTTGACTTCCAAGTTGTTTCGCTGTGTGTGGAATAAGGTGGTTTTCTCTGGATGAACTGCAGTTGCTTTTTGAAATTTGTTTTTTCCCTGAAAACTGGTCTTGCACTAAGCTACCCTGAGAAACTTCCAGCACTCCCTGAAGCTGAATTATTTAAAATATGCTTCTGCTACCTTTCCTTTCATTCAAAGGATTTGTGCTCAAGCTGTTACAATCCCATACTGTCAGAGAAGCTCTCAAGGAGTGCCCTGTGTGTCTCCATGGCAAATCCTTTTCTTCTTGCTCATGTTGAGTGATTGTGTGGAAGGTTTTCTTTCATTCCCTGCACCTGAATCTGAAGTCCTTAATTGCCACGAGCTGGTTCCCTCCTGCTTTATTTCTCTACACAAGTTGCAGCAGATGATGTAGCTGCAGAATTTCCTCCCCTCGAGGCCTGGAGTTCGTCTTGCTTAAATCACCAGGCGAAAAATCTTGCCAAAGTTTGTTTGAGGACCAACTGCATCCTCGTGAGAAAGTTCAGTCAGCTGTCAGCACTGTCTGCCCTGCCTGCACATCTCTCTGATTCAAACCTTCCTGCTGCAAAGCGTGCCCGTTTCACCCAGTCAGTACAGAAGTCTTAACTAATGATAGCAGGTGACTCCCAGCTTTTTTTGAGGAGAAATCTGAGTGTGCACTCACTGGTTGCATGACTTGCAGGAGGGGAATTGCAAGTTATGTGATGTTTGGAGATGCAGCATTTCATCTCTGCCTAAATAAACCACTCGTGTTCTCACACTTTGCCACTCACTGCATTTCTTTCTAACAAGACCCTCACTGCTTTTCTTCTGGTTAGTTGGTGGTTTACCAAGGCATCTACTTTTAGCATAGGTGCCTATAACCTGTTACTCAAAACAACACTAAAGGATTAGGAACCAAGAACTGGATTAGTATTTATGGCAGAAGTTTGGGGTAATGTGGGGCACCTGCCTCATGGTTTCCTGTGCAGTGTTAATTAACTGTGAGCCATTCCAGTGGTAGCAACTTACCTTTCCGTTTGTTTCTTTTTGCACTGTTTTTGTTATGAAATGATGTAAGCTAATTCCATGGTGTATATAAATTGTATTATTATTTTTTAAATTTGTATGAACTCATTTTTATTTGAACGGTGGCACTTGGGAAGTGTTTGTGTAACCATATGTCGTGAACCCATGACTCCATAACATGTCTAAGAGTAAAATGTTTGTGTGTCTCCTTCAGCACTTCAAGGCCTTTTGATGTTTCTAGTGTTGTCTTATTTTTGCTCTTTGTTGTAATAAAACTGATAGAACGTGGAAATACCCACGATCATGATTGGAGGTAGTGGAGTAGTTGCTGTCTATGAGCTATCTGGATCTAAGTTTATGCAGAAGATGCCCTGAGGCTAGACAGAAATGGGAATTCTTATAAACCTTTACGTTGCAACCACTCTTGCTCTTTATTCTCTCAGAAAAGGTGTTTAAAAGGCAGAAATGAACAGATGTTTGATAAGGAGCTGCATTGTGCATACTGCTAGAAGTGACTGCTGCTTTTCTCACTTGGGAACTCTTGCTTTCCACTCTCCTCCACATAACCCGTGTTCAGAGTGCAATATTGCACCTCTTGTTTCACAGACGATATCTCCGTATGAATCTTAATTTCATGTTTAGCTCCTGTTTGTGAGCATACAGCCAAGAAGTTGTGGCAAATTTTGATCTTTCATCACTTGCTTATAGTCTAAAAACGTCAGTACAGTCCTTGAGCACAGTTTAAGTACTTGACCTAGAAGCTCACTGCCTTTCCATGCTTGATTTTCTTCCTCGTGCTGCTGTGGTATGCAGGATGCACGTAACAGCTCTTACACGAGGTCAGCCATGATAGGCATGGCCTGAAATGGGTGAAAGCTTCTGTTGGGAGGGGATAGCAGATCCTGCTGTGGGCTCTAAATAAGTGATGTGATCTTCTTAAGGTGCCTTCCTAGGAAGGAATCAGGAGGAGAGTCAGCAAAATAGTAAGGGAGGAAAATGCCTCAACCCTTGCTCATAATGCAGTAACACAGAAGGAAATGAGAGACATTGATTGTCTTAAAACCCATGCATATCAATACTGCCTTAGTATAGCAGTAAATAAAGGAGGTAACAGGCTGCCACTCATTTGTCTGCTTTCTCTCCCAGAGCGCACACACAAAGAAGAGATTTCTGGTCATGTTTTCAGGAGCAGCTTGTCAGCTTGGTGTGATATCAACCTTCTTGCAGAAAATACAAGCAGTGACGCTTCTTGTTGAAGAACAGCACTTGTTATTTGTTTTATCAGGGGTGATAGAGGTGGTTATGAGAAAAGCTGTGCAATAAGTTCATGCTTAAGGCAAGCTGCTTCATATTTAGCTTTAAGTCCCTTTTTACCAAGATTTATAGGCTCATCAATTAAACCATGTGTTACAGTCCCTGTCTATGTAACAGAAGTCAGTGTTGTTCAATTTCTTTGCTGGCAACATACAAACCACCATCTTCAGCAGGTTTGTATATGTGTAGAGTTGTGTGTCATGCAGTGCATACATAGAAAGAAATAGGATGGCCACCCCAGGCTTTCATTGCATTTCGTGAGAGGATGAAGGTGCTCTTCTTGTCCAAGGTTCTGAAGTGTGTTTCAGCAGTGCGCTGGGATGCACTCAAGCCTCTGTAGCATCCACTGTAGAGTGTAAGAGTTCTTTCACAGCTGCCATGAGCTGGCAGCAAGTTGCCCCCCTTCACCATCTCAGGAGTGAGGGGTATCGGTTCAGTTTCAATGAGATTTAGATGTTGCTGTGTGTATGATCAAGGTGTCCCCTTCTCCAGGCTATTTCAGAGCTACAGAAAGAAAAGGATGAGTCAAGGAGCCTGGTACCCACTTGTGTAGGTGAATGTAGGAAACGGCACTGTGCTGAAGATCTCACAGCTGTAACAGAGAAGGCAAGACAGCACAGAGAGCCTTGCTGACTCACCCAGCATCTCCTTGCTGCTTATACCTGAGAGCATCTCTGTGGGATGCCCAGCTTTACAGATTGATCTGATCTTTCTTTTTTTTTCCTTCCTGATTCCCAACATAAAAAGCCTTTCTCAGTACTTTGTCTTTAAAGAATAAAAATAAAAGAAATTCCCTCTCCTCACAACTCTGCTTCTTTTTCTATGCAGGATTTTGCTGGTTCTCTGAGACATCAAGTGGGAGATAGGAAGGGAAAGTCTGACATGCTTTCTTTGCACATAAAAGACCCCAAACTCTGATTACAGGTGTAAGCTGCTGCTTTCTTTGGAAATATCACTTGGTGATAGAATCTGCTGTGAGGAAAACAGAATTTATGTGTGATACAGCCTTTTGTTCATAATGAGCTGTACTGCTGGGAGGGGGGCAGGTGTGCCTGTGACTTCATTCATTCACAGATTCAGCGCACCAGTTGTACCACTTCCTTTCATTTTGTTCAGATAGGATGACAGGAGGAGAGGGCTCAGATGGTTATTACAAGTGATCAGTAAGAAGAATCCAAGACGGCAGCAGTTTCTGAGGGCCAGCAATGATGTGTGAGAGCTCCCTTCTGTGACCTTAAAGCTTCTTCCTGCCTTGTTTTGTTCATGTTTTTTCTTCCTTCTCCTTACTGTGAGGCTGTAATCTTGAGCCCCCCACCTCTTTCTACTTGTGCTGATGGCTGGAATAGCACTTAAAGAACGAAGCCCATTGTGTTCTTTCTCTCACTCTGTTGAAGGATTGGGTATTAGAGACAGCAGAAGGTTTAAAGTTGGTTGTCCACTAGCTCTCACTGGAATGGCAATGGTACAACCCTAGCAGGGAATGACAGTCCTGGGACACCTGCTGCAGGGCACGCTCAGTTCATTTTGAGGCTTCATGATCAAAAAGTGTGAGTGTAAGAACCCCAGACCAACTGAACTGCTTTCCCAAATGAGGCTGTATGGTGTGTATGAAGCACACCTGTGTCATTACTGCATTTCCAAGTTCAAAGGAAAGAAAGCTGCTCAATAATGTACCACCGGTCAGGGTTACTGCCAGAAGCTGTTACAAAGAAAGGATGAAGTGTGGCGTTGCAGGAGGTGGCAAATGTCACTGGAGCCTGGCAGAGA
This sequence comes from Lagopus leucura, assembly GCF_019238085.1. Classification (NCBI taxonomy): domain Eukaryota; kingdom Metazoa; phylum Chordata; class Aves; order Galliformes; family Phasianidae; genus Lagopus; species Lagopus leucura. Next base: position 919,191 of record NW_024962286.1, read on the forward strand.
GTGCTGGGCTGGTCCTCCTCTGATCTCACTGGGATGTTCCTTCCTTTGCACGGTAGCACTTGGGTACATCTTCTGTACTGTGCATCATCTACTGTGCTGTTGGTGAAGGTTTGTGAAGCGCTCCGACGCCCAACAGCATGGAGGAGGGCTGGATTTCAGAGCTGTCCTGAGCTCGGTGCTGAACAGTTGCGTGTAACGTCGCTGTTATCTGCATTTGCCATCAGCTCTTGCTTTGCAGCAAAAGCTTGTCCCAGAGGCATCCTATTTCTGAATTGTTTACCATTACAAGGTACGCTGGCTCCTTGTCTCAGCTCTGACTCATAGCACAGCTGCTAGAGCAAAACTGAAGTGCTTGGGTGTGTGGCCGCTGGCCTATTTCCTACACTGTTATCAGTACCTTCTGCAAACCTTGCCTTTCCTTAGGGGCATTTTCTCTGGAAGGCATGTCTGTAGGTGTGAAGACAGTAGGAATACATTAATCTTTGGTTCATGCTCTCACAGCAGACTGGTGTTGTTTATTTCTTCTCTCATGCAGTTCCTCCTTTGTCTCCAAAAAGTTCTGCCAGGATTAGTTTCCAAAATGCACAGGCACTGAAAGGCAGATCCTCTACAAACCTGAAGAAAGCCTCCTCATGTTTAGATGTGGATTCATGCAAGACTGACTGCTGCTGTAAGAGAGCACATCCCAGTTAGAAGGAATTGCTGCATCCTTTCATGGCTGGCACGTGCAGCTGTGCAAATTACTGCAATGAAAACAGCAGAAAGAAATAAAGAGTCATCAGGTGTCAGCTTCTGTCTGCACGAAGGGGAAATACTGCCGTGTGGATTTAGCACCTTCTGTTGCATACAGGAAAACAGGACCCTCCTTTGGATGTTTGAGCCATGAGCCCAACCACAGGTTGCTGGGAAGAGGAGTTCAGCTTTCAGGTGCCCTTGCTTTCTCCATACGGAGTGGGTTGTTTTTGTCTTATGCTTGTTTGGGACTGTCTGTTCCCTTTTCTGTGGTAGCTCTGCTTCTCCTTGGGTGAGATGCTCTTTGCACATAGAGCTGATCAGTGCTGAGTTTCTCTCATTCAGCTTTTCCAGGTGCTCTTTCCTGCACTCAATCCTATTCTGACCTGTCTGCACGATTTCCCCAGGGGAGGTTTATAGCTCAGTGTGTTTATGGGAGTAGCACTAAAAATCTAGCCACAGAGATGCTTTTTTCCTAAATTGCCAGCTCTCAATTAAGCTCTCCCAGGCTGCAGGGTCTATTAACATGCTGTCTGCAAGCCAATACAGACCTGTTCCACCGGGAACTGGCTTGCTCTTAATACTGGACCCACCTGGCTTTGGGTCAGGCAGTGCCAACTCTTCTTGCCATTTTTAGCACTGAGCTCTTGAGTGTTTTGTGCCCTGGGGAGCTGAAAGGGAGGGATAATTTGTGGGGCCTTGATGCATCCGTGCAAGTTTTGCTTGACTGGGTAAAATTCAGCTCCAGTAAGGGCCGTTAATGTTACAGCATGAGGATTGGTTTTACCTCCTTTTATAGCAGCGTGTGGGAAGTCAGGCATGCAGGCGTGTTGTTAGCACTCCAAGTTCACTACAGCTGTGGTTTCTGAGAGCTGTTGTCAACAACTGGCATGGCACTGGCACCTTGCCTGTCCCAAGTATCATTCCTCTTCGGATAGACTTCATTGATGGGTGTATGTGCCCTTTCACCAGTTGAGTCCATCCTGCTATGATCTTACACTCTGAATGAGCTTTCCTGGGTGCTCCAGTAATGAATGCTGGAAACAAAACTCTAACTTGATCCTCGCCATAACCCAGTTTCTGGTGGTGCACGGACTCGCAGGATAGTTGTGTAGAGTCTGAGTTCAATGCTTTTGATCCCAAGGGGATCTTTAGGATGCTAAGTGAATGGTTCTGGCAATCTAAACCTATGGGGAGGATGTGGATTCAGATTATAGGTGTGAGATCCAGCTACAAAAGTTTAAATGAGTAGTATTCCTGTCAGTCGTGTTCAGAACTGTGTGACTCCCAGAAAGGAATAAGTGTTATGCACAAAATGCTCGTAACTGAAGTGATCCCACCTGCTTTCAGTACTGTGATAGCATTCATGCCCTCTGAGAAGCATCAAGAAGCACTGAGCATCAGCAGCTCAACCACATGCAGAGTGAGACAAGACACAGTCAATGACGTATCTTTCTGTTGGTGCTTATAGCCTTTATTTGGTCAGTGCTAGAAAGCATATACAATGAATTCCCTTTCCTCCCTCTAGTTAGCTTCTAACTTGTGGAGTTTTGCTTCAATTTTTACTTCTTTTCTTGTAAATTTTGCTCACATGAGGGATGTGTGGCAGTGGAGTGGCAGCTGCGTTGACTGAGTAATCTGTATCAGCAAAAGGACTTTCTTGTTACTGAAACTACATCTACTGTTGTGGGTCTTCCAGTGTTGAGCAAGCTTTTTTTTTTTTTTTTTTTTTTTTTTCTCCTGCTCATCTGTTATAATTTCTTAGTGTAGAGAGCAAAAATGTAGGGAAAAACTCATTCTCATTTTCCCAGCTTCATATTTTCTTGGTCTTGTGTAAGTGAGATCCAGCCTTGTGGGTACCAGAGTACCAATAAAACGTAGGCTTTTGACTTTAGGAAAATACAAGAAATTTTAATGCAACAGACAGGAGAGAGGTTCCAGCATAGATATCTTATGTGTTAGTTTTATTTAAAGATGGTCTCACGGTGCCAGAGTAAGAAATGTTATTAAGAAAAAGAGAGAGAGAGAGATCAAATAAATAAATAAATAAATAAATAAAAATAGGAATAACTTTCTGTTGACGAGCTTTCATCTTGGGAGGAACGGGTTCTGCGAAGCATTCTTCAGGGTGAAGTGGTCCTAATTCTTCCTGGAACCTGCAAACCGAACACACAGTAAGTGGTACTGGAATCTTTCTACCTATGCCACCACTGTCAGCAGCGCTTTCATCCGTCTGATCAATAAACGTGAAGTTTATTTTGGAAAAAATTTGGAAAAAAATTAAAGATTAGACTAAAATGAGCTCCTTGTTACTCAAAGTGTTTAACGATTTCTTATTGTTAAAGATTTTAATGAAACCTTGCTCCTCCCTTGCTGCAAAAACATAAATGCAGTCCGCCTTTTCACCAGAATGGCTTGAGTTGGACTCACCATTGCAACCCATTCCACTCAGGGAGCCAATCCTATCGATTCTTCTGCCGAAGCAGCCAGAATCTCTCATCATCCGGGGCATCTGCACCCCCCTCAGTCTCTTGAGGAAGGGGTTCCTGTAGGACAGAGGAGTGTTGGATCTTAGATTGGGTTCAGCCTTCTGCTCATCGTTGTCATCTATGAGTTCTGGTGGAATCTCCTCTTGGGTTTGGGGCTCTTGCAGGTCAGGATTGGACTCCAGAGCTTCAATCAGTGCAAACTTATCCTCCAGTCTCTCCAGAAGAGCCTATAAGAGAAGGATTCATTTCATAAGACTCCTGGTTTCATGCGTTTATTAGCTCTTCCACTCATCTGACTGAATTTGTCTGTGGTTCTGCAGCCACCTTTAAGTACTCCCTGGTTGGATTCCAGAGATGCTGGTGGTTCGTGAGCTCTGTCCTCTGTGTTAAATCCCTGTTTACATTAATTCCACCTATCTGTAGCTGTAGCTGAGAGGTTACAAGCTGTCTGCCAAAGAAGTGCCACAGTCCCACTGGCAAGCATAGAAGAGCTTTTGGCACAGAAACAGAACAAGAGATGCCTCTCAACCCCGCAATAGTCCACGATTTCAAAGTACTTCCGAACCCATAGTGACTCCCATGCTCTCAGAAGTTGCCTGCAATGCTGCTGGTCATCTGTTGTCTCTCTCTTCTTATTTTGACTAAAGTCTGCTCATCTTTAACCCCCAGTTATTGCAGTGGACATCACTATGAGAAGCTCCTGGTGTTTTCCACTAATCTCTACTCTAGGTATTCTAAGATTTCTGCTCCTTAAAGCAATGTGCATCTCCTTAAAAATATCTGTATGAAAAAGTTGTCTGCTGTCTCACCTTCTGGGTACCATTCTCCATAATTTTTAAAGCTTTGAATAATAGGGAACCTGCTCAAGGACAGCTCATCCTTCATCATCATCGAAGAATCAAATTGCCCATCTCTGAAAGTGGGCTAGAGAGGAGTGAACCTCATGGCTTGCTTGAGGGTGAATGCATTTGGAAGCCACTCTTTTCAGCTGGAGACAGAGGAGCCTGGGGGCACGAGGCAGTTTTAGCTTTGGCTGACACTGTCCTAATCATTTTAGGGAGTTGGTTCTCAGGATATGATGCTGGCTACTGGGCCAGTCCAAAGAAATGCTTGAGTTGTCAGGTTTGGTCTTTAAAGACAGAATCTTAAGTTTCTATCATTCCCCAAGCTATTGTAATAAGTCTCTAAGTCTCGCTCATTAAAGTAAGCCTGTGGTAATTTTACAGCTCCAGAGTCTTTTCTGGCTGTGTCACAGTTACGTGATCATACTGTTCCTCTCGGTTTGCACAAGTAATACACCTTCTAGAAGATTGACTTTGAGTGCTCTGCTTTACCTCTTCACCTCCCATCCGCATGCAGCTCTTCTCTCTTAAATCCACAAACCCAAAGCAGTAGGGCTGCCCTGGCCCACTATACCTGCCTCTTAATGGGATAAGCCCACTTGAAAGTTTTCTATTGTTTTTATTGGGATGCCATGATGCATTGCTATGTTTTTTCTCTGGGATATTGCTGTAATTCGTTAAGAAACTCAAAACGAGGCTATTGCTTAAGAGAAGGGTGAAAACCCAAAGCAGCCATCTCACGGCATAGGAATTCTGTTTCTCATTGCCACCCAGCAGCTTGGGTGATCCCAGCACTGGAGGGTATTGCCCTACAAAGCTTCTCTGCACTCCTGTGAAGAACTGGGACTTTGACCACTACATACAATTGCTAACGTAGCTATCTGACCATACAAAAGAAAGGCAAAAGCACAGTTGCACACACTTCTAAACCCCCAGGAAGTTTAACCTATTAAAAGCAAAGAGTCATCTCACCTCCATGCTGGCCAGTTCTTTGGCAGGGCTGAGGTTGTAGATGGGGTTGGCCCTGCTGGGCTGCAGCTGGACAAGAAGCAGCAAGAGGAAACAACAGGAAAATGAGCCTCTAGTGTCCATGGCGCTGGGTTCGTTGGGAATAGGGGAGGTTCAAGCTGTTTCTTCTGAGATGGCTCTTCAGGTCTCTCTCTTCTTTCTCCTATCCTCTCTCTTTCGAAGCTTGTCTTTTATATGGTTTGGTGTGATCTCTGCTTCCTGGGTTATCAGGGGATTTATCTGGGGCACATTCCAGTCCCACTGCAGGCATGCGGTTCTGTCAAGGGAAGATTCCCTTTATTAGCTGTCATTAGGCAGCAGCTGCTGTTGCTGAGGAATGTATGTCACAAGTCAGTGATTTCATGTCACTCCCCCTCCTCTTGATACCAGGCGCTGTGATTACATAGTCCAGTTGGAAATTCTTAGCAATTTTCCTTCAAGAGACCCCTATGCTCAGATTTAGGGAGGTGGGAAACAGCCGCTCTAAACTCTGCTCAGTTAGAAGATTTCCGTAGGGAAATTGCTGTTTATAAGGAAAGCAAGGAAGCTTTGCAGATGAGTATTTGGTGGAGAGCAAAGGCTGAAGATGAATCTACTTTTAGGATACCTAAAGTACCATGCACATTCTCCTTCTATATAAGGAATACACGTAGCCACCGCATGCCATGGAGCGTGCTGAAAATCTCAGGTTTGGGCCACTTCCCTTTCCCCATCGCTGTAGAGGTGAGATCACATTAAGACTTTGTATTTGCATGTTGCCAGCAACAGAAGCACCTGATCTGCACCTCCTGGCAGCCGCTGTGGGGACACTGAGTTCCTCCAGTCCCATGGAACTGACTTTGGCACCGCGGAAAAATTTTTATTATACTATTAACAGCTGGACATTTAAACCAGTGGGATTTCTTTAAACATCCGTGGTAAGGTTTGACCCTGCATTAATAATATTTAAAGAGGAGGTGGCCAGATTCTGGATTAATTTTTGTGTACTGGTTTCTTTGAGAACTGAAGTTTTCAAGCTTAGCTGAAAACTGTCTGCGTTGAAATGAGAATTTACAACGATGCAGACTTGCTGCTAGGTCTTCTTCCAGCACTGTCTTTAATGCAATTAATAACAGTTACTTTTTTATATGTTTCAAACTCTGAAGCATATTGTTTGTGCTGCATTTTCCTAACATTCCTTATACTCAAAATTGAAACGGGAAGAGATATATGACGAAGTTGCCTATGTCAGGCTAGTAATAATTTGTTGGCTTTTCATAGGAATGTGGCTCTTGAAATAATCTCCAGGGTACAGCTTCTAAATAATAATAGAATAAAATATTTTTTCATGTCTTAGCACAGTATTTGTGTACAAACATACAAACACGCTGTTCACATGACCTGCCTACCAAAATTATACAGGAAAGGGCATTCTCAAGGTTGTGAAGTCGAGCCCAAATACTGCTTTTTTTCCCAGCATGGCTTGAAGTCAGCCCATCTGTATGGTATCATAAAGCAGTACTCAGTTCTGTATTAATGTGTTCCAGCCCATTGTTATTTAGTCCTGTTCAAATTGTGGTAAAGAAAGAGTTACCAACCTGACAGCTTTGTTACTGACACTCTGTGCTGCAATGTCTACATGGTTCGCTAAATAATTGCAGGTATTTTCTTACTTATCTTCATTTTGTAAGCTGAGAATGGATGAGTACCAGTATTATAAATGGTATTCATTAATATTGAGAGTCCAGTTAAAGTAATCAGGGTCTGTTACTGTTCTTTTTCTTTCCTTTTGCTCCCACCTGCCAACTATTCTCTAGTGCTGTCCCTGTGCTAAAAAAAAACCCTGTTGCTCCATGTCAGTTTTGCCTGAGAGCTCAGCACATCTGTAAAGCAAACCCCAGGTCACAGACCCAGCTCTGAGAAAGAAGGAACGTGGTATCAGTCATGAGGCAATATTTAGCTATGAGTGGCCTATCTGTGTAAAACAACCTAATATTGCAAGGCTGCCTTCAGTAACCTGGACCAAGAGCTACTCCTTTCTTTTACTAATTAGTTCACTTTCATTCTTCCACATTCCACAGCAGATAGATGAGATCTAGGGGCCCAACTGTAGCCTCAATAGAATTTTTCCAACGTGGATATGCCTGTGCACTATTTCACATAGCCTATATGAAAGCATACAGATGGGATGAACTGACTGGCCGTCACGGTAGCTATCATGTTTACAAATTCTGTCCTCTGTTATCCATCTGACAGCTCTGCCAAAACAAATGGGGTGTAAAATGATAGAACTCAGCTATTAAGCTCACTTGTTTTTCTGCTTGGGGTATCTCAGCATCATCACCCTTGCAAGGCTAATAGGAACTTTTGGCTTTACAGTCCAGCAGTGAAGGGACAAGACCAAGGCGTTACCCATGCTTTGCTAACTATTTGTACAGTAAATACTAGAATTCTAAACAGAGCACTAGGTGCTTATAAATGCATACTGTGGCCAGTTTTAGGAGTGGGAAAACTAGTTTTAGGAGAGGGAATATGGGACAGGAGCTGAGGAGGAGGAGGATCTCGAGAGGATCCCTGAAAGGAGCAGGGATAGTACATGGACAGAGCTCAGCCGTGGTTAGCACTGCCACTACCCCTGCAGCATGGTGAGGTGACTAAAACCTTCAGAACTCTGCCGTACACCAACCCAAACTCTCTTTTCTTGCAGTTCCATTAGATCAACAGTTATAGAATCATGGAACGGTTTGAGTTGGAAGGGACACTAAAGGCCATCAGATGAAACCCCTGCAGTGAGCAGGGACACCCACAGCTCCATCAGGTGCTCAGAACCCCATTCCCTGACCTTGGGTGCCTGTAGGGATGGGGCATCTCCACCACTCTGGGCAACCTGTACCAGTGCCTCTGGGCAACCTGTACCAGTGCCTCATCACCTTTCTTCCTTATATCCAATCTAAATCCCCTCCTTTAGTTGGAAACCATTTCCCCTGTCCCATCACCATTTGCAGGGAGGCCTTCCATCCCTGGGATCATTTTTGTGGCCTTCCTCTGGATGCACTCCAACAGGTCCACATCTCTCCTGTACTGAGGACCCCACACGGTGATCCAGGTGAGATTTCACCAGCACAGAATAGGCTCAAGACCATCAGTTTGGGAACCAAAAGGAAAAGGTAACGATGTGCAACGCGGCCCTGCAGGGGCTGCTTTCCTCGCTGCGGGCTTCTGGCGTCTGTCCCCGGTCCTGAAGGCCTGGCTGCCCTTCGGCTGCTGCCAAATGTATTTTTAAAGCCATGCAGCTCTTCTGTCTTCAGTGGCACTCCGTGGCGGCCCGCCGTGCCAAATTTGGCATAGCCCATGGGACGGGGCATGTGTAGCACACTACTTGGAATTAACCCTGAGCCCTCTGCCCACCTACTGGGAGGATTCATAGCCAGAGCAGTGAAATGCTCGTGGTAGGCAACTGAGCGCATTGCCATGGGTCTGGAATTGGCTGTGGTGCCTCTCCAGCGCAGCAAGGAGAGTTACTGGGGTAACTCCCTGGCATGGAATGGTGCTACACGGCCTTCCAGACCTGGCAAGGTGATCTGGCCAGTGCCAAGGACCAAGCCCTTAGGGTAGAGGGAGTGGAGGACTTCGGGGGGTGGGGAGGAGTTCTATATCTGCGCTATTCTGTGACCAAAGAAAACACTTACAAAAGGCACTAGAGGCTTCATACAAAAGGTTTATTGTTGTATACCCCAAATTCCAGAAGCTTCAGGGGGAGGCTGGCTGTCCAGCAGAGGGACAAGACCAGTGCTTGAGAGCCAGTCCTGGCTTCAGCTTCTCCTTCTCCTCCAGAAACCTGAAAAAAATAAAGGGCAAAGAGCTGGAGGGGTAGGGGAGCTACTCTGAGGCTGGCAGCCAGCTGCCCCTGTCCCCATCACTTCACAGGGAGTTCTGGATCTGACCCGAGACCTACGGGCTTTGTAATGATTGCATCCCAGCCCCGACTGCGCGCCGATCCTCTCCATCCTCGTCCCAAAGCAGCCGGAGAAATGCCTCCGTCCGAAGGAGGAGAGGAGGCTCCTCCACTGGCTCTGTCCCCCCGCTGGTTGGGGAGGGCTGGGAGCTGGCAGAAGGGCACCCACCGGGCTGCTTTCTAGCCCCTGGAGATCCCACTCAGAGCCACCAACTTCAGCCCCAGCACCCAGCTCATCTTCCAGGGCTGGTGCCCCTTCCTCCTCCTGGAGCTGCTCCAAAGCCTCCAGGATCTCCTGGAGAGGGAAGCAGAGGTGAGAAGTGGCAACTGCAGCATCAGATGGGCAGCTCTGCTCTTGTCCTCATGTCCCCAGGAGTCCCAGCCCCAGTACCTGCAAGGACTGCAGCTCCGCATCATTTTCACCACCAGCCCATGGCATAAACAGCAGCAGTAGTGAGGCTTTGCAGCAAAGATCCAGCAGATGCATCCTCTCCTTCTCTCTCTATTTCTCTTCCTATCCTATCCCCAGCTCTCCCTGTGTTTTCACTTTACCCACAGAAGCCTCTCCTTATATCCCTGCTCTCTCTGCCCAGAGGGAGCTCAGCTGCCTCCTTCCAGATCCCCACAGGAGCCAGAGCTCTGTCCCCCAGCTTCGATAAGGGAACTGGTTACAACTGGCCCCATAGGTGACCCTCTGGGAGAGGGGGGTTCCTTGAGTGCAACACCTCCTTCAGAGGGAGAGAACTGCCCCAGGTCACCTCCTCCCCTCCTGGCAGCACTCATTCTCCTGGTGATTTCCTCCCCCCCTCCACTCTCCATCACTGTTAGGGAGGAGGTGATGCAGGGAAGGACCTTGTGCTTTCTGCCTGTTTGCTCTGCTTCACATCCACAGGCGCACAGCAGCTACCCGAGAAGAGGGTTGATTTCCTCTCCAAGGGATGAGGGATGTATCATTTCTCATTGCTGAGAGGGAGAAGAAGGAGCTGGAATTTTTCCCTGCCTGCAGCAGCTCCACACAGCCTTTTCTTCTCTGCATACATATTTTTGTTCTTTGGGAATAGAATGAGGTTTGGTTTGAGGAGATTTTACAAATTCCTGAGATGATGCATCTTGCTTTCCTGGGGGTTGGAATGGGATGGTCTTTAAGGTCCCTCCCAACCTGAGCCATTCAGTTGTTCCTCTGGCATTCGCTGCACCCTCCTGTACCAAGGATCAAATCAAGATGACTCTGGTAAATTCTTACTGAATCCAGTGGGCAGAGCAGCAGACGGTCCATTCAATCCCTGCCTGGGTCTCTGCTTTCTGCACTCTTTGTCTGCTTGGACATCCACGAATCTCTTTGATTTCAGTAGATATGCAGTGATTTCTGCTTGGGCTGTTGTCTCAGGGTCTGCCCTTTAGCTCAGCAAAGCCAAAGAACGTTCAAAAAACATGGAGATGTGGTACTTAGGGCCATGGTTCAGTGGCAGTATTAATGATGGGTGGATGGTTGGACTGGATGATCTTATAGGTCTTCTCCAAACTTAATGATTCTATGATCCTATAATGCCTTTCCTCTGAGTTCAAGGAGTTTTACAGTAAGTTTTTGTGGACTTTTACTGCCACACACTGTATTGCAACATACATTATGCTTTTACATTCCCTTCCCTGCTTTTTTTTGGTCTTTCTGTCCCACAAACCTGCCTACAGCTGACATCATTTGTCTTTGACGAATCAAACAATATCAGATGGTGTAGGACGATGATCTCTGCATCCACCAGTCAGCAAGCTGTTTTGTTTAAAACATCACAACAAGCAGTGCCTCCTTTCCTGAAAGAAGACTCATTTGGGAAAGGTATGTGTATGTTTCATGGTGTGTAGGTGTTATTTTACTGCAAGCTTTTCTTCTCAGCTCCTCCTGTAACCCTGGCTGGTAAATTCATGCACTGCTTCTTAGTGGGGATGGAAATGACACAGCTAGAGCTGAGCTTCCCCTGTCTGACTGGCATGCTAACTTCAAAGGTTAGCTTTGATTGTTTAAATGCTAATAGAACTCAGCAAATTGCCTAAAGTACAGACACATCTGGCTTCAGTCCTAGGGACCTAATTACGGGGCCTTTTATGTGAAATAAATTGTTCTTTCCTTATGAATAGTGGCTTTTTAAAATGTTCACCCCAAATGCCAGCTGATAGGATGCCATGTTACAGCTCAGTGTCGGGGGAGTTGAAGATCTTAGCAATTTCTTATTCACCTGCTGTAGGATTCTGTTGACAACAGCTCAATCTTCAACCTCTTCAGACCTATTTTATTTTATCCACAAATAATTTCAAGGTAGTACAGCTGAGTTTGTAAACAGGCTGAGGATGTTTAGGAAACAGATTCCAGTAGCACTTTTTTTTTTTTTTTTTTTTTAATGTTTTTAGTGTTTTCAGCATTCAAATTCCACCATCAGGAAGCTTTCAGGCCTATGAGAGCACACCTGCTCCTAGGGTTACTGCAGGGAGGCTCTCAGACCCAGCATCGTTAGGAAGGATGCTACACCTTCCCATTGGCACCAGCTGTCACAACATACTTGCCCTTCATTGCTTGTCAGCAGGCTGTGTGGATTCACCTTGTTACCATTTAGGCTGCACCTGGGCCACGCTAGGGGTAGCATGCCCAAGAGGGAATGTATTTAAGAGAGCTGGATGCTTCCTGTGGGGTTTCTACGAGTGAAGGTCTGCTTCTTTTTATTGTAACTCTCTCTACTGGAAGAAAAGAAGCTCTCTTTCTGAAGGATATTGAGTTAGAGCAATGAATGTACAGGAGAGAGGTGTTTGTATGATGGAAGCTACAGAAAGGAGAGTTTTATGTGTGGTCCAACCAGGCTGTAGAACTCTAGGAGGATTTGCCCATGAATGGGACTCCATCTAGAAATGCTGCTTACACTCATCATGCTGTAGCAATAGCACTAAGACCATGCTTTACGTGTCTAGTGCAAAGTGAATGCTGCTGACAAGTGGAGGTACTCTTATCCTTCCTTCCTTGCTCTAATTTTTCATTATTGATGAAGTACTTCATTTACTTGTTGCTTTGCTTAAGAAAGGCAGCACAAATAATTAATTATGTGGGTTATTCCATTGTTTGAGAGGCTTGGAGGTGCCTGTGGAAGTGGTGAGACCATTCCTTGCCAGTAAGTGACTGTTTAGGGTGCTTTTGCTGTTGCTGCTGATTTGTTATCAAATTAACTTAAGCAGAGTAAGTAGGAAACGGCATAAGACCTCATAGAGACTGGTAAGTAGGGCAGCCTTCAGGATGTGTTTTGCAGTTCCTGCTCAGGGTTTGAGGCACCATTGCTGATAACCTCCCAACTAGTGGTCTGAGGAGATAAAGATCCTGAAGGCTGAAATAGCCATAGAGAGGTAGAATTAAACTAATTTCTAAATATGCAAGGTGTATTAAAAGGGTGAGAGATCAGAAGAAAATACAGAGAGGAGCTGCTGGTAGCTTGGGCAAGGGGAGACCATCTCCATTAGCAAATCATTCTGTGCTTTCTTGTATCTGATATACAGCTTTTAAGTGCTTGTATGATATGCTCTTGTGAGCTTGTAGCATTCATGTCCTTCCTAGAGCAAGTCTGTGGCTTGAGGGGGAAAGCTGTGTATCGAGAACAGTGTGAGAGAAGAATCAAGTTTTCTTAGGCTCTTTGTAGCTCTCCTGCAGATCCTGGCTTCTTTTCTTTCCATAGGAATTGCATTTAGAAGGAGCAAAACCGAAACTTAGCTAACACAGTTGTCCTTTAAATTCAAACAATAGTGGCCAAAGGCTGGGTGTCTTGTGTATGAGATCTTTAACTTCAGGAAGGTTACTCCAATTTACCTATACCAGAGAGCAGATTCTAATATGCTTTTGAATTTTAGTGGGTTATGTCTAATTGCAAACAGCAGCACTGCATCCCCTTCAGGAATGGTACACAAAAGAGAATTGCAGCAAAGGATTGAAACAAATTCACCCAGTTACGGAAAAAAAAGTTTATTATCCATGACATAATGGAAACTGTTCATTTATACATTTATTACATAAACAGTACAAATGTTTTTTGTACTTACATTTCTGGTAGATGCTCACAAATAATTACTCTGATACAAATAAGCATACAGTTATGGTGTGTCCTATTCTGTCTCCCCTAAGTAATTTAGGGGAGAGGTTCAGTACATCATCTGTAGATGGGTTGGTGGAACCAATGCAAATAAGGGCTTAATATCTCACTGATAGCCAGCAGGTCCTTTGAACCCTCCAGGTCAGTCCTGTCAAGAAAGCAAAAGAATAAGTTTAAAAAAAAAGAGATGTGGACAGGATTTCACACATGGAAATTGATGACTGCTTTCTGTTTTAGGGCCAGCTGCATCCCCAGAGTTTGGACTGACAGAAGAATCCCTAAGGAATTGGTGAAAGCCTCCCTGATCTGGCATCTGTGACAACATGAAGTGCATACATCTGACTGGGAGAAAGGAGTGAAAAGCAGGTAAAGCAGAGCTGTGGTTTTCATGGGTTTTAAGCATACTGCTGATTATGTATTCTGCCAGTGAAGTTAATTAACTGTGTTTTCAATAGGGGGATGAAAGTTACTCTAGGCACCCTTTCTTAAAGGTTAATTAAATGAGCTCTTCTACATATTTATACAAGTTATACACAAAACCCACGTGTCCATGACTTTCTTACCACAGTAAGCAGTTAGCACCCCAGTCCGCTCATCGACCCAATTCTGTCCAACTTGACCCCAAAACAGCTCCTGGACAGACCCTTTTTGATTCTGTTTGGATATCTCCGAGGTAAGCCTAAGAGGTCACTGAGGAGCCTCTGGGCAGCACTGTCAGCAGTGGAAGTCCTTGCAGGCTGATCTCTGGTGTTTCGGGTCCACTGGAACTCAGCATCTTCCTGCTCAAAGGCACCTATTGGGATTGAGCCATCTTGCTCACGGTCCCTCTCTTCTGAGACCAGGGGATGCTCCAGCTCCTCATCTAACAGCATGGACAGACTCTGAGCAGGGGAAAAAAGTAGAAAAGGAAAGGTTGGAGGAGGACAGGAGAAAAATGAAGGGGTTCTGGGTATTTTTTTCAGTTAACCTAGAGGATTCTAGGTTTATTTACCAGTTCTGCCTCTGGAGCTCAGGAGCAGGTACTGTATTATTGCACTGCACAGAGGAGAAAATCCTCTTCACAGTTGTGCAGGCACAACCTATTAATTCAATGTTCAGCTTTAACTAGAGGCTTGAGGGAGGACCATGCAGGTGGCTGCTCGAAGTCTACAGGAAGGAGCCCTTCTAGGCAAATTCCTTCTCCAGAAGTTTATTGCTTCACTCAATCATAGAATGACCCTAAATCTGAAATCTCCAAACTGACCCCATGGGAAAAATGTTTCCATTTCAGCTTCCTCAACTGATCAGAAATGTAAATCCAGTAATTGGCTGCTTCAGTTTCCCTCCATTAAATAACTCTGCCTGCCTAACTTCAGGATTTCTGCTGTCGTGTTCCCTTTGAATGTCTCCTACTTCTTTAGCTGGGGTTGGGAGAAACATTGGTAATCTGAGGCGCCTACATCCTAAAGGAGCATCAATTTCTTTCCATTCTATTGAGCAGCACTTACCTGCAAGCTGGAAATAGGTTTGGCCGTTGCCTGCTTCTGGCTGACAATAAGCAGCAGGAAGAATCCAGGGCAAAAAAGAAGTTTCATCTTCGTGTCTTGATGTCTCTGATTCTTCCTCTCCTTGAGTCACTCAGTTCTGTGCCACTCTGTGTCTCCAGCCACCAGCCTTTATATCTTCCTCCAACCCCTCCCAAGTCTACCTTTTGAGTTCCAGCCAGTGCAAGGATTGGTCTGAGGTTCTGATCTGTTTTCATTCTCCCAAGAGGAGGAGGGAAGAAATAGTTCTCCTTTCTGGCTGGGAATAAAAGGAGCATTTTACGCTTAGGCAATGCAGCATCATTCTGTTGCTGTGAATGTAAAGGTCTCTGCAGCCTGTGTTCTTGGTGCCATTTATATATGTCAGCTTGCTTAGCTCAGTGCTCCTTAAGTTGATCACTGAGCCTTTCCTTTGCCTCTGGGGAAATGTAATTGTGAGAGAAGTACTGAATGAAAAAGGAATTCACCTGGCTCTGTGAAATACAAAAACAGAGGGAAAGGGGGGGGAGGTGAGGGGTGTCTCAAAATATTCAATTTGAGAACCAAATATTATCACCTAATTTGTTAATATGGCATTAGTAAGCCATAAGAGTGTTATTTGGAGAAGTGGGTACATCCAAGTCCTAAAAATATGTCAAGTAAGTTGCACGAGAACGTAAATTTTGATGCACAGAATACTTTGCCATAGTTTAAGTTGACGAAGAAGGTCATTTTCTGCCTTGGATCCAAATTAAAAATTTCTGTGTTCTTCCTCTATGTAATTGTTATTAAATCTGAAGTTAGTCTGGCAGGAAGCACAGCCCCCGTTTCTTTCTTACCACGAGTGCAGTTACAGAGACACTGCAGAGCTGCAGGAACCAAATGTGTTTAGTGCGTTACGTTTTTACTTATTCACTGAGTCAATCGATGCACCAGGTTTGAACAAAATGGATCCTGTGAACAGAAGTAGATCAGTCCTAAGCGAAGGCCTCGAGGTAATTAAATCCTTGCTGTTGGCCAGGCTTTCCTCTAGTGTGAAAGGACCCGAGGGGTGTGTGTGTGTGTCCCCTGATGAAACTGTATGTAGGTAATTGATCCCCCCAAGTCCTCACTGCTTCTGATGAGCTTTGTACTAAATTCCTCGCGAATAAATTGTTCAATGCTGGGGGCAGTGGGAAAGAGCAGCCATAAAATCAGTTGTGTGTTCTGCTGGAGCTTGGAATTTGGCCCTACTGATAAAATGGGGATGTTTCTGAGTATGCAGTAATACACCTTGATCTTTGTCTGATATTTTTTTTCCCACACACGTGATGCAGAAAGTTAAAGGCTGGATCTGTAGGGAGGGAATGGAAATTAAGGCCCATTTGGCACCTTTCATCATATCTTTGAGGTTAAGATTCTTCTTGGTACTGAAAGCATGGAAAAGGCCAAAGGTTAAATGTTTTCAGCCTTTTCTTCATCTACAGGTCAGTTTAAGACATAAAAGTTGCATGGAAAGAGATTCTTTAAGGAAGCAGCTTATAAAGATCCTTCTATCACAGAAAAGGATGCTATGACGTTGGGATTTTTCTGTTGTTGATTAAAACCACATTTGATCCAAATCTTATTAGAGGATGAAATCATAGAACAACTTGATCAGATACACATGAGCATTCCCCCTTCTGGAGAAAGTAAAAGAGAAGATGGAGGTGTATGTTTTGCAGTGTACCAAGGCAGCAAGAGAAGGTCAGGGGAGGAGCATAAGGTTGTTTTATTCATTTGAGATGTTGTTATCAGTCTGTGTGAATCATAGAATCACAGATTGGCCTGGGTTGCAAAGGAGCACAGTGCTCATCCAGTTCCAACCCCCTGCTGTGTGCAGGTCACCAACCAGCAGCCCAGGCTGCCCAGAGCCACATCCAGCCTGGCCTTGAATGCCTGCAGGGATGGGGCATCCACAGCCTCCTTGGGCAGCCTGTTCCAGTGCATCACCACCCTCTGGGTGAAGAACTTCCAACCTAAACCTCCCACCTTAGTTAAAACCATTCCCCCTTGTCCTATTGCTATCCATGGGGATAAATAATCTTCTTGGCTTTTGATCTTTGAACTTTTATTTTCTCCTGTTTCAGCTCAAGACTTGAACAATTTTTATGGGACTTCTGAATGGTCTTTCTGGTAACTATTGAATGTTAGCACTTGCCAGCCCCACTATCACAGTAACTAACCATGACTGTGATGGAAAAAATCATAGAACAGTTAAGGTTGAAAAGGACTTCCAGAGGTCTTCTGTCCAACCTTGTGCTAAAAGCAGAGCCAACTTGGATCGTCTTTCTCACCTTGTTGAGTTCTGAAAATCAACCTCTCTGGGCCCTGTTTCAGTATTTGACTGGCTATGTGATGTAATGATTTTCAAATTCCTACTTGGAATTCTCTTGTTTGTAACTCATGTCGTTGGCTTTCATCCTGTTGCTGCCCCATAAACAGGACACAAGGATGTTCCACCTCCAAAAACGACACGAGATCGGAAATGATGAGTAGGAGGACAGCTTTGTTCCACGTAGGCTGTAGCTGCATTCAAATCACATTTATTGCACTGGACAGGGATGGCTAGAAACAGAGAGCAATCTCTTTTCACATTCTGGATCTCTTCGGTGCTCTGGTTAGGATCAGAAGTCAATGCCTGAATGTTTACAGCAATTTTAAAATTACGGTTTGGATGGTGTGGTTAAAAGCAAACCTTTAACGTTCAAATTCAGTCTTCAAGAAGGGAGGAACTTCTGAAAGCAGCAGAAAATATTTGGGTGACAGGAAATGGCTTTCTGGCCATTTTTGAAGTGATTGAGAGTTCATTTGTACAGCGTACCCTCCAGGTAGGATGGAAGGAATGAAGTAAGCAGGTTGATGTGTGTTTCTCATCTCCGACAGGATTTTTTTCCTAGTTTACTGAGATATTTCTCTTGTACCTGCAATTTTTTTTATTAAAAGAAAAGAGGTAGGGCATGTTGAACTTCTGGGAATGTTTCTGCTCCACCTCTGCAGGGTGTTCTGAGAAATGCACGCTGTAAAGTTGATGGCATGTGGCCTGCTTAGATAGGTACCATTAGATCACTGCCACAGTAACTCATTATCCTTCTCTTTCCTAACCCGGAGACCCCTTTCAGCCTCCTCTTCCTTCCCAGTTGCTCAGGCCAGCATTTCCTGGCTCACTGCAGCTGGCTGAAAGGGCAGAGATGTGTTTGTAGTGCTTTTGTTAAAGTGGGATTGTCAAATTCGTGATGGAAGCTGGCACCAGGGCTCCTCATTATAGGACATTAACATTTCACTGTGCTATCTGAGCATTTGCCTGGCTGTCTCCCTCCCTTGCCCTCTTCTGATTCATCTGGTGGCTGAGCTGTAGCAGGGTTCAGCACACAGCATCATCACCAGCTCAGGCTTGCTGGTTATTACCCAGCCGCAGGTGCTCTGCTTGCTCATCTGGCACTTTATTGCCTTCACCTTAGAGTACGTGTTGACAGCAAGGCCCTGTTGTGGGAAGGGGTGCAGAGGGATATGCATCATCAGTTCTCTTCAGAAAAGGGAATGGGCACAGAAACTACTGAGCTCACTTACCAGGTGTATCTATGAATGGGGGGAGACCTGACAGCAGCCTTCCAGGGAGCTTATAAACAGGAGGAAAATGAACTTTTTACATGGCCTGATAGTGATAGCTCAAGGGGGAATCGTTTTAAACTAAAAGAAGGGAGATTTAGATTAGATTTCAGGGGGAATTTTTTTACTGAGAGGGTAGTGAGGCCCTGGCACTGATGCCCAGGGAAGTTGTGAATGCCCCATCCCTGGATGTGCTCAAGGCCAGGTTGGATGGGCCCTGAACATCCTGATCTGGTGCCTCATTTGCTGGTTGGCAACCCTGTTTGCAGCAGGGGCTTGGAACTGGATGATCTTTGAATCTCATCCACCCCAAGGCATTCTATGATTCCATCCATAGAATCTGCATTAGCACTGAAGTAGAATTTGTTCCCTTACCCTCTAGGATGGCTGTAGGGAACAAAACGAACCTCAGCCTTAGGTATCTCAGAAAGAACTTAGTGTAGTCAGGTATTCACACAGTGGCCTACTGCATACATGGAGCATCTCGGTAAAGTCTGGACTAGCTGAACTCTGGGCTCAGCCCATCCTACCCACTCCTATCACTTAATTTTGCTGATCTGGTCACTGCTGATATCACAGCCTTGATAGCTCTCCTTAGGAATATTCACCTATACAGAGTGCTGCCTCAGGTAGAGCAACCTTCTTCAAGAGTGAATACAACCCATTTTGTAGCCACAGTAGAAGAGGGAGAATATCGATTCATAATGGAGAATGCAAACAATGATATCCAGGTACTGATGTTGAAGAAGGTCTCTGTGTTAACACACTACCTTCCTGTCCAACAGCACCTTCTGTGGGATTGAAAAGGCCAGCAAGAGGGATTCAGCGCCATCACTGCTCTTCTCTGGGATTCCAACAATGCATTTTGCCTTTGCTTCAGCTGGCCTGCTTTCGTTAATGCTCCCTGATGGGTCAATAATGGAATGGAGAGGGGATGTTTTCCTCTGCAAGGTTAAGAAGGGGTCTGGGTCACCTGAGGATAAGGAGGGCAGCAGGCTGACGTTTAGTAGCAGGTCGTGAGTGGTTTTGGAGTGTTGGACTCAGAGAAAATTTTTAGTATTTGGTTTGTCAGACACATTCATCACTTTCTGGTGACACTAATGGAGCCTACCAGCAGAGAGGGGGGGGATGAAATAGCTGATGATGGTACTCAGTGCTAATCAAATGGCTGTCTGTGTGCTCTGCCTCACTGCTGCTTACTGTGAGAGGAGATGGGGCCAATTCCCATCTCTGCTGCAGAAGATCTGCACTTGGAAACAAAGAAGCCACAAGGGACTTCTGTATCTGGCCTGTTGCTGCCAAGATCAGAGCCTGATTTCTCTCATTATCTGCCTGTATTGGCACTTGGATAACATTAGAGAGAGAGGTGCAACATGGAGTAATTCACTGCCGGGTGCTCCTGGCCCCTTTTCAGTGATTCATCTCTCCAAGGGGTTGTATGAGGACGCTCATAGCTTCAGTGCTCACGCTGTGTGATGTGATGATAAAGCCTCCTGAAACTAAACTTTTGTCTAAGCTTCATTTCCTGGAAGATGAACAGCATCTTAGTGCACCTAATGATGAACAGCATCTTAATGCAGAAAGGTAGGGGTGTCTACACAAAGTATTCACACAGCAATTGAAGGCATGGATTAGCTGTGTGCATTTGTTTCAAACCACTCTTCCTAGCCCTGTGGTAGCCAGTCTTGCTCCTTGCTGACCCTTAAGTTTGGAAGTCTGTTGGATGGTCTTGCACTGAACTGATCAGAATCAGAGTGATTTCCTCCTCTTTCTTATGTTACAGACCTCTGGTGCTTAAACTGAGGTCTCATTGGTGGACATATTACTGCACTGCTATGGAAAGGTAGCTCTTTCTATGGGAAATAAATCAGATCTCTGTTGGTGAAATTCTCTGTGCGACAGAATATACAGCTGAATAGCAGCTGGAAGGAGAAAGGGAGCTGCATTAATCCACAGCTCGTTAACGAGGTGTTTGGTGACCTCTTCTGGCAAGTGAAAAATATGCCTCAAAGTCCAGGAACGCATTCAGGTTTAAAAACAAAAAGAGCCAAAAAAAGATCAGATACTGTGGCAGGTTTTGATAAAATTACAGCTTCAGCCTTGTTCATGATCACAGTACAGACAGTACCAGCAGTGGCTTTAGGCCATGTGTGAGTGGTTCTGTCCCGGGGAGGCACGTGGTCCATGTGGGATGTATGAATGGCTGTACGTGATGCACAGGGGACCTCAGGTTTTATGGTGGGTGGTGAGTTTTAGGCCCTCATTAGATGTGTTGGTCTGGATCCATAACAAATTTTGCAGAATGTAAGTTTCTGTATGGAGAGATGGGCTTTGGAAGGACATTTCTAAAGTGTTTTTGGCCAGCTTTTTGCCTGATGGCATATGCCAGATCTTTCCTTGCAACACAGTACATCCTGGAATATCTCTGAGTGTTGTCAACAGCGCTCATTGATCTGGAAGCTTTGCCAGCCAAGAAGCCAAATAAAGGGGCAAGAGTTCACACTATCCCATTGTGCTATTTATTGCTGCGTGCCATTTATCAGCATTGAGCTACTGCAGAAGCAGCCATTTCTAGAAATGAAATGACAACCATTCTAATAATTGCTGTGGTTGTTTACTTCCCTTCTCCCTCCCCTTAATGACTAGTGATGAACCCAAGAATAATTTGGCTAATTAAAATGGAGCTGTTGCATAAAGCTTGTCCTCTACTGCAGGTTTTGTTCTGCCTCTGAGAGAGCGGCACAGGGCACGACCTTAATTTGCATCATAGAATGGCTTGGGTTGGAAGGGAACTCAAGGATCATCAAGCTCCAACCCTGCCACCACATGCAGGACCACCAACCTCCCCGTTTAATAGTAGACCAGGCTGCCCAGGGCCCCATCCAACCTGGCCTTGAACACCTCCAGGGATGGGGCATCCACAACCCCTTCAAGCAGCCTGTTCCAGCACCTCACTGTTCTCATAGTAAAGAACTTCCCCTGATATTCAACCTAAATCTTCCTTTATTTTGCATCCCCAGACTAGGATCTCAGTTACCCATTAGTTTTGATGCATCTCAGACCAGTGGACTTGCCTTGACTGGAGGTACAGGGGGAGAGGTTGGTAGATGTGACCCTGCTCTGTGAAGGCAGAGGGCTACATAGGAAAACTGCTCAGATTACTGTGAATACATATATGTATTATTCTTTCTTCTGCTTACGCTTACAGTCCTCTGTACCAGTATTTCTCATCAGATCAGGCACAACTGGATAAGTGCAGGTGCCAATGTTCGCTCACTAGGATCAGAAAGCAAGTGCTTCATGTCACAGTGTGGCAGCAATAAGTTGTGCCAGGAGGACCACCCTAGAGGTCTGCAGTGGATGTAAATTGGAGTACTTGTGAGCAGGAAGAGAGCTCCATGCTGCTTTGGGTGGCTGAGCACTGGCAAGAGGAACGCAGCCTCATCCAGCTCCTAGCTAAGCTACTCTTTATTAGTAACTCACTGTAGCTATGGTGATTCTTATCACCCACTATTCTTGATTTGACAACCCTTCTTTGTTTTCCCAGAAAATACTCAGTGTTCGCCAGGTTTCTGGAAATAGCTCCATCCTTATGTGGTGGAGGGGCAGGATATTTTAGCCCTCGCTTGTCAGCACAGCGAGATGGGCGAGGAGCGTTTCAAAAACTAACACTTCTAAAGCTGTGATAAGGTGCTCAGGCTACAGGGCTGGAGCCTGTGTTCGTGCTTGAGATAAACTCCACTGTCGGCGCCGCGTTCACACCTCCCCTGTCACATCAGGCACCCGTGGCCCTGCCTTTCCCACCAGGCACTTGTTACAAAGCCTCAGCACAAGGCTGTCAGGCCCTGTGACTTCATCCACAGAGTCCCCAGGGGCTGCATTTCTCCCTGTGTCTTTGCTGTGACATTGAGGTGGCTAGAGGGAATAACGTGTTGGAACACAGTTGTTACCTCCTCACCTTTCTTCTTCTTCCTTGAACTTTCATTGCACCCATCCACGTTCCTTTGGGATGCACCTTCTGGACATCACTGTCTTGACAAAAAAGAGATGTGCGGCCTGGTTATATGCCAGGGCTTGAAGCTGGCTGTAGTGTGATCTGGGGATGTACAAAAGCAGGGCTGCTTCTTCATGTACACGGAAGCACTGAGTGTGCTGTCTGAAATCACAGAGATGGGGGAAGGCAGCAGTGTGTTTAATATCAATGTTCAATCTGCCTGTGTGTAATGAGGACAGGAATGATCTCACCCTGAGCTATTTACAGTCCCTCTCTCCCTGTAAGAGTTTATTCTGTGGGTCAGACAGAATTATTCTGGAATTAAGGATTTCATGTAGTTAATTCGTAGGAACAAATGGCACTTGTGTAATGCAACTGAATGCTGGTAGAAAGCTCAGAATTCTTGGGGCTTTGAGTAAAAGCACCATTCCTCTAACTGGGATAGTTTAACCACAGCAAATACAGCTTAAACCTTGTTTCAGGACAATGTGGTGTTCAAGAGTTTCCTCCCACATGCGTGGAGTCAGCTTGAGCTCACAGCAGAGTGCTCCTTGTAGTGGAATGCTCCCACTTCTCAGGGTCTCACATGGGAATGGATGGAATTTTATTGCCAAACTGAGGAGGTTGGATCTCAGGCCCTCTGCTCACAGTGTGATTGGAGAATTCAGGTTACTGTAGAACTGACAACCAGACTGAGAAATCATTAGACTGGTATACGTTAATACACACAACATAAATGTTTAATTACATCCATATCATGGAAATTTGTGAAGAGGTATCAATTGTGCCTAATTAAAACCAGCATACTGTTATGGCTCCTCTTTGCATGGCTGATAAAGTGCCACAGATCCAGAAAACTTCAGAGGCAAAGAACGCTTTTAGCTTCCTTTGCCCACTGGAGATTCTTCACATAACCTCTGCTTTGTTGACCAAGAGGGCTTGCTTTACCATGCCACCTCCCTGAGGATAACAGCACATTTTCTGCCTAGTGTTGACGTGTGAAGACCATTGTAAGCAATGACATCATATCTCTGGACAGAGCAGATCAGGAAATGACCAAGAAGGCCTGAAATTTTGGCCATGGGAAGAATGAATGGAGGAGAGAAGGGGTATGATACAACCACATTCTTCAGCCTAGATAGGTCAGATGCTCCTGACAAGTGTAATGGGACTAGGAGTTCTTTGACACTTTAGCACATGATATTTTAGTGCACAGAGATGCTTATGAGAGGTAGAGGTGAACTAGGGTGCAAATTCAAAAGCTGATATGCTAATAAGCCATAGCTGCTCTTAGTCAATAAGGAATGAAAGGGATATAGGCATGAACAGCTAAATAGCTCCAGAATGCTCCTAGAAAATGAGGCTTAAAATGAGTTCTGAGTCCTAATCTCCTAATATTCCCATAACTAGAACAATATTTCCCTCCAGACACGTCAGAAACATCAGTGAGAATACATATATGTAATATGGGGTATGGCTGTTTTGGGAGCTGAGGGGAAAGGAAGGCAGTAATGGAAAGTGAGCTGCATTTTCTAGAAAGATTAATGTTTCTTGCATAAAGTAATCATTATAAGCATTGGTTCACAAGCTGAGAGGTTTTAACAGTTTGGAGCTAACGTAAATGAGAAGAGTATTAGCCTCTTAAAAGAGATTATAAGGCAAACCGTTTGTGAGGTGTTGCTCTGCTGGTTACAAGGCTTATTTTGGTCCAGGGTTCTAACAGCTGTAGAGCTTAATGAATTCATAGCAAAGACACAACTATCAGTCTCATATTGCCCACAGCATAGGAGGCCTTCACTGAAGTCCTAACAGACCCAATCTGCAGGCAGATCTCACATCTTGCAGCTGGTGTTGTAAATAATCTGCTCTGACAAACTGCTAGAGCATGTTCCTGTGTCGTTCTTTCTCCTTGTTTCTTAGTGTCAGGACAATGTGATCTCCCAGGACCTAATTAATTCTGTAATTATTCAGAATAAAAGACATCAGGGGAGCTTCAGGTTGGGTACTGAGAAATATTTCTTCTAGAAGGAGTGCTGAAGTCTTGCAACAGGCTGCCCAGCGAGGTGGTGGGGTCACCATCCCTGGAAGTTTTCAACAAGAAGAGAGATGTCATTGAGTGACGAGGTTTAGTGGTGTGGTGCTGATGGGTTGATGGTTGAACTAGTTGATCTTAGTGGTCTTTCCAACCTTGATGATTCTATGATGCTGTATGTGAAGTACTGCTTTGAGGACTGGAAATGTTCATCACTTCTGTGATCTTGTCTGTAATACAAACAACTCTTTTTTTCCCTGCATTGCCCCCTGCATGGTGTATACGATGTTCTCCTGACTTATATGGGTGTTTTGAAAGTGGGTTGTTGTCTGTGCAGCTTTGAAACCATGGAGCCAAGAGCTAATGAGAGCTTTTGCAGATACTCACTAATTGTCCAAAATGAAGATATTCCACTAATGCCCGGAAAGCTTCTGCTGGAGGAGAGATGCTGCATTCAAAACTTTGTATCTCTGCACTGAAACACTGCATGGCTTTCCAGAGCTATTTTTTGCACATCTCTAATCATCGTAGTACTGTACTTTAAACCTCAGAATGGATCCCTACTTGTACAGGTTTGAGAGCTGCCCCTCAGCTTAGCTTCCGAGCAAGTACCTTCATTGAGACAACAAAACGTCCTGTCCTCCAGGCTGAGATTCTAGGCCTTGTTCCCAATGGTTCTGCCAGCTCGAGTGTTGGTGAGCCATGTGTGGAGGCAGCAAGCTCAGAAACAGGAATTCCTGGAGCAGCCAGAGGTGGGGGCATGACAGGAAGAAGGGACCGATATTTTGCTGAAGGGCCCATCAGGAATAGTGTGAGAATACCAGTTCTGTCACAGCCACAGATTCCCTTATCGGGGAGTGGGAAGCAGTGGAGCCTGTCGACACTTCTGCCCCACACTCAGCCCCCTGCAGATACAGAGTGGCTTGAACAAGTTCCAGTGCTCTCTACCGGAGCTTCCCGAGCCCCCCTTGGTGCAGCACCAGCAGGTGACATCACTGCCAACAGCCATGTAGGCACTTCCTATGTCACATTCCCAACTGAAGAGCCTCTTGCCAAATCCTTGTCATGCTGCATGGTCTTTTTAGGAACAGATGGTCTAATTTTAGCCTGACGGCCACAGACACCTTCCTGAAATAGATTCTGACTCTCTCCGGTCTTGTGCGTGTTCTTCAGGGTTTAAAAACAAAGTCCACAGTCCTTGGTCTGGCCTCATTCAGCCTAAATTTGGGCAGTAAGAATTACTGAGCGGGGTGCTGGAGGTGCTGCTCTCATTATCAGCCTTGTATTGAGCTGGAGGAGGATAGGAGGCAGGAGCTCAGGAGATGGCATATCAGAAGGTAAAGTGGATCTGATCCAATGAGTGAGTTGCTCTGTGTTTAGAATCACAGAATGGCCTGGGTTGAAAAGGACCACAGTGCTCATCCAGTTCCAACCCCCTGCTGTGTGCAGGTCACCAACCAGCAGCCCAGGCTGCCCAGAACCACATCCAGCCTGGCCTCGAATGCCTGCAGGGATGGGGCATCCACAGCCTCCTTGGGCAACCTGTTCCAGTGCATCACCACCTTCTGAGTGAAAAACTTCCTCCTCATATCCAACCCAAACCTCCCCTGTGTCAGTTTAAGACCATTCCCCCTTGTCCTATCACTATGTTGGCTAGGCGCAGCCAGATACAACATTTAGACTTCTCTCTATTCTGCCTTGGTCAATTGCTCTGAACACCATTCCTTCTTTTTGGGGCTCAACCACATAAATACAGACCCGGGAGTCCACAGAGCTGGTTCTGAGCCCATAGCAGTGTCAGACCATATCTGTGCTGAATGATGTATGCAGTGCTGAGCAGCTCTGAGAACAGCAAACGAAAGGGGAGAGGCAGAGCACAAACTCCACTAAATCACTGCGGTTTTATGCCCCCACCTTTTGCTGTTCCCATGAGCTTGAATAGCAAACTCCTGTGCTTTAAGGCTCAATGAAGCCTGAACTGCTCTTTTTAATTAGTGGTGTAAAAAGCCGTGTCTCTGAAGAGCTCTCTAAATAGGAAAGGGGAAAAA
Source organism: Lagopus leucura (assembly GCF_019238085.1). Lineage (NCBI taxonomy): Eukaryota > Metazoa > Chordata > Aves > Galliformes > Phasianidae > Lagopus > Lagopus leucura. Next base: position 945,517 of record NW_024962286.1, read on the forward strand.
AATGTTTTCAAGCAGCTGTTGCCTTTACATCACTGAGTTTGGAGTGAATTCCCACCCCTTATTTTCCTTTAAACCTGCTAATTAAGCAGCTGCTTCTATCTGCAGGTCAGCCAGTCAGCTAATGGACTCCCCACAGCCTGCAGTGCATCGTTTCCAGGAGGGTAAATAGGAAAAGCCCCTTGGAGATCCAGCTGGACTGGTTTGCCCACGGGGCCCTTTCTGAGCAGTACTGAAAGCAGGGACATAGGACAGAAAGGACAATAGCTCTGGAGGTTGTTACGTGGTGTTTGCTGGATATATGGCATAGCCTCTGCATGATGTGAGGCTATTAGCCAGCGGAGCTTCCCAGCTTGCAGTCATTCAGTTGAAGCCTAAACACATGAATAGCTCATATAAGGTGTGTGCAAAGTGCCTGGAGCTACTGAGTGTTCCAAAGGTCCAAGCTGTAGCACCTGGCTGCTGCTGGGCATTAATGGATGAGAACAAAGCTGACCATAGGACTCCATGTGCTGAGCATCCCACCAGGAGCTGGGAGTTTGGCAGCACATTAACGGCAGGAAAGAAGGAACTTGAGGTCAGGACTCCAGCATTCAGACCACCTGAGTTACCCCAACCACTGCACAGTCTGGTGTAGCTTTTGCTCTATTTTTCTAGCAGTGCCATCCAGCATTTTTGAGAGGTCACTGGCAAGAACTCTGTCAGGCTGACTTAGATGAATTTATTTTTGTTTCTGTTTCCACATCCCTCTCTCACTTTGACACATTTTTTTAATAACAAAACTTCTTAACACTTTGAGAAGCAGTGCTGAGTTGAGTAACTCAGTGGAGAGCACTGAATGAGTCTGGTGCTCAGCCTTGATTCTTCTAGCTTCTATTTCCACGTGGGCTGTAAACACCATCCTGAGTGTTCTGGAAGTCATGAAGGTAGGGAACAGTCACTATCAGAGTGGGTTTGGGAGCAAGGACGTTCTGCTTTGCTAGAAGCTGACAAATATTCCAGGATGTGTGAATTGTTTGTTTGTTTGTTTCTATTCCACTGTATTCATTTGCCTCCTTTAAACCTGCTCTCCAGTTTCAAGTGGATGTTCCCTTTGAATGCCTTGTCTTTAAGGCCTTCTAGCTTCCCTGACCTTTTCCATTCCAAGAGAAAAATGCTGTGGCAAGTCAGCGGGCATTCACTTCTCCTTTCACTGCTTTCAGCAACTTCCTTTGTCACCATAAGCCTGTGGGAGCTGCCACGTCTGCCCTCCCGATATCCCCAAAGGATGCTTTAAGGGCTGTGAATGCAGCCTACATCAGGCAGGCCTGCAATGACACCTGGCGTTCAGTGCAGGAAAACGCCACTTCTCCTCTCTCCCCTGCTCAGCCATCGTGAGGAGTCAGGTGTGAACGGGCTGCTTGAGGGGGGAAAGCAGATAATTGTTTCTAGATTTGCTGGAGAGCTTTTTATCCAGACCGTGCATCCCATGCAATCCTGCAGTATGGATGGTGCAGGTTGGCTGAACTGATTTGTCTGATCTTTGATGAAACGAAGTGAAACCTTTGAGTGATAGTGGTGAGAAGTTACGGCTTCGTATGTCAGAGAGAAAAATGGCACTTGTTTTTATCCCTACTGTCTAATTGAAGGTACATCTCTGTGTCCTTGAATAGTTTGAAATTCACTGTTCCTTTGTACGGGAAGGGAGAGGAGAGGAGAGGAGAGGAGAGGAGAGGAGAGGAGAGGAGAGGAGAAAGGAATGGATGGGAAGGGAGAGGAGAGGAGAAGGGACAAGAAACCAGAGATCTCGTGTTAGCCATATCCAGACCCAGGCTTTTCAGTTGATAAATATCCAGCTTACAATCTCAGAGATAGGTCAGCCAACCTGGTAAAGCCTCAACCTAAATCCATCCCAAGCCTTGTTGTGTGTCAGGCGCAGGCAACCCAAAAATCTTTGGAAATCAATGCACCATATCAAAGCATCAGCAAGATGCATGTAAAGCAGCTCATCTTACCCCACTTCATCTCTGGAGATGGATTGCTTGGGGTTGAACCAAAGCATGTTTTGTTAATAGCACTAATTGCTGTCTATCATCAAGAACATAGGGTCATTTACTGCTATTTTCTTAATTAAAAACCCACGCAGAAGCCTCTGATGAGATGAAGATCAGAACAGGCTCAATTTTCCATGCAAATGATTTGCTTCTGATCCTGACCCAGGATTTTCATAACAATTAGAGCCAGCGTGGGGCTCCCCACTGAGGCTCTGAGCTGCCCTGCAGTACCCAGCTGTCCCTCCCCTGCTCTCCTTGTGGGGTTCCTTTCATGCCTGCTTGTGAGGGCGTATGTGCACCTGAGGCATTTTCCCTCACTGACTTGAAAGCTGATGCTCTTCAACATTTAGCTCTGTCCCCACTTTCCTGTTTTATCCACGTTTGATCCCACTTGCTGAGTGGGAACCAGATGACAGGATTCCACTCTTTTTCCCTACTGGCCATCAACCTAGATGTGTTTTTTTCAGTCTTTTTTTAACCCCATGAATGAAAAGAGAAGTGCAGACCAGCTTCCTCAGAAGCCCATAAAACTACTTTTATCTTAGGAAAAACAAAATCCAACTACAGCTTTCTATGCTTGACTTCCTTCTAAATGTATGCCTTTATTCTTGTTACCTTTTGCAGCCATTAACCCCTGCCTTTCCTCCCTCAAAATCTCTTAAATAGTCAGATACAAACATATCTACTGGAAGAGGAGACAGGCCAAGCTCTCTCCCTCACATTTTTGCTTCAGAATGATTCCCTAAGCAGATATAAGCAGGATAAGATAGAGTTAATGATAACAGGTGAGTGCAGCCCACTAAGAAATGAATTAAACTCTGCGTGGAGTTTAGTGATGGTCACCATCAGGAAGCAATTCAATTTGCCCACGTTTTTCTTAGATGTAAATAGAGAAACTTACAATTTTGTCATTACAGAGGTGTCATTTCCTGCAACAAGCAAAGGAAAGCAAACTATAATTTGTTGAGAGAAATAGCTTTTCCTTCTAATGTCTTCTAGAGACATCTTTCTATCTTTCTATTGGTGTCTTCAGTTCTCAAGTAATCAGAATGCTTTAAGATGTGAATTATGGCTAGGAGGAAAAAGAGAAAGCTATGTAAAACCAATGTGTGCTCGAGGCAGTCCAGTTCTCCAGCATAAGTGATTTCTTACCCTGTCACATCTCATCTACAGAGCCTGGGAGAAACTCTTTTTGTCCTGTTACTTTCATACCATGTTCTCCAAGCTGTGCCCTGCATTCTACATCCAGAGCAGGAGGGCTCGATGAAGCAAGATCCCCTCGTATGTCCTGGCTGGAAGTTTGATGACAGCCATTCTTCTGCTTCTGGCTCGTTCCATGGATGGCTTTCTCAGAGGTCCAGGCAGGTCTAGAACTCCCTTGAGTGCGACTGTCAGGGTTCAGCTCATCCCAGGGTGTTACAGGGCTCTGCTCAGTCAGTACTGCTCCCACAGTGCCTGCACTAAGCTATTGACAGAGAGGAACACATATTGGAGCTTGTATTTATGTGCAGCAGATCCCTTTACTTACAGGACAAAGACACAAGTTCAACATCTCAGCCATTCGTGGATTCCGTGTTCACCTCCTTACTTGCTGGGCAGGTCCATGGCCACTTCCCATCTTCCTTTTCATGGAGACAGCTGGATTCCAGTGACACACCAGGCTGTCATTTTGGACACTGTAGTTCTTGTTACCGAGGAGCCAGTAGGTTTTCATTTTCCCTTTGCTCTGGGACAAGAATAAGGAGAGAGCAGAAAATGGCTGTTTTCATGGGAAGCTGAGAATCACTATGGCTAGGGCTACTACTTGTGCTGCATTCTGCTAATTATCTCAGCTGCAGAGATAAGAAATGTTGCTACCTGGGAAAAGAGTTGTGATTTGCATGCTCTTTGGGTGCTCATGCTCATTCTCCCAGTGCAGAAAAATGTTGCTCGCTGGCAGTACTTCTGAGGGTTTAAGATCAGTCTTACATCTGTGAGTTTTTGTGACTGAATCCTAATATTTTCACCCATGTTTGTGTCGTTTCATGCAATGCAGGCACAACAGTTGTATTTCAAAGCATGCAGTAGTGCTTTTATTTTGATGAGGAGGAATCATGTATAGCCACTTCTAATTGAATTAGCAAGAGAACTTTGTGGCTGTGGGGCTTGTAATATGCAGAAGAGCAATGGCCAAATCCACCCTAACTCATTAAACTCCCTTACTGTAACACAGCTACAGAAAGCAGGTTACCTTGACTTCAATTTCTCCTCTCAGTTCAATTTCATAGGCATCATCTGTGAGAAGAGCATTGTACGTAGCAGAGCTGATGTGGATCTTCTGTGCTAGGATTCAGAACAGAACGTTAGAAAGGAGTGATTGCTCCATTCCTGGAGACCGTGCTGCTGGCTGGTTGAGGGACTGTGCCAATCTACCTTGCCCACCACCTCACCTTGAGTACTGGGTGAAATTCTGGGCACAACAGTACAGAAAGGACAGCCTAAAGCTGCCTTGTGGCATCCTGCTGGTCTCTCATGGCATCCTACAGCTCTCTCATAGCATCTTGCAGCTTCTCATAGCAGCCTGCAGTTCCCTCATGGCACCCTACAGTTCCCTCATGGCATCCTGCAGCTCCCTTATGGCATCCTACATCTCCCTCCCCTTGTGCCAGAGCCACTTACGCAAGCTGGTGGACTCCATGCGTGAGGCAGTGTTTACGGTGTCCCCAAAAAGGCAGTAGCGAGGCATTTTGTAGCCCACAACTCCAGCTACGCAGGCTCCCGTGTGTATCCCAGCCCTCAGCTGCAGCCTGCTTGCTGGCATGTGAGGGATCACGACCTGACGAACGGCTGCCAGGAGATCCAGAGACATTTTGGCAATCTCATCTGCATGTTTTGTGCCGTTCCTCTCTGGCAGGCCGCTCACTACCATGTAGGCATCACCGATGGTTTCCACCTGATGGAAAGGGATGTCTGTCACTGAGCACTGAGTTTTCTTTCAAAAGGAAATTGCAGCTTGTAAGCAGGAGGGGAACTGACTTTTTACATGGTCTGATAGTGACAGGGCAAGGGGAAATGGCTTTAAACTACAAGAGGGGAGATAAAGGTTAGATGTTAGGAAGGCATTCTTTATTCTGAGGGTGGTGAAGCCCTGGCAATGCCCAGAGAGCTGTGGGTGCCCCATCCCTGGAGACGCCAAGGCCATGGATGGGCCCTGTGCAGTTTGAGCTGGTGGGGGTACCCAGCCCACAACAGGGAAGTTGGAACTGGATGATCTTTAAGATTCCTTCCCATGTAATCCATTCTATGATAACACAGTCCCTGTGTGATGGGGGATTGCACTTCATGGCTTCTGACCAGCTGGATGGGTGTCTTTAATATTCACCAGCACACGGTACGTAGGATTCCAGCTACATCCAGATTCCTTGCCTGTGGGTTTGTCCTCACCTTGTAAACGTCGTAAGACTCAATCCTGCTGTCAAAGCAGATGTAGAGATTGTTGAGCATCTCAACAACCTGCAGGGGGGTACAGGAGGCAGCAATGCTCGTGAAGCCCACAATGTCTGAGAAAAAGATGGTCACCTGTCACAGGGAGAAGGCAGGTGTGAAGCTGAGGCCTGCAGGCAGCAGTGGCTGCTGCTCTGACTCTGAAATGTTCTCTATTATTTTGCTGCAATTTATCTCCTATACGTGGTTCTGTGAGTTCCTTGCTTTAGATGGGAGACTGAAAGTCTGAAGGTCAAGCGCTTTGTAAGCAGGGATCAACAAACTTCTAGATGTGAGTCCTTTTATTTGTGCTTATTATTACCCACTCACCCAGAAGAGCCACCTTTTCACTCTCTGCACTGGCTTTCCTACTTTTGATGTTGTGACTATTGTGGGTTATCACAAATGGTGCAATTACAGGTAGTTTTGTCAGTGATAACTCCAAATTAAACGCAAACTTATTGTATTTCACAGCTGAAGGTAACGGAGTGTCCAGGTGAAAAAGGCTGAAGGGAATGAACAACTACTTTCTAATTGGGGTTTTGGCTGTGGGCTGTGCAGCTCAGCTGCTAAGTTGAGCACTGGCAGCAGCACGCTGTGAGGCAGAGCTTCAAACACACGGATGCTTTGGCCAAACTCTGCCGTTGTTTTTATGCCTGTCTGAGGCTGTGACATCTTTGGTCCTTCTCATCCATCTCTAAATCCCGTGCTGTCCTTCCAATTACCCTATGAAACCATACTGACACGTACAGGCAGGATTTGTCCCGTGTTGCTTTTTGGTGGTTGTGATTGGGGTTTCTTTTGTGATTTGCTCCATTTTACAAGGAGGAAACTCAGTTCTTCCCACTGCATACCTGTGAAGGAATGATGTGGGCAGGCTCTTAGGAGTAGGCTCTTAAACCCAAGTAAGACAATGTGCCTTGCCTTTGATATCTTTACCATCTAAAGCTATACTTCTGGAAATTTCAGCTCTTCTTCCAACCTGAGTGCTTCATGGGACATCATTGTACAGCTTTTTCCAAACCCCATAATCAATATTAGGACTTATATTCACACTCATCTAGGAGTGCTAAAATAGATTCCTCAAAGCAGAGGAAGGTAGGTGCTCTCTTTCTGAATGTTTTCCCACCCCTGGTGTCAGCAGCTTTTTCCATTTGCTAGCACAGACTAGATTTACCTGATCATAATTTTCTGCCTCGACTTTTTGGCATTTCCTTAGCTGCTTGGCCACAGATTTGGGTAACATCTGGTGCAGGAGATCCTCAGCCAGCTGCCTCTCCCGTTTCAAGTCCTGTGTCTTTTCCTTGAGGCTCCTGGCATAGTTGTGAATCCAATCTGTCATTTGCTTGAAGAATATCAGGGTTATGGGGTAAATGAGGCAGGCTATCACTAGCAGGCTGATCTTCAGGCTCGTTGTGAACAGGATTTCTTTAGATTTCTTGATGAGCTTTTCCTGTCCCCTCTGCAGGAGGCAGCTCTGCATGTTTAGGAGTCCCTTCAGCAAGGCTTCAATGGAGGCAAACTCATCCGAGCCCAGGAATGGGATGAAAAAATGGATCCCTTCAGAGGAGGTGAAATGAAGCGATTGGTTGACGTTATCCCTCCAGCACTTCTGTGTACTCTCTGATGAGAAGACAGCATAGTTGAGAGTGGCTGCAAGCTGATGCAGTGTTGTTTGAAGGCTGACGGATACTGGCATTAACTGAGCTTTCAGCACAGCTTCTCCTATTAGAAAGATGAGTTTAAAAGCCACTATGTCTGCCCAGTCAGGATTACGTCGCACAGCTTTGAGGTCTTCATGGGGACTGCTAAAAAGCCCCAGCAGTTCAGAAATCACTCCAGATAGCATCTCGCTGGCTTCACTACCCCCTGTGCTATTCATTCTCTGTCTCATGTCAATGATGTAAAGCCTACAGGTAGAGATTTTCTCCTTCTTGCATCGACAATCCTCACAAGACAGTTCTGCTTCGCTTGCTTTGCAGAGGGAGTTCAGATTCTCTAATAGCTGAGCATGAAATGATGTATTCCTCTTGTGTGCTGCTGGGAACAGCCAGCTGTGCCTTTCTTCCTGCAGCAGAGAAATGAGGCGAATGGCCCAAAGGGTTTCACAGGAGGCAAGTTCCTGAAGGGCCTTCCCTGTGCTTCTCCATGCTTCCAAGCTGCTGCTCAGATCAAAGGAAACAGCTCCAAGGAGGCTGCAGAGGGAGACCACGCATGCCAGCAGGATCCTTTGAGCTGTTTTTCTACCACCAGCACTGGAAAAGGAAGAATATCTAAAAGAAAGAAATGAAAGAAAGAAGGAAAAGAGGGGTGGAATGTGGCAGGGGAGTCTGATCATGGTGGTATTTCTTACAGCTCCCAAAAACATGGCTGGAGCTAACAGTGATACATCCTGAAACGAAGCAAAGGGATCAAGCATTAGCTGTACATTATTGAAAGAAATATTTGCTCGTATTTTTTTCCTTCCGATGCTTTCTTTTAAAAGAAAATGGTGGAAAAGAGACAGTTCTTGTGATGCTGGGATGGGATCGTGCCATTCTCCTGTGAGTATGAAGAGAGATATGAGTGTTTGCAGTGTTTTATTCCCTGTGGAGCTCCTGTCTAAACCTCAAAGCAGCCCATGAAAAAACGGCTCTGTGATTTCAGTGGTTGTGATCTGCAACTGTTAAAATTTTTGATCAAAGTTGTGACCAAAACTTTTGGAATTTGTTCTTAATGGGGAATTTCCAGAAAATGGATGATTTGCGTTGATACGTTCAAATATGCTTAAATGCTTATAAAATATGCTTAAATATTTCCACTTTGTTGTCCAAATATTTCAAGGGGGAAATTATTCAAATTTCAGTTCTGTTTCAGTTTTTACAGGAGTACACATCCCCATCTGTTACTTTTTTGTCTGTAATATTTGTTGTCTGAGCCTCATGGTTACCTCTTCTCTTCCGTAACACTCGTAACTGACACCCAGTCTACACAGCAAAATAACCTCTTAACAATTTTCAGTTAACCGTTTACAACCCTGCCTTAATGATGCTCACACAAACAACTCAGGATGTTACAATGAAGCACCCAAACAACCTTCCTCTCCAACTGCTAAAGCACCAACAAGGAACCAGGCTGCTGATCGGAAGGAGAGAGATCTGCAGCGATGCTGCCAGCGCCCACTGCTGCATCTGACCATTCCTGCTGCTGAACCCCGACACCCCCGGGTGTCACGGGGTGCTGTCTGTAAAAGCACTTTGCAGTGCTGCCACACTCACCTGTGCTGACCTGCTGGCACCCGTGCTGCCTTCTCACCGGGCATCTCCACTGCTGGTCCCACTGCGTCCCGCTCAGATCCCATCTGCTGCCTGCCCACCTCCTGCTATGCCAGTGCTTTGCTTCCTCACCCCTCTACCCTCAGAGTTGTTCCTGTGGCTCTCCACTCTTCTGATCCTCGCTCTTCTCACAGCAGGCTCGCACCCCCCAGGGAATATCAAGCTCCAGCCCAAGGTAGGGGAAAGGCTTTAAAAGGTCCTCAGCATTATCGCGAAATACGTGCTTGGCTCTTGACAATGCGCAAGAAGAAATGACAGAGACACGTGTTTTTCTTTCATGTTGCAAAAAACAGTGTTTATTGCAGTGAAAAGCGTAATTTCCCAGCTATCTGTGATCAAAGGTGTCATGATTATGACTTTATTCAAACTGTTGTTCTTGGCACTGCTCTCATCTGTCATGCAGGTCTCCCTGGGTTAGTTGTTTTCTATAACCTATAAAAAGGTGGCACAGATCAGACCATGAGAGCCAGCTATTTGTGAGCAGTGTGTGTTGTGTTTGGGATGCGGGATTTACAAAACTGAAACAAGGTTTTTGCTCCTTGGCCACTCTTGAAATTAGGGTTTCTGTTATCTTATAAAACAGGTGGTGCTCCAGATTTGAGCATCATGCATTGCCTTCTAGGATGCGACTGTAACAATTAGTGTTATTGATAGGTACCAATCACTTCTGAAGTTGCACCAATCAAACTCCTAATGAGTATAAATCAATCTCTAGACTGAAGGAAAAATGCATTTCTAAACATCAAGACTTATGTAAAAGTGGAAATAACTTAAATACCTAAGTGCAAAGAGGATGCTTTATTTTTGCTTTGGGGTTGATTTTCATGCTGGTAAGGACCTACCTACAGAGATAGCTGCTTGTGTGTAAAAGAACCAGTTGAATCAAAAGTGATACAGCTCCCTGAGCAGATGGCAGAGCTGTCCATCAGATAACTGTCAAATAATTGTTCAGGTAGTTTTCCTTGAGAAGACACAGCTTTAAGATATATTTTTCCCTTCCTGGTCCTCCAGTAGTGACCTTAGAAATTGTCAGGTGTCATTATTCTCTAGTAGCAAGGCCTTGAGCTTTACCTCCTTGATCCAGCTGTCGAAAGCAGAGATCCGGGTGAAGACAGAAGGCTTCCGATAATAGTTGCAGCCAAGAGAAGAGCCAAAGCTGACAATACCATGCACTTCCCACACGCCATCTGCATTTTGGCAATTCAGTGGGCCACCAGAATCCCCCTGAGAAGAAGAGGAAATGCAGTTAATGGCAGTCATAGTGTGAGTAGTTCTTCCTTGTGTTTTAGGCTTTCCTTTCCATCAGGCCTGGTTGTGTCAAACCAAACCCTAAGGTTGGTGTTCTCTGGACTCACGTTACAACTGGAGGTGATTCCATCTCCACCAGCGCACACCATGTTGGTTTTCACTGAGCTTCCCCACCAGCTAGACTTGGAACAAGTTGCATAATCTACCACCAGCAACAGCCCTTGCTGCAGGTCATCTGGGAGAGCTCCATTTGCTGGGAAGTAACAGACACAAAGGAGTCATGACACCAGCTGGCAATGAAGGAAGAACAAAAGTGCATTGCTAAGTTTCTCCCAGGATCCGGGTACTATTCCTCCAGGTAAGAAACTTCATCTGGGCTGCATAATTCATTCCTTAGCTGCATTCTTTCATTTAAAAAAAAAAAAAAAAAAAAAAAAAAAAAAAAAAAAAAGGCTGTGACTTACCAGGAATTTCTGTTTCACTTATTAATGTCTCTTTGTTAGAGAAACAAAGGGCTCTTCTTTGTTCAGAATTTGCTTACTGCTCTGGGAACTGCTGCTTGAGCTGACGCTTCTGCTGAAGCCCCTGGGATTTCTCTTTACATCTATTCCCTTATGTGTCTTTCCAGTTACTCAGCAGAGTGTATCAGGATTAGAGAATTCCCAACCTGCTGTTAATATTCACGTTAGAACAGCTGCTGAAAACCTACTAAAGGGCCCTCTAGTGCATTACTAGATCCATTACAAGGAAAATAAGCTTGAAAGGCAGAGAAAATTCATATGGTGAGCGAAGTGGGCACCGATGAACTTGGGTTTGAGGGGATCTTGATCATCACCAACAACCTTTTTCCAGTCAATCCCGAGGAAGATGGCAGTGCTGAAGGCCTTTGTTTTGCAGTTTTGCCCATCTCCCACTACTCACTCTGCAGTCTTCCCCATCCCGTCACATAGCAGGCAGTGTTGGATGACAGGATGCTTTCTGCAGGAGGGAGGCAGGCCAGCCGGATTTTGTCGCTCAATTCAACGTGTTCGGTGAGTTTGATCAAAGCAATGTCATTCCTGTGGTCATATGAACACTTGTGAGAGGGGTGAGGGGACAAAGAGGATTGCAAATAGTTAAGAGACAGCAGAACGACAAAAAGAAATTATTTAAAAAAAGAGATGCAAGGGAGCAAAAGAGGCCACTGCACAAGCAGTAAAGATTCCTCCACCCTTAAAACAGTGGGGAAATCCATGCACTGGAAGACTGTTCCCTGCAGAGCTGTCCCACTTTCGTGCTGGCAGCCCTCTGGAATGTTTCCTTTATAGGTTCTCTTCACCAAAAACAGATGCATGTGTGAGAACCAACTACAGGCACCTGGAAAGTGAAATGGTTTTTTTGCTAATGTGCTCAACCCACCAGCATGCACAGGAGTCCTTCAAAGTCCCTACGAGGGTATTAATACCATTTAATTGATCATACTCCATGTTTATGTCTTTCATGCAAGATGTTCAAAATGGTTTTTAAATTGTTTGATCAATTTATTCCCTCCTGCTTTATGAAGAAAATTATTGCCTAGAATAGCAGTTTCTCATCAAAACATGAACATGCAGAATGGCAGCTGAAAATGCAATTAATCAATTAGCAATTAATATGGGAAGCTCTTTATCTTCTCTTGAGGAGGAAAGGTACAGTCTGGAGCAAACATTTTGAAGTTTTTGAAGTTTTGCTTTGCTTCCTGTAGGTGAATAAACACTTTCCACCAACTTACCCACTTGCAACGCTGTATGAATTCCATTTCTCATGGACAACAATTTTTTCTGGGAAGGCTGTGACAGATCCTTCCTCCTCAGCTGCTAGGTTGTATTTTCCAAGAAGCACTCGATAATTCCTGCTAGAACTGGACAAGAAAAGAACTAAAGTTCAGCTGTGTTAGTTACTGAATTATCAAATTGTCAATAATAACATGCAGCCAACTCTTCCTATTCCACGTGATGACCTCCTCTACCACCTACTGATGCCATAACCAGTGTGTAGTGGATGCACATATTCAAGGACATATGATAACAGACCACAGTTGGGTTGTCTCCATGGAAACAATTTTGATGATGGGGCAGCACATTTGTACCTGATCATTTCCTTCTTATACTTTCCTGTAGTATGAAGAGTGGACAAAACACAGAGCTCTTGACTCCATGGGAAGGAGAGAACTGGCATTAATATGTTTGGGTTTTTTTCTTCGTCTGTCTCCAGTCAAGCATTGCTTTATGAGCACAGACTTTAACTCAATGGTTTACCTGATGCAGTGTGCAGCTGTCAATACCCAGTTGGTTGCAATGAGGATTCCTCCACAGGTGTGATGCCAACCACTACTTGATTGGTATTGAAGAGAGGCCTAGGATCAACAGATATCAAGCAAGGCTCAGATTTTTGCTTGCTGATTTTTCCAATGTTGCATTTTCTTCCAGCACATGTATCACAACTTGCTACTTGAAGGTAATGGGAGGTCTTTAAGCTAGAAGAGTTTTGAAGAATCTTAGAACCATCAAGACCTCTAAGAGTACCTAGTGTAACTCTTCACCTACCGCCAGTACTGCCCACCAGTGCCACATCTCCACGTTCCTTGAACACCTCCAGGGATGGTGACCCCATCACTTCCCTGGGCAGCCTGTGCTACTGCATCACTGCTCTTTCAGAGAAGTTGTTTTCCCTAATACCCAACCTGAACTTCCACTGGTGCAACTTGAGGTTATTACCTCTCATCCGATTGCTGTCACCTAGAAGAGGCCAATCCCCACCTCACCACAACCTCCTTTCAGGACTTCCTGTCCTCAGGAGAAGGATTTCCTCCTTTCCTACCATTCAAAAGTTTGATTTTTTAATGTTTGGGGTTTTTTTTCCCCAAAGTTCAAGCCTGGTCCAAACAGAACATTTTGTTTTCTTCAAAAATCAATTTGTTAACTCAACGTACAACTGTGTTCCAGTAGGCATTGTATTCTCCACTGAATTTTACTGTATTCCCGCTAAATACGGGCTGGTCTACTGCGAGAACATGAAGACCTCTCTAAGCAGCAAGCTGTGGCATGCAAGGTATTACAACTCTAATAATTTCAGGGAAGAACAGAAGGATTCACCTGCCAGGGCCAGCTGTATGGTCTTGCATCTTCTCCTCCAACAACTCGAGACACAGCAGGTGGGTAGGCAGGAACCCCGCAGCCAAGGGCTGGAAAACATACAAAGATTTGTGTTTTAAGAGTAGGAACTGAAAAAGAATTCTGTAAGAGAGGCTGGGTTGGTTGGTTGGTTGTTCTTATGGTTTGTTTGTTGATTTAATATAGACAGTGTTTGTATGGAACGTTGACATTGAGATTTTGGAAAGGGTCCAGAGGAGGGCGGCTAAGATGATCAGGGGCTGGAGCACCTCACCTATGAGGACAGGCTGAGGGAGTTGGGCTTGTTCAGCCTGGAGAAGAGAAGGCTGCGGGGTGACCTCATTGCAGCCTATCAATACCTGAAGGGAACCTACACCCAGGAGGGGAGTAAACTCTTCAAAAGGGCTGACAACAGCAGGACTAGGGGAAATGGATCCAAGTTGAAGGAGGGAAGATTTAGGTTGGATGTTAGGGGGAAGTTCTTTACTAGGAGAGTGGTTAGGCCCTGGAACGGGCTGCCCAGGGAGGTTGTGGATGCCCCGTCCTTGGACGTGTTCAAGGCCAGGTTGGACGGGGTCCTGGGCAACCTGATCTGAATGTGTATGTTTGGTGGCCCTGCTAGGCAGGGGGGTTGGAACTACATGATCCTTGGGGTCCCTTCCAACCCGGGTGATTCTGTGATTCTGTTATTCTGTTGAAAGGCAGAGATACAGCCTACAATTGGATGTAATACAGGTGAAGATACAGCCATCAGTCAAGGCTGAGCAATGTTATATAAAGCCTATTTGTTTTCTGGCAGGTAATCAAATCATGTTGGCTCAACCAAATTCTCATGAATCAACTGAGATGCAGCTCATAGCTCATAGCACATGCAAAGCAATCTGGCATGGATTGACTGTGTTACAGAGCATTCAAGCTAAGTAAAATAACTTCTTGTTACAGGCTGAGAGCAGTGGTGCTCCTTGAACTTCTGTGATATGAACAGAATAACTTAGTACCTAGCTGCCATTCTGAACCTTTTATTTAACAAAAGCAATTAATTAATTGTCTTATTCTGCTTTAAAAAAAAAAAAAAATAGGAAAGCTGCTATTAGATTTTAATTCACTTTTTTCTTTAGAACTGGTATTGAAATTGAGCACATACCTGCAGCTGCCAGAGTCAGCACAGCAAAGAGGATTCCAAGCATGATGCCAGGTAACTGCATGCTGTGGGCTCTGCTTCACAGCTTGTTTTATATCTCACCTCCTGGAGACGTGAATATGTGAATGTCCTGACACCAATGGAAAACTGTGGGATAATTTTTTATATGCACAAATGCTTAAAGGAAGGGAAAAAAAAAAAACCCTATAGATTGACCTTGAATCTGGGCTAAATATAAAACTTTGGCTAAAAGCAATTTCAACTGACTTGCATGTAATCTATAGCAGTTGTTTGTTTTCCCATTGCCTTGAAAATTCATCAGAATGTGTTTCCTGTATGAAAACATTAATGAGTTATTCTAACACTGAATAGTATGTGAGCAGTAATGCTATCTGATGTGTAATCAGACAGTGATAGACTTCACAGAATCACAGAATGGCCCAGGTTGGAAGGGACCCCAAGGATCATGAGCCTCCAACCCCCTGTCACATGCAGGGCCACCAACTTCCACATTTAATACCAGACCAGGCTGCCCAGGGCCCCATCCTGCCTGGCCTTGAACACCTCCAGGGATGGATGGGGCATCCACAGCCTCTCTGGGCAGCTGTTCCAGCACCTCACCACTCTCACAACAAAGAACTTCCCCCTGACATCCAACCTAAATCTTCCCTCCCTCAACTTAAATCCATTTCCCCTTGTCCTGCAGTTATCTCCCCTTTCCAAGAGTTGATTCCCCTCCTGTTTGCAGGCTCCCTTCAGGTACTGAAGGCTACAATGAGGTCACCCCACAGCCTTCTTTTCTCCAGGCTGAACAAGCCCAGCTCCCTCAGCCTGTCTTCATCAGGAAGGTGCTCCAGTTCCCTGATCATCTTTGTGGCTCCTCTGGACCCTCTCCAACAGCTCCCTGTCCTTCTTGTACTGGGGGCTCCAGACCTGGATGCAGTAGAGGGGAACAATCACCTCCCTGTCCCTGCTGGCCACCCCTCTTCTGATGGACCTCAGGATCCCATTTACTTTCCAAGCTGCAATGCACACTGCTGGCTCATGTTCAGTTTTTCATCCATCAGGACCCCCAGGTCCTTCTCTGCAGGGCTGCTCTCAAGGAGCTCCTTCCAGTCTGTATGGATGCCTGGGATTCCTCCGGCCCAAGTGCCAAACCTTGCACTTTGCTCTATTGAATCTCATTATGTTCACCCAGACCCACCTTTCAAGTCTATGGAGGTCCCTCTGAATGGCATCCTTTCCTTTCACCGTGTCAACCACACCACTCAGCTTGGTGTCATCAGCAAATTGCTGAGGGTGCACTCGATTCCGTTGTCGACGTCATTGATAAAGATGCTAATGATGTTAAAGAGATTTGAACACATCAGTGGGATTGGAATCATTTCCAGACATCTCTTCAGACTTTAGTTGTTGTGTGATGATATGATTGCTTGAAATTTTGTTTGTCTGCTTTATTTTTTGACAGAATGGCAATGTATCTTCTTTCCTAAACCAAGTTGCATTGTGTTTCAGCTCGCCATCCTTCCTCAGTAAAACCAACTGCGATTGCTTGGGAGCAGATGTTACAAGGAGTACAGAGAACAAGCTGTCTGTGATGATGGAGGATGATGCAGCATGGTGAGCCAGGCTTTATTTCTTTTCTGTCCCTTCAGTTCTTAGATCAGTGGCACTTCCCTGGAAGCAAATGAGGTTTCTGTAGTACAGCAAATGGGCATTTTCATGGTGGAAGGCAGAAATATATAATCCTTTGCTGTTTCTTTTTCCCTCTCAAGAATGCATTGTCCCACCAAAACAATGCTTTACGTGGTTGGACTGGATGATCTTGGAGGTCTTTTCCAACTTGGTGATTCTATTATATGAACAACAGTGCTTGAACAAGTTGCATTCTGAACTTCAATTTGAATCAACCCAACTGTTCTAGCATTTTGGGTTTATCACGTGACAAAAACAAAAATCTGGATTAACCAACCATAGAATTGAGATTATAAAAAAACTGAAAAATCAGCAATTAATTCTCTCAACATCTAAATTTATACAATGAAACAACGTACTGTGCTTTCAGCTTCCATGCAGCTTTCTGTATACTGTTCTGCCACTCTCTCTTCATTAAATAACAATGAAAATTAAGTATAAATTCTGGATGTCAATTACTATTTCAGTTTTCCTTCTTTGTGGGTATGGCATAAATATGGACTTGCTTGGGCTATTTTTTTTTTTTTTCCAAGCATTTTTACAATCATTTCACAAGCAATCTTCTGCTACATTAGGGGAAACCCTTTTCTCTCTTATTTTTTTCTTTTCCTCTTTGTAAAGGAATTCTAAGTTATTTCATTGCCTGGGGAGGAGTTTAATAAGAATCCCATTTTTAATGGAGAACCCCCTCAAAACTTTTGTGTGTTGCTCCGTTTCTGCTTTATGTAACAATTGCTCATTGTCTTTTCCAGGTCTAGTCTGAATAGGCTGAAGTATCTTTCTTGGGCTCAGTGGACATCGTATGTTAGCAGCTCTGCTGTCGTACGTCAAAAACCTCATCCCAGTGCCATGATGGCTTTGGAAACAGCTCCTGTCTTCGTGCTGAATGTTTCACAGAACCTACACAGCTCACGGGGCTTCAGTAAGAAAGAGCACAGGTACTTCCAGTGTGTTGTTAAAGCATAATAGCTAATAACTCTGTCCGTGTGATAATGTACAATTTATTAGGTAGTCCATTGGATGGATCCGTGATCCATTTATGAGTGTTCTTCAAACCTAAGCTTGGTCTGCACACCTCCAGATAGAACAATGTTACCTGGAGCCCAGGGAATGAAGATTAATGTTTCTGTTATTGTGCTTTCCACCTTCTGCCTTTAAAATTGCCTGTTTCCAGCTTGGACACATTTATATTTTGTTTCCTAAGCTGTATTTTTTTTTAAACCCAAGCACTTGTGTAGTTGATGTAATGTAAGGCTTGGATGTAATGTAAGGCTTGTCCTAACTGAGCAGAGAGCAAGGGAAGGAGAGAACAGAGACCAAAGAAACCCACACTTCAGCGATCAGGTTAGATTCAGAAATATTTATTTAGAAACAACAGCTTTGGTATTTTAAAACCAAACAACCTTTAAACCACTAGAAAGTGAGATGTCTCCCCCCACAGCCAAAACAAATGAATGCACAAAGCCTCAGTATGTTCAGAAGAGGAAACCTGCAGATCAGCATTTTTAAGTCCAGAAAACAGTTTCTTTAAACTGATTTTGCACTCTACAATCATAAAGGCTGAAAAGACATTACCTGCACTTAGATACCTACAGTTCAACTGACTGTCTCATTACTGAACTGGAGGCAAAATTATTAACATCCTCCCCCACCCTCAAGCAATAAATTAAAAAACACCAGAAATGAAGTTATGCTGAAATTTTCTAGTTAATTTAACTCTACAAAGGGAATCATCATTCTTTATTTTCCTGTAAAATTAAAAAACAAATCAAAATATCAAAGGACTTGGTATATCTTCAAGTATTTTTACCAAATGGATTACTTTTAGGGAACTCAACAGCTTATAAGGAAAAAGAAAATGTCTGTTACACAAGATTCTGGGACAAACTCTTCAATAACCACATGTTCCAAGTCTCAGATTCCTTTCTTAACAAGGCACAAAAGGATTGTTGCTTTCAAAAGGTCCTTGTTCTCAGCTGAAAAATCGTCAGATGTCTTGTGCAAATGGAGGCTGAAAGCAGGACTAAGTTCACTTGGACACCGGGAAATTCCCGTTCAATTCATGAAACGGTGCTATTTCAACACCAGCAATCTTGCTTACTGCTACAGAGGTTTTGAGCTCCAGCTAGCTTCCACTGCATCCTTCGTTTTGGAATTGAGTTCTGCACCATCTTCATTTTAAGTAGGTCTAATTAAGACAGACTTGTTTGCTATACACTGCAAAGCTTTTTGCAATATCAAGAAGGAAGAGGTGTGAAGTCAGCCCTGGTGAGTAGCTGTGAAGTTTCTCAGCATCTCAGAAAGTGTCAGGGACAGTTACCTGTTGTAATGGCTAACAAGTAATTTTGTAAAAGGCAGACAGCAAATGTTGTAGATGACAAAGGCAACAAGATAGCAGTAAAAAAAAAACAAAACAAAACACAAAAAACCCCACCATTTTATAATGTCAAGGGTACATTTCAGGATGTGTGGCAGGATGCAGCTGTATAATTCAAATTACTTCCCCACCACTTCTTCCTTTTGCACTAAAGTTTCACCATGGTCATATGCTTCTAATTGCAGCTGGCTTTGATATAAATATCTGTTCTACCTCTTCCACGTTAGCTTGTTCAGCCAGAAACACCATCCCTCTCATTCATCAATAGATGGCTGGTATTCAGACCTGCTTGGGATCAGGCCTGATCTGAACACTGCAAAGCCCATGAGCTTACAGGAAAATGACCAGCTGAGCTGACACCCATCAGATTGTTGACTGTCCCCTCCCATCCAACTTTAACTATCCAAAATTCTATGTTATGATTTGGAAAAACGGGGCATTCCAAAGCCAGACCTTCTCCTCTGACAGCTCTATTATGTTTTGTTCCTGCTTTGTACCAACACACATCCAGAAAGTACCAGTCCTAAGAGCAGAAATCACTTCAGTGTCTATTCTGGACTAGGATTTCGCTAGTGACCAGGCTTTCTAGGCTACTCAAAACAAGAATTTCAAATCTTTTACACCAAAGTGGGAGATGCTTGAAGTCAGAACCTCCAACTCATGGTGAAAGCACTCAGCACCCTCCTTAAAGCAGCTACTATGTCGTCTGAATGGGAGAAACCCTCAAAATGATGGTGCTAATGTGGCATGATGGAGTATTGCACAGTGTCTATGCATTTGTAAATGTTAACCAGTAGTCCCAACAGGTCAGCACCTTGACCTAAGAGCACTAGCTTCCATCTGTGTGTTCTCATTTGACAAGTCACACATTGAAAGCAGGCAGACAAGCATGCACATCTCACACACAGCAGTAATTGGCAGCTCTCGCTTAAGTATTCCCTTACTGTTTAATAAGGAACCTATCTGGTGACACAGCTGCTGTGGGAAAAGGACAGAAAAGCTGCATCTGCCTTAATCTGCAGCCTTAGGAATGTTTAAGGACCGACAATGGATTTCTCTCTGCAATATTTGTGAGCCCTACCACTCCAATCCCTGTCCTAACACTACTGCGTGCAAGATGCCATAGATCACTTGTTGCAAGAGAGACTGAAAATCCTCATAATCTGAGAGACTCCCTAGGCACAGTTGACAAAAACAGGCTGACAGCACTCAGAGGAAGGCAGCCAAAAGCAGCAGCCTTACACCTTACTCCTGAAAAGAGGCTTGGCTCCTGGCCCACAATATTCATTGTAGATGAGCTTGAACAGAAACAGATGAAACAGTGTGATTAAGGATGCCACGCTGAACCAGAACAGGAAGGGTAAACCTGGGTACTGCTTAGCCATGTGTTCCTCATGAGCCAGAATAGCTTTCAGATGGAGTGTGTGTCTCAGGTCCTGCAAGTGGACCAAATCTGTCGATATATAAAGTAGTGGCGTGATGGGCTGAGTCACCATGACTGGGAACGTATGGCCTCGTGCCTCTGAGGTCAGCTCCACGGGCTCGTTCATACAGCCTGCTTCACATGCATATAGTCTGACTGGCTTGTCTTGGAATTTCACAGACACGTGCAAGAAGGGCTTTCCTTCCGCATCCAGCAGAACGGCTAAGTTAATCAAATCCTTGTTGTAATGGATCCCACGTAAGGAATAGCTGTTGTGAAGTACATCAGGGTCAGCCTGAAACTGAAGATGGTTTTCTGTGAACTGCAGACCTCCAAAACTGAGCACCATACCTTGCATAAGCCCGTGGACTCCGGCTGCCACGAGAGCCTTACAACCCCGTTTCTGCAGGGTCAGCTTCCACAGATCTGAGAGCTGCAAGACCTGGGGCACGCTGGTCAGCTTTGCTGGCCACAGGTTCTCTGCATGCATGGTTGCGTGGCCGCTGAAGCAATGGTCAGCATAGTTCAAGCTGGCTTCCATTTTTTCTCTGTCTTCACTGCTAATGAGTGGATCTAGCAGAGGAGCTGGCATGCTTGAAAGCATGTAGTAGAGAGTCATGTTAACAGTCTCACTGGATGGTGTATGTGAATCTGTGATCTTCCTCATTTCAATCCCTGCAATAAATGGCAATAACCAAGAGTCAAAGGATCATACGTGAATATGACATTTACCACAAGAAAAATTTCAAAGGGACATCTATCACTATTAACATCTATTACTGGCTGTAAAATACAAAGCCCTGCATTATCTGGGCAGCCATTCTTTTATTCAAGGCCATGAAAATCTTTTAAGAGCATCCCTGGAGTAACAACACGACAGTCCTCAACTTTCATGGAGAATTTTACAGAAGTATAAAGATGGTCCTTTATGCTGCAACTGGAGGTCAGCTCCATTCCCATCTTGCAGCTGGCATGCTAGGCAAATCAATGAAGTCCCTACAGACATGAAAGCCAGTGCATCCAGAATTATAGTGGGAAACATCATTTTTTTTACGCAGTGAGGATGACTCCACTTTTCTAAGTGGAATCACAAAATAGCCTGAGTTGGAAGAGACTCAAAAGGATCATGGAGTCCAACTCCTGGCTCCACCTGGGACCATCCAAAAATCAGACTTTAGATTCCAAACTCAGAATGCTATTTTATTTTCCCAGTGCCTCTGAAGGCCTTACAGGAACCAGGTCACCATGCATTCAGCTCTTCTCTAAAGCAACTGTTTGGAGGTTGAGGATCACTTTCCTTACCTGAAATGAACAGGTCTGACCAGGTCTGCTGGTGCTCCTGGAAAAGATCTTCCACCCCCATCTGCATCACCTCCAGCATCTCTTTCTTGGCCGACTCCCTCAGCTTGCTGAAAGTCTCCTCCAGCCTGGAGACCTCGATGGGCTCCGAAGTGTACACCACAGACCACACGGTTTCATCAAAGGTAGACTTGGGTGCCACCTGCACCCGGCTCACAAGCTTCTTAGCAGCCACCACCATGAGCACCACCTTGGGACTGCCAGGCAGTAGGAGACGGCCGGAGGAAAGCAGGAACTGCCGCTCCTCCACCTTCTCCAAGCTGGTAGCAAAGCGGGCGCTCAGCGAAGGTGCCGAAGCTGGGGCCGAGGCCTCAAAGGTGGCCACCCGCTCGGTAGGGTTGGCGATGCGGATGCGGTGCAGGTAGAGATGCGGGCGGCTCCGATGGGCCACCACCTCCTCCCGCACCGTCACGCACTCCCCGGCACCTCCGGGCCCGGCACCCGTCTGCACGCAGCGCACTCTCCGCACGGCCCCGTCCCGCAGCGCCGCCTGCGCCGCTCGCGCCTCTCCACGCCCTCCCAGTGCCCTCAGCCGCACCAGCGCCGGGTACTCGGTGGGAAGCGCCGGGCCTCCACCAGACCCCGCCGCCGACACCCACAGGCGGCCGGCGGCTACGTCCAGCAGCAGGAAGCCGTTACCCGCCAGCGCCAGGCCCGGCCCGTCGCCGGCCTCGTCCTCCGGCAGCGGCAGCGCATCGCCGCGCTCGGCCTGAGCCCGCCAGGGGCCAGCGGCCGCCTGCAGGCAGAGGGCGGCGGCGCCGCGGGGCTCCGCTCCCCGCCCGGCTCCGTGCCGCGCCCGCCCTGCCCCCAGGTACCAGTAGGCGACAAGCAGGAGGAGCAGCAGCAGCAGCAGCCGCCGCGCCCAGCTGCTGGACAGCAGCCCCGGCAGCCCCTTCAGCCGCTGCTGCAGCCACATGAGCGGCGGCGGCGGGGCGGGAGACCCGTCCCGGCCCGGCCTCGGCGCCCCAGCGGCCGCTTCCCGGCCCTTCACGCCGCCATTGCAGCCGGCCGGAAGTGCCGCGCCGTACGGCAGCCCCGCCGCGCTCGGCGGCGCTTTGCGACAGTTGCGGCGTCGCGCCTTCTGCTCGGCCTTTGGCGGGCGGCCCGGCCCCGCCTCAAGGAGCGGCCCGCAGGCGGCTTGGCGTGGTGACCCGGCTCCGTTCAGCACAGGCGCCGTGTCTGTAGTTAATCCAGTGATGGAAGCAGCCCGGAGCGGGCCTGAGGCAGTTTTCCGTCATATTAGTGATTCCCGTTAGCACAACGGAGCCCGATGCGGGACAGCGCGTTGTGTCCCAGCCACGTTTTCTGCCCTGTGCGGGATGCGGGACGGTTGGCGCAGTGCTGCGACCCGCAGGGATCATCGAGTCCAAGGGTGCGATTTGGGCTGTCGTGGAGCTTTACGGCAGCAAACACGGGGTCTGCATGATGCCTTGTGCCATCCCTGCGTCCTCCAGCAGCAAGGAGTTTCCTGTCTGCTCCTACAGATGTGTGCACAACGGGCCAGGGGAAACTTTGGACTCCAGCACAGCTCTCAAAGACAGTAGCAAACCCTGCAGAAACCCTGCGAGCTGAAACGAAGTGTGAAATTCCTGCCTGGCTCAGCGCAGCAAAGGAGAACAGAGCGTTTCCCAACTCCCTGCCAATAAGATGTTTGGTTTTTTTAGGTTAAGGATGTTTTTTTTTTGGGGGGGGGGGGGGGGGGAGGGAGATGGGGAGTGGCACACTGTAATGGGTGAGATCCATCACGTATACAGAGGTTGGGTGTGTTGTGAGTCTGCCTTAAAAGCTGAGCTCCCTTGGGCTGTTAGGAAGTTGCAGCTCTGCGCAGAGCACGTGTTGCACGTACTCACAGGAACATCTGCACTGGCAGCTGCTTCTGTTTAAAAAGACAGGCACCGACTCCAGCCTGAGCACACAGAGCAGTGCAAGCATAGAAAGAGGGAAGAAGTGTGCTTGCTGGGTTGGTGTGGCTGCAGAATGCAAACAAAGCTATCAAATAGGGCCAGACAGAGGACAGTGGTGTTAATGATGCATTCACGACTCCTAGCCTGCAAAACTGCTTTCATTTTAGAACGGAGAGATTGAACAGCCTTCAATGAAAAAAAAATAGCCTGAGTCGCAGCACTTTGTCTGAGCTTGGAAGTTGAGAGCTGAACACCTCTGCTGTGGCTTCCACCTTAGATTGTAGAGAATGCTGAAGATTTATCAATGCTGAAGATTTATCAAGAACTTTTTTTCAGGGTTTCCAAAGTACAGCAGAAATCTAAAGTGGAAGTGATTTATTTTATTTTTTTCAGTTAGCAAAACTGGCAGCATTGAAAAAGGAAGTTTCTTGAAATCACCATCTTAGGGAGAACTAGTATTTCCTTGGGTTGTTGCCTGCAGTTCATCAATTGAGCTTCAGAACTGCTGTGTTTGCCGGGCAATTAGGAGGGAATTCCTACTTTGGGGAGAGGGAGTGGAAACGAGTGCTTGGAAGACAATCAAGACTATTCTCAGTGAGCAAATAAATAAAAGCGGGTATTATTTGTGAGGAAGCATGGAGAATAACAGCTGCAGTGTATTCCTTGTAACTGAGACAATGCCTACCAAAGGCTCTTATGCTTCTATGTGTGTGTTTCTTTCCCCGAGTCCAGCTGGTATGCGGGCTTGCATCACAGCAGGGTTTCCCTGCACTGAGCCATATCTTCACTGCAATATAAAAATGACCATGAACCCCTTTCTTTTAAAGAAGATTATCATTTTATAAGATGGATTCACTTTGCCTGTTCTCAAAGTTAGGCAAAACAAACTAGGAAATGAAGCGTGGGTAAATCATCGGGGATGCAACAAGAAATCCCAGCACGAGGAGAGTGAAATGTAAGAGAAGGAAGTAGATGCAGTTGGAGAAAAGCAGCATGGCAAATCACAGCAGCAGATTTTGTATTCCAGAAGGAAACGGATGAGATGCCAGATGAAAGGAGGGCATTTAGTAACGGCTTCCAGCGCCCCGAGCTGTGCCTAATTTCTGCAGTGCATTTTTTAACGCTTAATGACTGTGCGAAGCTCAGCCCAGCACAGACTGAAGCCTGCCGAACATCAGCTCCCGCTTCCCCGCGCTGGCTGAACGTGTTTCATTAACGCTTACTACACTCGGTTGCCGCACGGCTGAGCAGCGCTCCGCGAACCCCACGTGAAATCAGCGCGGCTGTACAACCCGCATTGCTCTCGCTTCGCACAACCCTCGGCCCCAGCGCTTCCTGCTGCCTCTCCCGGCTCCGGCCCAGCTGCCTCCGCGCCTCTTGCGGGGGCCGGAGCGGGGAGGAGGAGCCGCTTCACCCCCCCCTCCCCTCTTCCTCCGCCCGTCCCCGCCGGGCGGGTCTGGTGCGTGGCAGAGGCTCCGGCTGGGTCTGTGCGCAGCGGGGCAGAGCCTGAAAGCCGTCCCGTAGGCAGCGCCCGCGGTCGGTGTCGGTTTCCGTAGCGGGATCCAGGCGGGGAAGTCGCCTCCATGGTGCCCCCGGCGGTGCTGCTGCCCTGGGTGGTGCTGCCGCTGCTCGGGGTGCAGGGTGGCGGCGGCTCTAAGCAGGAAGGTAAGGGGGAAGGGGGGCTGCGGGTTGGAGAGGGCTGCACTGGGAGCTGGAGGCCGGGTTAGTGGCGGGGCAGCCCTGCTGGTGGTGCCGGTACCGCCCGCAGCTTCCCAGGGCAGCTCAGAGGCATTGCCAATGCTTACTGCGTTATCTGAGTTCCTGGGTGGCACCCAGAGCTTGGTGCTGAGCCCTGAGTACCAGCTGCGGTGGGTGCTGTCTGCACGTGCTTCCTGGGTGCCTCAGTTATCAGACAGGCACTGGCTGCTCAGAGTTGTGTGAGGAGAGCCTAGAATAACATTTCGGGTTGGTAAAGTTCCGTGGTTGCATCCCAGCTGGGTCAGCCCTTGCGGCTTTTGAACTTACACAGGTCAAAAATTAGGCAGCGGAGCATTTTGATCCTTAGACTGGCCATGAGAACCCTGAGATCTCACCATGAGATCCGCGGTGCTCCTAAAACATCCTTGTATCCATCCATGTGCACGCTCTGAGGAGTAATTGGTACAACAGTGGGGAATTAGGGAAGCCATTGAGTGTCAGCCAGACTGACAAAGAGATTCACACATTGTCACTCTGCCAAGATGTTTGGATAATTATCTCTGTCTTCATTAGAGAAGTGGCAGTGAAGATTTCATCTTGTTACCTAGAATATTTCCCTTAATGTGTTTAATATGAACCCCTGGAGGGCTGGGAGTGCTGTAGCTGTAGCAGCACAATGCAAGCAGTGTCACTGCAGCAGTTAGGATAAATGTTAGCCAAACGCAAGTGAGAAATGCTTCCTGGTGTCATCCTGCTTTCCCTACGCACCTCTCGGCATCTGGGCTTTTAGCAAGTTCTTGGAATGCACCGATATTAAATGGTGCTGGGAATAGATAGTGAGGTGTGTTTAGGAAGAGAGTGTTGGAATTTCTTGTTTTCTGATGGGTTCAGAAAAAATGCCTTGCCATGTCTGTGCCTCAGCTTCCCCAGAGCAATGCGAGAATAGCGATACCTGTCTTCTCCCTGATAAGTTTTTTTAAATCTCTTCAGAAGCTTCAAGCTTAGTTATTTGTAGTTTTCAGTTGGACTGTTGCCTAAAAACTTTGGGAAATGGATATTTCATGAAATTGTGCACTTGGTTTTTCTATTTGATCCCAGTACTAAAAGTATTTTCTTGGACACCATCTTTACAGGAAGCTGCACAATGAGTTTTCACGAAGTGTAGCCTGGGGATAAACTCATTGCATGTCCTGAACTGCAGCTGTGCTCTCCCTGTAGAGTCAGGGCAGAAATAAACAACTGTACAATTTCTTGTCGCTGAACTCGTCGCTGATTTTTTCTAAGCCTGTAAAACTCAGAAGCCCACCCCAATCATTTCACAGTGATGTCGATATCAGACTTTCCTTACTAAGACTTTGTTCCTTTGGAATGATTAGCATCTGTAGTGCTCAAACAACAGAAGTGTTGAGTGTCCTTTGTTATCCTTTTACAGATGGCAAAGTAGAGGGACAGCAAGACTGGTTCCTTGTTGCAGAGTGTTGTACAGTCCAGCTGCCCCGCTTCCTAGTCCAGCACGTCCTGCCTTGAACCACACTGTGTTTGTATTTTGCAGTTGTACCATTATTAAATGTATTTCTAATTGCCAGTGTGGCCTGAAAAGTCTTTGGGTGCAGCTTAACAGAATAGGTGTCACTTCTGGGTGTGAAAATTAACTGTTATGTGGAAAATGGGGAAGCACGAGGCTGCTTTTTGGAGGTTTCAAAGTCCCTCTATGTGATGGTAGAACGAAAAGGGCTCGCTCTGTCTGTGGTCAGCTGCACCAAAATCATTAGGAAAGAGAAAAAAGGGTTAAATGAGTAGGAGTGGAGGCAGCATAACTCAGCACAGCGTCTCAAACACTGGGCTGAAGGAATGTCACTTGGGATGAAAAGCTTTTGCTACTGCAGAGATTGCTCGGAAGAGAAACTGAGCTGAATGTCTCTTCGAGTTGTACCCCCAGAACAGCAAGGAGAAGGGGATCTGTAACTAGGAGCAGAGGGTAGCAGAGACTGTGCTGGCTCTCCATGCACCAGTGGCTTCTCATGCTGCACAGCAAAACCTTTTCTGTCTTAGAAATACGACACCGCTTCCTGTGCATCCAGGGGAGCTTTCTGCTCTGGCTTCTGCTCCAGCAAACTTTTGGCACTGCTATTGAGCAACATATAAGCAGTTGGTTGCTTTCTGGTGTGGTGGCACAAAAAATACATTATTGGTTTATTTAATTGGAGGTACCTGAGCGTTTAGGCCAAACTAGTTACGTGGCAGTCAGGCTGTTTTCTGCTATCCCGTGATATGCTTTCTCCTCTCCTTTCAGGTCTGATGTTTGTCTTGACATTCCTTTTTGACAAGCCCGCGTTTGCTCCTCTCCTCGTTGGCACTATGAGAGATTTTCTCAGAAACTGCAAGCTCAGAGCTAGTAAAGGTGCCATGGTTTTCTTCATGCCATCATGTAGCTAGAAACGCCAATGGCTTTAACACATTCCCCAAGGAAATACATATTTTACTCATTTGTTTGCACCCTGTGACTGAGCAGGGCGCGTAGGACTGCAGTGTGCTGCAGGAGCTGAATTAGGAATGCACTTCATACAGCTAAAAATCTGCCTTTAAAGTTGTGCTTATGCAAGACTCGTTTTCTTTTATCACTCCCTTTGTGCATAGACAACTAAAGAGATGCAATCAGATCTGACCTCTCTGTTGGCTGTTCTCAGTCTCTCCGTGTTCTGATGCAGGTAAAAGGTTTTAGGAATTTCTTTGGGACTATTCTCTTTCATCCTAATCAGCAGTTTCTACCTTGTTTTTAACTTTTGCTGACTTTGTCAGGTCTGCCTGGGATCCTTCTTGGATCCTTCCTCTCTAAGGTCAGTCAGTATCAGTTTGGGTGCACTGGTTCATCTGGTAGATCCATTGAAAGGATCATCATTCCAAGAGAAGCCCGCTCAAGCCAAGAAAACAGAATTTCAGAATTTCTTAGTATTCTCTGATGTTAAAATCAGATGGTCAGGATTCATATTCAAACACTGTTGCCAGAGCCTATACAAATTCCTGCTTAAGTGAAAGTATGAAGATGAAATATAGCATTTAGTCATTACAATTAAGAAACGAGGGCCTCCACAAAAAATCATATTTCAGTGGTACACTGGAGAAACTTTTGGAGGAGAACTTTAGGATTTAGCTTTGTCATTTCTAAGGGACTGGAAATGAGAAACCAATTTGGGAGGAGAATGTAGATGAAAGCGATGGCAGAATTAAATTCATTCTATGAAAAAAATTTGGAAAATGCCTCTGGAGTGCAGTAAGAAACTGGAACATCCACAGGGGGGAATAATGACACTCAGCAGAACTTTGGTTTTTCTGTACCCAGTCAATGCTGACTGACAACACATCAGCTCTGTGGGGAGCAGGAAGCCAGTTGCACTGAATGGGTGACTTCCAAGTGGGCATCTTACAGTGGTTCTACTGTTTCTCCTCCAAATTCTCTGTGAAGGAATAGAATTCTAGCTTTCCAAAGCAGCGCAAAAACCCCGCTCCGTACATTACATTTTCTTTTTCCATCTCATTATTTGGGCAATGAAATTGTATCTTTATACCATCTCCCCTTTTATACTCAGGATCAAGTTCTGATCTGAGCTGCACAAATACAAAAGCAGAAAAACAGTCTTGCTTGCACTGCAGCTAGTTTGGGGTTGTTCCATCAAATGCTGACGTTTCTGGGCACCTTTGCCATGTTCTGTCCCCTACGATAGTTTGTTCCTCCAGTAAAACAATAGCTACATCCATGCTTGCCTTTTTTTTTTTTTTTCCCCTTCTCTCTGAGTCTCTGATATGAGTTGCTGCCAAGAAAATCCAGGCAGCAAATAAGTAGAATTTGCAGCTGTTTTCTTTCTGGGGCCGAAGCTTTGTGGGCAGTGAGAACACCTCTAGCGCTTAGCGTTGTGCAGGGTAGAGATAATTGGGGAGGTGTAGGCAAGCTGTTTGCTTCTCAGCAGGATGTGGAAGCTCCACAGCTAGGCTACCTCCCTTGCCTGTTTTAAAATGGAACTGGGCAGCTATCCGTGTTGTACAGAGCAGACATAACCTTTGTCCACCAACAGCAGTGACAGAGCGGAGATTGGGACTCCTGGATTCTATTGCTGGATTCATGACCAGCTTAAAGGATGGTGCTGGGAAAGTCCAGTGGTTGGATTGTGCTCCTGTTGACTTCCTGTTGTCGAAGCTGTGAATTGCCTTTAAGACTAATGATCCCTACCTTAGCTTGGTGTTGTGAGAGTAAAGCATTTTTGTTAACTATAGAACAGCAGGTTTTGAGAACAGTGCAAGTTGATGAAGTGTCTCCTGTGTTTTCTCCTGCATGCAGAAAACCTGCTGGTTCTGACTGTTGCCACCAAGCAGACCGAGGGATTTCGACGCTTTAGAAGATCAGCCCAGTTCTTCAACTACAAAATCCAGGTGATGGCCAGCAGCCTCGCTGGTGGTTGGTAAAGCAGGTTTTCAAATAGGCACTCCTAAGAGTGTGGAGTGGTTAGGAGTTGGCCATAAAACGAACAAATCTTAGGAGTGGACATAACTCCTCAGCTGAAAAATGCTGCCACTGTGGACATTTGTGCAGCATTCTTATTCCATCCCCAGTGGTGGCTTGAGATGAGGTCTGTAATTGCTGCTCATTGGAGCTCTGTGACACTTTTCTGTTACATTTCTGAAGCACAGTACAGATTAGGATGCTCCCATCCCTGGTACTGAAAGTGCTCTGTTACTGTGCTGCATGCTACTCTGACTGTCCATCTCATAGAGTAGTTCCAAGGCTGACATGTATGCCTAGTCTGTCTGTCCTGGTGCTCCTGGTTTTGTGCTGGGCTTTAACAGGACAGGTGAAGCTATTAATTTGGGTTCTTTCTTGTGATCCTTGCTGGGAAATTGCTGAGCATTGCTGGCCTGTTGAGGATACCCTGTCTGTCATCCTCAGGTGCTTGGGCTGGATGAGGAGTGGAGGGGTGGAGATGACAAGAAGCCAGCAGGAGGTGGACAGAAGGTCCGTCTCTTGAAATCGGCTTTGAAGCAGCATGCAGATAAGGAAGACTTGATCATCCTTTTCACAGAAAGGTAATGGATCAGAAATTATTTGTCATTAAATGAATCAGATGGTTGTTTGGACAGAAGAAATTAACTGTAAAGTAGATTGCTTCTGGAAAGTGTGTGTAGGTCTGTATTTTATCCACCTGAATTCTTTGCAGTCACCTGAGAGTTGCTCAGAGCTGCATTCGTGGCGGTTGGGAAGGTCTGACCAAAATGGGCTGATCCCAACTCTTGTATAATACAAAATAAGATAGTATTATACCTGCTTTTTTGCCAGGGTGGAATTTGGCTGCTCGTATTTCCGAGAATGGGCAATTTCTCTGGATTCCTTTAGTGGAATTATTATTTTTTTGAATCCTGACAGCCAGAGATTAGTCTGCCAGAGATATGTGAAAGAGAAAAAGAATTGTTTGTAGTCTCAGTGTCTTTTTCTGTGCCCAGCAACAGGCTGGGCTGCGATACTGGCATCTGTCTCCAGCTCCCATGGCAGGGAGATCAGTGAGTGTCTACGTGCATTTAGAGGTTGAGAATGATTCATCTCTGGAATTCAGAATGTTGTTCCTCACCAAGAGTGGGTTTGTAGTTTGCAAATCCTCTTGCTGAAAACTCAAGTCTCATTCTGTGAGTGTTGCTTGGGAATTAGTGAGCTTTATGCAGTACTGAAGAGAGAGCAGCTAGAGTCCAGCATGCAGTGACTGTTGTGTACTGTAGATCCCTTTTGAAGATCTGCAGAGCTCTGTGGAGAATGGCAGGATGCCAAAAGATTTAAAAGGCATAACCTATGGATTTATTTAGTTTAGAAAGGAGTGTGCTTATAAAGGAATGGCAGAATAAACCTTAATGAGTGAAGGCACCAGGGCTTCACAGTTGCAAAATGGGGAAGAGAACACATCTGCATGTTTTGTGACTTGGAAGTTTTGGTTTTATTATCAGTGAAAACTTTGTAAGCATGGGTGTAAGTTACCCCAAGATGTTGTGGAATCTTCTCCAGTGGAAAGTAACATCTTCCCCTGTATGAATAAGACTTCAATTCAATTATCTGTAATTATGACAAAAATATAATACTGTGAAGCAGAACTAAAAGAAGGGGATTCCAGATAAATCAGCTGTTCCTAGAAGCTTTTTGTACTGGCATGTTTTTCTAACTCCATTCCTTTCTGTCCCTTTCTTGGTTTGTCTTTTACTCTAGCTATGATGTACTCTTTGCATCGGGCCCCACAGAACTGCTGAAGAAGTTCAAACAAGCCAAGAGCAAGGTGGTCTTCTCAGCAGAGAACTACATCTATCCTGACAGAAAGTTGGAAGCCAAGTACCCTCCGGTGCGAGATGGAAAGCGCTTCCTGGGTTCTGGAGGTAAGAATCAGAACCTTCTTTTAGCCAAAAATCACTTTGCCCTTTTTTAGAAGGCTTTCAGGAGAAGTATCAAGGAATCAAATGTGGAAAGCATCTCTGTAGAAGATGTTGGGAACTGAAATCAGGGCATAAATACTCGCAATGGAATGCCTAACAGTGCTGATGTCTTTTACTTACAGGAGGAGACACAGCTATGAATTATATCTGAAGGATAGGAAGCTGCTCACTGTCTTTGCTTTGGCTGTGAGGTGTTATTCAGGAGATAGCTGAGCTTTTCTGTTTGGTCCTGGTTTAATTTCAGGGAAGTGTTGGGAAGTGTGGTCTGTACATGCTTCTGCTGAAAGCTGGTGTAACTGCTGCATCACAGGGTGGAATGAGACTTGTGTGTGAAACAAAGTGAGAGTATGGTATGCAGAAGTCCTCAGTTTTTCTAAGGACTTGCGTTGAAATACCTCTCTATTTTTGTTCCTGCAGGCTTCATAGGTTATGCTCCGAACCTGAAAAAACTTGTAGAGGAATGGAAAGGAAAGGATGATGACAGTGACCAGCTCTTCTACACCAAGATCTTTTTGGATCCAGAAAAAAGAGTATGTGTCGTTAAGCTTTTCCTCTGGTATCCCTGTTGATTTTAAAAGTCAAGTTTAAAAGTCAGGTGCACGTTGCCCCAGAATTATTGTTCTGACATTATTGCATGGAAAAGGCCAGTAGGATGTCAGTTATCTGTTTTCCTTACAAAAATTAGCATTGTAGCAGCTACACCCTTGGGAAAGCTTTGAAAGGAAAAGCCCTGTGTCCTGGCTTTAGCTTCTGTTGTCCTTGCTGTGCCTTATGCAGTGTCAGCTGTCGCGGAGGGAAGTCACAAATGGGAATTAAGTGCAACTGTAACAGTGAAGTCAAGAGGAACCTTTAGAAATAAGAAGGTGCTTTCAGATCAGCTGGAGTAGCTGTACTTCTTTTTTTTTTTTTTTACCTCCCCAAATCTGAATGTGACTCATGCCGTTTTAACGTGCACATTTGGGCAGCCCCTTTAATATTCTCATCTGCATTTCTGGCCCTATGCCATACAAAGGCTGACTAATTCCACTAGCTTGGCATTCAAGACAGCGGATGTTAGCACCCTGCTGTCCTTTCCAGTAATCAGTCTTTATAAATGCCTGCAGGGACACTGAGCTCTGCTAAGTCAGAGCTGAGTTTTTTAGTCCAACAAAAATCTAATCCAAGTGCGATTTGTAGCAGGGGGTAAAACAAAGATTGCTCAGCCTGGGCTTGCACTCTTATGTTCTGGTTTGACAATGGTGTCTGAGTCCTTACCTGAGGATAGATGGCAAGAAACTGTCTAGACAGCAGATGTTTTTGTTGTCTTGGCATTCCTGCATATTACACGTGGATTTTATGTGACCGTGCTGCAAGTGTACTTACTGCATATTGTTAGTGGCACAGACAGATTAGTATTTAAAATGTTTGTTTGTATGGTTTTGCTGAATATAATGTGTTGAAGTTCTCAAAAATGGTGAATTTTCTCAGTTTCAACTGAAAATAAGGATGATCTGGGAATGTTTCAGGCTTCAAGCTTGGGAAGTATGGAAATAATTATAGAAATATGATATATCTTTGTTCTGCATAAAGTTTCTCACATGTGGAGAACAGATGACTGCTAATGTTCTAATTAAGCTTATGCATCTCATTCTTTTAAAGGAAAACATCAACATCAGTCTAGACCATAGAAGTCGGATCTTCCAAAACCTAAATGGAGCATTAGGTGAGATGGGAGGAAGCTCATTTCTCCTTGGAATGCAGCTGCGTGCTGACACCAGAAATAAATTTGTCTTGTGGCTGAAGGGATTAAGTTTCAGAAATTCCTGTCCCTGCAGAACAAGCCCCAGCAAAAAGCCTCTGCAGAATTCTGGAATTAATTTGCAGTTCCAGTGTAACCAACTAGATTCTCACTGCATTTCCCTTTTCACTTGGGGAATGCAGGTCAAATTGTCCATCTTACCCCTCCTTGCCACTTTGATCTCCAAGCATGTCGGATTGCATTAGCCTTAGAGATTGAAAATGGGAGGCACTTTGCTGCAAGTAACAGCACACAGCACTGCCTAGGGCTTGCCTTGTCTTTCTGCTTCAGAACAATGTCTGGAATGCCATAAAAGGTGAGATGAATCCAGATACAGCCTGTGAGCATGCACTTGACCCATAACAGGTTTCTGATCAGCTGATTGATTTTGCCAGTTGGTGTCAAAGTGATTAAGTTATTATACTGAGATTACTGCCAAATGTTTTGAGTTTATTATCTTGCACCAGTCCATCTTTGTTTCAGTCAGGTGAAAAATGAAAACGACAGTGTTATATTTTTTGCTTCTGTGCTCATGATAGCAGCAAGACTAGAGCTTGGATCCGTGCTTGCTTAGCCTGTTTTGCAAAGAATTTTGTGTGATTGCACTGAGGAGATACATTGAGTGATAACTGCCAGGAGGGCAGAATTCTGTCTGGGCTGAAAAAGAGAGGCAGCAGGTGCAGAGTGCACAGAGGTGAGAAGGCTCTGAATCCTCACTGGTCCTCAGTAGCTGTTCCTAACTTTGGAGTTTGTCAGTGCCTGTTTTGAAAGACTGTTAAAGCGTGGCTTCCCAGTAGAAGGTGTGATCATCAGCCAGCGAGCTCCATTCTTTGTCCAGCTTCACAGAATCCAGGTCTATGCTATCATCTGTCATCAGTTGCTGAGTAGAAATGGGGTATGGTGCTGCTAATTTTTATAAATCCTTCTTCTGATAACATGATGACAATGTCATTTCCAGATGAGGTGGTTCTGAAGTTTGAAAATGCACGAGTGAGAGCAAGAAACTTGTTATATGACACTCTGCCTGTAATAATTCATGGAAATGGGCCCACCAAGGTAAGTGGGAATCCTAAGAAGATTTGGTATGTATTTGTTCCAAAGTAACCCTTTAGACTTGTTTATATCAGGTTGGTGCTTTCCCATATAATGACTTTCACTGTGCACATTTACACTGAGAGACAATAAGTGCCCCAGGCCCATAGCAGCAAGATGGGTCTGGTTCAAAGGTTGATGTGCAGTTGGGCCCAGAGACTGTCAAAATCTAGGTTTGTTAGTCCAAGGAAAACAGAAATGAAGTTCTGCCGAAGTGTGATCTTTGAAACCTACAGAGGCAAAGATTTTCCTCTGTCCTCTAATGTTTAACATGACAAATCCCCTTTGCAGCTGCAGCTGAACTACTTAGGAAACTATATTCCTCAAATATGGACATTTGAGACTGGCTGTACTGTGTGTGACGAAGGTCTGCGCAGCCTCACAGGTGTTAAGGTAAGGCTGATGTCTATTCCAAGCTCTCAAGATAGGTGTTACAGCTGCAGTGGAATCTTATGTATCTGATGTTTCTTCTCACTGAATGTAGGATGAGGATCTGCCAATGATTCTGATTGGCATTTTCATCGAGCAGCCCACCCCGTTTCTCTCCCAGTTTTTCTTGCGGCTTCGTAATCTCCGTTACCCAAAGCAACGAATTCAAATCTTCATTCACAACCACGTAAGTGAAGTTGGCCTGTGATAGTCTTAGCAAGTGCTGGGAAAATGTGTACTTCTTCCTGTTCTCTGGTCACCTTTGCAGCCTTTGACTACCCTGCCAGGCTTTGCAATCCCTGTACTCATCTGCATAATGGATGCATCCAGCTGTAAAAATGTGGAAATGGGAAGAGCTGTTGCTTGTCTGCTTTGACATTCACAGGAACGGGATGTTGAACAGTCTGAGATGAGTTCATCTCACCTTCTTGTCCTTATTTTTTTTTCTCTTCCATAGGAGCAACACCATTCAATGCAAGTGGACTCTTTTGTTAAGGAGCACAGCAAAGAATATCTTGCTATGAAAGTGATTGGACCAGATGATGAGGTGGAGAATGCTGAGGCGCGTAACTTGGGCATGTAAGTGAAGAGACCAGGCATGACATCTAGCAGCATCAGTCTGTGTCCAGACTAGGGTTTTTCTGAGGAGCATCACTGTCAGCGGGATGTTTTATGTCTTTCAATTACTCTCTTCTTTCAGTTTTTCTAGCATTAATTCTCCATGCCCATTATACAATGTGGGAAAAAGATCTGCCCCATTCCTTCAGTTTTAGAAACCAAATTCTTGCTGGGTGCTTGCTCTGTTAGGAGGATAACCCTTCACTTCTAATCTTCAGCAATCTCTATGCCAAGTCCTACACATAAAGAGTATGCACCCATATCTGTAAAGAAGAGGAGTGTAGTAGTAAAGGTAGGGACTGGTGATCAGGAGATACGAGTTTGAACTAGGGCCAGGAATTGGGCCAACCATAAATGGGAATCTACTCAGCCTGTGCTGTGGAAACAATTGGCTAAGTTTGATACTCACTGCATTTCACCGTGTGCTGTTGGCTTCTGAAGTGAATGTCCTTTTACAATGCTGGCTGTCTGGGTTGTTACATTAAACTCACTTTCCTAACACCTAGAGAAAGACCCTTAGAATACAAGGTCCTACTGTTCTGTCTCTTGTCTTACTCTGTTCTAGGTGGATGTTGATGTGACTTTTCTTGTTCTCTGGCTACAGGGATTTGTGCAGAAAGGATCCTGACTGTGACTATTATTTTAGCCTGGATGCTGAAGTAGTTCTGAAGAACACGGAGACGCTAAGGATTCTCATTGAGCAGAACAAGTGAGTTCATTGGTCAGAGCAGTCATTAAGCCATCTTTCACAAAGGAGTACACGAGCTCCTTTATCAGTGAGACATGTAAGGCCGCTAGGTGAGCTGTGCTGGAGATGAAATGTCAGATGTATGCCTTTGTTTGGTCCTTTTTTGCTGCAGTTGCAGTGACTGAGTTTAGGTAATGGATGTAAATCATCCCAAGTTTGCCTTTAAGTAGTCACTGTAATAAACTGGATTCTAAGATTCCTGCTGGGTGCAGTTAGATACGAGATTGTAAATTTTTTTTTTTACATTTGCTTATGCAGAATTTTATTCCAGTATAGTTAATAGAAGCTGCTAGTGAAAGATAATCTGCCTCTCAGTATCCTGTGGTTTGTAAATCTTTTCCTTCACTTCCTGTGGTAACATCACTTTTCTTTTGCACTCGCAGGTCGGTGATTGCACCCCTGGTGAGTCGTCATGAGAAGCTGTGGTCAAATTTCTGGGGAGCACTGAGCCCTGATGGGTATTATGCCCGCTCAGAAGATTACGTGGATATTGTTCAAAGGAGGAGGGTGTGAGTATACAGCAAGTTTCTTACTGATGCACTCCCTCAGGTACAAAGCTGGTGCACATTATCATCAAACCAGGGAACATAATTGCCTTGGGGCATAGAAGAGGGAAGGAAGTCTGAACCCCTTCATAGAAGCTGCTCATTGTTCTTCCCTAAGCACAGATTTCATGCAGATTTTATTATGAGCTGAGTAAGATGTAGAGAGCCCTAAATATGCTGAAATCACCACAGTCATGTGTTTTCCCACCTGTGGATTACAATTAGTCTGTAAAACCTCATACAAAGCTGTTTAATTTTTGTTAGATTGTCTTCATAATACTCTAGGTGATCTAGATGAATGGAATATTCACAAAGTACAATTGTTGGTTCACTCATATTCTTGAGGGGCCTTTTTTGGGGCAATAAATGCTGGAAATCAGATTATGCCTTCTCAGCTGGTTCAGTTTTTTTAAAATAATTGGAAAAAATTATGTTGATCTCTCTGGGAAGAGATTCAAGACATTAATTATGTCCCATGCGGAAACATACAATATCAGTCAATTGCTTTCACAGTGCCCTGGCATTTTTACTCTTTCAAAGCTCTGGGCAATATAAATGATTTTTCCTGAAATGACAACTCCTGTTGGCACGGTTTCTCCCTGCCATTCCAAGTTGGCTCATTGCAGCAAGCCTTGCTGACATGATGGTGCCGCCTTCCATCTGCCTTCCAGCCCAACAGTTCCTGCCTTATTGCTCTTTCAAATCTCACTATCCTACCCCTGTGTTTCAGTGGGCTCTGGAATGTTCCCTACATCAGCAGTGTTTACATGGTGAAAGGTAAAGCCCTACGATCGGAGCTTGACGAGGGAGATCTCTTCCACGGTGGCAAGCTGGATGCTGACATGGCTTTCTGCCACAACGTGCGGAATCAGGTCAGTAGAGGAGGGGGATGCTGGCAGGGGAGAACTGCACACCAGTGTGGAGGTGACAAGATTAAGTGGTTTCAAGTCATTCAGCTCTGTTGGGGTACGGGGCAGGATGAAGCAGCATTGCTGAATCCTGTGCAGGCTTGGAACAGTAAAGGATTTCTGTCTTGCTGTGAAACCACACAGAGCCAGGGACTGCTAAATGCAGATAAAATTTTGGTTCATGGGCCTAGTCAGGTCTGTTCTAAAAAGGGACAACAGGGTTAAGAAGAAAGAACCAAATCTTACAGCAGCTGACCTGCTTTCAGCCCTGGCTGGTGGTAGGCACAGAATTACCAACTCTGGTTATAACCCTTCAAAGTTTATCATATCCAGAATGAAAAGTCCACAGGCAAAAAAGGAAGAGATGAGCACTTGAGCAGAGCCATCATCACTGGGAAATTGTTCGCTGCTTTAATTTCACAGTTGCTCACAAAAAATGTGAGATGTGAAAACAAAACTTGATTGTTCTCTCTGTTCTGCAGGGAGTCTTCATGTACTTGACAAATCGACATCAGTTTGGACACATACTGTCTCTGGAGAATTACCAAACAAGTCACCTCCACAATGACCTCTGGCAAATATTCAGCAACCCTGAGGTGAGATAACCTGCCTGCTCTGCAGGCTTGGCAGGCTGTGTGGGATGTGAAGATCTGACGGCCAGCTTCACCAACAGGGAAGGTCCAGACTGTGTGTGATTCATAACATCTGGATTTTCAAAGCATTTGAAGTACTGTGGCACCACCGCGTGACTTTTGTTTGCCCTTCTAACCAAGCCCCTCAGATGTGACTTTTTGCTTTTAATTGTAGGACTGGAGAGAAAAGTACATCCATGAAAACTACACAGCAGCTCTGAAAGGGAAATTGGTAGAAATGGTAAGAAAACATTGCTCGTATCCATCAAAATGAGAGAACACTTGTGTTATCACTGTTGTCATTTGCACAGCTCAGCATGACCTTGTAGTCGTTCAAATGCAGAGGAAACGTGACCTTGAAAGTATTTTTAGAGCAAAATCATTATTCTGGAAGTCCATCTCCAGCTCTGTAAGGTGGAAGTAGGACACATCAATCAGAAGACAAACTTCTATCCTTGATGTTGTAGTCTCTTTCCACTTAATCTGACCCTATATACAGTCAGTTTAGTCATATTCCTTTTGCCTCAAGCACTTGTCCTTATTTCTGCTGCTCTCACCTGTCCACGTTCTGCAGCCCTGCCCGGATGTGTACTGGTTCCCCATATTCACTGACACTGCCTGTGATGAGCTGGTGGAAGAAATGGAGCATTATGGCAAGTGGTCCACAGGTGACAATACGGTAAGAAAAACAGGAGCTGTTTAATTTCCAGGTGACAACTTTGTCCTTATATGTTTGGTGACAGTAGCACCTCCTCTAGGAAGGCCTTAGATCCTGCAGCTAAACCAGGAAACTGGCCTCAATACTGCTAATTTTCCCCTTAATTTACTCCATGGTTTTGCACATGCTCTTGAATGTTAATTAACTTTTCTGAGTCCTTATACTGTCCACCAGTGTGACAGTGTTCAGCCCTTCAGGGTTTAATGATTGTTTGAAATGAGCTTATTGTGCTGAAAATCCTGATAAGTGAACTTCATATGTATTGGTAATTACCAGAAAAAAAGTGCTTTTTGTTTGTGAAGTCCAAGGTGCCCATCCTCATTGGTTTTTTTGTGATTCAATTTCAGGACAGTAGAATACAAGGAGGATATGAGAATGTCCCAACTATTGATATCCACATGAACCAAATTGGCTTTGAAAGAGAATGGTATAAGTTTCTTCTGGACTATATTGCACCCATCACTGAGAAACTGTACCCGGGATACTATACCAAGGTAGGTAATACCATGGCATCAAAACTCGTGGTCAGCTCAGCACCTGCTGCAATAGCAGCTGTGTGAAAGGGCTACTAGAATCCTCTTGCAATATGTGTACTGTTTACTGGTATGGAGGACTAATGCTGAACTATGACTTGAAGTGTATGCATCAGAAAATACAGTTTTCCAGTAACACTTTCCTGTGTTATTGTGGCTGTTCTTAGCAGTGAGGTGCAATTTACAAATGACACCTTATCCCACAGCTCAGTAACCACGAGCTACTGCAGCTCTGCAACAGATGCTCTCTCTTTTCTTCTCTCCTGCAGACTCAGTTTGAGCTAGCCTTTGTGGTCCGCTACAAACCTGATGAGCAGCCTTCTCTAATGCCCCATCATGATGCTTCCACCTTTACCATTAACATTGCTCTGAACAGGGTTGGAATAGACTATGAGGTAAGTTTGCCAGCGTGTTGGGTATGAAGCACAGCCTTCCAGGCACAACATTCCTTATTGGCTTCTTTACACTGAAGACTGTGGTTAACGACTGGGTTATGTTAGGGGACTTTTGAGCATGTTAGGGTACAATGGATTCCCCAGCTCCCTTCTCGCACTTTCTGAAGAGCTGCCAAGAGAAGGCAGAGACCCATTTCCTTAGGTGATTTAACCAAGCTGATGTGTCTCTTGGTCTGTATCTCTCAGGGAGGAGGCTGCCGGTTTTTGCGCTACAACTGCTCGATTCGAGCTCCACGAAAAGGCTGGACTCTGATGCATCCAGGACGGCTCACCCACTACCATGAAGGTCTTCCAACCACCAAAGGAACCCGTTATATTGCAGTGTCTTTTATTGACCCCTAGAGCCATGCTTCACAGGAAGGACCTTTCCCTGGCCCCGCTCACTGCTGACTTTGAGTGGAAACAGGGAATGCTGCAGAGAGTTTCTAAGGCATTGATCAAAGCTATTTGGATATTGATTTTTTTAATCAATGTTAAGACTCCACTACTGGAAGATCTCCCTCTCTGATACTGCAGGTCATATCTAGGAATGTTGCTGTAGAATTTGGAAGGAGATTTTGTGCCTTCATTTTTGATTCTGCTCTTCATCAGCTGTGTCTTGGAAATGCGATTTACTTGAACCTTCATGGCTTGGTTGGCTTTACAGAAATGCTTTCTTGGACTGGAAATCCAGCTCTTTGGAAGCAAGTCACAAGCTTTCTCTCCAAGTAGCTGGAATCTCTTTTTTATATCCACAGCATATACGGGACACTAGAAAATCATTTCTGGATAGTATACCAAACATAAACAATCAGGGAGCTGGCTCCAGGAGTCATAACAGCTACATGTCATACCAGATGAAACTCAGTAGTAAGAGCCTGAAGATCATCTGCATCCTTACCTCTTCACAGTCTTTGGAAACACATCACAGAGTTCAAAGCAGCAGCAATGGCAGTATAGTTGTTTTGTGTTAGTTAATGAGGGTCCACTAATTATCTCTGGGATTAGTCTGAAGATATATATATAAAAAAAATATAGCCTCCCTAACTCCTGTTACCGCAGTTTAAAGGGAGCATTCTAAGCCAGGCAAAGGGGAGGGTTGACAACAAGTTGAACAGCCACGAGGGCTTCACTGCTGCTCAGATCAGCTCTATCCATGTTGAGATCTTCAAAAGCTCTAATGGTGAGATAACAATCCTGAGGCCTCACTGATCTTTGGCCTCGTTCCACTTCTCAGTGATTATTTGGGTAGTTCCCTTTTGCTTCCAGCTTGTTTGAGCCATGGCTGTAGGAGAACTATTTTTTGGTACTTAGAGGAAATCATTATTGGTTATTTCTATTATTTGAGATTGCAAACCAAAGCACCCCACTGCAGTGGGGTTGAGACCAATAGAAATGGGTTGGTGAGCGCTGAGAGGTTGTGGCAAACCAATAGGGCTAAAAAACTGCCTAGAATAGAGCTGTGGGTGGAGGGGAAGCAGGGCGAAGCCTTTGTATTGCCGCCTGTGAGAGACCTGCTCTGCTTTTTAGACGCCCTTCTGTGTCTGAAGGCTGGTTTGTTTCACAGGCGGTCCGTTCACATCAGGATTGGGGTGGACCCACAGGGCTGCGTTCTGAGGGCTCTTTAGGCTCTCTTTAATGCTGCACACCCACATGTGCCCAGGGGAGAAAAACAGTTGAAAATGGTAAAAATCCGCGCTAACCGAAACCCGTAACGCCTCATGCTATAACCAAATGAAGGGACTTCTTAGGGTAATGGTTGAGAAAGCATCAACGTGGTGTATGTATTTATTTAGCTTTTTTTTTTTTTTTTTTCCTCCCCCACTTATTTCGTTGTGCTTTTCCTCTGCCCGACATTGTGATCGGAATCCGCGCGGAGCCGTTTCACAAACAGATTCCAACCGGGATGGGGGGGGAAGGGGGAAAAAAATTCGCATTAAACTATTCCAAAACGCTCAGTGGCTGTGTTTCTTTAGCGGGGCCGTTCCTCGGTACTACAGCTCCCGAAGCGCCCCGGGGCACAGCACGCCCGCCCAGGGGGCGGCGCCGCGGATTAAGATGGCGGCGCTGCGGGAGCGGCTGTGAAGGTGAGCGTTGGCGCCAGGGATGAGTGTGGGGGTGGAGGGGCGCCGCTGCCCGTTCTGAGGTGCGGCCGCGCCGTGGGACGAGGCGCTTCCCGCCTTTTTTTTTTTTTTGGCGCGCGCCCGCCGCTCTGTGAGGGCTCTGTGAGCTTGAGGCCTACTCGCTCCGTCCGCCTCTGTCGCAGGGAGGACGAGTGGATTCGGCGTGGCGGAAAGAGCTGAGGGTGAAAACGGAGAAACGGAGCTGTTCGCGTTCCGGAGGGACTCGAGTTGACCATGTCCGGCTTGTGAGAGCGAAACACATCCTGAAAAGTAAGCGGGGCGGGAGGGAAGGATCCCTGGTGGGCTGTGCCGTGGAAGTGAGGAGGTAAGGTGGGCTTTTTTCTTTCTAGATGTCTGAGCATGAGAAGTAAATCATTTCCTGTCGAATGATCTCTAGGTTGTGTATTATGTAGTTTTCAGTCGGTGTCTGCTCATTAGGTGGCTGTCTCCCTGTCTCTCAGTAGATACCCCACCTTTTTCAGTATATATTTTAGACGTGTATGTACTGTAATGATGTAGACAGTGGGATTGAGAGCACAATGCCATGGATGGGCTCTGGCAGCCTGAGCTGGTGGGGAGCACCCAGCCCATGGCAGGCGTTGGAACTGGGTGATATCTGAGGTTCTTTCCAGCCCAATCATTCTATGATTATATTGGACACTTGGTTGTGTGGCTGTCAGGCCTCAGTGAGCCCCCTTTTCCTTACTGATTTTTTTTCCCTGCAGCGCAATGTCCCTGTTGTTCACTCGTTCCAAATCAATAGTTGCAGTGAAGAAGGATAAAAGACACATGGCTGAGGTAAATGCTTCTCCACTCAAACATTTTGTCACTGCAAAGAAGAAAATCAATGGCATCTTTGAGCAGCTGGCTGCATACATCAATGAGAGTTCCTCATTCCTGGAGGGTAAGCTGAGCTGAATGGTCCTTTGCCTGCACGTGGTTCCCAAGGCACGCATCAGAACCCTCATTTATTTATAAATACGTCTGTCTTTATGTCTCAGTATTTGTATGAGGGACTGACTGAAAATTATTTTATTGAATTTGTATTTCAAAGCTGACTTAAGGTGGTAAGTTATGAAACCCAGCTAGTTAGTGGGCTACTTTCTGTTGTTGGAGAAGGTTGTTTCTGTGTGTGTGTTGTGTACTATTTTTTTTAAATGAACCATTTAAGGCTCTTTTGGTTGTGTGCGTATAATCCTTTCTTTTGGTTGTGTGCATATAGTCCTTTCAGTATTCTTGCCTAGACACGTCATTGCCAGTGACATGGAACATATACAGTAATTGGCTTTACAGCTTACGATGCAGAGAGAAGCTTTTTAAGGGTGCTGGAATGTTTGAAGTGTTGG
Organism: Lagopus leucura; assembly: GCF_019238085.1. NCBI lineage: Eukaryota > Metazoa > Chordata > Aves > Galliformes > Phasianidae > Lagopus > Lagopus leucura. Next base: position 988,661 of record NW_024962286.1, read on the forward strand.
ATGCGTTCTGCTTAAAGCAGTCCTGAGGATAAGAATGGTTATTAGGTACAGGAAGGAGACTGGCAAATAAATGCTGGTGGGTGTAACTGCATACTTCAGCATGACCTGTCTGAACTTTGGGATACAGATAAGCATTTGGTTGTGTGTGTTAAATTGTGGGGAGATGTTTCACCTAGTACTGAGGCAGATCGCTTCAGGGATTCAGAGGCATGATGTATTTTGATTTTTAGAAACACACAAGAATGCAGAGCTTGATCCTGTCACCACAGAAGAGCAGGTACTGGAAGTCAAAGGCTACTTGTCAAAAGTCAGTGGCATTAGTGAGGTGCTGGCAAGGCGACACATGAAAGTGGCTTTTTTTGGAAGGTAAGTCACGTGCTTACATTGGCTACACTCCCTACTTGGTAGAGAAACTTGCATCTTTAGGATCATAGCCAGTAAAAAGTATTTATAGAAGCATTAGTGCTCCAGCTTCTGCATGCAACGTGTGGCAGATGTCCCTAGTGCCAGTACTTGTGTAAATGGGACTTAAATATTGTAGAACATAGACTTTTGGAAGAAGTTTTAAAAGAAAAAATGGAATTTTTTTTTAAGTTGTTAATACTTCTGGAGCTGCTTTGATTTAGATGGCTTATTGTTTGTAACATCAAAAAAGTACCTAAATAGCTCAGGAGCCCAGCTATGCTATTCTTTAATCTTGCTTCAGGACAAGCAATGGAAAAAGCACTGTGATAAATGCCATGCTATGGGACAAAGTCCTTCCTTCAGGAATTGGACACACCACTAATTGTTTCCTGCGTGTAGAAGGGACCGATGGTCATGAAGCTTTCCTACTTACTGAAGGCTCAGAGGAAAAGAAGAGTGTTAAGGTACAATTTCCTTAAGCATAAGGTATAGGAGAAGAGCTGTGTTCCAGTACCAGAAAAGGAAAATGAAAGCACTGTGAATAGACTTTTAACAGTTCAGGGTTATATTCATTGAAGGAGCAGAGATCAACAGCAGGTTTTCAATGAGTGTAGGAAGGGAGGAGTGAAGCAAGCTATGGCATGAGACTTCATTGTATGTGGAAGATGATATGTTGTGATTGTGCTAATAGGGAGTTGGAATGATGCCTCAGGAAGTTCAGCTCTGGATGGCTGACCAAAGTTACAGTCTTCCTGATAGTTCCTCAGCCTTATTCTTATAGACGCTTTTTGGGTGGTTGTCTTCTGGCTGGGGAAACACGTGGTGTGGGAAAACTCTTGGGAGATAATTCCAAGTTGGGTTTTATCTTAAACTGTCTGTGACCAATTTTGGGGGGAGATAATTGTCTTAGCATATGGGAAATGTTATAGATATATAAAACTTTCATTTTTAGACAGTAAACCAGCTGGCTCATGCCCTCCATCAAGATGAGCTTCTGAATGCTGGCAGCCTAGTCAGCGTGATGTGGCCCAATTCCAAATGTCCTCTCTTAAAGGATGACCTGGTGCTCATGGACAGGTGACAATATCTGTCTTTCTTTTTCTCTTTACCACACATTTCTTTGTATTCAAATATAAATTTAGCAGACGTCAATGTTGTTTTAATCTGAGACAGTGACCAAAGTCCTTTCCTGCAGTTAACAGCCACAGTTTATCTTGATTTGTCCTTTTTAGTTTGCAGTCTGCAAACTAAAACCTCAAAGCAGTGTGGCTCTAACACAGAAAATAATGCCCTGTATAGCTGAAACAAGTCTTGTATGAACTTTTTAAAACATGTTTTTGAAATTTCACCAAAATAACGTTGTTTCTTCTCTTTCTGCTCTTAGCCCTGGCATTGATGTAACCACAGAGCTGGACAGTTGGATCGACAAGTTCTGTCTAGATGCTGATGTATTTGTTCTGGTGGCAAATTCGGAATCAACGTTGATGCAAACTGTATGTTCAAGTTCACTTGATAGTGGGCAGTGAATTTGGCTGGAAGTTGAAACGTGTTGACAAATTAATTTAAGAGATTGTGTTCCATTTTGCACAGGAGAAACAGTTCTTTCACAAGGTGAACGAACGTCTGTCTCGACCCAATATATTTATTTTAAATAACCGCTGGGATGCATCTGCCTCTGAACCAGAGTACATGGAAGAGGTTTGTGATTTAAATTCCTTCTCTTTGCCTGGAGTCCATATAGAAACCATTTTGACTCTTGTCCTTGTGTGTAGAACCATAAAGTGTTAGATATTATTGTTTTTTTTATTATTGTAGTGTGGAAACTAGAGGGAGGATAGGCTAGTGATCACAGCATGGCTCTGGAGATTTCTAAAGTGGAAATAAGAACTTCACCGGGCAGTTTGTAAGTTAGGTGACTTGGATGACTTCTGGAAGATTTTATAGACTGCAAGGTTGTTTTCTTATTCTTTCATATTAGTAGCTTAGACCAGCAGAGGGCATCTGAGTGCCTGATCTGATTTTTGAGATGGAGCTTAAAGTGGCTGTAACTGCACGTGGAGGTGTTCCTGTTTGTCCCTCAGGTGCGTCGGCAGCACATGGAGCGCTGCACCAGTTTCCTGGTAGATGAGCTGGGTGTGGTGGATCGAGCACAGGCAGGGGATCGAATCTTCTTTGTGTCAGCAAAAGAAGTGCTGAATGCCAGGATTCAGAGGGCTCAAGGGATGCCAGAAGGAGGTGAGGAAAGCTAACAGAGCCTTTCTTATAGCAAAGGAAATAAGAGAATATCTTGTTTCACAAATAGGCAAAACTGAATTTATTAAAAATATCAAATTCTTAAGAGAGCAGACAAAATAAAAGAGAATGAATTGGCTGCTTTTTCTGCATTGGCTTCAGGGTAAAGCAGGAGTATATCCTAATGTCCAACATCTGAATGCTTTCTGAAAACCTAATTGGTTGTTTTGTACCTTCCTACTCTCAGGTGGAGCATTGGCAGATGGTTTTCAAGTGAGAATGTTTGAGTTTCAAAACTTTGAGAGAAGATTTGAGGTGAGTGTTAAGTGTTGTAGCATCCCATTTAGTCCTGAAGCCTCCCATCTTACTCCTGAAAGGCCGGGGAGTGGAGCTTATGTACATGGAGTGGCAGCACACTTAGGAAATAGACAAGTTGTGTTAGTGTATTTCTGCCTGCTGCTAATCTTGGCTGCCTGTTGTGTACAGGAATGTATCTCCCAGTCAGCAGTGAAAACAAAATTTGAGCAGCATACAGTGAGAGCAAAGCAGATCGCAGAGGATGTTCGTCTCATCATGGATTCAGTGCATGTTGCTGCCCAGGAACAGCGGTGAGGAGATGCTGATGCTCGGTGCTTTCATGACACAAGCTTGCACTTAGAGAGAAAATTAAAGAGTATGAGCATTTAAAATGCAAAGGAAAAATGTGGAAATATTGGGAGAGGAGCATCCTTTTTATCCTGTGTGCTGTGTGTATGCAATGCACTGTAGATATTGGTACACTTGGTTCTTGGGTTGGAGAATGTCTTTTGTCTGGAGTTCCAGGTGTTTGCAGATCAGAAATGTGCTTATCTGGCTTTGCCATGGATACCTTTTTTTCAGAGTTTATTGTCTGGAAATGCGAGAGGAACGACAGGAACGTTTGGGTTTTATTGACAAACAGCTGGAGCTCCTCACTCAAGACTACAAGCGGAAAATCAAACAGATCACAGAAGAAGTGGAGAGGCAGGTGAGGAGGGGCTGCAGAAAAAGAGAAGGGATTGTCTGAAAGAGCTGCCAGTGTGGTGAGAAAAATGCAAAGTGCTGACAGGTCTGAGGGGGTAGAAATGTGGGAGATACAGATGGGAAGAGAAGAAATGCTTTCAGAAGCAGGGTTTGTTGTTTGTTTGCTTTCCTTGAGGCAATAAAAGGAAAAGTGGAACACCTGGGGGTAACTTTCAGGGAGACTCACAAGATGCTTTAAATGAGCAGTATGGTAACTTTGTCCTGTGGCTCCTTCTCCAGGTATCCAATGCAATGGCAGAAGAAATCAGGCGGCTTTCAGTGCTGGTAGATGAATACCAAGCAGATTTCCATCCTTCTCAAGTCGTTCTTAAAGTTTACAAGAATGTAAGTCGTGTTTGCTTCTTGTAGATTGCTAACAGCTTCTGAGCCGCCCTGTAATTAGTCAGCGGGCTCTGAGTCAGTAATTACACCAGCTCTTGGAGACACTTAACATTCTTCCAACTAGGAGGAACTGAGTTTTTAATATTGCAAAGTGTCTTCTCTTAAATTTTGTTTTGCACTGGGGTAGCTTCTGTGAAAAATGGTGTGTTAAAAAAGGAAGGAAATTATCTTTAAAACTAACCTCAGCATTAAACAGACACATGTATGGTGTATTCCATTATGTACCTCAAACAAAACCTTTCCAGTCTACAGCATACTTGTGAGATTGCATGGTTTTTTCCTCTCCTCCACTGAAGGAAGGAGAAAAATGAAACTGATGTTAGAAGAGTGGGCAGATGGAATGCATGCTCTTGCTTTGGAAGCTTTTTTTAACTGGGAAGCTCTAGCACCTGCAACTTACGTCTTCCTTTTATTTAATCTCAGTAACCCTTCTCTGTTTGTCAGGAGCTCCATAAACACATTGAGGAAGGCCTGGGCCGTAACATGTCAGATCGTTGTTCCAATGCAATCACAGCTTCCCTGCAGACAATGCAGCAAGAAATGATAGGTCAGTTCTGCAGGCAATATTACCCTTCGTTCCTGTTACTGTAATGCAGAATAACTAGGTGGATGTCCTGGGTTTCTTATTCCTCTGATGGTTGTTTGCAGGTGGCATTGTCTTAGTTTCTATCATGATTAGTAGCACTTATATGTAGAGCATGAGTTATTCCTGCTTTTTCCTCTCTTTGGCTAAACTTGTTCAGTGCATTAGTAATGAATCTAATCAATCAGCTTAATCCTTTGTTAGTGAGAGAGAAGCACTTTTAGAATTGGCCTCCTGTTTTTCAAGCTGTTGATAAACTGTACACTATAGCTACCTTTAGAGATTTGGGAATGCCCATGGAAAGGCATCCTTCTGAATATGAATTGACTGCATTGCAACTTGCTTGGCTTCATGAAATTCAAGATACTCACAAAAACAGCTGCAGAGGATGGAACAACCAATATCCGTTCTGATTATGGAATGCAAGTCCAGTTAATTACTGTGAACTCAATTTCCTATTTTCTGAATGAGTTTATGTTCTGTTCTTGCAGATGGCTTAAAACCACTGCTTCCACTCTCCCTGCGAGGCCAGATAGACATGTTAATTCCCCGGCAGTGCTTCACACTCAGCTATGATCTGAACTGTGATAAGCTTTGTGCTGACTTCCAAGAAGACATAGAATTCCATTTCTCTCTTGGATGGACGATGCTAGTGAACAGATTTTTGGGACCAAAGAATGGCCGGCGGGCCTTGATGGGCTATAATGACCAGGTAAGGTAACTTAGTGGTCAGGGGTCAGTGGGTATTGGTAACTCCAGGGCCTGCTGAACAGTTTTTGCTGGGAAGGGCAACGTCTTGCATTCTTTTATTCTGTACTCTGTTTTTGTTTCCTTTGTTTTTCTCCATGCTTTTCTAATTAGATTCAACGCCCTTTAACACCAGCAAATCCCAGTCTGCCTCCTTTGCCTCAGGGTTCTATGACCCAGGAAGAACTCATGGTGTCGATGGTCACTGGACTGGCCTCATTAACTTCCCGAACTTCCATGGGGATCATCGTGGTTGGTGGCGTGGTGGGTTGACAATCTGAGGAGCATCTAGATAAATAACCTCGGGGTGCTAGCGTCGAGTCACTGCAGAGACCTGTAGATATTTCCAGTTCACAGATAGCAAAACACTTTCTGTGTGCAAATAGAAGATAAAACGTCAAGCATAATTTTGCACAATAGTTACGTAGGGAACCAGAGGTTTTGTGAAGATAAAAGCCTTTCAAATTGTGTTATAAAATCGGGTATTCTTGTGAGAATAGAAAGAAAAATGTATTTTTCCTGTTGACTGAGGACTAGGAACTGAGGTTGAAGTTGAGATTTCTGCTTAGATCCTCTGATGATGCATACCTTCCTACCTGGAACAGGAGGAGAGCACTTAATTATAGATGCTCTAATTTCTTTCATGTACAATCAGCACTGCCTACTTTTCTATCTTGTGGAAAAACAAGAGAATGTTGTCTCCCAAAACTGCAGAAGAAAAGAGTAATAGAGGTTTAACTCGAGTTGTATGGTAACTAGTTTCTTTTCTACAAATAACACGAAGCTTCTCCAGTAAGTTCCTTACCTCTGTGCTTTCTCAGAGCGTGTGGGGGGTGGATGATTTGTCAAAAGGAAGATGGTTCCCTAAAAATGGTTTTTCCTTCAGAAACAAGAATTCTGTGAGCTAGGCCAACTTCATTTGTGCATGTAAAGGTGACTTTAATGACCTGGAGAAGTTAACCTGCAGGTATTCTAAGTGTGTAAGCTGAACATTCGTAGCAAGCTGTCTGATCAGTGAAACTACTTGCAGGTCAGGGTTGTTGTTGGAGGTTTCTGGCTAACTCTCATGTGCTTAAAGTACAGGTGCACCATTGCTAGGAGGCAGCATCACTTCTAATAGAGCTGTGTCATCTGTTTTCCCCTGTGCTTGTTTTAGGTTTGGAAGGCTGTGGGCTGGAGGCTGATTGCTCTCTCGTTTGGTCTTTACGGGCTGCTTTATGTGTATGAACGCCTCACCTGGACCACAAAAGCGAAGGAGAGAGCTTTCAAACGGCAGTTTGTAGAATATGCTGGAGAGAAACTGCAGCTTATTGTCAGCTATACAGGATCTAATTGCAGCCACCAAGTCCAACAGTAGGTTGCCTATATTTACCTAACATCTTTATCTGAATTCTCCTGTTGTTTTTTTTTTTAATTACTGTTTTTTGCTTTGTTTGTTTAGGGTGATATTGCTTCTTAAAGCAAGATATCTGCTCACTGAACTCAGGACTAAAAAATATAATAATACATGTGTTTTAAAGAGAATGCTGTGGGTTACTTTGTTGGTTTTCTTAATAAACATGGTGTCCTATGTGGGTATTTCTAAAGCTCTAGTCTTAGTACTTCAGTCTCTCATTTCTCTGACAGTTCTAACGTGTTCTTGTGCAGAAGGGAAAGATGTTTGCATCTGAGTCAGTGTCATCACCACTCATCGAAGGCATTTATTCCTTGAATTCTGTGTTTCATTCTTACTTTACACTGTTCTTCCCGTTTCACAGAGAGCTTGCTGGAACGTTTGCTCAGTTATGTCAGCAAGTGGATGTTACACGGGAGAATCTTGAGCAGGAAATTTCTGCCATGAATAAGAAAATTGAAGTTTTGGATTCACTGCAGAGCAAAGCAAAATTGCTGAGGTGAGATTTTCTTACTACACAAACATCTGCATATAATTGGTTTTCGTGTGGTTGCTCCAAGATGCTCAGATGAGGGTGCACCTCTGAGGGCAGCCCTTCTTTCATCATAGTGTTTGATTTGCAGACATCAACATCTTTTTGTATTGTGTTCCTTTTTAACGTTACATGGAAAACAATTTTCTGCAATGTATTAAAATGTCTGGTAGAAATATCAAAACAATACTCTGCAGCCTCGAGTAGAAAGAAAAGTCACTTAGATTATTGGGTGAGAAAGGATATTGGGGTTGGTGAGCAGTGCTTTTTGTTATTTTAACCCGTTAGAAGAAGGAGAGATGCTCAGCCCATGTACTCTGAACAGTCATTTTAAATCTTTTGTCTCATAAAAATCCCATTTCCTTCTTTCTTTCAGTTAGTACAAAATTACAGTTCTTGTCTGTTTACCAAAATGTACAGTCCTCTACTCCTGCAAACTTTTCCAGGCAATTAGAAAATCATCTAAAAAGTCTCACCCTTGCCATTGCACAGATTTGAGTCTGATGTTTGTCTTCACTCTGCAAAAGCTGTTGGGAATAATTTTTTTAACATACCTTACCCACACAAATAATAAGACCAGTTTAAAGCTGTGACCAAGATCTCACTATGAGCCTTGAAGCTGGGGATTGTTGGCAGGATGGTGTTCCTGACCTGAAGGAGACAAGGAATAGTAGCAGCCTTTTGGAAAGGACCCCCTTGGCATTCCTCTCCATGCCTTGCTGTGGAGTAGTCTTATTCGTGTTTCTTTCAGATTGCCTTGGGAAGAATGATTTTATTCACCTAACAGAGACTTCTTGTCTTTCCAGGAATAAGGCGGGTTGGCTCGATAGTGAACTTAACATGTTCACACATCAGTACCTGCAGCAAAGCAGATAGTGTGGGAAGAGGAGAAAAACAACGCTGTTTCCCTTCAGTGCTCCTTCAGTTACTGCAGAGAATATGGTGGGTGATGGAATCCCTAAAGGGAATGAGCAAAAGGCTCCTGCCAGTTTCCAGTTGCTGTGTGAACAGTAGGATTCAGCATCCTTGTTTTGTGTCCCACCTTTCAACACTAGCTGTTGCAGCTCTTCTTTTCCTGCTTAGGAGAACAAGCTACATTGGAAGGAATGTGTGCTTTGTACATTTACAGGGGGCTTCTAAAATCAAAATGAAGTACAGTAACAGTGAATTCTATAAACAAGTGTTCATCAGTTTAAAAGTTACTCTAACACATCGTTTTTTATGGAGTCGTTCATCTTACTACATGAAGGTGGAGCTTTTGGCTTCAAAGCCCCAAGTTTATGTATGTGACAAGCAGCTGTTTTTCTAAACAGCAATCTTATGCACACAGAACAGTTTCACAGCACTTTCGTAGCCTGTGCAAACCTATCTCCTAGCTTCTTCTTCTGTTATTGTACAACGTGGCAGAGATCTGCTGCACTGTTTATTTTCATGGACAGGTTTATTTTTGTCAGCACGTTTAAACCTGTGAACAAAACTTAGTTCTCTTCCAGAGCAAAAGGGACTAAGATTTTTGCTTTGGTACCTTTATTGTCTTCTGAGTTAATTTCTTCCTCTTCAGAGCTCTTCAGTAATGCAATCTGGCTCATTTCACATTGTAGGCAGCTAATTTGCAAAGCCATAGCAAGCTGCTATGAAGGAAGTGGTGATGATAATTAACAGTTTGTTGAAGAAGGAAATTAGGAATGAGAAGATGAATCAGTTGACAGATTGCCTTGTGAGACAGGCTGATGAATGTGGGGTTTGGTAATTGCACAGCAGTGTTTCTGGAAGCAGGCCTTTGGAATTCCATTACCATTAGCTGGCCATGAGGGCAGCACAGGGATCACACGCTGTAAGAGATTTCACTTCACGTAGAGTTCCCGTAGGATGATCCAAGTCCATGCAGTAATGAGATCTGTTTCTGTTAAAAGTGTGAGGATGATGATAGAGACCTATCCTTCCTATTTAATGCTGGGGTAAGAATGGGTTAAGTCATTTTTTTCTTCTCCCAGATGTCTTTTATTTATAAATAGATGAAATTAATTGAGTTTTGCCCTGAAACAATTCTTAATTTTGATTATGAGACTTGGGCATTGTGAGGACTGGAGCCTCTTCCTTCTGGAATTGATAACAGAAGAATTCCCACTGATTTCAGTAGTAGCAGGATCAGGTTCCTGTGCTGTAAGACTTATTTTCCACTTGGTGGATATGTACTTTACCACATTTTGGGAATGATCTTTACATAGCCCACAAAATGTCTCTCCATAATCCAGAATTAATCCTGCATTTCTGGGGTTAGTGTCAACCTAAATCTGTTCAGAATCAAACACTGGAGAATATGAATTATCTGTGAGCAAGTGACAGCTGAATTTGGGAGTACTAAGGTGCTTCTTTTTTGTTCTATTATACAACAGTGAGATTTTCCACTTGAAAATGGAATCAGCTAGCCTTAGGATTCCTCATTCATGCTCAGGTATGAATATATGTGCCTGTGTCACGTTCTCTGCTCCATGTGAGGTTCCAGAAAGAAGCTGCCTGACACTCAAGGAAAGAATAGTGAAGTGGCAGTAAGTACTTCAGGCTGTGTTAAGATTTGCAGTAAGACTTGAATTATCTTGGTTACATTGGAGCTGGCAGACTCTCATTGTGACCCTGAAAGGCAAGAAGCAAACGCAGCTTTCACTTTCAGAGGACAGCTTTGAATTCAGCCCAAACCAAGAAGCTATTTCCATCAGAGAGCACTTCATTGGCTGTGTTCAGTTTCCTCAGGGAGCCACCAGTACACAAGTGTGGTTTGGATCAGAACTGAGAATGGCTGAGAGAGAAATGTGAGTCCTTGCCTTTGGTGTTGTGTTCTCTGGGCTTGTAGTGTTGAAGTATGCTAGAGCAAGTGGCACTGTGGGCTATTACTCTGAATTCACACAATACCTACAGCAGAGCTCTTTGTCTCCAGGCTATTACATACACATTTATAACAAGCAGTGTACAGTGCTGAGTTAAAACATGAAGCAGATCCCTGATAGAACAGGAAACTGCCAGTTCCAGGCAGAAGGAGATGATGTATTGGTCAGCAACTCTTGACTACCTGAAGTACCAACCTTGCCCTTGGAGACGTGCTGCTAGATCTCAGCAGGCCTTAGAGGAAGTTGATCAGTGAGCTGATCTTCAGAGCTGGGGTCAGATTGGTGAAGGCAAAGAGATTGGTGTGTTCTCAGAACGCGGTGTCTTGGCAGTGCGTGTTTGTGGCGCTGCTCAGATGTTGGTGATGGAGGTGCTCTCACTGTAGTGCTAACAGATAGAACAGAGGAAAGAACTGCCTGGATTTTGTAAGAAGTAAAACTGCTAACATGGGAGATAATTGTTGTTCAAGTGCATCTGTAACCCTGTCAATAGCAGCTGGGTGATCACGAATCAGACTTCTAACAGAAAGACCTTCCAACACAGTACTTCTTTAATTCAGCTTGGTGGAGGAATGAACACTATTAGCAAGGAGGTTATCTTCTGCTTTTCTTTAGAAATAATAAACTAATCCTGGGAATTTAGGTACTTCTAAAAGCAGTCTTCCCCAAGCTCTTATTTAAGGGCAACAGCTCAGTGCACTTTATCTTGTTGCTGCTATGTACCTTCATTGTGTTATGTTGATGGAGCTCTTTGAAATACTCTTACCAGTGAGTTTTCTCTCTGCTGTATTTAAGGTGATAAATTTGCATGAATTATTCCTGTATCAATGCTGTAAAAGCAGTGGAAACCAAAATAAAAATGAATTGGAAAAAGTATTTCTCCTGCTGTGTTCTGTGTATCTTGATTCAAAGTCTGCAAGTGTAAGTATGATGCATTTGGGCCATAGAATGGTTGGAGCTGGAAGGGACCCTAAAGGCCATCAGGTCCAACCCTGCACTGAGCAGGGACTCCATCAGTGCTCACAGCCCCATCCCCTGACCTTGGGTGTCTGCACCTCCTCTCTGGACACTCTGTGCAGTGCCTCACCTCCCTTCTTCCTTATATCCAACCTGAGTCTCCCCTCTTTTAGCAGGAATCCGTTTCCCCATCCCATCTCCACACGCCCTGCTGAACAGTCTGTCCCCTTTTGCTTACAGCCCCTTTAGACACACGGGCCGCTCTCAGCTCTCCTGCAGCCTTCTCTCCTCTGTGCTGCACAGCCCCAGCTCTCAGCCTGTCCTCACGTTCCATCAGGGAGCATTGCTGTGGCCCTCCTCTCCATCTCTGCTGTACTGAGGACCCCTCATGTGGACGCAGAGCTCCAGGTGAGTCCTCCAGAGGGTGACGTGCTACTGCCGTGGGAAACTGCATACATGGTAGTGACCTTTAATCTGTTTTCACAGTGAAAAGAAGAGAGCGACGGTGCTGAATGATCTGAGGTTTTGACATTATGAAGATACACTAAAAATGTCAAGCCTGGCTCTGATTTCTCGAGAATATTCGAAGAAGTAACGTTCAGCAAATACTGCGTTAACAGACTGGCGGCGGTGAATCAGCATTCTCCGTTCCGGAAAAGGACGTTTCCAGCAAGAGGTTCTCACACTTAGCTGCTTTCTCCCTTCCTTGCCGCTTGGGGCCGCCGGTCGCGCCCAGCAGAGCATCAGCCGGGCTCTGCCTCCGCCCCTGTTTTGTCCCCGCCGGGAGGCGGAGCCGCTGTCCCCGCGCATGCCCGGAGGCCGCTGCGGGAACGGCGGAGGGTCCGGGGCTGCCCGGGGGAAGCCCGGAGCGAGGGCGGGGATTCCCGGCTGTGCGGCGCAGGTGGGCCCGGCAGCGTGGCGCGGGGAGGGTCAGAGCTCGCTGCTCCCACGCGGTGCTCTGCACGGGGCTGAGGGGGTTGTCGAGTCTACCGGGCTGGCCTCTTAAGAGGGAAGGGAAAGTAGCACCGCCCCAGTTTGTGCTGCCGGAACCGGGCCTGGGCAGCGCTGCGGAGCTGTTGCTGGAGATGCGGTTACTTCGTTCCCGAGGTGTAGCTCCCTTTCGCAAAATGTTGTAACTACAGCGCTTTCACAAGCTTCAGCCTTAGGCTTGTGCTCGGCAGCTTCATGTTGGTTGTGCGAAGAATGGGTCTCGTGTGGTAAATACCCTTCCAGAAAGTCCTGTGACTAATGTTAATTTCTGAATATGGGCTTTCTAATGAGCAACAATGAAGGGATGCTGTTAGCTCTGTCCTAGGAATACCATGAGAACTTTTGTTTTGCTTAAATCATCTCAAAGAAACATAGTGTCTCAAGACAGATATTTCTGTAAGGCATCCAGTTGTGCACCCTTCTTGTAACTGGAACAAAAACGTGCTGTGGGTTTTTCAATTATTAACACTCCTTCCTTCCCAACCCTCCCCCCCTGTTGTACAGTGTGTGTGTTTGGTTCCTAATGTTGCCAAGGTAACAAAAACAAATCAGATGAACTTTAGGAAAAGGTTTAGGGACCCTTTAGAACAAGAGGTCATAGGGAAACATAGTTTTACAGGAGCCCCTGACTAATAGCTTTTGCCAAAGACAGAGCATTTTGAAGTCTTCCTGCCTGGGGACTGTGGAGGACACTTTAGACTTTGTTTTGGCTGTACTAAAAGAGAAATACTCACTGTTTGTGTGTTGAGTGAGTGTCTAGGTATCATCAGACTGTGAATTCTGAAAATAAGTCTAAAGTGGATTCATGTATGATTGCTCTAGATATCTGAAACATCTTTCATCTGGTTTTCTGTGACATGTGACATTTCATGTTTACTGTTTTCCATGTCAGAGTTTCCTGCCTCTATTTAAATCATATGCCAGTCTCTGGGTAGAAAATACTTGAGTACATGTAGGGGTCAGAGATGTATGCAGCGGTGCTGGTTCTTAGCATAAAGAATTTTGAAGCTGGCTGATTTCTCAAACATAACGTTCAAAGATCAAGACTCCCAACAAACCCTGTGACTTTTATGAAAAGTCATCTGAAAGTGTTATGTTGTTTGTTTTTTTTTTTTTTTTTTCCCATGTCTGCTTCTTCAGTTCATACCTCCATTCATGCAGTTCACCCTTCCTCTGGCTTTATAGGAGGACACATCCATAGGATGGAGTCAGAGCACCTCAGGTTGCGTCAGGCCAACCAGGACCTTCTACAAAGGCTCAGAGTGAAGCAGGAAGAGATAAGAAAAAGTCTTCCCAGCAAGCCGCTTCTTCCAGCATCTCTTTGTAAAAGAGCAACTGCTGAAGCATCTGTCCCCTTGCCCAAGAGAGGGGTATGTGTTATGTCTGTGCTGAAAGTGCTGAGTATCAAATGGGCCTCATATGGTAGGTAGGCAGTAGCTCTGCTTGTAGGGGAGACACAAGAACGTGAAGCAGCTGGTGGAAAATGAAATATAGAGCCCATCTGAACAGTAGCTAGACCTTTGTTGCTTGTCTTCTTGTCTCAGATGTGTTCTCAGTGCAAAGAGTTCAGAGATCAGCTGCTGCCTGACGAATGTAGGATTTTTAACACGAGATAGGAAGGATTATCATGAAACAAAATCCTTTTGTTTCTTCAGAGCACAAAGGCTGAAACTTTGGCAGTTTCTCAGCTTGGGAATGAGCTGCCTTTAGTTATAAATGAATCCCTTTCTTATCGTCTCCAAACACTTAATAGTGATCTCATGGATAACATTAAGATTTTATGTTTTTCCCAACAGAAATTTAAGGGGTGAGTAGACCAGGCTGAGAGGCTGATGCTTCTCTTGCTGAGTAAATTGGCCTAATAAAAAATGCTTGTACTCTTAATGGTGCAATGTGGTAGAAGTGTCTTTATTCTTACAGAAGGAAAATCAAGTTGATGGTGTGTTCACACAGCACGATCCTGCAACGTTGGTGTCTGTGGAACCCAGAGCTTGCACAGCCAGAGCAGCCCTCTGTTCATCACTCAAACACAGCAGCAATGACAGAGGGGTGCAGCAACAAACGAGGATGCAGGAATCAGTTTTGCAATCCTGCTTTCCTGCTAAAGAGAAAAATCTTATACCTGTGCCTGCAGTCATTACATGTGAGAGAGAAACTTGTGGACTGGTTGGGGATAGCCATGCTCAAGGAAGTGCAGAGGAAGACTCCTTCCTTCTAGGACGTGAAAAGAACAGAAGACAGACCACTCTTCCACGTGGTTCCAGTGAGAAGAATGAGCTTAGGGGTCATTTGGACCCATCAGCAAAGAGAGTACAAAGTGAAGAGACCTCCAAGGAAGCCACAACACCTAAATCAATCCTGCTGACATCTCAGTCCAAAGAGTTGAAGGTAAGTGATGAAACCAAAGACTTGCTTGTTTTCATAAGTCAGAATGATGGGGGGAGGAGTCAAGAGAATGCTACATATAAAACATCAGTTCTATGAATTGAGAAGGCAGAGGGCTGTAGCAAATTGCTGTTAGTGCTATAGACAGATTTCAGCCTCAAACTAACCTGGTGCTGTCCTACTTGAACAACTGCTATTTATCTCCCTAGCTGTAGCTATGAATCTATGAATCTCATGCTAGATGTATAGAAGGTCTTCCTGGGTTTGTTTTGTTTTTTGGTTTTTTTCCCAGAAGGAAGCTGGTCGTGTGACTTTTCAAGCTGAGCCTGAAGAACACACTGTGCCTGTGAGTAGCTGGTCCGTGCGTCCGTTCCTGGGCTACGACTGGATTGCAGGTGAATCTTAAACCTGAAGCAAAGCTCTCAGCATGATGTGGTAATATCAAGAGTTAAAACATGATTTACCCTCCATTAGTACTGTAGTGTGGCAGAATTGCAGGCCTAGAGCCCGCAGAGCAGGGATCAGCAGAGGAGCTGAAGTTTTGTCAGCAGCGTTCCTCACCCATGACAAATGTGAACTGTGCTTCACTGAAATAGTGAAGTGGCAACTGTGTGAGAATCCACGCAGCGAATGGCAAAGGTTAGAGGGGTAGCAAGCAACCAAAAATGGATGGATGCATTGAGGAACCAAGCTCACAGCAGAAATCTCTGACTTAATATTGTGATGTTGTCTTCTCCTTATCCTCTTTGGTTCTCCTCACCTTTAGCTTTCTTGATCATTCTGAATTGAGTCTTTCTGTGGTTGCTTCCTCAAATTCACTAAAACCTTGAACTTTTCTCTTTCCTTGACATTCTCAGGGCTTCTAGATACAAACTCTTCAGTGGAAGAAAAATCTGATCAATATTTTGCTGAGCTCCACGAGTTTCGACAGGCCAACAAAGAAGCATGTATCTCTGAGCAGCACATGGAGTAAGTGGGTACAGGGGGAAGGGCAGAAGCAGCAATGAATCCCTTTGAAGTTCTGAGCAGTGGGAAGGGGTGGCTCTGGAGACCTTTGTGTCCCATTCAGAAACGTATGCTTGGAAAAGGTAGGTTTGGAGGGCAGGCACTCCTGTCACTAACTGGTTTGCTTGTGTGTTTCTTTAGGACTGAGCCTCTGGAATGCATAATTCCTGAACAAGACTTGATAGCCAGTTCCCATAAATGTAAGACCAGATCTCTCATAAGTGTTTCTTCCTAACCCTGTTTCTGTGAGCAAACAACTGAGAATTCTTTACCTGTTATGCTGAGTGGGCCCTGCATCGCTTAAGAGGAGGAATAGTGTGTTATTTGTAGCTGCGATTTCTAATCCATACTCAACTTCCTCCTCCAAAGAGAATCGAGCCTTCTAGGCACTGTCTCTAAATCAGTGTCAGGATTTTTTGTAACTTGCTGCAGTTCTCTTTTTTAGTTGATGGGGTTGAGTTTTGGTTTTGCTTTTTAGGAACTTATTTGGGGCAGGAAATGTAAAAGATACTTTAGGGAAAGCAGCACTGTTTCTATAGAAGACACGTATTGCACGGAAGTAGAAGACAGCTGTATATTGCCAGTGTTGAGGAACCTTCTGACACACTAAAAATACTGTCATGTTTCATTATTCTGTGGCAGGTGTTTACTGTTACCGATTAAACCGGCGCCTCTTTCCTGTTCCTATGGATTCAGACTCTGCCTGTCCTGTATGTAAGGTCCCACGTACCCACCAGCCCCCAGAGACACTGGAAGAGCCAGCCTATGTCAGGTAGATGGCGATTGTTACTTTGCCATATGCAGATCTCAGGAGGCAATGGGTAGAAAAGAGTCCAAATGGTTCCACAGATGGTTGCTGTCAAGGCTGAGAGAAATCTCCTGCTTAAAATCCCCCTACTAATTTTTCCATAAGCAGAAATAGTTTTGAAGGTGGTGAGAAATTATTTTTGTATTTGAATTTGGTCTAGAATCAGAATGTACTTTTTAAAGTGTCTAATGAGCTGCTTGCCTGTGTTCATTTTTGGGACTAGGTCATTGAATTGGATAAGGTATGTAAATTTACTTTGCCTTGTGGAGCATGTGTGCAATTACTCCCCCTGTTGCAGGGTAAGCATTCCCAGGTCTACTCTTATGCCTGCCTACAAATACAAAGCTCACTGCAGGAAAAGCTTTGAACCAGCAGACAGCCTTGCATTACCTTCGGTAAGTTGATGCCTTCTTGCAGATACTGATTGCACAACCCAGATTGGGCATGATCTCTGAATGATCTCTGGAGTGTGTCTGGTGGGTGAGGTTCTGATCTGGGTTACTGACACAGCAAGAAAAGCTGTTTGTGCATGCTTCTGAGTTCACACCTTCATATAACTGGCATAAAATAAATAACTTATCTTCAGATGCGTTATGCTGAGGAAAAGAAAGTGCCATGTGTATACTGCTGGGACATCATTCAGCTGATCTGTTTCAATCATCATGCCTGAGAGTGTTCTCTAATATCAGAGAGTTAACAGACAGGTTTCTATCAAGAATCCACATTGTGTAGGGATCAGGCCAAATTTGTAGTGGCAAGGTTGGATTTGAAACTGTTTTTGTAGAGCTGGTCCTGTCTACCAGCTGCTAGAGAATGCTGCAAGCGGTACTGTAGCCTTGCCTTGTAGTGAAGAGGTAGGAAGAAGCTTGGTTTGAGGTTTGGTGAACAGGATGAGTCAGCTGAGACCAGTTGAAGGAGGTCAGGTGTTTGAGTTCGCAAAGTGGGAGATTAGTTCAGAAATAATTAGCCAGAGAAAGGTGGAAGTTTTGCTGCATTAGAAGAACCTTCTCTTTTCATATGAAGCTCCTCAAGAAATTAATTAACCTGCCAATGTCTCCCTGTGGAGGCATACTTAGAAAACGCTGCCATACTGCATTCTTCTATGTTCTCACAGCATTGCCTGGTTGGCTGGGAAAATGCCATTCCTTCCAGTGACCCCACAGTCAGCAGTTTGGATCTGCAAGCTTCACTGAAAGAGAAACCTCACCATTCCCTCTCACCTGGTAAGGATAGCTTGTAAACAGTCGTGGAGATGTGAATTACATGTATAGGAAGTGTTGTTCTGACTCTCTGAAGAGTATGATAATCATCAATGGCTAAGCAAAAGAAAAAGCCTGGAAGATTTTTCTCATATCTCCAAAGAAAGGTTGTTCCCTGTGCTCTGTGAACTAGAATTAAAAAAAAAAAAAAAAAAAAAAAAAGCAAATGGAACTGGATAATAGCAGTGTGTAGACAAAAGCCTGTTCAGCTCCCCAAGTCTTCAGCTCCCCAAGTCTTCAGCAAAATAGGAGCAGTCCCTTATCTGGCATTGTTTGATTAATGATGTCTTCGTTTCCAGAACCTGGTGTCCAGAGTGTCAGGAGGAGCCAGAACTGACCAGCTTTTGAACCTGACCTCCTCAACACTCTTCAGATTAAGCAGTGCTTCTCAGCAGAGGGACCAAAACAAACATGGACATTGCAGAGCAGCTTCACTTGTAAATACTACTGCCTCAGCTGTGGACCACTGACTTGTTGGCCCTGGGAAGGGATGGGGGCAGGGAGTGGAAACAATTTGTTCAAAAATAAATCCTCCAACGAGGAGATTTTTCTTCTAATTTTTGTAGTCCCATATCTCTATGAGCAAGCAATCCACTTACTTCACTGTACAAACTCATGGCTTTTCACTTTGCACATTTTGCAGCTACTTCTAAGCAGATGCAGGAGCTTTCCTACCTAAGGCTTTTAAAGAGATGTGGACTGGATAAGTAGAAGAACCATAGCAACAGATGTGTGCAGGGTTCATCTGCCATTTCAGTTAAGCAAATCAGAAATGTACCGTTATCTGAGAATGCTAGGGCAAGGAATTAGCTTATGAATGGCCTTGTTCAATGGGAAGCATACAGATATGCTTATTTTCAGACATGTGAAGCGTAACAAATGCAAATCACTAATGCCTTAAACTTGAGATACTCAACAGTGTAGTTAAAAAATCCAGTTTATCTTCAGTGTCTGTAGCTACAGGGTACATTACAGAGCCATTATAAACTTGGAAAAGCACATTTTATTACTCAAAAACCTAGAAAATGCCTTCAGATATTTGCAAGTTACACTTACCTCTACTTTTCCAAAGTTTTTAGAGGTTAGCAAAAAATCTTTGTGGAGAACAGTTTGAGAGCAAAAGCAATTTGTTCTGTATGGTTTGATTTGCTTGAACTTCGTGATATGATCTTTCCTTATCTAAAAATGATAAAACAGACGTCGTGTTTTGTCTCCAGTAATCCTGAAAGATAAATTCCTTTCTTAAGAATTCTGGAAGTTATTGTGTAATCTTGACTTGCAATTGCATTCATAAACTTTAAATCAAGTTTATTGGTGAGAGCAAACTTCACAGAAAGCTTTGGGTTTGCACCAGTATTTTCAGCTTCCTGCTGTTCGGTGTTAATTAATTAATGTCCCCAATACTTTATAAAACAAATGTATGATTAGATGTTTTTAAGCAAGGGAGCAGTGTTGCAAGTGTATGAAGCCTTACTGTGTGACTGGAATGGAAAATTAATGGCCTGACTGACTAGTTTTGCTTTGGGTTGAATATTTAGGGTAAAGGGAAAGGAATTGATCACATTCTTTCCTCTGAAGCACGATCCCAAGCTGTCTCTCCCTTTGTAATGTTTTTTCCTATGTTCATACATGCTCTTTCAGATGGAGCTTCCCAGAAGTACTCAGGCTTAAAGTCTATCTATTGAGATAGATAGAGGTAATAATCTGAGCTGTCCCATGTGCCCTTATTGCTAATAAAAATTTCACTTTCACAGGCGGGAGAGCTGCTTCTGGTTTCCATCTTCAAATACTGGTAACTTCAGTTCACTTCCTTGGCTGAACTCTTTCGGAACAGAAAATGTGGTTTGCTTATTAACTTGGAGAATGACCTCATGGCTCTACATGTAGTTTTGTCTCCACATTTGTGCAGAATAAGTTTATATCATGATCCTTTTTGCACAAGGAATCCAGCATTACTCAAGTTTTCCGGAAGAGCTTAAGCAGTGCGCATTTTATTGCTATTCCAAGCAGTTGGCTGTATCAATTTATAGTTGTATTTATAGTTGTTAGCATACAAACACAAATATGTTTTGTGGACAACTTGGTTTTGTCCTTTCATCTGCAATTCAAATCAGCAAAGGCTTTGTAATTGGAGCATGGCTAATATTGTTGATATGTGGTGCAGAATTGAGATCTGATCGTGTGATAGAGAGTAAACAATTGTTTTTTGTTTTCTTTTTGTTTTTAATCGGGACACCTGACTATGGATGTATCTGGTGGCCTCATATTCTAGTAAGAAGGTGGCTCATAGTCAAGTTTCTCATAATATTCGCCTTTAAAAATAGAACCATACAAGAAAATGAGGCTTGCTCCCGTTCTGTTTAATCTGCAGCTGAGCTAAATGAGTGTTTTCCCTTCATATGTGTTCTCACAATTGCTGTGCTGAGGGTATGTGCAGAGCAGTGTGGCTGTTGATTGCATTCAAGATATCGAAGTTACAAATCCTAGTTTGCTTACTTTTAACAACAGTAATGCAGGGAATGACAGGTCATTTCTAGAAAGTGAGGTCAGACTTTCTGAGAACCAGGTTATTTATTTATTATTCTTTTAGCTTTGAATACGAGACTGAATCTCAATCCAAAAGATTAGCAAAGGAAGTTTTATCTGGCCCACAGTGATTATAAATAACTACGAGATGCAATTCTTGAACAATGTGCTATGAGTAATGTGGGTGTGGATTAATGAGTTAAAATATGCTAAGGTTTTGTACAGTATCTTTGTCCTGCAGTAAATGTTATTGCAAACCACAATGCTGTGCCTTTTCATGAAGGACAGTGGCTGAGAAGGCATCTGAGAGTAATTACGAAGGAAAACATCTATTTACAGGTTGAAAAATTGTAGTTATTTAGTGTTAATGGAGCTTCTGCACTTAGACTAGAGTCTGCAGCAGCCAGAGCTGTGATGAAGCCAGAGCTTCTAGGGGGAAGCTGAGGGAGAGATCAGTGCTTGGGATGTTGGGGCTGTGGTTAGGAGAATGTGAGGTTGACCAGGGCCGGATAAGCAAAAGTGAGACTGTGGGAATGTATATGGTAGGAAGTGGTAAGTGAGGTGTGGCAAGACGTAGAGGGCGTAAAAGAAGGGAGTGTGGAAAGAAGGGCTGGATTGCGAAAGCAGGAATGTAAGCTGCGATGTGGGGGGAGTTTTTTGCAGGTCAAAATGGTATGGTAAAGGATAGGATTCCCAGTGGTGTACCCCTATCTCCAGGATTATGTCCTTACCCACAAAGCTGTCCAAATAATCTTGCAGGCACCCCATGGTAGCTTGTTTTCCGTTCCTAGGGGCAGTTGTGCTCTTATATGTCCTCTAACTGTGATTTAAGGAGTTTTGTCTTCATGCGTATTGATGAGCAAGAAAAGGAGCAACCTCACATGCCTGAAATGTACAGGAATCCCCAAGGAGGAGGAATTCTCTACAACAGTTGATGAGGAAGGATGTGTGGCTGATGGGGCCTGGCTTTGTTTGCATTTCCATTGCATCAGAAACTGAGAGATGTTCAATGGCGATCAGGTAGGGGTGGGAAGAAAGTGCTCAAATGTATAGAGAGGTAGCAAACTATTCCCAAATAACTCCTGCAGTGAGGCATAAAATATCCTTCAGGGAGAAGGAAGAAGTCCTCCAGTCTGATGTGTGTGATATCAGTGGCAGAATTTGAGAGAACAGTATATGTAAGTGGCAAAGTTGTGAGCAACAGAGTCGCTTCTGCTGCCACTGAAAGTTGGAGCAGCTCAGTGAGCCCTGACGTTCTTGGCTTGATCTGGAGCATGCTTGTTCTATCTGTGCAGAGGTATTTCAGTTGATGGCTTCCTCCAGTGCCCATGTTCATTAGCTCTCTTGGCTTGAGGGATAACCGCCTGCTGCTTTGATGGTAAAGCTGGTGGTTGACTTCCCCTTTCTGTCTGTTCACAATCCTGATTCATGTGTTGGGAAACAGAGCTTTGCTTACTTAAACACGACACAGTAAATAAAGCATCTGTTATCTGTTATAAAAGACAAGTGTTTCTTAGTAATGGTGTTTAACTGCCGTCAGTGTTGTTTGGTTTCTTTGCCTCCTCTGGGATTGCTGTCAGATTTGGTGATGTCTCCAGATCAGGTGTTTCTTGCTGACAGTACATTTCAGGAATCAATACTCGGTCTTGAATGAGTGTGGTGCTGATTTATTCATTCTGTTTAGTTATTAGCGTGTCAAGGAATGACATCTCAAGAGCCCTCAGGTGAATCATTTGCTTGTGGTAAGAACTTGTTTTTTTTGAGTGATTTCCAAACTTTGATTTTTGGGCTTTCATCTTTTTGGAACTTGGGTTTTCGTAGCCCAGAACTTGTTCAGATGTGATGCACTGAGAAGACACAGATGCGTTTTCTTCTTTTCTCTGTAAAAACCCTTGATTTCACAGATTTCCTGGGTAATGGCAGACCAATGCAAGGACTCAACTTCCTCTTCTGATGGAGTATGGTGTTGGTTTCTGCAGAACAAAAACATGCTGCTAGGAAGAGGAAAATAAGACCATTGCATTTCAGTGTTCAGACATGTTTAAAGTGCTCTCGGGGAAAAACAAACAACCAAAACAACAGTGTGATCCTGAAAATAATCCTACTTGTTTCTTTTGCAAAAGTTATTTAACATTTCCCAAATTTCTCTCCTTGGTTTCAGCAAAAGAAGACTCATTTCTGTTGGCGGATAAACTTTGTAACTCTCAGCTTTTAGATGAAGAGAACCAGAATACCAAGAAAGGAATTGCTACCCAGCACCCGCTCCTTTGTTTTAATGACACGGCCAACCTTTACCAAACATTTTCACTTTTGATTTTGAATTAAAATGCATATGATTGGAAGCTTGGGCACTTTTCCAGTTTTGTTTTACTTCCTAGATGTATCCACAGATACGTATTCCAACAATTCCAACAATAAAAATTACCTATCAGTGAGGAATAGCACTCGTACAGATGGTGTTTCATAAGGAAAACTTGGGCATGTCTTCTCATTATTTGGATTGAGAAACCTTCTTTTCCTTTCTGTGAGGGCTGCTCTGAAAGTAATGCCTCCTATTCTATGATGTTGGCCCACGACATCAGGTGCAGATGTTGGTGGGGTGGCACTAGAGGTTGAATCTTCCACCAATATCCCATTATGTTTTGTTGTTGTGTGACAGATGGCAGCAGAGGGGCAGTCTGACAGAATGGCCTGGAGGTGTGTATGAAGCGAAGGTGTGGAATTTAATTCCTCCATGTGGAAAAAATGACAGCCGTTGACATTCGATGCTTTGAGCCGATAAAGACGGGCTGCGTGGGCAGCATTTTCCAAGCAGCGATGCCATCATAGCAGCTGTGAAACAGTGGATCACCTTTGCTGGTGGAGGCTCTCGTTCATTGCTGGTGAAAATGCAATGGTGTTCATGGTGACTGTGTTGAAAAATAGTTTACTGAAACTGAGAATTTGCTCAAACTATCATAGAATGGCCTGGGTTGCAAAGGAGCACAACGTTCATCCAGTTCCAACCCCCTGCTGTGTGCAGGTCACCAACCAGCAGCCCAGGCTGCCCAGAGCCACATCCAGCCTGGCCTGGAATGCCTGCAGGGCTGGGGCATCCACAGCCTCCTTGGGCAACCTGTTCCAGTGCCTCACCACCCTCTGGAGGAAAAACTTCCTCCTATCATCCAACCTAAACCTCCCCTGTCTCACTTTAAGACCATTCCCCCTTGTCCCATCACCATCCACCCTCACAAACAGCCGTTCCCCTCCTGTTTATACGCTCCCTTCAAGTACTGTAAGGCCGCAATGAGTCTCCCCAAAGCCTTCTCTTCCCCAAGCTAAACAATCCCAGTTCCCTCAACCTTTCCTCATGGGAAAGGTTGTTACCCCTCTGATAACAAACGGTGTTATTGTGCTCTTTGTAGCTGTTGTCCTTTCCCTGGAAATAAATAGGAGGCATTACTTTTGGAGCTGACACGTAGCAAGGATCCAGAGTTATTTTGCTGAATTCAGTAGTTTGTATGGATTCATGTTTCTGTAAATGTAAGCAGAAATTATTGTCAGAAGGATGAAAAGTGCTCATAACGTCAGTAATCTTCTGAAGGAGTGTGTTTATTCCCAAGGTAAAATAGCAGTTGATATTGCGAACGCAGTCGGATTGTAAGTAATTTCCTGTAGATGATGGAGATCTGCTTCATTCTGAAACAAGCAGTTTGTTTGGGAATTGTTCAGAGCCTTACAGGTGAACTTCCTGGGTTAAATGCTTTTCTGAAATAAATGTACCTGCAACGACCTGTCAGCTCACACAAGCAACATATCTGAAAGTAGATCTGTGAAATGACAGGGCCCTGCAAATGCCTCTTTTACCTCTTTGGTTCTGTCCCATGCTTGAATCTCAAGCTTCTGAGGTACTTTTCAGTGAATTTATATAGCATCTTCTGCCGGAATTACAGACTGGAAATTGTTGAATGCCTGAGCAGATATTCCATTTTGCTTCTGCTCATAATTGAGTGGCATCTTCTAAAAATTGGGGGTGAAAACTGCATCTGATGGTTTTGTTTCAGTGCGCAAGAAAATCTTGAGTAAAACTCCTAGACTGGAGTACAAAGAACTGAGTCTCAGCGTAACGTTGGTGCTCAGCATTTAATAAATTTGTCATTAAAATTTCTCTGCACATGCAACCTCCCTCTAACGCAGCTTTTATTTTCAGTATCTGATCAGTCCAAGCTTCCCTCGTCAGCTGTTTTCCTCCTTACTCAGCTGGTCTCCTTCCTCTGCAGTCCTGGTTGGGAGTTTCTCCTGGTTCTAAGCTGTTTCATCCCTTGAGTTGATTCTTCTAAAACTAAAGGAGTCAGTCTTCCTCCTAGTTTCAGTTTCTGGTCGTGTTCTGGTGGGGAATACAATGATGATGAAGGGAAAGTCGCTATAAAGGAAGTCTGGTTTTGCTCTTGAAAGCCCAGGTGGGAACGCAGTGATGTGAAGTTTTCCTTTAACCGTTGTGGCCATTGTGTGTGAAGTAAAAAAACCCAAGATATTTATGGGCCAGGTGAAGCTCAGCAGTCCTGAGAAGAATAACTGCGATCAAAATCAAATCATGTAAACCTTGAGCATGCTTCTGTGGCTACAACTGCAGACTTCAAGTAGACTTTCTGCGTGGGTGAAGTTATGAAATAAGAGGTGAATTTACTGCAAACTGCTGCAGTTAATGGGCTCTGTAGGCAGACGTTCTGTATGTTTAGAAACTAGCTGGAGGCAAGCGCATGCTTTGTTTCTTGCCTTTTACCAGTTCTTTCACGCAGCTGATGGCTTTGTTGAAGCCTTCCTGCATTTTGTGGTTGGGGAGAGGAAACCATGAGCTTTGCAGTACTCCAGACAAAGATTGTGACATGATTTAAAACCGAGCGAAAGTCAGAAGTGGGTGCTTGTGGATTAATTTGTCTGAGCGCCACGGCTGGCATGTGGGAGAGCGACTGCTGTTGGGTCGTGTCAGTTAGCAGGATGACTTTTGCATCGAGTTAAACTGGCACTAGGGACGTTAAAGGAAGGGCATGAAGGGCCTTCACATGATAGTTCCTGCCCAGTCTTTGCTGCCCACCATTTTCCATAGGGCTGTAATGGTCAAGTGGCTGTCCTCTTGACTGTGGAAGATGCACTGTTGAAGGGTTCAGTACAAGTGGTGTTCAAATACCACCTCATCTCTGTCAAGTGCCATCTCACTCTCTGTGGAGAATGGCAATGTGCAAACCCAGCTCTCTTTCAGAAGCTGCAGTTGGAATTACTGAAAGTACAGACATGATGTGATCTTTTTTCTAAGGTCATCTCTCTCTCAGCCAGCCTGTGGGCATAGTAATTCTGTGATCTGGTTTTGGTTTCTTTCATGGAAGCCAAGTCTTTCCCGAGTGCACAGAGTTCTCTGTCAGCTCTTCTCATTTTTCAGTCTGACTCAAAATGTGCTTCAGTTTTGAAGCTACTATGCACTGAAAAAAAGACATTTTACATAGGTTCTTTTTTTCCCTCTTATCTCCCTCTATAAAGTAGTAGAATTAGTTGAGAGGATAAAAACAGACTTCTAAAATTGTTGCCCAGGTCGACTTTATATAAACTACATTTGTAAAAGAATATTGATTGAAAACGAGGTGCCATTATCGTTACTGTTCAGATGATCCATGTGACACGTTTTAGCTGCTTCAAGTTTTTGTTTCAATTGAAATTTTCAGTGATTTAACCCAATCAAAAAGTGAATATCCCAGCTGCTCAAAGGAGTTATGGATGTCCCCTTCCTGGAGGTACTCAAGGCCAGGTCTGATGGGGCTTTGGGCAGCCTGATCTGCTGGAAGGTATTTCTGCACGTGGCATGCTTGGAACCAGATGATTTTTGATGTCCCTTCCAAGCTAAACCATTCTAAGGATAAAATTACAGACGTATCATCATGTCTGCTTTTGCGTATAAACAAAAAGCCCAAATCTTTGATGGCAGAAATTGAGAAAATTTGGTATTTTAAGCCTAGCAATAGTGACTTTGGTATTTCTAGAAGGCTAAAGTGTAGCACTGCTACACGCTGTTTGAAGGCTGCTCTGAAAGTAATGCCTCCTATTCTGTGATATTGGCCTACGATGTCAGAGACAGAGGTTGATGGGATGGCAGTGGAAGCTGAACCTTCCCACCAATATCCTGTTGCATGCTGTTACCATGTGGCTTTACAGCAGCAGATAGGTGATGTGATGGAATGGTGTCTGGCACAGGAGTGCATATGAAGCAAAAGTGTGGAACTGAATCTCTTCACATGGAAAAAAAAATGGCACCCACTGACATTCATCAGTGTTTGCTGAACATTTACGGAGACCAAGCAGTGGATGTGAACACAATGAGGGGTGGGTGTTGTGTTTGAGCAGCGTGACAGAGCCTGACCTCCTCTGGTGGAGTGTTTTACAAGTGTGGCATGCAGGCTGTCGTTCATTGCTGATGAAAATGCATTGCTAATGGTGCTGACTGTGTTGAAATAAGGAGGCACTGGTTGGACTTGATGATCTTTAAGGTTTTTTCCAACCAGAGAGATTCTATGATTACTTTCAGAGCAACCTATGTACTATTTAAAGTGAGGTTATGTTTGCATGGAAGCAGTTGGAATGAAATTAGTCGATGGGCGTTGTGTGAGAGTTTACAGATGTTGGCTGAAGCAGGACTTCTTGCAGAAAGACTCAGATCAGCTGAGAACATCCTTTTCCTCCCAGAAGAGAGAGGTTCTCTGCTTTCTGGAGTGCTCTTCCAACTTATGGCTCAGGGTCAGCAAGCAATTACTGGTAACAGCACTTCTGAACTTTCCTCATCGGGAATTGGCAGTTTTGGGTAGGTGCTTTTTGACACTGTTCTTTGTAATAATAAAAAATAAACACATTATTCTTTGGGAACAAAGACCAGGATGCATCTCCTTCCGTTGGCTGTTCCTTAATTGCCAAGGAATTTTCTGTGTTCAGCAAGAGCAGCCGATTGAGGCAAAAGTCCCCAGTCACAAACAAACACGAACTGGTTGGTTCTCCTTTTAGACTGCTGGTTTGCATGTGTGCGAAACTCTGTATAAAGCAAGGAAGTTAATTTCTTTTTCTATTACTTTTACTAGAGCACAGAAATGATGTGAAACTGCCTAGTGAAGCTACTGTTGCAGAAGTGACTTGGGATTTCCCCTGTGTATTGGGATTTTATTATGATCCCACCTTATTATAACCCATTTTTTTCCTGCTGGGAACTCTTGTTTTAAGTCACAGAATCACAGAATCACAGAATTGTAGGGGTTGGAAGGGACCTCCAGAGATCATTGAGTCCAACCCCCCTGCCAAAGCAGGTTCCCTACAGTAGGTCGCACAGGTCGGCATCCAGGCAGGTCTTGAACGTCTCCAGAGAAGGAGACTCCACCACCTCCCTGGGCAGCCTGTTCCAGTGCTCCGTCACCTCACTGTAAAGAAGTTCTTGCGCATGTTTGTGCGGAACTTCCTATGCTGCAGTTTCCAGCCGTTTCCCCTTGTCCTGTCTCCACTCACCACTGAAAAGAGTCCGGCCTCGCCATTCTGCCCCCCACACCTTAGATATTTATAGACCTGGATCAGGTCCCCTCTCAGTCTCCTTTTCTCAAGGCTGAACAGACCCAGTTCACTCAGCCTTTCTTCATAGGGGAGATGCTCCAGGCCCCTCACCATCTTCGTGGCCCTCCGCTGGACTCTTTCCAAGAGATCCCTGTCTTTTTTGTACTGGGGAGCCCAGAACTGGACGCAGTGCTCCAGATGAGGTCTTACCAGGGCAGAGTAGAGGGGGAGGATCACCTCCTTTGACCTGCTGGCCACGCTCTTTTTAATGCACCCCAGTAAGCCAGTAAGTCATTGCTATATTTAAACAAGTATATAACAGCCTGTGTACTTGTTGATCACAGTGGACAAATATATCGAGGTAAACTGGTAAATCACTGTAACTCCACAGGTCACGTTGTCAAGAGCTCCTGCACTGTATTTTTCCATACTGCAGTGTGCCTTGGTTAATGAGACATAATTAAGTGGATTGATGAGTATTTAATACAAAGAATATGTGGCACAAAGTAAGGATCAACACAAGATAGGCGTAGAGGGATAGAATCTTGCAGATCTGTGGCATACTCAACATAAATGAGATACTGAATGTGTAACAGTACTTACACAGGTTCAACTGCTGTCAGCTACAGCTTGTTCAGACTCCCATTGCTTGCCTACTAGGTGATGTTTCTCAGTGAGATCATGTTGCACCAGTATCACCCTTCCACCCACCCTCTTTGGGTTCTGAGTTCCTTTCAGAGAAGTTCAATGTGTTGACTTCACTTATAATACCTGAAAATATTGGGATCCTGAGTGTTCTCACTGCGGGTCGTACCTCTGTGTTATGCAGCATGCATCCCACCAAACATTCCCTTTCCTACTGCTGAGTTTCAGCATCTGGTGTTGTTTCGTCGAGCCGAGCAGCAAGACACTGCAGTGCTCTTCATCAGTGCATTGTGGTGCTCTAAATAGCAGTGCTGACAGACACTGAAATACAGATTTTAGACAAGGTTATTTTGATGTGTCTTTTTCAATTCAGCGATCTCCTTTATGTGTCTAGTGATGCTGAGAGATGATATGTGGTTTTAGTCCCAGTTATGTGTTTAAGAGCACGAGGAGCCAGTGCATGTGAGACTAAAATCAGCCATCTCAACATTAGAAAATGCCATGGGAGCTTTTGTTCAAACGTGTGTGACTATGCTGCTTCTGTAGTATTCTCTCAGTGCTTCCTTCCCTCTGTTAGCACACAGAATGTGCTGAAGGAATGGCTTGGGTCTGAGTTAGAGACTTCTTGTGGCTTACCTCCATTACTTATGGTTCCATGTGCTCTTTTGCTCCACGTACCCAGCGACACTGGAGGAACCTCTGACTTACAGGATCTTCTCTGAGCCCCTCAGCCCCATGCAGCACATGGAGATGAGCAGCACAGATCAGATAGCTGCGCTGAAAATTAGCTAAATATTGGCTAAACTGCTGAAAGAGAAAACGCCAAGCAACTTTATCTTCAGTATTTCACCTACAACAAAAGGAGGTTTGATGTTAGATGCATGTAATCAAATCAGCATTTCAATTCATAATAGCGTGCTCATCGAGGCTTTTCCATTTATCTGGTAGGCATCATCCCCTGACAGAAGAACAGAGAAATGGGGTTGTTTGTTTGCTTCGATTTGTTCAATTCTATTATTATTTTGAACTTGCATGGAGGATTATTTTCTAGGAAATCCAGGCAATGTTTAGAGAATGGCAGCGTGGGTTTGTTTGAAAGCTGAGATGCTTCTGTGCCAGTTACTGATAGGGCTCCTGCTGGAAAGCCCCTATCACTGTGTTTGAGATCAAAACACACCAACTCTGAAATGAAAAACGTATTCAGACTGGAACGTTGCTATTAAACACAGGCTCCTCACCTGCTTCTGGTGGCATTTGAGAAAGCACTTTTAAACTGTGAGCGTTGCCTAACGGTGTATTACTGCACAAGATTAAGACATTTTCTAGCCTGTTATTTAATTAGGAAAAAGAAGAATGTGGTATTTGGGCATTCAAATGCTTAGCTGTCTCTAGACCTCAAAGAAAAGTTGGCTTTTCTAAAGAGCACTTAGGCATCGAGAAGTAAGCTGGTGAAGTGGTGAAAACAGCATCTAAAAGTCTATCTCAAGAATGCAGTATGCAATCTTCTGAAAATGCCTATTTTGACTTCATAAGGTGGCATTGTTGAGAAAGAAAGGGTTACAGCAGTGAGTTAGAGCTGATACGTACCTCATCCTTGGGTCCCTGTGGTTGCTCTCATCTCTGCCTCTCAGTCTCAGTGGCAATGAGGCAGCTGGCAATGCAATCACCAGTTATCCTGCTTCTAATCTTTTCTTTCTTTTCTCTCTCTGCTGATAAGTGTGAAAAGAAGCACAGAAACATGGGTGTGAGAACACAAATTCTCATCGTTTTCCTGGGCACCTCAGTGAGATTTTTCAAGGCAGTCTGCCTTTTTTGGAAGTGGGTAACTTTTACTTTTGATAAAACTTTCAGGGCAGATAAGAAGGCTGCACGACTCCTTAAATAAACAGAAATCTTTCCATGCCACCAAACATTATCCAGAGCACCAAAACAAGTATACGTGTGTAAGGGATAACTGGCAGCAGCAGGAACTGATTTCACATGGGATTGGAAGGAAGAAGGGATTCATGAGGATGCTCTACGATGTACTGGTGTTTAAATGGCAACATGCAGAAGCTAAAGGTGGTCGCTCAGAGTTTTCACACGTTTGGTTCAACAGCAGTGAAGTAGCTGTACTGAAACACTGCTTCTTATTGAGAAGTCTCTCAAGGATTGGTTGCTGCTCTGATAGTGGACAGGGCAGGGCTTGGACTCACGCCTGCACCAAAGCTTTGGGGAGTGCTCTGAGGACAGCCTACGATGCCTCAGATGAATAGGGGCAGTCTGCATTACTGCTCAGCCAGACACATCCTCGGGTAACAACCCTGATGCATGCATCTGACTCACAGAAACCCAACAGCTCGGGGAGTAGCATTTGAAGTGGTTTTGTTTTGTTCTTTTTTTTTTCTTTTTTTTTTTAACTTTTCTTTTTTTGGGCAGCCCCCTCCTGCTTCCTTCCAAATTGTTTTCTCAGCCTGATTGAGTCTCAAATCTGTTGCCTTCATGTCTTGAACAGCTGGAGTGGCCCTGGACTTAGTGAGCAGACGCCGAGCGAGGTTGGACTGGACGCTGCGAGGGTCCCAGACTTCAGGAGGAGCAACCTGGTTGTCTGACCTGCAATGCTGGAAGCTCAGGAAAGCTAATGCCACTGCAGATGGCTTCCTGCAGCCTAAGACTGGGACTGTGGCTCCTGCTGCTTCTCCAGGACATCCAGGGAGCCCCACAGGTAAGGGGGGAATCCTACAGACCTGTAGGACCAAGGATCTGGCAGAGGGTTGGGGGCACCCTGGGCTGATTTTTTTTCCCCAGCAGTTGCAAGCAGGGAGGTGAGCATCCATAGAAACAGGCTCTGTGATAACGGGTGATAAAAGGATAAAGCAGGGCTGTCACAAAGCAGCAGTTTGCCCTTTCTGGGAACTCTGCAGGCAGGACCAGCAGATATAGCTACGATTTGAGTCTTTTTTATTTTTATTTTTTGGCATTGCACATCCCGGCTAGGAAATGAGGAAAGATTTCATTAGAATGTGGGACTGACCTCATTTACTTTGAATAAATCTCTCATTTTTGCCCAGAGAGCCAAATGCTCTGTGCCAGGCACATTCCTTACAGAACTTTGCTTGGGCTCACTGTGCTGATGTGAGTCAGGTCTAGCAAAATGAAAGGTGTAAAGAGGCAAACGAAACAATAAAATACCTTCCTCTTTACATCCGCCCACCCCTTTGACACCGACTTTCCCATGAATGGGCTCTTTTCTGCATCAGAGCAACTCAGAATAAACACGGGGCGCTGCTCACACAAAGCTGTGGATGCAAGTCGGCTCCCAGCTCAAATCATATCATTGAGGCCCTTGTGTGTTTGCTCCCCCGCTCTGCCCCACTTGCCCCCTCCTCACCACTGCAATGTGTGGCATTGAGCCCTCAGAGCCTGGCGTAAATCCAGGTAATTTCCCTGCCTGTCATTTAGGTACGCATGGGAAAAAAAAAAAAAGCCAACAACAAAACCCAAAGATCAGTTACAGAAGCTCTTTGCACAGGTAAGGTCAAATTGGTGGCTGACTGCCCGCTGGGTTGGGCCCTGAAATTGTGGTGGAAGTACTGGCATGTGCTCGTTTAAGATACCTGTCTGTAAATGAATGGTGCAGCACAGCACATGGGCTATTGGAGATTTTTAATAAGAAACTGCCTCTGATTAGCTCTTTGAGCATAACCAAGTCCTCTACATAGAAGTTTGAAAAAGATCCTCATGGCTCTTACAGTAAGAGTAGGAGTTTGCCTAATGTCTTTAGCTGTAAATTCCCCTCCCACGTGGCAAGTTTGCTCTACCTCTCCCTGGTCCTTTCTGCCCTGCCATCATCTCCTTCCTGAAGTACATTGATCCTTCTTTTCTTCTCTAGGATCAGAATTTGCAGTCCTTACTCACTGAGGAGTTCTTAGGGGGGCATTCGGGTCAGCATATCAGGTCTGCTGAATGCCAGCTGCTTTAATTAGTTCTTGCTATTTGCCATCACTTTGGTTAGCCCACAAAATGAAGAGGACAGTAATGAATTCTGTTTTCTATTACTCATGGTCAGCATTCAGACTCGCTGCAAAATCATCAGTTACCTGGATTACGTCGACCTTGCTGAGTTTGGAGTTGGCTTTAATTTTCAGTTAGCTCTCATTAATAACAAGTGTGAAGCTTGGCTACTTGAAATCCTTCATTATCAACTTTTTTTCATGCTGACAGAATTGAGATAGAAGTTTGAAAAAGAGCTGGCTGTTTTGCTACAGTATTAGTCAGTTCTAGAACAGCCAATGCTGGTAGATTTTCTTTTCTCTCTCCTTTTTTTTTAACCATAATACACTTTCTTTCTGACTTACAGCTTATTTGTAGTAAGCTGACTTCTTGCTCTGCCTCACCATGGCTTTGTGAGCTCCAGAGACCATAAATAAATGAGTCAAACCTTGTCATGACTGAATTGCAGACTAGCCCGCTGAGTTCAGCGCCGTCTTTGCAATGACTGTTATTTAAATTGGGATAGCAAATGTGATTTGGAAATCGTCAAAAAGAAACGCTGAAAAACCCTAATGCTTTGTGTCAAATATGTTTAGATTTTTGTTGTTGTTTTCAAGTGGGCTTTCATTGTCAGCCCATTAAAGAAGGAAAAACCCAACAACAACATTGGCCTAGTAGGTCAATGAAATGACAAGGCCAAGGGATCCTAGGCCATCCCATTGTAGAGCAATCTGAGCATCTTACGCATGAATTGTGGTCTTCTCTTTCACGAGATGTAGAATCATAGAATCATTAAGGCTGGGAAAGACCTCAAAGGTCATCTTCCTGCTAAATCAGGAGCCTTTCTTTGCTTGCTTGCACGGCTTAGTGAAATTCAGCCTCTTATCTCCATCCACTTCAGTGGGACAACAGCACTAACGCTGCCTTGAAAAGTGACATCGTGCTCAAATTGTGAATTTTCCTGGCCAAATCTGCTGAGTCCTGTTTCTGTCTGTCATGAGATTCACACAAGAGAGTGGATAAGAAAAAGGAACAGTGAAAAGAGGAAAAGATTTTTTAAAAAATGGAATATAACCCAGCAGGATTGCTGTGTTTCAGTTTGTTTCTTAACATTTGTTTATTCTGTAAAATTTATTGGAGATCTTGATGAAGAAAAGCTGTGTGGTTGTTGCAGATAAACATGATTTACATCACACTCTTCAGTGCTTCTTAAGGTATTCCAGAAGGAGGAGGGAATCCTTCCCACAATATAAGCAGGAAGAGGCAAAAATATGAATCTTTCTTACTGGCTAATTGACCATTCCTGTAAGTGCACTGGAGCAAGGAGAAATAGCACCAGAAATACATTAGAAATGTCCTAATGCTGAGATTTTTGGCAACAAAAGCAGGAAAAACACAAATGCTCTTCCTTCCTGCTGTCTTCTTCCTGAGCTCTCCTATGATAAAGCACCGCTTTTTCCATGAGTTCTTTCCTTTTCCTCCTCACTGCCCCCCTGATCCCTTCCCTTCTTTTGGGTGATGCCCATTCTGATTCAGGCATGGTAGGGGGGGCATTTTTCTTTAAAATCTTCCTCTCTTGTCTATCATCAGCCCAGACACGATTCTGGATAGCAGGGCTCCATCAGCTGGTGGTAGCACAACTCAGGGCTCAGCCTGCATCGACGCTGGGGAGGTGAACTCTGCTACCACTGCTGGGAGTTTTGCTCAGAATTTCCCTTGTTTAAACAGAACCAATCTGTGCTGTCACCAGATTCCTTTATAACCACAGCGTAATGAGACAATTAGCTTTCCCTCTGCCTTTTCTGATTACAGTGTGATATCCTCCTGACCGAAGTGCTAATGGAAGACTTAGAGGCATTCTGAGCCCTGGGCTGTTCACCTCTGCCATTTCTTCAATGTGTGTTCTTTGCCTTCGGGCAATGATTTATTTCATTCTCCCACAAACCCACAGGAGTCTGGGGCAAGGGTTGGTCTTAAAGCAAGGCTTTTTATTCCATGTGATGCATGAAGGTTTGAAATTGAGCTTAGAAAAAGCTTTCTGTGTGTTGGGAAGGAGACCCAGTACCATTTGTAGTGATGCGTACCTTTCCACACTGCCGTTTTTGCCTGTTTAAATCATGTTGGACATTTAAGCTAGATGTATGGGAGCTTGGTTAATAGACAGCATGCTGTCTGCAAATAGCCAGCCTTTCTGCTTAGGGTTATTATTATTTTTTCTTTTGTAGCTTTATGGTTTAGAGATGAAAAATAAAGGTAACAATGAGCCAATGACTGATGTCGCCAGTTGTCACACACCCAATCTATCACTGAAAAGTTCTACAGTGAGTTGGGAGGGACCCTAAAGGCCATCAGGTCCAACCCCTGCACTGAGCAGGGGCACCCACAGCTCCATCAGTGCTCACAGCCCCATCCCCTGACCTTGGGTGTCTGCACCACCTCTCTGGGCACTCTGTGCAGTGCCTCACTGCCTTCATTGGCTGTAGGGTGCAGCTGCCCTCTTGTGGAAGGAGAAAAGTGCTGAGTGCTTTCTCTCATGTGCATTATTGCCTGATTTGTGCACTATTTATGTGTGGTTGCCTCAGTAAATTATCACAGCACTGGCACCAGGGGAAATTCATAAGTAGGATTTGCCTCGCTGTAACTAAGAGGAGGATCTGGTCCTTAGCACATGATTTCAATGTTTTAGACAGACAAGATCACATTTTGATAAGTAGCTCTTCCTTCATGCTTGTAGGCAGACCCTGTTCCTTTGTTTAAACCCCAAACAGGCAATTCAATAAGCTCTGTGTTTATGTGCTGCGTATTTCATTCAAGATCCCTGTTCCCACTGTGATTTAACATTCAACATCTTTTGAAGCCAGCATTGGTTTTTAGAACAACCAGAAAGAGAAGATCAGGTTTTTGTGGTGACATCTTCTAGGGCTTGAAGAGGAACTGATTCAAGATGACTTAGGTATAGCAGGATGCTGTTGTTGCCTGAATTTTCTTTATAAAAGGAATCCACCTTATCATTCACTCCACTTTTTACATCTCTGGAATGACTCTTGGATGACTCTGTGTCCAAACACATTGTGCCATTTCCTGATATTGCCAATAGGTGTAATTTCTTTTTAAGGCTGGTAGGAAATGCAGAAGGTGGGATCACTGCAGAGTAATTTTTCTAAGCTAACATTAGAACTGTTGTGGCTTTTATTTTAAGTCTTGGTCATATGATCATATCAAGGCTTATTAATGAAAACCTTCACTCAGTAAAAGAGATGGGTTTAGTTATTTGAATGTGTAGTACTTGCAGCTTTCATTTCAAGGCAGAGCACGCTTGTTCTCACTGTAGGATTTGTCCCCAGGTTAAAAGCAAAACAATTTGTTGGTTTGCATGCCTTTAGGTTGCTAAATTCAAGTGTTTTGAGGAGTAAATAACTGAACAGGAAGATTGGCTTGCTGCATTGATGAATGGTGTGAAGGTGAGCATGAGCAGAGTGAAAAAAACAAAGCAAACTACAGAAGAACAGCTTCAGAATGGGATAACAAGGGTTAACAAGGGGCACAGGATACAGAGAACCAGTGTACAAGCAGCTGTACACTTACAGAACTAACTTTGTGGATTACAGCCCATTTGGCAAGCCTTAGGTGATGTTGACTATGGCACTACTTCTAGTGCCAGTGTATACAGAGCTGGAAAGCTACTAGAGGTATTCAGGGATTCTGTTTGTATTATTTTTCTTAAAATTCCTTTCCTGAAGAAAAGATGGGAGCATTTTAAGAGCAGGGATTTATGGTGTTTTTTTTTTTTTTTCTGGAGCATTTGGCTGAAAAGCACTTTTATGGAGCAGTGCCACTCCTCTCTGCAACATATGGAGCCAGGAGCTCATTTCTTTGTGATCTGAAATGCTTACTGGAAGGATGGGGCTGCAATATTCCTTTTAGGTATTTAAAACACTTTCAGAGAAAAGAGTGAAGATACACACTGAATGATTGCTAAATATACTGAATATTCCAATCTTTGCTGAAGTTTATGGGCAGTGGTTGTCTGGTTGCTTTTGAAAACGTTTGGACCTTCAAAAACCTGTAGACTTTATCATTTGTAACCACCATCACCAGAGACAGATGCTGGGATCTGCCCTCACAGAGCCCTAATTGTTCTCTAATTGTGTCGTTGTCTGCTTCAATTTTTAGCCACCATTCACCTCATCTCATTCCTGTGACACACTCAAGAATCGGTTCTATGATGAAACATTAGGAAGGTGCTGTTACCAGTGTCCTTCAGGTCAGTATGTTGGTGCTTCACAGGCCTTTCTCATAGGTTGTGTATAAACCATGTGTATCACAGAACTGCTTTTTGACCCTGCAGAAAAGTCCAATTTCATAGAGCACAGTGCTGGTGTAGATCTAGACGTGAATTTGTTCTCTCCTTCCTGCCCTGTTGGGTCTGCCTGCACACTGCCTTTAAATTGCAAACGAGATAGCTTGCTAGAATTTGGTCTGTGTTTTTTATTGGCTGGTTTGACACTCAAATGTAACCAGAATTAGGCAGGTCCAACAACTGATTTCTGCTTGCCCCAGGATATGGAGCAGCGCAGTGATTTTAGCTTCTGATCAAAGGCACGAAGTATTAAATGATGGTGCAGAACATCTGCCATTGTGCTCATAGTCAAAACAGTTCAGAAAGCATCTCATGTGAGAAGTGGAATACCCACGTGGCAGGGAACAGAGAGAACTTCGCCTGAAGCTGTGACTCAGGGGTGGATGAGGTCAGAAGAATGAAATGCATCTATGAGATAAGAGCTCTGGAAATGTCTGAAGCTCCCCCTCGATGGACGGGGCATTTTATGGCACTGCACCATCACCTCTCTTTTCTGTTACAACTGTGGCCTCCTCTCTCTCTCTCTTCTTTATTTCTCACATATTTCTCTCTTTTCTTTCTTTTTTCTTTTTTTTTCAGAAGGGAAATTTTTGACATTTGTTTGTGCTATAAAGAGAAGCTTGGTGCCTGGTTACTAGCATTTGCATGTAGTTACATCAGAGATTTCCTGTACTGCTTCGGTGCACTCCACCAGAATCATTCAGAAAATGGATGAGTAAGCAAGACCAAGGGATGGAGAAACTGCTCCTGTAGAAGAAGAAAAGGGGCAGAGATTCTGGGCCACTCCCAGGGAAAGAAGCTCTTTTCTCCTTCAAAAGCTCCCACTATGATGGATGCCATACTGGGTCTTGTGAACAGCAGAGGTGTAGTTTGCAGCTAGCTGTTATGACCCGCAGTTCTCATACATTTCACTTCTGCAATCAGCTCCAGCCTTCAAAAGAACAGTCTTAGAAAAGCAGTTTTGAGAAGGTGGCAGAGATGTGGTTAGGGCTTGTCTGGTAGTATTTATAGGGCCAAATAGGAAGTGGCTGTTTTGACTTATGCTCCTACACTGTGCTTGCCAAAATGAATAGTGGGTGAGTGATTTTCCTGCTAGGTCCCCCATTCCTACAATTAACCCTTTGTGGTTGGCTGATGTGGATTGGTGCTGAAACTGAGATTCATTTTTCTCCTGTTTGTCACCTGTTAAGCATTCAGCTCAGTCTTTATGTTGTTTTAGCTTTTCCTTCTGCAGCTGCCATCATTCCTTACTGTCTGGTGACTGTTTCCACCTGCTGGCAAGGCCACCAGCTCACAGCTAACTGCTGTGCCTGCCAGCTCCTTTGGCTTTGAGGCTGACAGTGCTTCAAGATGGCTTTCTCCTCTATTTTGGAACAGTTATTTCCACATTTTGGCTTTCTTTCTCCAGGTTATGCTAAAAAGAAATCATGTCCCGTGGATCCAGATGAAGATTGCATGAGATGTGGACCTGAGCAATACCTGAACGAATCCCCAAAGCCACGATGTGATGCTTGTGTCTTATGCACCAAAGGTAACTGGTTTGCATTTACCACCTACAGGCTTCTCCAGTTGTTCACGACTTAAAGTGCTGTTGCAAAGAGTGCCAGCAGCCCGTTCTGCTTCCCAAGCCTTTGCACTGGTGTTGCTCAGCTTTGACCCCTGCTTTGCCTCTTGCTCGCAGTGATCCTTTGTTACTCCATCTGTTTCTTCCCTGCAGAATTTGACCTTGTGGAGAAAGCTCCCTGCTCCTTCAATTCCAGCCGGGTGTGTGAGTGCCGACCAGGGATGTTTTGCCAGACTGCTGCTAAGTACACCTGCATGAGATGCCAGCAGCACACTGCTTGCAAGCCTGGTTTTGGAGTCAAGGTCAGAGGTAGGAATTCCTCCTTATTTTATCTTTTCTGATCATGGCCATAGGCTTGGAGTTGATTCATTTTGATCAGTCCATCCGCTGTCATTGCTTTTATTCAGGCACCTCAAAGACTGATGTTTCATGTGAAGAATGCCCTCCTGGGACCTTCTCTGACCAAAGCTCCAGCACTGACATCTGCAGACCCCACACGGAGTAAGTCCATAGTGTTTCAGAGTGACAAACTGATTGGTTAAAGCTAACAGAGGACCCGAAAGGAACTTTGCTTTGTGCCAGAAGTGACAAATTTATCTCAGAGGCAGTGGGACAGCTTTGAGCCTTTGTGCTGTTGCACAGCTCTGTGCTGGCAGGAGGAAGGGATCTCTCTTGCCTCAGTT
Source organism: Lagopus leucura (assembly GCF_019238085.1). Taxonomy (NCBI): domain Eukaryota; kingdom Metazoa; phylum Chordata; class Aves; order Galliformes; family Phasianidae; genus Lagopus; species Lagopus leucura. Next base: position 1,027,589 of record NW_024962286.1, read on the forward strand.
TCAGTTCACTGAGTGCAGTGGGATTCCGTGTGTGTGTGAGTTTGCATCCGGGTCAAGAATCAGTGCCACAGGGGTGAGCAGCAGCTTAATGACTTTCTGACTAAAACCAGTAAATGCATGTGGTATAATCATGACCAACAAGGGCGTATGCCACCTGGAAAACCTTACAGTGTGTCACGTCATTTCCTCCTAGCACTGATGCACTGATCTCTCTTTTGTTCCCTAGCTGTGCCAAGTTGAACAAAGTAGCACAAGGCAAAGGAAATGCCACCCATGATCAGGTCTGCGTGGACCGATTGCCCTCCTCCCTCACCCCAGACACTTCCTCCAGCAGAACCAGCAACGAAACAAATGACTCTGACGTACTGAAGCTTCCGGCAAACCTGGTGACCCTTGCTAGTGTCCTTTCAAGTGCCACAACCAAAATTCCCAGTTCAACTCCCAAGGAGAAAGCTGGCACTTCTCCCACCTCAGACAAGGGAGAGACAACAACAAGAGGTCAGAAAGGATTTATTCTATCTATTATAGATTTTTATTCTATAAAAGGACACGTTTTATTCAGATATATCTTTAGTGAAAGTAGTACGTGAGCTTCCTGCTTAACCCCTACAATTTGTGAAATGATGTCGGGCAAACAGATTACTGATCCTTCTGCCTTTTCTTGGTCTCTGTGTTCTCCCTTTCCTCCTCCTGTGCTGCAGGTCTTGTTTTCTGGGGAGTGGTTCTCTCTGTCATGGTGCTACCTGTGGGCATGCTGTCATTTTGGCAATGGAAGGCCTGCAAGAAACGGATCCTCATCCTCAAAAAAAAACGTGAGTTTTAAAACTGTGGTACAGAACATGCTGCTTAATCTTCCCACCTGGGAATTACAGCATCCTAAAATACTACAGAGGACAGGAGGGGAGATGATACTTCCTAATGCCTGGTGAAGACAGGTCAGTTAAGGGTTCTAGGCAAACTGCTCTCCATCGTGTTGAAGAATATTCTCAAAGAGTCATAGTTGGGTTGGAAGGGAACTCAAAGATCATCCAGTTCCAATCTCTGCTCTGTGCTGGTTCCCAACCACTAAATGAGGCACTGGATCAGGCTGCCCAGGGCCACCTCTGATTAAAGTAGATGTGAATGTATGGAGGAGGATGCTACAGATGGGAGGTGGTGACCTTTTAGCTTTAGTTTTTGGAACTTGTCAGTCCTCTGCAGGCTGGTAAGGCTGTGGATGTGACAAGCCGCTAGATGGCTCTTCCTCCCCACTGCATGGGCACTACTGGCTGATGTGTCCAGCAGGGAGGCTGCTGGAAAAATGCACAGCTCATTTCTGAGCACTCAGATCTGGGAAATGTGTTCCAAAAAAAAAAAAGAAAAAAAAGTGGATGTTCGCCATAGCAACCCATGCAGATCCCCTACAGTGCATACATTCTGCTCAGCTAACTAATCTCTTAGCATCTCCATTGACTGCTCTGTTCTGTTGCGGTGGATATTTCTGACTGCTCTGCATCGGAGCATTTCTGCTTATTTACTCAGGAATATGACTTAACACTTCTCATGTGAGCTCAATTTTCTCAAAATGGAATTCTTCCTTCCTCACATGGTTTACACGATAAACAAAAATGTTACTGTGCAGCATTATAGTGCTGACATATTGAAGGTAACGATGGCTGTGCGTCAGAATGAAACTAGACAGGAGGCATCTAGCTTCATATAGAATCATGAGATCACAGAGTGGCTGGGTTGGAAGGGACCTTAGAGCCCATCCAGCCCCAACTCCTGCCATGGGCTGAGTGCCCCCCACCAGCTCAGGCTGCTCAGTGCCCATCCATGGCCTTGGGCACCTCCAGGGATGGGACACCCACACCTCTCTACGCACCCCCAGTGTTCCTTTCCTCCATCCTTGCATATTATTATTGTTTTTTGATAAAGAAACTTTGATAAGAGAGTTTTCTGCTTATTTGGAAGGCTTAATCAGTTCATCATGTGATTAGATGTGATTAGATGAATGCTGGTTTTGGTGTGTGGAAAGCAATGGGTGTGGGCACAGAGGGCTCTGGGGAGAGCAGGATCTCACATGCTTGGCAGCAGTGTGTCCCTGGATCACCTCAGCCCTTCAAGGAAGTGTGACCTGAGTGGTAAAGAGAGCATAATGCAGGTGAGTGGGGCTGTAGAGTAGTCTAGGACATGGGTGGGTGATATTTCAAAGCAATTAATATTCCTGTGATTACTATGAATTCTTTTCTGACAAATCTTCATCTTTCCATTACAGGTTCTGATCTAGTGGACAAATATGCAGTAAGTGTCAACCATATTCCAAAACAGGTCAATTTCCATTCCAATGTAAATAATTCATGATCTTTTTCAGTGTCCTGTTGAAAAGTGCTGGCCTTTTTATTTGGAACTGTAATCCATGATCATCAAGGTGCAGAGATGAGACAAATTAGGAACTGCCACTTTCATGTCTTGGGCTCTGTTCAAATGTGGCCTTAAGGAATACAGGAACGCAACTCAAGGGAACTTAAGTTCCTAGATCTGCTGGGCACTTTGCTTTTTTTCAGTCCCCGTTGACAGTGGTGCTGTTCTTTTATTTCTTCCTGCCACAGAAATCTTCTGTCGACCTCTTGCAATCTTCACTGTGTTGTTTTTGCACTGACTCTTCTTCCGCTCTCCTCTTTGTGTTGGCAGAAGATCACACTGACCACTGACAAATGTCCAGAAGAGGAGGAGTTCACTGATAGAACCCTCCCTTTGGAAACCAACAACAACTTGATCTCCAGTGCTGAAAAAGCAGGCAATCCTGTTCTGAGTCTGACTGAAGTGACGCAGAGCAATGGAAAAGCCCCAGACTGCCCCATTGATTCTCGAGTGAGAGACCACACAAATAATCAAATTGGTGAGTCTTGAGTTACTTTCATTTTTTTTACCTTGTCATTTTTTCAACCCTGGGCATAGAATATCATCCTGAAATTATTGGCAAGCTGGAAAAGTATTTAGAATTTCTAACAGATGGCCGTGGCCTCTCGACTCTGTACTGTAATCAAGTTGGTTTGTATTGTTATTATTGTCATTATTTTTCTGCATCAGTCAAATCCAAAGACTTAAAAACAGCTAAACTGATCCAGAACTGTTTTCTTAAGGCTGTTGGAAACCAGTCCTGCTTTTCTGAGAGACAGAAGACAAAGCACAGAAAAAACAAGGAAAAGCAGAAGCAGAAAATGCATCTTCTGTTTTCACTGCTGCAGACCAACAAGGATTTCTGTTACCCTAACTAACTCAAAGAACAGGCTTTTGCAAAATGCTAACTCCCTGTGTGGGGTGGGAGAAAGCTGTCTGTAGAGGGACAGTCGAAAGAAATGAACAGCAGAACTCACTACCATTCCCTGCTCCTGTTCCAGTCCTCTCTGTGTTGCTTATGAAGATGCTTTCTTGTCAGAATGGGCTCAAATCACAAAGAAACGTGGGCATGCAAAGCCAAAACTTGTTTGCTAGCCTGTAAAATGCTGGAACGTAGCCCCCATGTTAAGATGGCATAGATTGGAAGAGACCTTAATGCCCACCCAGCCCCAACCCCTGCTGTGGGCTGGTTGCCACCCAGGGCAGCTCTTTCTCTAACTTAGATTTAAACCACTGTGTTAGTTTTCTGAATTAGGTACTTACTTCGTGACAGTGCAAAGCAGGGGAGGAAGGAGGCCTGTCTTCTGCAGAAGAGGTTAACCAGGATCCCAGAAGGCACTCATGGGGCCTGTGGAAGGTACTTAGGTTGTAGATAAGCTTGCCGTGGGCTTTGGCTGTGCTTGATGATAAGAAGGAAGGTGGAAGCTCTCGGTAGTTCTCATTCCAAGCTGCCAAAAGAGCAACACCCTTTGGTTAGTTGTTGGGAAATAGCTTTTCAACTGTCCCTGTGAGAGGTTTGATCTGCATGTGTCTGACTAAAAAACGGAGAAAATAAAAACTGAATACCAAGTCAGAGTTTTGCACGACAGAGCCGTCTCCAAGAACAGCAGTACTGTTGCCCGTGCTCAGCATTACTTCTCTTTTTTTTCCTTTCTCAGGAAAAATATTCATCATGAACGCCGATACTGTTATTGTGGGGTCTTCAAAAACGCCTGGTATCAAAAACTGTACTGCTAGGGGATGTGAAAGTGATGTTGATATCCAGGAAAAGATAGAAGAGGAGCTGCCAGTGCACTATCCAGAGCAGGAGACAGAGGTCTTTCCAGGGAACGATGTCATGATTCCTGTGGAAGAGGAAGGAAAGGAATTCCATCACCCCACCACAGCCACTGAAAAGTGATGGCCAGCTGAGAAGGTGTGTGAAGCTATGAAAACATCCAGTGTGACACTAAGCCTGAACCTACACTGAGGGAGGTGAACCCAGAGTTTCTTACACAACCTGAAAACTAAAGCGCCAAAAACATTCAACTTATTTCATCCAACCAACGAGAGGATCATCCAAACCACTGGTTGACATCAAATACTTCCTCTTTTCCTTGCTCTCCCCAGTATCACGCTGGAAACAAACCGGAATCAAAGCTACAGAATTCAGAGGACGTGTGGATGCGAACTCCAGTTTCACAGTTTACTTTCTGTGCATGAAGGGATGGAATTAAAACGGTTATTCCTATTAGCTCTGAAAACTCTGGATGGAATTCTGAGTTAACCTTGAGACCCAGCCATGTTTCACATTTGTTCTCCATTGTACTTTAGGCCAATCCTTCTATTTGTTTTTAAGCCTGATTCACGTTTCTTCAATTCTTGAGGTCCCTTCCCAAGCCATTCTGTGATTATGAAATCATTCCTAAGTGCAGAAAACATCCTCTTCTGATTGAAGTCAGACTGGCTGAACGTTTGGATGTTGAATGAACTATGGGTGAAGGGCAATGCTGACTGCAAAGGGGAAAAGAAGAACTGGGTTTCTACAAAAAACAAAATAATAGACACAGCAATAATTTCCTTGAGTTGTTAATATCTGCTTGTTTTAGAAGAATTGTTTGTGTTCATCACAGTGACACTGATTTGCATGTCTGTTCCTCAGAAATAATTCTGTTTGGTTTTGTGGTCAGCTGCCCCGCGTTACGCAGTTTCAGGTCTTTTAATGCTGCATGTTTGATAACTGTAAATGCTGTGGTGCTGACTGCTTTTGCGCAGGAACACGGAAAATGAACAGGGTGACAAAGTGTGCCTTAAAAAAAAAAAGGAACCACAAAAAGAATTTCTTTGTAGTTTTATCCTGGACAGAGGTCTGTGATAACAGCAGTGCAACTTCAGCATCTTGTCTGAAAGCCAACAAAAGGAATAGAGAAGCACAAAATCACCTCCTCAGGCCAGGCTCACCGTGCAAGTTGCCTAACATTTTATCTCTGTGCTATTTAGGGAGAGCACATAAGTGCAGTTAATATCTGCTCTTGTCATGCCTCCTAATTGTGCAGCATCAGCTGGAACTGGACCGAGAACGTTGAAGTTTGACTCAGCCTTTAGTGTTCTTGTTGCCATTGCTTGGTGTTTTAAATCTCTTTTGAGTTTCCTGGTATAATCTTCCTCCACAACCACCCCATGACAGCAGATTACTGACAGTTACCTCTCACTGTGTAAAGGAGTACTTAGATATTGCCTTTAAGCTGGCTTCTGACTGACTGCAGTGGGTGTCACTAGTTCCTGTGTTACAGAATGTAATGCAATGCTGAGTTGCCTCAATGATTCTTGCCTGTCTCCTCCCCATTCCTATCATTTTGTATTTCTTATCTCAGTCACTTCATTGCCTTGGTCATTTTAGTTGGCCTCATCCTTATCTTCTCTCACCTCACTGTGGACTGCTGGAGATGTGGAGACCTGAACCATACATTTAAGAAGAGGAGATACATATATGTTGTTGTTCATAGAATCATAGAATTGGGTTGAAAAGGACCTCAAAGATCATCTAGTTTCAAATCCCCTGCTGTGGGTAGGGTTACCAACCACCAGACCAGGCTGCCCAGAGTTGTTGTCCTTGCACAGGTGACTTCAGAAGACCATCCAAGACAGGGAAGGATAGGATAAGGGGGAATGGTTCAAAGTCAAAAGAGAGAGGAGATTTAGGTTGGATATTAGGATGAAATTCTTTACTCAGAGGGCAGTGAGGCTCTGGCATTGCAGCCCAGAGATGCCCCATCCCTGGAGGTGGCCAGGGTCATGGATGGGGCCCTGAGCAGCCTGAGTTGGTGGTGGGATCTGAAACTCTGTGATCTTTAAGGTCCCTTCTAAGCTGTGTCATTCTATGATTTTCTAAGTTAAATCATCCTATGATTTTTCTAAGCTTCTGCCTAAAACTGACCAGCACTGATTCCTGTGACCCCACTGCCACCTGTTCTCTATCCTGAAAGATGACTGTTGTGCCGTGCTCTTTCCTTCCTGCTTTTTGAACAGCTCTGACTTTCCTGTCCCGTAATCTTTTGGGAAATCCTTAAACTGCCCTTTCCTAAGCTGACTCTAGGATGACTTAGTTTTATTAATGACCTTTAGGTATGGAGCCTCTTTGGCTTTATGAAAATCTTCATGTATTACACTGGATGTCCTTCATCCATTCAACCTCAGCATATAAGAGAATGTATGTTATGCAGAATTTGTGACTGAAGAAATAAGTCACAAGAAATTGATGCTTTCTTGGGCCCACAGCCCCAGAAATGAAGTGGGAGAATCTCAGCATTATGGGACCTCGTTGTTGACATCCAGCAATGGATGATCTACCTGCACATGGTACGTTTGAGACCTGGTTCTAATTCTAAGCGCTCCTAGTTCCAGTATTTACTTGAATTCTGCTCTTCTCTGCAAGTCCAGAACATAATATAATTCCTAGAAACACCCGCTGTCACTCCATGTAGTCTGTCCTGCAGGAGAGGCAGTGAGTGAGCTGTATGTCCTTCTGTTTGTCCTGGGTTTGTTGCGTTCAGGAATGCTCAGATGGCAATTTCCTGTGGCTGTCAGTGCTGCCACATCAATGGGAGCTATGGGAGGGGAGGAGGAAATGGAATTCATGTGTTTTGGGGGCAGAGGTTGTGCGTACTGAAACAGCAATGGGAGGAGGAACCGAAAACTTCCCGTTAAAGACTGGACGCCATTCCCTCGCTTTCAGCAAGTGTTCATTTTGCCCAGCACGTATCATTCCTTCTAGAACAACACAGCAATGACAGTTTCATGTTAAAGGACAGCAATTTGTTCATCCACAGCCTCAGAATGACTGCGCTCACCTGGCTGTGGCCGCTGAGGGATGCTCAGCAATCAGGCTGTATTTCAGGGGCATAAACGAACCTTTGGGTTTTTTTCCTTATAACAACTTTCTGGATGAGCAATCAGCCTTGCAACCTCCATAACTTCAATCTCGGTGTGATATGAATTAAACACACCTCGGATTTTTACCCTACAGCCGCATTTCTTGTGTCTGCGATGTCCTGTCTCTTCTCCAACAGCTCCATTGCAGCTCCTCGGAGCACCTTGGAAGCCACGCAGCTTTTAACATCCCTCCGTCGGCTCCAACCCCGCGGTCTCTCGCGGGCTGGCAACCCCTCGGTTCAGCCCCGCCGGCAGCGGAGCGGCTCCGGGTTCTGTCACAGAGCCTCAGCTCCGCCCAGCCCTCACCGTGATGGAGCCTCGCTGGGCGCTGCTGGGCGCGCTGCTCCGCGCCGCGGGCGGCCGGGTGAGTGCGGGGGGCGGCCAGGGGGCGGCGGGCGGAGCTCGGAGCGCTTCGGGAGCCTCGGGCAGCGCTTCCAAGCACGGTCCAAGCATGGTCCAAGCTCGCCCCGCTCCCTTTGGCTTTGCAGTTGGTGTTTTCTAGCTTCCCAAAGCCTCGACAAAGGGGCTTGAAAAAAGCTCGTCGTGCTCTGCTGCATCCCTCGCACCATCGCTATGTACATAGCAGAGCCCTTGGTTGTACTTGTAAGAGCTGATGTGATGCAGCTGTGGCTGTTCCATGATTTTACTGAATTCTGTGGTTAAAGGAGTCCTTCAGTTATTTAGACCAAAGAGCTCAGTGGGGTCTTTGATTGGGTTTATGCTATGCTGATACATCACTAACCTTTTTCCATCTGATTTTAAAGTGCATAAGGTAAATGTGGAAAAGAGACCCCAAAACCACAGAATGGTTGGAGTTGGAAGGGATCCTAAAGGCCATCAGGTCCAACCCCTGCACTGAGCAGGGACACCCACAGCTCCATCAGTGCTCACAGCCCCATCCCCTGACCTTGGGTGCCTGCACCTCCTCTCTGGGCACTCTGTGCAGTGCCTCACTGCCGTCACTGAAAAAAATCTTCCTTATATTCAATCTCAATCTCTCTTCTTTTAGTTGGAAGCCGTTTCTCCTTGCCCTGTTGCTCGAAGTCTTCTCAGCACATTGGGTCTTTTTGTGCCATATGTGTCATTTCCATGTTTCTTTCATCACAGCAGTTGAGCCTTTAGGTAAGGCAAAGGCTGAGTTCAGCCCTGGGTTGTATGGTGGTACTATTGGTTCACTAAGTGGCTGCATGGGGCTCTGAGCACTGATGGAGCTGTGGGTGCCACTGTTCCTTCCAGTTAGTTGGACCCCATAGCCTTGAAGGGTGCGTTCCAACTCAAGAGATCCCATAATTCCAAATACCTTGGACACAGTAGGGTAGGATGGGTGTGGGAGTCTTGGAACCATGATAGACCTTCTCACCAGAGAGTGAGCTTGGAGATTTGCCATGCTTCTTGCTGCCTCCCTCAACAGAGGGCTTGCATTCAAAAGGAGCTAACTCTTCTCTCACCCTAAGCATGATGCTCTCACGGTAAAGAGCACAGAGGAAAGCTTCCGTGTCACTTCTTGCATGGCCTTCAGGCTCCTGGCAAACCAAATGCTGCAAATGGCCACTGTACACCAGTTTTTACTCAATTAAAGAGAGAAGATATTTATCTTTGAAGGAGAAAAGCTGGCAGAGCAATAACTCCTGAGTGACACGCTTTTTCTTGTTCCCCCCCCCCCCCCCCCCAATTTATATGGAGGGAGAAGGGCTGTGGGGCACCTGAAGCTTTCTGTTGTGTGTACCTTCCCATAGGATGGGAGAACAATTCCAATCATGGACCTTAATCTTAACCCAACCTTGCAGTGATATGTGAAGAAAAACAACTTTAAAAGATGCTCTGAGTCTCACTAGTAAAGCCTGATGTCCTGGTACAACTCCTGCTGATCTGGGTGAGAATTGCAGTTATTTAAGACGACCTTCCATTGAATTCTTTCTCTAAGTGACCAGTATACATATTTTCAGTAGAATTTTGTGGGTTTTTTATTTTTTTTCCTGTCTTTAGCACATTTGGTGGCTCAGCAAGTGGTATCTCTGTACTCTGAGACTTTTCCATAGCAACAGATGTTTACATCAGTCTTTGGTGACTTCATTGTGGTTTCACATGCGTTAAGAATGTCAGATGCAGTTCCTGTTCAAGCTACTTTGTTTGACAGCATCGGTTTGAAGACTGAAGGAGAAAAGGTGTAGAAACGTGAGTTAGGTTTAAAAAACATGGATCAATCTCTTTGTTTTGGATGACTGCGTTGAGTGGAAGGGAAAGTTATACAAATGGCTGAATATATAAATATATATATCATAAGCTTGTTTTATTTCTAGTATTGAAGTTCTCAAATATAATTACAGATGAAATCCATGGATACAAGCTGTAAGGCAAGAGGTAACAGAAATAACTTCTGCTCTAATTAGCACTCAGCACTTAGGGAATGCTTTTCATTGTCATATGCCATGATTTCTGATCTTGGCCTTCCTCACCTGTGTGTAGAGCCATGTTCTCATCCCCTTTAGTTCTGAAGAAGTCTGAATTCCCATCGTGACTCAGGCTCAGCTCTGGCACAGATATTGGGCTCTTGGTTGCGGCTGAACTCCATATGTAGGCTTTCACTTGTGCTGTTCCACTGCAGGTGCTAACTTGAAAGTCACGAGGCAGTGATGTACTCTGCTAATTTATCTCCCTGTGGGTAGGATAGAGGGAATCTTGGAAGCAATTGTGTAGGCATACTTAGAAGAGTCAGCACTGACCTCTTAGGTGGACGGCGGCTGCTTTTAGTCCTCTCTTCTCAGTGACAAATCTTGTCTCGTGGAAGTCTGTAGTGCAGATGGGAAAGTGATGCAAACAATGCAGCAGTTCTGGAGAGAGGATCTTGAGTAATTTGGATGGCTTTTTGGATGTAACTTCTCAGTTACTGCCTAATACACAGGCATTGCAAAAGTCTCTCCAGTGAGTTGTGCAGTCAAGGGCAAGCCCAGAAGTAACCCCTTGATACTTTGGGCCCTCTCTCATCTTTCTAGTGCTGATATCCCAGCACCAAGATGTGTTGCCTAATCTGACTGATTGGCATTGCAGTGGAGATGCTTACTATCGTTTGTGCCTCTGCTGCTAGATGGATGAAGCGTTTCACCTTCCAATTGCACCTCTCAAATTAAATGAAGTCTTCCAAATCTCATCACCCAGCAGTGGGTTGGATATTAGGAAGAGCTGCTTCTCCAGAAGAGTGGTCAGGTACTGGCATGGGCTGCCCAGGGAGGTGGAAGGGGTCAAGAACTGTGGAGATGTGGCACTAAAGGGACATGGCTTAGTGAGCAATACTGGGGGTGGTTGGACTTGGATGGTCTTGGAGGTCTTTTCCAACCTTAATGATTCGGTGATTGTGAATCACTGAGTCCTTTTGGTTTTCCCATAATGGTCTTTAACGTAATTTGGCAAGAAATTGTGAACTGCACACCACTGAGAGCCACAGCTCAGCAGATAAACTTTAGAGTTGTTATCAGTCAGCAGAAATATCCTTTCAAGCACAAGTTAAGAGGAGCAGATGTGACCCATTGACCAGCAGTTTTTCTTGTGCCTCTAACACTCCGGACAGTAATTGCAGCAGAGAACACAGAGGATGTGATAACAACATTTTTTTGCTGGGAAGCCTCACCAGCAGGATAATCTGTGATGTGGTTTGATGCATTTCCTTCTCTCCTTTTTTTTTTTTTTTTTTTTTTTTTTTTTTTTGTATGTGTTTTCAGTGAAATTTTCCTCTTTAAAAAGGCTCTTCAGTATGTGCATTAATGAAGTGTATCATAGCGACAGCAAAAATGCAACTTTGATCTTTCTTTAATAAGCGAAAGAACATGAAATAGTTTTGATAGCAGAGCTCACATTTGCAAATAGTGTTGTACCTCTATAACTCATTGCCTGTTACCAACTTCAGCATTAACAGTCATCAGCAAACCTAGAAGGTATTGAAAAGCCTAAGTTTTTTGGTTATCTCATTGGTAATGTTGAAGCCAACCTCATGGTTCTGCTTCAAAGTCTTCAATCCTTGTGCCAAAGCCCCTTTATTAACTCAGTTTTCTTCGCTGGAAGCTGCATTTCAAGATGCTGCATTAAAAAATGTTGGGTTCCCATTGAGCAATTGTTGAGAGTGCCAAGTGTTAAGTCTTCTAATGTGAAAACACAATAGATAATCAAACCATGTTTCTTTCAGTAAGGAGGAAGGATATTTTCATTACTGGCCTTCAAAGGGCTTGTTCCTGTTTTGATTTCTCTTTTTCATCGTATTTTTTAAGTACTTCTCTAGGCGTGTAGGTTATACATGGATTTCCTCAACCCAGTTGTGTATGCCTTGAGCAGCTCCTCTCTGCTCAAGCAGGAAACTCCTACACTTCTGCCACCTAACATTTGCTTCTTTTCTCTAGCTCACTGAGTGCCTATTTCCTTTTGCAGAGGAGGCCCTCGGGTATTTTCACATTTGTTCATTGAAGTCATCGAGCAGTGTTGATTGGTGGTGGGGTCACCATCCCTGCAGGTGCTCAACACAGCTGTGGCTCTGAGGGACGTGCCCAGTGGGCATGGTGGGATGGGTTGGGGTTGGACTGGGTGATCTTAGAGCTCTTTTCCAACCTTAGGGATTCTACTGACTTTTCACTGAGCTGTTTTGTAGAAAATGCAGCTCCCTGCAGTGACAAAGGTAAGAATTGAAGTTTTCCTCTGGTATTTTCTCATGCTGAGTCATGAGAAAAAGGTCAATCCTTCACTGACCTTTAAGAGTTTGTCTCTTTGACTACACTGAAGGGCCAGGATGGATTGGTGACTAATGATTTTCCTTTAATTTCTCCTAGAATTATTCACTGCCTTATACACCACAGTCTGCACAATGCAGAGACCCCAGCACTGAATTCTATGAAGAAAGACTTGAGAAATGTTGCAGCAAGTGCCCTCCAGGTAGGTTCTAATTTAAATTATTCTTTTACACAGCCAAATTCAGCCAGCGCTCAGATGACCATACCACATTTTGGTTACTGACACACCTGAAAAGCATCCAGTTTTTGCTGTTATAATTCGCTCTCATCAGGAAGACAATAAAATGCTCAAAAAATATTTTCCAACGGGACACATTGTTAGTCAGAATTGGCATTCTCCTGCAAGTTTAACTTGGCTGGGGCTTATCAGGAGGATTGTGTACTTGTAACCACAGCTTTTGATGGTATTTTGATTGAAGCATTTTTAACTGAACTGTTAAAAAAAAAAAAGAAATGGAACAGTAGTGAAATTACAAAAACTAAACAACGTAGAATTGCAGAATGGCTTGGATTGGAAGGGACCCTTAAAAGGCTGCTTGGTCCAACTGCCTGCAATGAACAGGGGCACTCACAGCTCCATCAGTGCTCAGAGCCGCTCCAGCCTGAGACCCACACGAGAACAAAGCCCACAAACAACAGATAAATTGTAAAGCAGAGCGTGAGGTAGAGCTTAATTTCTGTACTTTGACATGTCACTTACACAAGGGGCTTTCCACTGGGCAGGTCAATCTCTGATTGCTCATTAAGGGAGTTTTGTTGTCTTTTAGCATAAATCAGACGCTGCAGATGTCTATCAGAGAGAGACCAGGTACAAGACTACAAAAACTGCCTGCTCTGAGGCTATGTCTGACACCGCACTGACCATTATTAATGTTCCTTTGTTAGCAAAAGCTGATTGCAGATTGGAGTTTGTGGAGAGTGGTTGTTTATTTATTTATTTTATGGTACAGGTAATGCCCCATGGATACTTTAACAGAGCTTTTGCAAGAAGCTGGCATTGTATGGTTGTGTTAAAGGCAGCAAAAAAAGCCCTGTGTATTTGTCTCGCAACATGCTGAGCAAACAGAATTTGTCTCCATTAGCGTTGAGTTCCTGTCAGAGAGATCCGGAAGTTTAAGCAGGAGATCAGTATGTGCTGAAACAGCCACAGTTGTTTGAATTAACTGAAAACGTCCTGAGAGATCTGTCGAGCATCACTCATGAGAAACACAGTAAGGGAAAGATGATAATTTGTAATTGAAACTTTTTTCTGTTGTGGTTTGTTAAGTCTGTAAGAATACCTCCTCCCCTTAATTTAAACTAAAAGAGGGGAGATTTAGGTTGGATTTTAGGAAGAAATATTTTACTCAGAGGGCAGTGAGGAGCTGGCACTGCTGCCCAGAGCTGTGGGTGCCCCATCCCTGGAGGTGCCCAAGGCCACGGATGGGCCCTGGACAGCCTGAGCTGGTGGGGGGCAGCCTCCCATGGCAGGGATTGGGACTGTATGGTCTTTGCCATTCTAGGATTCTGTGATTCTAAGATTAATTTTATTGTTTTGACTCTGGGCAATGTGTTGTAGGAGAGCCAAAGATCTTTATTTTTGTTGTTATGAATTTGAATTATTATTGTTTTTTAATAATAATGCATCAAAAATTTTAGCCTAAAGTCATTAGCAGGATGGGGGAGGAGGCTTCAAGTAAGTACATGGAAAAACAAACTTGGGAAGCAATTTCCCTGGCTCACCTCCAGGGCCACTTGTTTTGAAGAATGGAGATTTTCCAAGAAGTTCCAAAGACTTTCTTAACGATGCCTCTTCCTGATGACTCTTCAGGATATTTCTGTGCAGGATATGAGACATTGGCTGTTATCTTCTTCTTTTCGTACAAGGGGGAAATGGCGCCTGACTGCTTTTCATTCTTTAAAAAGAATACTTAAGAGCTCATACTGATTGTAACTACTGCACTCAACTCTGTTTCTGAGAGGCATTGGTTTGCCTCTCACCAAAAACCACTTGTTAAAACCTGTCTGTTCACCACACTGTGATCCTGGAGAAGCTGAAATTGAGCAGATCTTGGTATTGCTTGGAGTGCTAGGAGCTGCAGAAACTCATTGCTTTGGTTGTTTTGTTTCTTACAGGTCAACGTAAGGCAGAGAGCTGCACTGGCAGCATGGACACAAAGTGCATCCCTTGTTTACCTGACACCCATACAGCCATCCGGAATCTGTCTCCTCAGTGCTTTGCTTGCTCTCCACCCTGCAGGAAAGGTACTTGTGCATTGTGAAGGAGGTGTTTGCCTTTTACAGCCTGCCCAAAGAGATGGCTTGGTTTAAAGGAGAGCAGTTGGACTAAGTGATCTTGCAGGTCCTTTCCAGCCTTTTTGTTCTATGATTCTATGAAATGTGACTGGGAAAACTCTTAGAGTGTTTGTCTGTCACCTGTATAGTCCTGTTCTTAATGCTTTTGCTGCTTGTTAAATTTTGGAAAAAAATCAGAGCACGGCCTTGGAGGTGTATGTATGGTTATGATACGCTGTGATGCAGCTGCAGATAGAGAGTTTCAAGTGTGACTGGTATAGATGCAAATTTCACCTCTCTAGACAGACGAAACTCTTCTAAAAATGTAGATGTTGGGGCCCGTAGCATATTTGCTTTAAGATGATATTCTAGCCAGAAACTGCAAAATTGTCTTTAGTTTGTGGTGTGTGAGCACGTCTCATATTCACCCAAAACATTGCAGACCACAATTTGAAGTGTTGCAAATGTAATCTTGTTTTATTCTTGTTTTCAAAACAGGATTTGTAGAGCGTCACAGGACAGGACCTGCAGCTGCCCACCCAACAAGTACTGCATTTCAAAGATGTAAAGTGCATAAAAAATGGGGGAAAGGTTACCGAGTCTCCAGAAGAGGTAATTTAATTCTCAGCTCTCAGAACTCACACACACAATGGTTGTATGGTTTGAAGATGGTTATTTGTTGCCTTCATAGTCCGTAAATGTTTCTAAATCTGCCTCCAATTTGGTGAATTATAGGAATGGTGTCTTAATTCCTACAGTTATTTCCAAATCTGCTTCCAACTGAGTAAATTACAGGAACATTCCCTTAATTCCCTACAGCTACGTGTTCATTTGAATGGAAGTGTTGTCACAGCAAGTAGGCAGTACATAGCACAACAGTATTCCCAAGGGGAATGTCCAAGGGAACAGAATATGGGTACGTTTTGTTGACATACCAGAAAGCTCCCCAACACTAACAGAGCTTCCAGCTGAATTTTGGTTTAATTAGGCGATGGTGATTCTCTGCTGCCCTGTAGAATGAGTCTCTGTGTATTAGATGTTGAAATTCACCGCTCTGATAAGCATAGCTGTCTCAAGATGATAAATAATATCCAAAGATGTAGAACGTTGGATATAATTAAGGATAATAATACAGAGCTCCAACAGAGTTCAGTAGGTGATCAGCCTACCAGGGACTAGTGGGAAAAAGCTCCACTGTTGTCTCTAATGCTCCCTTTTTAACATTTTGGTAGGTTTTAACAGTCTGAAAATGGCTGGCTACCAAGAGCACCAAAATAGCACCCGATGAATCTTCTGATCTGTGTTTGGGTGGGGTGTTTCAGATTAACCTCACCCATGACAGACTGTATGTTGTGTACTGCCTCTGTATCAATTTCAGGATCTGCACCGCAGACTTAGATTATTCATTCTTATTTCTCACTAGATGACTAACTGGAGTTTTCTATTTCTTTTAAGGAACAGACAGCACAGACACAGAATGCAAGCCCTGTCCCCCGTAAGATTCAGATGAGGAATCTTATGATACCAGCTGCATACTACATACAGTGTAAGCCACATTCTGACCAATAGCAATCTTGAACTGAATACAGGGTTGCTTTCTTTCCTAACTTCTCTTTTTGTTTCTTGCAGTTGTAAACGAGTGGCTGTTGCAGGAAACGGCATGAATGATGCTGTTTGCCATGACTCAGTTGCCACATTTCTGCCTCACACTGTTATAAACCTCTTCCCCCCAAGCCAAAGCTCAACTTCCAGCAATGGTGAAGTAGTAACACAGCCTGTCATTCTCAACTCCGTGCCTGACATGTCCTACATCACTGGTGAGTTGTTAACTCGTTTAATGTCACTTCTGTCTGGCTGGGAAGCAAGATTATCTTCAGTTGACAGTTTCTTTCCAAAACCAATTACCTGCACCCAAACAGAAGAGCTGAGTTAATTCAGTGACACTGCTTGTGTTGGGTTGCATAATGTCACATCTGTCCTGCCTTGCTGCATTCCACAGTCACTGTAATTCTTTATGTGTTTCTAAGAAGCCTGGAATTAGATGATACAATGCACTTCCTGAGAGTTAGTGCTATAAAAGCTGGAAGAAAAGGTTTATGTGTTAGATGTTTGGCCAAGCCTGACTAACAGCAGCCCAATCTTTATAGCGTTCACAAGTGTGGACGTATTCTCTGCCGTTTGTAGTCTGTCCAAAAGGCAGCTATGTTTAAGAGCATTCTGGACTGCCTGAATTTGTATTTAATGAACTGCTCCTAGCTTAATGAGATACTTTTTATTGCCGTGGTGAAAAGTCTGTCTTCACATTTCAGAACAGGAAAATTCAGTTTTAAGAACCAGTGGAGTCTGAAAACAAGACTTTGGTATGTAACAAGAGAGATATTAAATGTGACCATCAGACCTCCCTGGCACTTTCAAATTTAGCTGTTATAGCCATGGACAGAAAGCTATTGCTTCTCACGCAGTCCATTGTCAGACTGACCTGCTGTATAACTTACCTGCTTCAGTTTTATTTTCAGGATCAGTGACAGGGCCGTTGCTATTGGACCTGATAATTGCTGTTATGGGGTATTGTTTATTCTCCAAAAAAAGAGGTAAGATTCATGGAACAAAACCAAACAGCTCTGGAAGTACTGTCACCTCATTTCCTGCTAATTTGAGCCCAGCAGGTGACCGATTTATGTATCCTAGGAGGCACTGGCTCTCTTTGAAACTTCTGAGTCATGTAGATTCATTGATGACATAAGCATGCACCAACTGAAATTTATAATTAAGTAAATATGCCAGGAACATCGTGTGCCTTTCAAGTGTCTTTATTAAATCACGGAATGAAATGGAGCTCAGGACAGAGATACACTAAGGCAGATGTCCCGCTCAGAGCTCTCATGTTGCTCAGATTTTAAACACATGGTGTACCAGAGGAGTTGGACAACTGTGAAACCGTTGTGCTCCTACTGGAACTTGTTTGTTACATATTTTACACATAATCTAAATATTACACATTATCAAGTACTAATAGTTACGATTAAACAACTGCAGCCATAGTCGTTCATGAGTGAGAGCTTTTCTCAATTACACAAAACTAGAAATAATAGGAATTTATACAGAGGGTCTTCTTAATACTGCAATTTATGGCAGCTTGTAAAGTTAGCAGAGTACAACTTTCAACACTATGCACTAAACATACAGTCGATGTTTATTCTGGGAGCAGAGGCTCCATTAGCTAAAAAAGCAGCTGTTGCAACTGCAACAAATTTTGCTGCTAATGAACCATCTTTCCTGAATTGCAGCCCTTGCATACTCACAACCAGCTGAAGCAATGGATTTGGTGTCACTCACTCCTTTCCTTCAGAAATCATGCAGTTTTATGTAATTGAGAGCATAAGAAAACTGCACAGCAGGACAGTGAGGAAGGAGTGGCCTGGACCTCAAGCTAGAGTGGAAGGTGTAACTCACATAACCTGTCCATTGAGCTCCTTGAATGGCCAATGAGCTAGTATGAATTTTACTTGGTGTACATTTGCATAGCAATGACTATTATCAGTGGTTTCTTTAGATAAGTATTGACCACTTTTTATTAACACTTTTAAAAAAGATTAATTGTTTGCATTGTTTTGTTTCAGCCTTTTTCCTCTACAGAGAAGCAGTGTGACAAAAAAAAAGTAAGAAATGCAGAATTGCAAAGCTCCAGCAGTTCTGAACAGGAGGAACAGCATCTCTTGGAAACTCCTGGCCCAAGCAGCAGCTCCCTGGATAATCCAGCTGGATCTGCAAGAGTCAGTGTAATAAATAACAACGATAGTGATAAGAAAGAAAGTTTCCAACAGCACTGTGCAGCTGCAGAAGGGTGTAAGCTTCACTGTGGAGCCAGGCACAGCTCTGCAAGTTCAGGTAAGAGTGTCAACGAATGCATATCTGAACATTCCAGAACCTCTTGACGTTCATCAGAGAGAGTGCCCAGTTACTTTTGGAAAAAGGTTGTTTTAAATTGTTGGCCTAGAATAGTGAAGAGAGCATGCACAGAGGAGAAAATTATCTGCACGCTTTGGGATGAGAGTGATGGGACAAGGAGATGAAGAAATGAAGTAAGAAATGAACGCTGTCTGAAGCATTCACCACGAGCAGAGACTCGGCTGGGATCCAGAGCTCTGTATTCATTTTTACAGCTTTTTATATCAGGGATGACTTTGGGATTTGAGGGACCCTCCAAAAACTGAAAAAGTTGCAGAATCACTTCCACCAGTTTTCCTAAATCAAGCAAAGGAAGAAGATGTAGAGTATGTAATTGAGCTTTTAAGCCAAAGAACTTGATAAAGAATCCAACATATTGTTCCAGGCTGCTTTCTTCCTTGCTTGATCTGTGTGTTTCTTTCTTATTTGACAGAACTCTCAGGTAATGGAGGAAGGCAGGTGAGTGTGACTTGTGTTGTTAAAATATGTAATCCAGATTATGGCTCCCAGTTTCCAAAATAGACTGGTCCAGCTGGCATGGATTATGGAAGTGCTCAATGTTCTCCAACAGGGGGAGAAGCTCCCATTTCAAAAGAAGAAAACCCCTTGAAAAAAGAAACTGAAATTCAAATATTGGTGGAAGCCAAAGACAATTTACTTCAGGATTTACTTCTGGACACAGAATTCTCCTCTGGGTGTTCAAGATATGGGGATAAAAACTGTTTAAAGGAAATGACAGATTTTATACTGTTTGACTGATAATCAGATCAGCCGTTATGTTCACAACCAAACGTGTTCAGTGTAGCATTTCTACAGATTTGAAATCTCAGAAGAATTTACTTTTTTGAGGTTTTCAATCTCTTCTTTGTCAGCTTTGAGAGTAAATATGAGTTTTGAATTAGTTACTATTTTTTAATGCTTCCCGATCTCAGGTAATGAACTCTCTCTTGAAGGTTGTGTAATCTATAAAAACTGGAAGTGTCCCAGACCTCAGAACCAGAAAATCCTGTTCCATCATTCATTTGTTGCTCAGTGCTGAGATCCATCCACCCACTTCTTATAGAAAATCAGTAGAACAGCATCTACTCTGCGAATGCAGATGAGAATCAGGCTTTTAAAACACATACTTTAAACTTGCGTATAACCTAAGAGGTTTATTAGTACTTCTAGAACTGGGAACTGGCAAATAGGTCTTTCATCCTACTGTGAAGAAATTTATTATAACTTCATGTTAAACTTGAAGGTCATTTGATTTTGTATAATGCCCTTTTCTGCTGTACTGAGTATTTTAATGTCTTACCCAACAACTCCCAGTGCTGGGAGCACATTGGAAGAGCAATGTCAGAGTTTTGAAGAAGTTTAAGATTTTTTTATAGCAGTTAAATTTCTGGGTTTTCAGACTGTGGAGCAGTGTGAGAGAAGGGGAATTCAATTCTTATGTTGAAGTATGAAAAATGTGTTTGTATTTGTTAAGAAAAAGATAAATAGTGTTTTTATACTTAAACCTTTGTCTTCTACCTCCCTACTGAACCAAAATTCTGCTTTTTAGAAGGGCTTGTTTCATTCTATAGGCTAAACCATTGGTTTTAAAGTCAAAATTTTATTTCATAGTACTTAATTAAAAGAGCATTGATCCATGGCCACCTCATCTCCTATTGCCTACCGCCAGGCCCTGTTATCAAGGACACTATAAGCAACCATTACTCTTGGAGTGATGGCTTCAGTGGACAAAGGAAGGGCAACTGATGTTGTCTAGACTTATGCAAGGCTTCTGACATGGTCCCACACCACATACTTATCTCCGACTTGGAGAAGTAAGGATTTAAAGGGTGGACTATTCTGTGGATAAGAAATCGGTTGGATGGTTGCAGCCAGAGGGTTGTGGTCAATGTCTCTCAGTGCAGGTGGAAGCCAGTAATGAGTGGTGTCCCTCAGGGGTCCCTCAGGGGACTGGTGGTCTTTGTTATCTTTATCAGTGACATAGATGATAGGATGCAACAGTTTAGATGACCCTAAACTGATTGCTGCAGTTGACACCATAAAAGGGATCCATCCAAAGAGGTCTGGACAGGCCTGAAAAATGGGCCCAGGAGAACCTAATGATGCTCAACAAGTCCATGTGCAAGGTGTTGCACTTGGGTTGGGGCAGTCCCCCGTCTGTGTACAGACTAGGAGAAGAACTGACTGATAGCAGACCTGCAGAGAAGAACTTGGGAGTTCTGATGGATTCCTGGGCTCCATCAGAAGAGGTGTGGTCAGCAGGGACAGGGAGGTGATTGTCCCTCTCTGCTCTACTCTTGTGAGGCCCCATCTACAGCACTGTGTCCAGGTCTGAAGCCCCCAGTACAAGAAAGACAGGGAGCTGTTGGAGAGGGTCCAGAGGAGCCACAAAGATGATCAGGGGGCTGCAGCACCTCCCCTATGAAGACAGGCTGAGGGAGCTGGGCTTGTTCAGCCTGGAGAAAAGAAGGCTGCGGGGTGACCTCATTGCAGCCTTCAGTACTTAAAGGGAGCCTACAAACAGGAGGGAAGTCAACTCTTGGAAAGGATAGATACAAGGGGACAGGACAAGGGAAGGACAAGGGGAAATGGTATTAAGCTAAGGGAGGGAGGATTTAGGTTGGATGTCAGGGGGAAGTTCTTTACAGAGAATGGAGAGGTGCTGGAACAGCTGCCCAGAGAGGCTGTGGATGCCCCATCCATCCCTGGAGGTGTTCAAGGCCAGGTTGGATGGGGCCCTGGGCAGCCTGGTCTGGTATTAAATGTGGAGGTTGGTGGCCCTGCATGTGGCAGGGGGCTTGGAGATTCAAGATCCTTGAGGTCCCTTCCAACCTGGGCCATTCTGTGATTCTGTTATTCCATGTGTGTGCTTGCAGCTAATTGTGTCCTGGGCCAGGAGGGATGTGGGGCTGTTGTAGCAGGTCCAAAGGAGGGCTGTGAGGATGCTCAGAAGGCTGAAGCACCTCTCCTATGGAGAAAAGTTGGGGGAGCTGGGCTTGTTCAGTCTGGAGAAGGCTCCAAGGAGGCCTACTGCAAGGAGACCTTGCTGTAATTGAGGGGTGATTATAAAGAAGAGGGAGAGCAACTAATAATGATAGGTCAAGCAGGAATGATTTTGAACTGAAAGATGGGAGATTTAGGTTAGATGTTACGAGGAAATTCTCTGTGCTCAGAGGGCAGTAAGGCCTTGGCAGTCCTGTCCAGAGCTGTGGGTGCCCCATTCTAGGAGATGCCCATGGCCACGGATGGGCTCTGGACAGCCTGAGCTGGTGGGGGCACTGAGCCCATGGCAGGAATTGGGGCTGGATGGGCTCCAACCGAAGCCATTCTGTGCTGTGAACCTCCAGCCTGGCCAAACTGAACTTTAATGCTTTGAAGAGCCAACTCGTTTACTGTAAATCGTGCGCTGCTGTAGTTTACACCCCCGCAGCGTGGATGGAGGAGTCAATACTCTTCAGTTCTGTGTAGGTTCAGCGCTGATTCCCGCACAGCCAGGCTGCGGTCTCGTACGTCAGCCTGCAGCAACACAAGGGTGACAGCGCTGCGCCGCGAGCGCAGGAGCAACACTCGGGCACAGCAACCCCGTTTCCTCAACAAACCCTACACCCCGCAACGCTGCCCCTCGGCGTACAGGACCCACAGGACCGCCCCCGGGGCGGCGCAGCACGGAGCAGCCCGGTTCCGCCCCCTAAGAGGCGGGGAAGCTCCCATCGATCGTTCTGCGCTCCGCTCCCGCCCGGCTCCGCTTTTTCCCTTACCCCGCTCGGCCGCGGAGCGCTCGGCCCCGCGCAGCGCTGCGGAAGTGGCGGTGGGCGAGAGCTGAGGTGAGTGGCGGCGGGCGGGGCGGGGCGGAGCGGGACGGCATGGGACGGCAAGGCACGGCGGCTCCGGGCCTCGGCTGCGCTTCCTTCCTGCGTCAGCCCGAGCTGCGCGGCGCAGGCCCGGCTCTCAGGGGCTCCTCCCCACCTCACGCCCCTCTCCGTGCTCCGCCCCGCGGTCCTGGGGCTGCGAGGGGCTCCGGGTTTGCCTCTGGGCTGCCCTCGAGCTTTTCTCCCACGGCTGAGGCCGCCCGGTTCCGCAGCTCTGCCCGCCGCCTGTGGGCAAGGTGACCTTTCGCTTCGCCTCACCCCCAATCCGCTGTGCCAACAGGTTTCGTTATTCCCCTCTTCCCTACGGTCCGTTCCTTTGTACGAAGGGGGAGGAAATGTGTGTGTTTGGGGGGGGGGTGGGCGCTCCGCGCCTCTTCTGTGCGCGTGTGGGCTGGAGCGGAGCGCCCACAGCCCTGTGAGGAGAGCGGCCCCAAAGGGCGCCTTCGTGTGAGCGGCGCCGAGTGACGGCCTGCCTCGTTGTTCTCGTCCTGTGAATGCTCACACTTGGTTTTGAAAAAGCGCAGATATTATAGAGATTAAAAACAAACAAAAGACAAAACCTGAGTCTGAATCTTAAAACTTGACGTTTAGCTCTTGAAGTTGTGACTTTTTATTGACGTAGCTTTAATGTTATGCCAGGCACTGCTGCCCAGAGCTGTGGGTGCCCCATTCCTGGAGGTGCCCATGGCCATGGATGGGTCCTGAGCAGCCTGAGCTGGTGGGGGGCAGCCAGCTTAATGCAGGGTTTGGGGCTGGATGGGCTTTAAGGTCCCTTCCAACCCAAACCTTCATTGGATTCAGTGATCAAACTTTTCTCTGTAGAACACAGTAGAGCCTAGAGCTTTCTGTGGTCTCCTTACCACAAGCTGAAACAAATGATCGCAGAAGAGAATGAAGGGAAATGTTGACGCGTACAGTCAGTGTTGCTTTTCTGATCCTTTTTCTGTGCATTGATGCTGTTATCTATGCTGTTGCTTTGAAGACCAGATCGAGTAACTGCCCCATCCCTGGAGGCATTCAAGGCCAGGCTGGATGTGGCTCTGGGCAGCCTGGTCTGGTGGTTGGCGACCCTGCACACAGCAGGGTTTAGCAGTTGGAACTAGATGATCATTGTGGTCCTTTTCAACCCAGGCTATTCTGTGATTCCAGCTGTTAATAAGCTATTTAACTGGCTTGTATCCAGTTACTTCCCACTCATATACTTTTCCCCAAAAAAAGGTTTGGGTAGGGTGAGTTGTTTTGCATATGTCACTTAAGAATCTTGCAAGAATAGGGTCAAAGACTTTATGGTGTGGTGTGGTGCAAATGCCAAATTGCCTTTCTGCTAGAATGGGAGCTGTGTTTCCAAGTCTCTGTGCTGTGGGTGTTTGCTCCTTTTTACAGTGTCTGGTCTTCTCACAGTAACAGCCTTCTAGTAGAATAATTGCTGAGTCCAGAAAGTTTGTGAAGGAGCATGATACAGAATGGGGGAGAAGAAGCAGTATCAGTGTGATCAGCACTTCACAGAATCATCACAGAATGGCCTGGGTTGAAAAGGAGCACAACGTTCATCCAGTTCCAACCCCCTGCCATGTTCTGCGGGGTCACCAACCAGCAGCCCAGGCTGCCCAGAGCCACATCCAGCCTGGCCTTGAATGCCTGCAAGGATGGGGCATCCACAGCCTCCTTGGGCAGCCTGTTCCAGTGCCTCACCACCCTCTGGGTGAAAAACTTCCTCCTAATATCCAGTCTAAACCTCCCCTGTCTCCTCCCCCTTATATAGGGAAGGAACACTGCCCATTGTGAGAACTGACAGATGTGATTTTATTAGAGAGGGGGGCACAGAGACGCCTGTTTTTGCAGACTAGGCTTCCAAAATCAGTGTACCTGCAACTTGAAGTAAATACAGTGGGCAGTGCAAAATGGCTTCAGATCAAAGTGAAAAGAAGGTTGCTAATTGGCATGGTTGATAATTGCCATGAAACGTGGTACTTTGGTTAGACATAGGATGGAGAGATAAATTTAAATTGCCTATGGAAGTAAACTAATCATTAAAGCTCTATATGAAGCTTTGTGATTTGGGACTTCAAGAATACAGCATAAGGTTGGTTTCTCCCTTTAAAAATGCTTTAATATTTTAGATTGGCTGCAGAGGGAGTTCATGGTAGCAAAGTCTGTGGGCATGGTGAGACTTTATTTCAAACACTCATTTATTTCATTATTATTATTATTATTTTCCTTTCAGATTGAGACTGCAGTTATGGAACAGAGAACCAGAAAATGACAGAAAAATGTTAGATGCTCTCTTCTAGGACACAGTCATGTTGGAAGGGTTGGTAGCCTGGGTCCTCAACACCTACTTGGGCAAATATGTCAATAACCTGAACACAGATCAGCTCTCTGTTGCTCTTCTGAAAGGTGAAGTTCTGTTGCGTTTTCTGTAATGTTTTATGCTGTGATTTAAGGAGAGAAGTGTTTTTGTTTCTATTCCATCTCAGAGTTAACACTGTCAGTTAATACTGTGTTTAACATTTTGTATAAATGCCTCTAATAAGGTTTTGTGCCAGCACTTTGCAGTGAATGGTAAATTCTCTTGCATTTCTATCTCTGTTGTTTCTTGTCAACATTGTTAAACCAATTTATACAAGATTTTCACATATATGCTTAGCCTATCTTAATAGCTCACTTGATTTATGTAATGTTTGAATATCATTTTCCTTAATGCTGTTTGGTAACTTTCCTTTTGAGGGACTGTGGTGGGGAGTGTTCTGTAGTCTTTACCTCTTTTGTTTTGGTGCTGGTAGTTAATCATTTTACAGTAGTATCTAATTTACTGTTTCCTGCTATTTGCTGATTTTGGAGAGAATATTTTGTAACACTTCAGAACTTTTCTTTATGTGCCATGGTAATCTTCAGAAAATACTTGAAGTTTCCCTTTAGAAGCAGTAGAAGCTGTCTCCTAGGTGGTAAAGTTCAGCTCTAAACCTTTGCCTGAGATTGTTTCTAGATGACCTCATCAAATGCTTTGAGTACGTGGCACTAAAAAATTACTGAGCATGCTGAATATCTGTGACAGTTGTTGCACAAGTTGATGTGGCAGGTTGGCTGTTCTCATGAAATCCTATTCTTTTTCTCCTTTGAAGCATGATGCTGGTTATTCTATAATATTCAAGCTGGCATTTGTACCATAAGTTTATTCAACAGACATGATTTTTTGGTGTGCTTTTAATAGGTGCTGTTGAACTGGAAAACTTACCACTAAAGAAGGATGCCTTGAAGGAACTGGAGCTGCCATTTGAAGTAAAAGCAGGTATGTATTTTGCCTGTGTGTGCAAGACAAATATTTATAACAGGAAGGATTGCATATGTTATGACTTTTACCTGTGAGTCAGAAGCTTGAACAGCTGAAGTAACCTAATTTTAATCCAGTTCTGTTTTAGCTTGTTTATTTCTTACACCTCATTTCCTTTCAAGTTTTCTAGGAGTTACAGAAGCATTTTTTACACAGGAATCTGAGAGCGTCTCTGCTTTATATTTCTAGGTTTCATTGGCAAAATAACTTTGCAGATACCTTTTTATCGCCCACATGTGGATCCATGGGTAATATCTGTCTCAAAACTGCACCTAATTGGTGCGCCAGAAAAAAAGGAAGATTTTGATGAGGAAAAGGAGAAGTTGCAAGAAAGAGAACATAAGAAAGCCCTCCTTGTAGCACTTGAAGAAAAATGGAAGGTGGGTCACACTTGTTTTTCATAGTGAAAAAATTGCTGTGGTAAAGGGGTGCTGTTTTAAGTCTCCTAAGAAGCAGCTGAGAACAGATGCTTAGGAAACTGAAGTCAGGATTTGATACATGCTAACAGTGCAGTTCACACTTCCAGCCCCCTGCGTGCATTGGTGATACTGGAATCTGTATTTCTTCTCTTTGTTCAGTAATTTCAGCTAACATACATATGTGTATTGCTTCCTGCTCAGCTGTTGCAGTGCTGGTTAATTCTGATTCCTATTTTCCTTGTTTCATTTCTTTCAGAAAGAACGACAGCAGAAAGGGGAATCTTACTGGTACTCAGTTACTGCATCGATGGTCACCAGAATCGTAGAAAACATCGAAGTAAGCCTTTATAAGCCTTTAGAGAGCTTTACCAATCTGCTAAAAACAACCTGTGCCCATTGCATTTCACCCTGTGTAGTCCTCAGAGAAGAAAGATGTGAATGAAAGGTGGATGTTTGGCACAGGACTGTCCCTTTTCGGATGGAATCTCTGTGATCTCTATCTCAAACTGGTTTTGATAGGCACTGCTGGGAAGGGAAAGCCCTTCAGCCTACCAAGAGAAAAAGAGCAGCTCTTCCTGAATGGTAACACTTGGTGGATAATGAAAACCAATGGGTTTTGCTCACATTTTAATGCTTTTTGTTATAAGCCCACCAAAATGTTGATTTATCAAGAAGAGTGGCACGTGTTGTCTTCATAAAAGAGAAGTTTTAAAGAAAATCACAGAGTTTCTGCTGATAAATGATTTTGAATATTTGTTCCAGCTCCCAACGTCTTCCATGATTCTTTTTCTGCAGTTACAAAAAAATCTGGCACGTCCCTCCAACATTGCAAAATGACTCAAAAATATGGCTGCTGAGCTCTGTAGATTTTCTCTTTGGAAGTCCTAATGTAGTTAATGACACTTCAGCATTTAGGTGCTGCACATTATTAGTTATTTCTATTTAAGAACCTAAATTGACAAAGTTTGTCTACTGGTCTCCATGAAAAGAGTTTTCCTTTCTCGGTGCAGATAGAGTGGCTGTATGTTTGCTTTTCAGCTCTCTAGGGGCAGTTTAGAAGAAGATGCCTCAGCCCAACTGCTTTTCCTGATATATTTGAGAAGGATTTATCTATTGCAAGAGCTCGAGGCAAGAATGTCTCTGCTTAATGCAGTCTTAGACTTGACACACAGAGAAACTACTATGACTGTGTGCTCTCATCCAGGCTGGATGTGGCTCTGGGCAGCTTGGTCTGCTGGTTGGCCATCCTGCACATTGCAGAGCATTGAAACCAGCTGATCATTGTGGTCCTTTTCAACCCAGGCCATTCTACGATTCTATGATTCTCTTTAAGGGTTTACTAATGTAAAATTACATTTTTGGGTCATCTTTTGCTGCTCTTGGTTTGTATGTGTGGCCCATAGTGATGATTCTGGTCTATTAAATGGATTTGAGCCTTTGATTGGCAGTTGCACATCTGTCTTGAAAATGGCAAATAATGATAGCAAAATAAATTGCACTGACATGTGCAAGGGGCTAATTGATTGGGGGGAGAGGGCAGGGAGCTGCACAGCACTGCTGTGTGCTTAATGATGGAAATAGTTGTCTCCAGTAATATACTTATTTTTCATTTTGTAGTTAAAAATTCAGGATGTCCATCTGAGGTTTGAAGATGATGTCACCAATCCGTTGCAGCCTTTTGCATTTGGCGTATGCATCAAAAATGTCTCCATGCAGAATGCAGTGTTTGAGCCAGTAAGTGTTGTTGAGGAACGTGGGGCAGCTAAGATGTGGTGCTGTACTTTATGAGTACTAGTAAATATGCAGTCAAAAAGTCTTTTTAATAATCTGGTTATTTTTATAAATTGACTCTGGGTTTTTCCTGTTATTTTTCAAGTAAGCAGAACTACAAACATCGTGGATGTGTTGTGTCATTGCCTTCATTCAGTCCTTCTATTTCAGGTAGAGAAACTGATGCGGAAAAAGCAGTTAGATGTTGCTGACTTCAGTATTTATTGGGATACAGATTGCACTTTATTGGGTGACCTGCCTCCTGCTCAGCTACAGGTATAAGAGAAAGAGCCTTTTTTTTTTTTTCTTTCTTTCATTTTGTGTTCTTTCTATATGATAGCCATAACTGACTTACATTTTACTGGATCTGGTGCTTTTAAGAGCAGCAGAAGTTTATAGCTTTGTGTTGTCATGGCAGAATACAAAGGTAAGCCACAAAAGTTGTGCTGTGAGATACCTTGTGCTTAACCTTCAAAGAGGAAATTTAAGAGTTATTGTAAATGACCTGTTAATGGAGTGTATTCTGATACATTAAACCAATGTATCCTAATGCATATTGTACACTCATTTCATGTAGAAAAAACGTCCTTGTAACCCACAGGAAGCCATGGATAAAAGTATGGAAAGCCATGATCATAATTACATCATGGAACCTGTATGCACGTCTGCTCTTCTGAAGAGGAATTGTTCAAAGGAGCCTTTAAGGTCTCGCCAGACTCCACGACTCGAGTGTGACATTGTGCTTGAGACCATACCCCTGAAGCTGTCCCAGGTAACCAGTGCTCACCTTCTCTTCACTCCCAGTATCTCAGACAGATCACTCAGGAGCAGAGTGGGTGAGGCCACTGGGAACTCCTCAGCCTGTCCAAACTAGCTAGGCTTCAAGATTGCTCAGCTGTGTGTGCTTTATTGAGCCTGCTTGGTGGTCAGGTTCTAACCAAATGACTAATGGAAGAAGGCGCTCCTTAGTGGTTTGTTGATCACAGTGTCTGCAGAGTCACACTGGGAATTTGATACTGGGCTTCCCATTCTCTTCCCACCTGCTGACTGTTGTTCATATGTTCCTGAAGATTCTGCTGGTAAAATCATAGAATTATAGAATGGCCTGGGTTGAAAAGGACCATGATGATCATCGAGTTTCAACCCCCTGCTATGTGCAAGGTCACCAACCAGCAGACTGGGCTGCCCAGAGCAAATGGCAATGAAAGAAAATGAAGTCTTGAATTACGTATCTCTAAAAGAAAAGTTGCTGTTTCAAACAGTGAAATAAATGTAGGATTGTTGCAATTTCTTCACCTTCCTGGTTGCAAAATTGGCAGTGTTTGTAACAGATTAAATAGCAATAGCCTAAAATCAGTATTTTCTTAAAGCTTTAGCTTTAGAGACAAGTGAAAGGAGTACATTAAAGAATTTGATTTAAAATCAAGTCTTTCAAATAGGAAGTTTGTAAATTGAGTTTCTGGTGGGATAATGTGACACCAGAGAGCAATGATATGATAAACATTGATCTTGATTGTGAAGCTGTTTGCAGACTGTCAGTGCAGATAAACAAAACCTGTGGTTGTTTCACCTCTCCCTCCCTTTTCATTTGGAAAGCACTCCAGTATTGGCTAATTATCTTTCTGCTCTTTAACTAAAAGATGCAGTATCAGCAGATCATGGCATTTCTAAAGGAACTGGCTAGAAAGGAACGGCAGCTTAAATTCAGAAAGTGGAGACCAAAGGTTACAGTAACAGAGAAGTAAGTATATCTGTGGATGTGTTGTTGAATTAGTGTGACATTGAAACCTGCACTAGGCAGAGTTGAATGAAGACAGATATTTGTAAGAAATGGCACAGCAGTCATGTATTAGAATTTAAATTTTCGTGTTGTATTTCCTTACCTCATAAAACTTTTAAATATGCCCATGTAATCCAAATTGAATAGCACCAGTTTAATACTACTCAACTTGCAGAACAAACTGTATGTGCTGTCTGTAATACCGGTACCTTTTCTAACCAGTTCCCTTTGTTTTCTCCCTGGGCTCCTTTTGGACCAGTTTGACATGCATTCTTCTTTTTTTTCTTGTTATTTTTGGTAAATATCAGTGCTCTAATAACTTAAAAATATTTCAGTTGCCGAGAGTGGTGGATCTTTGCTTTGAATGCCAACCTTTCGGAGATCAGGGAGCAGAGGCAGCGTTCTACATGGGAGTTTGTGTTACATCGGGCCCAGGATGCAGTATCTTATACTGACTTGTATTATTGCAAGTTGAAGGGGGAGCTGCTCACTGCTGCAGAGCAGGTATTTAGATCTGGGATTTTGTGGTGTAGATGAATTGTCTTCTGTCAGTTGTTTTTTTTTTTTACTTCTTTTTTTTCCTCCACTTAATGTTAGGCTTGAGAATTTAGGAGGAGAACGTAATGAACCTGTGTTCCACTTGAGGAGGGAGAAACCGTGTGGGCTGTAATTAATTGCTTCCTATCTGTTGGAGCAGTGGGACTTTTCCCTCAAATCCATCATGCACACCTTTCTTATGCAATCTTACTGAAACCTGAATTTGGATGTAATCCTTCCTTGTGTTATTTGGATGTGAACTGTAAGGGTACCTCACATACTGGGAGCTTTTATAATAACTGTCAAAGCAAGAACCATAATATAAAATATGAGAGTTTTATTTAATGCAGTGTCTTCAGCAGAACTGTGAAACATAACAGTGGCAATGCCATTGGAAAACTATACTTGGTTGAACCATAAGCTTCCAGAAAGAGCTTCTTAATCAGTGCAGAGAAGATAAAGTCAAACACCATGACACCAGGCTTGAGTAACTGAATATGAATTTTACACAGTTCAGCTACTTTGATATTCAAGATAAAAGGTTCTTTGCTCATCCTTCCATGGTTTAGATTTTGTGCTGAACTTTGCTCTTGATTCATGACAGGAGGATATCATTGGTTTTTACTATTGAAAGTATTATTAAAATAATTTACCTTACAGTACAAAGGGATTTGAGATAGTGAGAATGTCAGTATTGTGGTTGCCTGTGTGATTTCCCGTGCTTAGGCGTTTGGATCCTGACATGAGCACTGTGTTGGTTTGCCATGAATCCTAATTGTATTGTAGAGATGTTAAATGTTTTTTGAGCCAAGATTCTTTTAGAACAGCTACTTCATCTTTCTTGTCTTCTTAGGCAGAAATGCATCGCATTGAGGACGAGCAAACTTATGAAGAATTGAAGATCCTCTGTGAGATAGTTCATGATAAATTTCATGACCTAGCTGAGGTGAGAAGCATTCTGCATCCATGGCAGTATTTAAAATCTTGATGTGAATTATTTTGGGTTGTGTTCACTCCTAGAGAGTGTTAGCTTGTATTAGTTTTTATTTTTAAAGCGTGGCATCAGTGCTAGTGTTGCAAACAGTGCTTGATTCCTCTACTGTCAGTTTTGTGTCACCTTTCATAGTGAGTTTGTGACCATCATATGATGGTCTTCCTCAATAGTACTCTTTCCAGCATTTGTTCCATCTTAGAAACTGGTATACTGAATGTAAGAGTGTGAAGTAGGTGGAATCATATCTTGATATTATTAAGTTTTATGTGCTTGTGATGTTCTTCCATTTATAAGCATTTATGTCTTTAATGTTCATATACAGAGCATTAAAGAACCATTGCCTGATTCTCCTGGAGCTTCTCCTTCAGCAGAATCTGCACATGGCAGTAGCACTGGGATGCTGCAGTACCTTCAGTCTTGGTTTCCTGGTTGGGGAGGTTGGTATGGATACACACAGCAGCCTTACGAAGGTGAACCTTTTGAAGGGCTTTTGCCAGACTCCCAGGAGCAGTGGAATCCAGAAGACATGCTAGGTATGACTGTGGGGTTTTGTGTTTCTTTTTAAGGCTGCTCACAAGCATGAACAGGAAAAAAAAACCCTCTTCAGTACTGGTGTATCCCTATTACTAAAATGATATATAGAATACGTCTACTTCTAAATGCTTTAGATGTTTGTGGCAAAGAGTTTTGAGACATTTCCATTCAAGTGGGTAGGGGTAATGTGTGCTGTGACTGTACTGGGTTGTTGGGGCCATCTTAAATTTAGGTTTATTGCTCCTTAATTGCAATGGGAAAGTTCTTCTGAGCATTCAGTTCTGTTAAGGAAAGAGGTGTGTCTGCATGGGTTTTTCTTTCTTTTTTTACCCCCCCCTTAGAGATGGGGAAATAGTTATCTTACAATTCAGAGAAACCCTTCTGTTCTTTAGTAACCTTCCAGAAACTTGAGTTATAAATAATAAATAATAATAAATGATCTTTTGTTGTTTTTTATTAGGTGCAGATGATTTTTTTGATCCTGCTGCAGATGCCTCCAGCATGAATACATTCACAAAGAGAGATCATGTATTTGCTAAACTAAACCTGCAGTTGCAAGGTGGCTCTTTCACTCTGTTGCATAAAGAGAAGAAAGTGGCACGTGCTGAGGAGAGTGCTTTTATGCAGCTGGAGTTTTCAGGTATTGAGTCAATTTCTGTTTGCTCTTTGTCGTAGAAAAGGAGCTTTGTCCAACTTGTGACCTTCCTCTGACTTGTTTTTAATCCATTTTAAACATTTTTATACTGAAACGAAGTTTAAAATGAGTTCACCAAGCCAGCTTGGAGAAAGTGAAAATAGAAATAAATGCTGTGCTGCCTACTAGGAGAAATAAAATGATTTTGTCTTTGTGTTGCAGGTGTGAAGATCTTAGCGGAATCCCTTCCTCGCAGAAATTCTTCCCTTCTAAAAGTGCAGCTTGGTGGACTTTTTCTGAGGGATTTGGCAACTGAAGGGACCATATTCCCTGTCCTTGTTTTCCCTAATCCTGTAGGTGAACAGACCCTGAATTACTGTGTAAGATGTGTGCGTATGAAAACAGTAAACGTTACAAAATGCAACACAGCTGTTTCCCTTGGTTTGTGTCTTATCCCTAAAAGAGGAAATGAGCTTTGAAGAAAAATCTCCATTTCTTGAATGTACTTTTGCTCTCCTTTTCTAAGGATAACTCATAGAAATCTCCACTGTTTGCTCTGTGTGCTTGCAGCTTCAACATTACAGTTACACTTTGGGAAGAGAATAATGTACTTGAACAGGCTTTCATTTTGGAGCAGTCAGCATTGCTGCTTAATCAGTAATTGGTCATTTTCATAGAGTTGTTTGCTCCAACTGAGTAAGGATTTATTTCACCTGCTTGCTGTTGCAGTGAGTAGAAATAGAGAACCAGGAATGCAAAAGCTGTTTCTTCTTCCTAATGAATAACTGTAGAGATTTGAAATATCTCTTCTAAGCAGAAAAGTTTCAGTCTAATTCTATGAGAATTTTACCCTGCTTTTGCTTTTTAGTTTGTAGAAAACAGACTGAAACTTGAACTTCAGGCTTTGGCTGCTCCATGAGATAGTTGTGCTTCCTTCTTGTTTGACTGTATCAAAGAAAAAATGCATAAAAAGGTCTCAGGCAATACATATGATTCACTTAAAATGACCACAAGTCTGATAAAGAAAAAACTTTGTTTTGAGTTGGTTGACTTTTTTCTCACTTTTTTTTTTCTCTCTCTTAAATTGTTACAAGCAAAAAGAGGTTGGCTGTGTATCTTCCTTTGGGCTCCAGAATTTGTCATCTGAAATGACGAACCAAAGTGCTGGTAGGTACTTGAGCCTGTTTTTAAAAGCGAGTGTGTGAGATTATTTGTACCAACCAGAAATCAGTTATTCAGTACTTGGGGTTTTGATTTTTGTGTCTGTTTTGTTTGGTTTTTTTTGGTAGTGTTTCTTTGTGTGTCTTTTATTGTTTTTTTTTTTCTCCCCCAGTAGTTTTGTTGTTTGTGTAACTTGTTTTGTATTCCATTGCAGATCCCAATGCCCCAGTGTTTGAGATGCTCTATGAAAGAAATCCTATCCACAGTAATTTTGAGAGGCGCCTGGAAGTCAGCACCAGACCTCTAAATATTATTTACAATCCCCAAGCCATTAAGAAAGTAGCTGACTTCTTCTACAAGGGAAGGGTTCATGCCTCAGGTTAACTTTTAATATATATATTTGTGTGGCTTTTTGTTTTTTCTTTTTTGTGATATATATCTTTATTTTTATCCTTAGAAATTTAAAGCACTAATCGAATCTCCTCTTTAAATTCAAATTTGAATTTCTGAGATTTTTCTGAGATGTCTCTGAGTGATTTTCCTGTTTAATCAATTTCCCATGGGCAGACTCCTGTAACTTTCACTTTCAAATTGCAAGTTGTTGCTATACCACATGATGAGTGTTCGTGCCACCTGAATTAAAATACTTAACTAAGGCAGAACACTTCTGTAAGCTTTCCAGGACAAGCATGGAGAGCAACAAGTTATTCTGGACTACGAATAGATACAGGCAAAATTGTGTTCTTATCTTACATTTTATTGCTAAAATGAACTGATTCTCTGTCAGAATAAGTAAATATCAGTCTTTTTTTTTTTTTTTTTCTCCTGATTAAATAATAGCTAAACAAAATTAATACCTATTTCTTTTTTAAATGTCCCGCACAGGTTTTGGATATCAGTCTGAGTTAGAGGCCAAAGTGGCTGAAGCTGCCAGAAGACAGTACAACAAGCTGAAAATGCAGACGAAAGCTGAAATCAGGCAAACTATTGATCGTTTGCTAGTAGGAGACTTCATTGTAAGTTGTTGGCCACAAGTGGTTGTGTTGGCTTTCTTGACAAATGGGTTAGCACTTGAAACCCTTAATAGCAGAGCTGTATTTTTCTGCTATTGAGTGTGAGATGTGACAGTGGAAAAGTGCCTAACTGGGGTGATATGTTTGGCGTGGCATTTTTATTTGATTTTATTTCTATGTTGTGAGTCATTTTTTCTTTCTTCTTAAACTTCCAGGAAAACAGCAAAAGCTGGACAGTGTGCCTTGATATTTCTGCCCCTCAGGTGATCTTTCCTGATGATTTCAAATTTGTGGATCCAGTGTTAGTTGTTATAGATCTGGGAAGAATACTGCTAACCAATTCTCAAGGTATGGTTTAGTATTATTGTAGTTTTCGTTTTCCTTCCACCTTCTCCCAGAAACTCCTGTTTCTCTGTGGGAAGTAGAGGTGTCTCAAGAGTTGCTCCTCTGTAGACGTGTAGTTTCACAAACAATTCTGCTGTTAGTGATAATTTTTGAATTAATATTTAGCTGGTGTTTTTTAAAAGTAATGGAAAGTGGGACATGGGTTTTCTTTAGGGCAGGGGTTTGAGGTTACTTATTAAATGAAATAATCTCTTTATAATCTTATACCTCTTGAAGGCTTTAAGCAGGTGTGAAGCTAGTGTTCCAGGCCCTTTACCACAGATGAGATTTTTGTTTTGAGGGATACAAAACTTAGCTGTTGAATACTTTTTGGGGACAGTGTTCCCAGTGAAAGTATGCTTTGAATAAGCCCTCCAGGTCTGAAGTCATATGGATCTGTTCTTAGCACGTGTGTGCAGCTAATTAATAGAAATGAATGGAAAATTGTGTCCTTTGCTTATGTTAGAAGTTAAAATCATTGCTTCTTAAACAACTCATTGCTTCTTTCATGTTCCATTGGGAAAACAGTGAACGAAAATTAAAATGAAATTTGAGTGTATGGTGTGTGCCAATAAGTTTAAATATTTAAAAAATGAAAGAGATACCAATGGGCTATTCATTTAATTTTTAAAAAGTGCAGCTCCAGGGTGAGTAGTTTTGTGGTGCAGTGAAAAGTCAAGGTGTTGAGCTCAGAATTATCTGCAGTGATGTTTTGTCTACTGTGCAGTAACTTCTGTGTCAGGGCAAACTACAACAAGAACAAAAATTGTTTACAGAAGATACATCTTTGTTTCCCTTTGGAACCAATGCATCAGCCTGGTAGGTGTAGTTTGAGCTACAAGAAAATTTGGAAGATAGAATCCCTGCTTTGCAGAGTAGAAAAAGCTTTTTCTCATGATAAAAAGAGGTTTAAAAATATACAATTTAAAATAAAGTTGTCACATATTGGATCAGCAATATATTGTAGTTAAGTATTTCTTTTAGATGATTTAAAGGAATTTATGATAAAATCCTGAAGGGTCTCAAAAGGCTTGCATAGGCAGGTTAATGAATTACTTCATTTCTTTATTAAACAGCTTCTGATAACAGTAAAGCTTATAGTAATAGAAAGTGGATTAAAAAATGAGAAAATAGTGTCTTCTAATAGATTTTTTTTAATACATTGTGACTGACATCTGCATCCATGTAAAAGAGGTGTAGTAGATTTCCTGTTGAGAAAAGAGAAAGTGACAGTGGAAGGGGCAAGGACAGTACCGGAGGTACCCTGTGTTTTAAAAATACAGCATCAATCAGGATGATCAGGTAATGATGGAAAATATCCAAGGAGGGGGGAATACTTCTGTTTGCTTATTTATTTGTTTGATTTTTATTATTTTTTTTAATCCACAGAAGAATCTAAAAGGAATGCGGATACTTTTTCACCAGAATTCAATGAGTTAAGTGATGAGGAATATAAAACACCTCTTGCAACTCCTCCCAATACTCCACCACCTGAAACCAGCACTAACAGTGGAATCAAACTCTCTGAATTTACTGGAGTAGAAATAAGTGAAGAGCAGTTACAAGCACACTTAATGAGTAAGAAAATGTACGAGAGATACACGCTTTCATTTCTGGATCTTCAGATCATGGTGGGTCGAGTGAAAGACAACTGGAAACACGTTCAGGACAGTGATGTGGGTCCAACACATGTGGTAGAAAAATTCAATGTTCACCTGCAGTTGGAGCGCAGATTGATATACACATCTGACCCCAAATACCCAGGAGCTGTCTTGTCTGGCAGTTTACCGGACTTGAAAATTCATATCAATGAAGATAAAATATTGGCTTTGAAGAACTGTTGCACACAGCTGAGTGCATCTGAAACGAAGTCATCAGATGGCCTCAATCTAGGGAAAGATAAGATTTTTCTGGAGGTTGACCAGCTTGGCACTTTGCATGATTCTGTAATGAATCTGACGCAGAGCGTTGTGATGCTCGAGCAGCATACCAGGGAAGTTCTTGTTGAATCTCAGCTGCTACTGGCTGAGTTCAAAGTAAACTGTATGCAGCTGGGGGTTGAAAGTAATGGACGGTATATTTCTGTACTGAAGGTTTTTGGCACCAATGCCCATTTTGTGAAAAGGCCTTACGATGCAGAAGTGTCTCTGACTGTTCATGGACTGTTACTTGTTGACACTATGCAAACATATGGAACAGATTTTGACCTTTTGATGGCTTCTCATAAGAATCTGAGTTTTGATGTGCCAACAGGAAGTCTCAGAGACAGCAGGGCTCAGTCACCAGTTTACGGACCGTGTGATGCACATCCCATTGACGCATCCAGTCTGACAGAGAGATGTGCTGCTGCATCAAATACTTCATCTGGCAACAGTGGAAAAGATCAAGAGTCTTTGATAAAATTAGAGTATCAGTTTGTGAGCGCAGAATGCCCATCAATGAATTTGGATAGCAGCCTGCAGGTGATCTCTGTACAGGTGAACAACCTGGATATCATCCTCAATCCAGAGACAATTGTTGAACTGATTGGGTTTCTCCAGAAATCTTTCCCAAAGGAGAAAGAAGATTCCAGTCCTCAACCTTTAATGGACGACATGGAAAGAGATTGGAGGGAGCAGGAAACCTTTCAGTCTACTTACGTACAGAATACAGAGGTAGCAGTTGATATTCACTGGTTGAATATCCTCCTCCTCAGGACAGTTGGAATGACAAATGGAGAAAAATATGGCAGAAAAATTGCAACAGCCAGTATTGGTGGTACCAAAGTCAATGTTTCCATGTGTAGTAAGTTTGATGTGAATGGCTCTCTTGGATGTCTTCACCTGATGGATTTAACGCAAGACAGTGTTAAGAACCAGTATGTTGTCAGCATAGGGAATACAGGGAGGTATGAAAATCTCATTGGTGATGTAGAATACTTTGAATCTTTATTCTTTAGACTTGATGATGGAAGTGGCCTTCCAGATGCATTAAGTTTTACTCTGACCGAAAAGTCAAAAGAGGAATGCTCTCTCAATCTCAGAATGGCCTCCTTACACTACAACCACTCCGCTAAATTTCTGAAAGAACTGACTTTGTCAATGGATGAATTGGAAGAGAATTTCCGCAGCATGCTGAAAAGTGCAGCTTCAAAAGTTACTACAGTCTTGGCAACTAAAACTGCTGAATACAGTGAAATGGTTTCTTTGTTTGATACGACACCAAGATCAAGAGATGTTGCCAACTTAGAAGACAATGATGGCTTTGCATTTGGATCACCACCTCTCAAAAGCGATACTATTAAGCTTATATTGAACATCAACATTGAATCACCAATTGTCTCAATACCTCGAAAGCCTGGTAGCCCTGAGCTGCTTGTAGGTCACCTAGGACAAATATCTATACAGAATTTTGTACCAGGAGAAGATGAGTCTACAAGTGATAGACTGCAAGTTGAAATAAAAGATATTAAAATGTATTCTTTAAATACCAGCCAGTTTATGAGCAAGAAGGAGTCTGCAAGTGAAGTATCTCAGGGTCTTCATTCTTCAGGTCCTGCCAGTATTAATAGCCAGGAGGAATCCCAATTTACTCGTCACGACTTCTTTGAATCATTACATAAAGGCCATGGTATGTTAATCAAAGGACTCTTTATTATTTTTTATATTAATGGTAGAGAGGGCTAAAAATGTGTTTCGGTTGTAGGCTTGCTTATGTACTGCCTCACCCCATCCTCCTGAAATGTGCTGCTCGATTTTAAATAAAATGAGCAAGTCCTTTTATTTGTATCCATTTTTATTTTCCTAATCAAGAACTGAATAATGTCTTTCGTGCAGAAATTTAACAAAACAGGGCCAACATTGCTGAGAAATCTTGGTTCATAGCTCCTGCATCATCCCTGCTGTGCAGTCCTTATACGATAATCTATTCATGTATTATAACATTGTTCTCATTTCACTTTTTCTTAACAGCTTTCCACATTCTGAATAACACCACCATCCAGTTTAAATTAGAAAAGATACCCCTAGGGAGAGATTTAGATGTAACATTCCCGCTGAGTAACGAAGACTTTGGAATCACAAACATCATGAAAATTGAAGGGAAATTTGTGAACCCTCTTCAGGTATGGTAACTTAGTAATCCTGTTATCAATATAAACACATTTTTCTCCATATTGGATACGAGTTTTTCAGGGAAGTATCTTCAAATACAGGTAGTTATTTCAGAGTTACAGAGAGCTACCGTGTTGACTGTGGTTGCTTTTTCCTCTGTTGTAGGTTGTGTTAGCAAAACATGTGTATGAACAGGTCCTGCAAACCCTGGATAATTTAATTTACAATGAAGACTTGAACAAGTTTCCAGCTGCTGCTGCATCTTCGACTTGTCACAGTTCTCCATCAGTATCAGCTCTCAGTACAGGCACAGAATTCTCAAGTGAACGGAAGGAAAATGGCTTATTCAGCCACTCCAGTTTTAATTCTGTTCCAAACAAGTCATTAACTATCAGGGAAACAAAGTCTTTCACTCAGATTCAAGCAAACTTCCACATCTCTGAGCTCCAGGTTCAGTTAAGTGGCGATCTTACACTCGGTGCACAAGGCCTTGTCAGCCTTAAGTTTCAGGATTTTGATGTTGAGTTTACTAAAGATCATCCTCAGACTTTGTCTATTCAGATTGCCTTGCGTTCACTGCTAATGGAAGATCTTCTAGAAAAAAAACCAGACTCTGTGTATAAGAATCTGATGGTGTCCCGTGGAGCACCCAAGCCATCCAGTTTAGCACACAAGGAATACCTTTCACAGTCATGTCCGTCAGTATCCAATGTTGAATATCCAGATATGCCACGCTCCCTGCCATCTCATATGGAAGAAGCATCCAATGTCTTTCAGCTTTACCAAAGACCAGTTTGTGCCTCACGTAAGAAACAAAAAGAAGATGCTGATTCTGAATACCCACTGACTCCACCTCCTTCTCCAACAGCAGATAGATCCAAGCTGCCCTGTGGAAAAAGTCACTTTGATGATTCATTGGTTCATATCAATATATTTCTAGTGGATAGGAAACATCCTGAGTTTTCCTCTCGCTATAGCAAGATTAATCGCAGCATAGATGTCGATTTCAATTGTCTGGATGTCTTAATCACTCTGCAAACCTGGGTGGTGATACTGGATTTCTTTGGGATTGGATCCACTGCTGATAACCACGCGATGAAGCTGCAACCTGAAGATGCTCAGCAGACATCTAAATCAGAAGTAAATACCTCGTCTGTTTGTGCAGCCCAAGAGCCTGTAAACACTAAGCTGGATTTGAAGGTATGGTGCCTGAGGTGCAAAATCATAATGGTATTGTCTACCATAGAACTTCTGCTTTATGGAAACTTAAGTCACATTTGCATTTTGCAGTGAAGAACACAGTTAAAACAGTAGATTTAAAATATGTATGTATGTAGGTTTTGTGAGGGAGAAGTTGCAGAAAATGTTTATTTGCAAATGGATTGGCTCCCTTGCTCTGTCATCCTCCATACACATGTATATATGTCTCTTAAAGAGAGACTGAAGTAGTACTTTCCATGTTCATCTTTATGGAGCTCTCCTGGATAGAGTTTGGACAGTGAGAGCCTAGAGAAGTGCAAGTCCTGTGGGAGGTGGTTTTTGTTTCCCTGGGGCAACACAAGGCAGAATCTCAGTGTTGGTGGTCTCTGAAGTAGTTACCTTTCCTTGGAGCTGACATACTGGAATTGGAACAGCTGTTCTGGGTGCTGTGGAGAGTACTTCAAAAATATATGCATATGTATGCTTCTATAGCTTTACATACGTACATGTTTATGAATGTAGACATGCAGTAACATAGTCTTTGTCCAGAGGTGCGGTAGGAAGCATTCCCTGGAGGCATTCAAGGCCAGGCTGGATGTGGCTCTGGGCAGCTTGGTGATCCTGCACATAGCAGGAGGTTGGAATGCGATGATCATTGTGGTCCTTTTCAACCCAGGCCATTCTATGATTCTATGTTAACAAATGATAAATCTTGACAAAGATAACAGTGCTGGGACATGTTGATAACCTGACTGTTCTAAGGTATTTGGGAGACTTTAGCATGCAAACAAGGATGCAAAAAGGCTGCTTTCATCCATTGTCCTGATCAAATCATTCTTTGAGTTGTAGTGGAATTGTCTTGGAAAAAAAAAAACCAACAGGGCAGTCCAATTATGAGCTCAGACTGTGTAATGCCACCCTGTTTCTTTTTGTTTGACCAGGTCCATTCCTTGTCTTTAGTTCTGAACAAGACAACGAGTGAGCTCGCTAAAGCCAGTGTGTCAAAACTTGCAGCTCACTTGGAAATAATTGGTGAGTAGATGGGAGATGATTTAAAATAAAAGGAGATGTTACTTTTCAGTTGTGGTTTGAATTGTTTGCTGCTCATTGTTCTAGGTTTTGTACATCCTGTTTCTAGGGAATGTGATGCTTCTATTCCTCCCCATTGGGATATTTCAGGATTGACTTTAAGTTCTTGCAGTCCTCCCAGTTGCAGAGCAGCACAATAGTGTGTATTACTGTTTCAGAGGAAGAAAAGAGTTCTGAGTTCACAGAGTGCTGTGATCGCTGTGTGTGCAAATGATAGGGTTGCATTTGGGTTAATGTTTGTAGCAAATTGTTTCAGTATCAGGTTTTATGTTTAATTAGTGTCCTTTGTTGAGTTACTTACAGTGAGTTTATTCCACTAATACAAGTTTATGGAAAAATTGGGTTTTCAGCAAGGTGTGTTCGATGCTTACAGCTGTTTGGCTCTTGTTTTGCAGATGGGGATTTAGCCCTGCAGGGAAGCATTGGAGGTCTGTCCCTAAGTGACCTTACAGCTCACGGGGAGTTTTACAGAGAACGTTTCACTACAAGTGGTGAAGAAGCACTCATTTTTCAAGTTTACAAGTATGAATTGAAACCTCTGGTTATTGGCCTGAGTCCTATTAGCAAGCTAATGTCATATGAGCTATATTTTGTTGTAATTGTTGAAGTTACATACTGCGAGCACCAGTTAAATCCTGTTCGTTATTGTTCTGTAAGTGAATAATGAATGGCTCTATTTGTAAAATGGTGTTAAGATAGAAAACTAAATTCTACTTTGGTCCTCTATCACAGATATGGGCGGCCAGATCCATTGCTGCAGAGAGAGTGTGATATTCGTGTCACTCTCAGGATGGCATCTGTTCAGTATGTGCACACCCAGCGCTTCCAGGCCGAGGTGGTTTCCTTCATTCAGCACTTCACTCAGCTTCAGGATGTCCTGGGCCGGCAGAGAGCAGCAATTGAAGGACAAACAGTACGTTGGGGTGTTGTTTTTTTGTTCTTTTCCGTTCTTTCCCAGCAGACTTTTGTAAGTTGAAATGAATTTTTCATAATGAATCCCTTTTTTAAGCAGTGAGTTGTCAAATAGTCTTCTCATTCCCCTTCCAGTTCAGTGTGGAAAGTGCAATTTAATGTTGATTCTGGCACCTGTTGTGCTGGTGTTTGCTGTTTCCGTCAATCTTTTTGAACTGGACTTTGTTCTTTGCTGAAAAGAAGAGTTCACTTTCCCTTTTAAACTTGTTGTATAAAATCATTACAACATTTTGTCTTAATTTTATAAGTTGTGTTCCTGAATTCAGTACTAATCAGTGTGGAATAACCACCTATTTCCTGTAAACTCGAGTTTCTAAATGTGTTTTGCATGTAACAGTGCCATAAAACGCCAAGAAGAGTCTTTCATTGTTTTAATCTGAAAATGTTATGATAACACTTTATAAAAGTACTAAAAAAAAACCAAAGCATGCAGTGGGCTTCCAAATTGCTCTGATGCTTCAGTATTTGTAGGGAATGTGTAAACAAGAGGGGGAATAGCTATTTATGAGGGTGGATAGTGATAGGACAATGGGGAATGGTTTTAAACTGAGATGGGAGGTTTAGGTTGGATATGAGGAGGAAGTTTTTCACCCAGAGGGTGGTGAGGCACTGGCACAGGTTGCCCAATGAGGCTGTGGATGCCCCATCCCTGCAGGCATTCAGGGCCAGGCTGGATGTGGCTCTGGGCAGCCTGGTCTGCTGGTTGGTGACCTGCACACAGCAGGGGGTTGGAACTGGATGAGCGTTGTGCTCCTTTGCAACCCAGGCCAATCTATGATTCTATGAACCAAGTTTTCAAATAAACGTTTGCTCTCTCTTTGGGCAGCCTGGTCTTGTGAGAGGTGTCCCTGCCTATAGCAGGGGGATGGAACTAGATGATCATAAAGGTCCCTTCCAACTGAAACCATTCTATGATTCTAGGTGAGAGACAAAGCTCAGCGAGCTTCCCGGGTTCTTCTTGATATTGAGGCTGGTGCTCCTGTGCTGCTCATACCTGAAAGCTCAAAATCCAACAGTCTTATTGTTGCCAATCTTGGAAAACTGAA
The DNA here is from genome assembly GCF_019238085.1 of Lagopus leucura. Taxonomy (NCBI): domain Eukaryota; kingdom Metazoa; phylum Chordata; class Aves; order Galliformes; family Phasianidae; genus Lagopus; species Lagopus leucura. Next base: position 1,070,700 of record NW_024962286.1, read on the forward strand.
AGTGAAGAACAGATTTCTGTTTGCAGGCATGCCAGGCACCTTCTCGCTGAAGAACAAGGTAAGAACATTTCTTCTCAGTTTCTCTGCTTGGGACTTTTCTGGTTCTTCTCTCTGTACATTGGAACTGGCTGCAGGTTCTTGTACCCAGCTGCTCTGTTCTGCACACGCAGTGCCTGCTTGTTGAGGCCTTCGGGGCAGTGGCAGGTTGTGCTGATGGAGCTGGCCATGTAGGAAAGCTGGACCAGCTGGGTGCACACCTGCATGTGGGGACATAAAAGACTTTCAGCTAGACCTCCTTCTTCCATACAATAGCAGAGAACGGAGGTAATTCAGAGCTGAAAGTTGTTGGAAAATGCTGGAGAACAGAAATTGTTTTAGTCTGTTTTTTGCTTTCTGCTTTTACTTAATGAAACCAACTATGTGTGGTTGGTTTCACTAGGTGAAACCTAAGAAAAGGCTTCCAGTATAGGTTTGCACCAAAGTTTTAAGTGCACGGAAGGGAACTTTGAGGTTAGGAAAACCCATCTGGGAAGGGTTTCTAGAATTAATCTATGCAACAAAATGGGTGGTTGTTCTGGCAGTCACTCATTCCCTTCTTAAAGAGGAGATGGGATTCAAGTGACCTGCCATTGCTGCAGGATTTCTGTCCATTATTGCTGTATGATTAATACCTCACAATGCCTTTACTGAAAGACAGCACTAGATTGTAACATTGACTTGTCTTCTGAGTGCTGGTTGTCTGCTGCACTCTGTTGTGCAGCTATATGTAAAGATTCATAAATGGAACATCCCCCAAATAATGATAGAAGGGTACAGGAAATGTGTATGTAGCAATTTTATTTCATTTTAACAGGACTGTGTTATGTAGCACTCAGGTATTTGGTGATTTAGAGCAGGATAGAGATGTGTTTTGGTGTTGGGTGTTTTGATGCGGGGCTGGGTTTTGTTTCTCAGTTTTGCATTCTTTTGTTTTCATTTTCTTTCTCTGCCTTGTTTATTTTTTGAGGATCTGATTTTGCAAGGCAATGCATACAAGGATCCAGTTTTATTTGAGGTATTTCACATCTTTGTGATAGTGTTAAGGTGCTCCTCATTAACTAAAAAATCCTACTCTTGTGGAATTTAGCACTTAAAATGTCCCCACCTACATTAACGTGTAAAGAATTTGCTGAATTCCATAAAATTCTGAGTTGAATTTATTATTGTGTGCTGTTTATGCGTGTTTGAGGAGCTATTAATGTGGGTTTGCCTAAACTCATGGATTTACAATGATGTGATGTCTTCTCTTTGCATGTCCTCTGCAGCCTTGTTTTGTAGGGCCATGCTAAATGCTCACATTTTCAAACTGTTGCTCTTGAACTTTGCTTTTTTCACTTCTGGACATTTTAAGAATAAGGATAAGGGGTTTTTTACAAACTCAGCTCCTGCAGAAAAATCCTGGGACACGCTTTGATATCATGGCTGACACCCCTAAAACAATATCAGATACAGAAGTGTTTATTCCCTTACTCTAATAAATGTTAAATTGCTGACGTGGTCTTGCAGAAATCACTGCCTATTGAAGGTATTCTGCAAAACAGCTTTTAAAAGATTTTTCCTATCTTTATTCTACAGGAATGCTTGATATCTTGACAGTCTTAGCCCATTGTGTGATGTTAATTTCATTTATATGGGATTCTGGGGGAGGTGTTCTGCCAAAAAAAAAAAAAAAGACATTTTGAATTATTTTCTCCTTGGGAATGTTTTACATCTTCCTTTGAAAATGTTTCTGAAATGATGTGTGTATATATATATATATATTTAAAGGCAGTATTTTTTTCTGTTAAGGTGATAGGAGAAAAGCTTGACCATCTTTCTGCAGTAGTAAAAGATAATGTAATTCATAGAAAACATTTATTTTTTGGTCAAGGACTTGAATGTGTTGGGCCCTTTGTATTTGAAGGGGGAAAGCTATTGTTAATCATAGAATTGCTTTCTTTAGCAGGATTCTGTTCAGTTTTCGTCTCCTTTGGGAACTCCAAAGCACAGCATGAAGAAAACCACGAGTGCAGATGAATCCAAAGGAGTGCTGGAAGGACTGTTCATGAAAAAGCCATCAGGAGGAAATGTTTCTAGGCTGAAGAGTGAGCTGAATTCATTGAGTAAGCCACAAGGACAGCAGTCCAAACTAGCTGTTGTACCAAACCCTGAGAGCCCAGGTATGTTACGAACACTAGGAACCCAATTTAGTTCTTTGTGTAGAATAATGCAGTGCCATTTCACATATACCTTGTGAACAGAAAGTGTTAAAGTTTAAAGATTTTAGGTGTAAGAGTAAGTAACTTGCTAGTTTGTGTGGATTTTGCAGCTTAAAGGACTAGAGGATTTTAGTTCAGTTTCTGGAAGAACATTGCTGCAGGTTGGGTGTGTTTTAAGATGGTTATTATGAACATAAGGAGTATTGTGGACTCATAGTTAAGTTCACTTTTACCCAAGCTTGGTATCTGATAGTTACAGATATTGATGAGTGTGAATAAATATCAGAATAACTTCCAGGGGAAACTAAATGTCTTTTTTTTTAGGTAAGTTGCATTAGTTCTGCAAATTCTTTATTTCTTTTTGCTTTATTCTTTTTTCTTGTTTCATGTGTTATCTCCTGTGCACTTGCAGAGGATCACATCTGCCTCTTAGACTGCATTGTGGTTGATCTGCAGGACATGGACATATTTGCTGCAGAGAGATACCCGAGAGAGTATTCCAAGGCTGTGGAAGACACAAGTACAGACTTGAGCTTTCCATCCTATTGTGTGAGGCAGACAGGAGGAAGTCTATTGAAAGAACCTTTCAGGCTGAAGTTGCAAGTAGAGAGAAACTTAGACAAGTGAGTTGATCCAAGTGGGATCCTTCTATGCTGTATAGGAAACACACAGCATTTCACATTCCTTCTCATGTGTCTTAGAGTATTCCCTGCTGTGCTGTAGTATCTTGAAAACCCATTTCTTTTCTTTGCTGTAGAGAGCTGAGTCATGCAGTTGCAGACATACTGATACACGGCAGTCTCTCATCAGTCCATTGCTCTCTGGATTTGCCTAAATACAAACTGATACGTGGCTTGCTGGAGAACAACCTTGGGGAACCCGTGGAGGAGTTCATGCGACCTTACGACCTGCAGGATCCAAGAATTCATGTAAGAGGAACTGCAGGTTTATGCAGTTGAAATTCTGCCCTGAAATACTGCATTTCCTGACTGGGCACAGCATGTGTTAATTTGTCGTAGTTCATAAGATGGACTAATTAATTTAAAAACTAACAAACAGACACAAAAAAAACCCAAAAGAAACAGAGGAATAGTGAGGAACTTTCTAACTTATAGATACTGCTGAGAGTTCAGGGTTTTATTCTGTAACACTTTTGTCCTTCCAGCTGTGGCTTGCAGATATAAATCCATATTTCTGAGATTCTGAATTTCAGAAGAGATGTGAGAAATGGGTGCCATTGTTTGCCTTCCTAAGAGAAAAAAGTTAAATCTATGAAAACTGTACTTCAGGGCTTTTTCTGTCTGAGGTGTTTGTGCTCAGCTGTTAGGTTGCAGCATGCTATCACCACATTAAGAAGCTTAAGATTTTTCCATAGGAATAGAACTTTTTGAAGAGATTTGAAGGTTCTCCTGTAAGCATGTTGCAGGGTGATGGCACCTTTCCCATTGTGTCTGTGATGTTTTTAATGATTTATGAAGCTGCTTTTTGTCAAAACCCCTCGTCTTATAAATCCAGAAGAATTTCAGTAATAAAAGCTTTGCAGCAGAGCCTTTTTATTTTTATTTTTTGAGTAAGTTATCAATTACTGCCCATCTTCTAGGGCTGTAGTCAAACACAGTCCATTCAGGGAGAAGTGTGGGCAGCACCTGGAAATAATCATCATTTATCCTTATTAGTGGGAAGCATTGTTTTCACTTGATCTTGTGAGGCTTCCAGGCATTATGTTGCACAGCTGTAATTTTTGGAATGAAATGTGTGACCACAGCAGGGGAAGATGCTGTGAAATGTCTTTTTCTTTCTCTCAGCAATGTTTAATTAAACTCTTTAAAGGAGAAAGACTCTGTAACTGTTTGCATTTGTCCTAAAAAACAAAACTTAGTTAAGAATGAGATTTAAACAGATGTTCTTAAAAAGAATGTTGGTCTTTGATGCTTTCAGACAGTTTTGAGTGGAGAAGTGTATACTTCTATGTCTTTCCTCATTGACATGGTTAATGTGAGTCTGGAATTGATGGATCCAAAAGGAAAAGATGAGTGCAGCTCTTTAGCCAGGTATGAGTCTTCTTTTGTTTCTGAATGCATTATCTGAACCACTTCTTCATTATAGGACAGGAATTAACTTAGTCATGAAATTAATAAATAAAGCAGTAAATAACGAAACAGTATTTCTTAATTGGTGCCCAAATTGGCAGTTTGTACCTCTGTGGCTTGAGATGTGATTATCATTGTTTGAAAAATTAAATAGATGAGCACAATAACATGCATATTTGTTTGGTAAGTGACTTGGAGAAATAAATGAGCTACAAGATTCTTAGATGTCTTCTTTTTGTTCTCCTAGATTTGATTTTAAGAAATCGAAATTGCTTTTTGAAAGCTCTTCAAACAGAACAAAGTCTGTAAATTTGGTTTCCCATTCCATGATGGCGTTTGACACGCGTTACGCTGGGCAGAAATCCACAGCAGGCATGCCCAATGTGTTCAATTGCATCTTCCAGTCATCAAAGAATACCAGCAGTCCAGGAGCGATCCAAATTGAGCTGCATTACAGGTTGGTAGTTCATGATTTAATTACTTTTGTCATAGGCATTCTGTAATGTTTTGACCAAGTTTGTGGCTTGTTTGAATCACCACTGCTTAGAGCTGTATTTGCTTCATAGGTCTGGACTGGGTTTGTGTACTTGTATGCATTAATACATGCTGTGCAAAAGCTGTTTTTCCAGTAGGTGTCACACTTCTCCTTCTGAGAGAATCAAATAAATACAGAAATTGCACTTTTTTCAGAAAGCAGTCTCTACATTCCCTGCTGTGTTCTATGCAGTGTTGTTTCTTCCTCATCTTAACTTCCAGGGATGCTGAAAAGCATCAGGAGGTGGATAACTGTTCCATTTCTTGTTTTGAAAATGGGATTGTAAAGCATTGACATTTAACTTTATTGACATGACAGTCCATTGAGAGATGATAACTCTGATAACTGGTGATAACTGTCAGAAACGAGGATGAGGTGAAACAACAGGGGATGCTGTGTCCATGTTGGATCACACTGACTGGCCCAGCTCAGCTTTCCAGCTGCTTTATGAGTTTGATACCTCCTGAAGCAGTTGCTGCAGCAACATGGGAAAAATCTGGGGACTGTGAAAAACTTTGAAGGTATTTGGTTTGAAGTTTAAGGCCATAGAAAGGAATTAGTCATACGAATTTGGAGGATGTTTGATTGCTTTAAGTGCTTAAAAGATGTTTGCATTGAAAAAAGGCTTCAAGATTTCGAGTTGAATAAAAATGAAACGCCATGGGATTTATTAAAACAAATGAACAGCAACAGCAAAAACATCCTGGGTTTTCCTGTGGTCCTTGATCCAGTATCTGCCTCGTTGGGAGGCTTGGCTTAGCAGAGCCTGATCTGTTTTATGAGTGATGGGTTCATGGAATTTTCTTCCCAAATGTTTTGCTATCAGATTTTAGCCACATAAGCACATGTTACATTTTTATTGGTGAGAGCATCCTTGGCACTAGATGGAAGCTATTGCAGAGCTCTGCAGTTCTGTTCTACTGGTTCATGCCTTTTGGAGATATCCTGGAGAGCCAGGGAGTGTTAAAGGGTTCTGCTATTGGAAGCAGCACAGGCAGCCTGCTTCTCACAAAGGAATGACACTTCTGCAGAGATTTAATAGTCTAGAATGTCTTGGATAGAAAATTGTTTCATGGAGTTTAAGCACTTAGATTATTTTCCAGTTAGCATGACCAAATGTAATCGGGATCGTGAAGTCAGACAGCTTTAGTCTCCCTAACCTATTCAGGATGTGATGCTGAAGTAATGGTGGGCTAGCATTATTTCTGGATTGCAGAGAAGCTTCCTCTGCTACAAAATGCTGTCGGAGTGAGAGAAAACACATTGTGAGTCTGATCTTTCACAGGGGCATGGAGCCAGGGCTAGGCTTCATGTGCAGTGTGTTAGCTTTGATACTGAACAGATGTAAAACAATGATAATAACAGGTCTGGTTAAATGAACACTGAGATTATTGATATTAATTTGCACTGTGCAAAAGAATAAAGGGAGCTCTTAGAGTTTGTTCCATCATTTTTCAGTTCACCTTTTGTATCGCTGCAGCTTAGAAGCTGTTTCTTGCAATTGAGCTATATTAGGTTTCTGCATGTACAGCAACTTAATGAATTTCAATCTGCTTAAAAACTTATTTTTAAAGGCCAGACACCTTCTGAATTATGTGTACCCATATAAAGTTCCATGTAGTTCTTAATTCTACTACTTCCCACATTTGAAATAAAAGCAAAATATGAAATTTATAACTATGCTTCTCTGTTTTGAACAGGTCTACTAAGGATTCCTCCAGTTTCACAGTAGTACTGAACAATCTCCGTGTGTTCTTAATATTTGACTGGTTGTTACTGGTTCATGACTTTCTGTATACTCCTGGAGATACCAAAAAGAGGGAAAATGTCCTTTCTTCCCGGCAACGCACTTACAGCAGTGAAACAGGGGTGGTTCCAAAAGCAGTGAAAAGTGGAGTAGTTACAAAACGTTCATCACTACGCGTGTCTACAGAAAAACAGCTGGAAGTTAAGGTCAACGTGACAGGTAAATGGGTTCTTTATTACAGTGCTTCACAAGAGCTTAATGGTATTTAAGATTTTCTTCTTATTATTCATCATTCTGTTTTGTTAAGGAACCGAATTTGTGGTCGTTGAAGACATGTCTTGCTTTGATACGAATGCAATCATTTTGAAGGGGACCACTGTTCTCACTTACAAGCCCAAGTTGTTGGATCGTCCTTTCTCTGGTAGTTTGTTTGGCATTGAGGTAAGTAAAGATAAACTTCATTTTGTAAAGTCTCTCAAATTAGATGAATTTATGGGGATACTTGATGTACATATATAGCAGGAGTAGTCAGTAGATTATATCTAAGGCATGTTAACTCCCCATCAAGTGCTCTAGTAGTTTTGAGTGAACTTACATTGTTTGTGCTTGAAATGCTTGACTGTAATTTCAAAACACTGCTAAGAGTTCAGTTTCCATACATCAACTGGCAAATTAGTTGGAAGCTGGGGCTTGACTAGATAGGCACAAGTTGACACGTCCAGTAAAGGCCTGTAGGCTGAGATCATGACTGATTTGCAGAGAATAAGCAGTACCATGTCATTGGAATATACATGAGTTGGAATTTGGAGTATGTGAAGTGATCCTTGAGTCCTGTTCAGCAAAGTCAGACACACAGCTGGAGAGAGCTGTGGCCAGGTTTGGGAGAACTGACTTGAAGAAGCTCTTAAGAATATAGGAGTGCAATGAGAACACTGAGTGCTGTATGAAAGTATGTAGTTGTAGCTGTATAAAAGTATGGAGTATAAAATATATCTGGCATAATATATCAGCAAAGCCTAAAAGATTTACTCCATCTAGGAAAAGAAGGCTGGGCAGAGGCGTGATAAATCTTAAATGATTTTTGTAGACCAAAGAACAAAGCACTTTCCATATCTGGGGTGGGAGTAGTGGAATTAAGCCCAGAAGTAAATAGTTGGTTGGGTTTCAGAATCTTTTTTTCTTGGGTTTACAGAATTACAGGTCATTGGGATAAATTGTCTGGAAAGCTTTTGGAGCTGCTCTGAGAGTTCACAAAGGAATTGCTATTGTCTGTAGAGAACAGTTTGGCTGTAGTTCATATACTTTTTGTGGTTGAGAATCAGTCTTTGATTTCAAAGCCCAAGTATGTTAGCTTGCACTTTCAGATTCTAATTTCAGTATTTTTTTTTACCCACTTTTTCACTTTTAGGTATTTTCATGCCGGTTAGGGAACGAACAAGAGACTGCACTGTCAATTATTGATCCAGTCCAAATTCAGGTGGAACTCGTTGGGAACGCTTCCTACCCGAGTGGCTCGGGGCTGTTGGATGCTTTCAACAGTGAAGATTTCCCTCCTATTCTAGAGGTAACATCAGAGGGCTGAATGAGGCTGTGTGCAGTGCAGAACACAGTAACGTGACCTTATACAGATTTCTCATGCAAGAGAATCCAGTGAGTAGTTTCAGTAAGAAAGGAAGAGCAGTTTTTACTGAAAAGGGCAAAGACAGCCATGCAAAAAATGCTGGTAGTAGCAAGGATCAAATGAGTTCTGGGATCTCTTATAGAAAATAACAGCAAGGGAAAAAACGGTGGGCATATAGTGTAGACTATTAGACTACTAATAACTGAAAGAAATAATTGTTTATTTTCTGTATCTAATAATTAGTGTTTTCTATTGTATCGAGGGGAAAAATATTTAGAAATTTCTTTTTCCTATTGCACCAGAGCAAAATATTTTCCCCCACCTCCAATTTTTGCTTTAGATATTAAGAAGGAAATAACAGAAACATAGTAATTTTATTACTGGAGACTTAAAGCATCTTCATGGTATGTTAGTATTAAATTTTGTTTTATCTTTTGCTGCCCAGAGAGGCTGTGGATGCCCCGTCCTTGGAGGTGTTCAAGGACAGGTTGGATGAGGCCCTGGGCAGTCTGGGCTGGGATTAAATGAGGTTGGTGGGAGGTTGGTGGCCCTGCCTGCAGCAGGGGGATTGGAGCTTGATGGTCTTTGACATCCCTTCCAATCCAGGCTATTCTGTGATTCTTTGAAAATATTTGTTACTAGCCAAAGTATACAAGAGAAGTGAAAATACAAAATCATAGAATCGTATCACAGAATGGCCTGGGTTGAAAAGGACCTTAAAGATCATTTAGTTTCAACTCCCGTGCTGTGGGCAGGGTCGCCAGCCACTAGACTGAGCTAACTGAATCTTATTTTTTTGTGTTCTTTTGTTTTCATTAGATTCAATTGCAAGCATTGGATATTCGACTGTCCTACAATGATGTCCAACTGTTCTTAGCAATTGCTAAATCAATTCCTCAACAGACAAGTGCAGCTATGCCTGAATCAAGTGCATCAGTTGCCGAGAGTACTACTAACCCCACTTCATCACTGGAGGCTGAGCCTTCTTGCTTGACAAGTGAAAACAGAGAGATACCCAAACGTGTGTTGGATCCTGTTCTTGGTAGGTTTTTAACTCCTGTAACTGCTGCAACTTACTGTTCTGTTTTGGTGATTTGGTGTTTTGGTGATTTGGTGTTTTGGCACACACTTTTTTTTCTTTTTTAAACCAGCACTGAATCTTATGCTTTTTCTGCAGCTTAAATGGGGTAAAACCCATTTTTCATTCAGGTGTATTTTATTTTAGAAATAAAAACACGTAGATAGCTGTCAAGGGTTTATAATTGGCTGAGTGTTTAATTGCAGAAGTGCAGCTGGCTCGCCTTCAGGACTTGGGATTCAGCATGGAAGACTGCCGCAAAGCTCTTCTGTGCTGCCAAGGTAAGCTCAGGTATTCAGAGTTGGCCTTTGGGGTTCTTCCTGTTACCAGACTTTCAGACTGTAAGGCAGCTGATGGGCAGGCAGTATTTCCTTCTCTGCTTCACTTTGGCCTGTTGTTACCCACATTAGCTCTGTGTTGATGTCTTCTTAAGCATTCTCATTTTTCTGTCCTACTAAATACCACTCTCCAAGGGTTGTTCTTGGCTCTTGAGATGTCATCTGGGGCACGTGGGTGGATTTCTCTGTTGTGGTTCTTCTCTCCTGGTGTACCTGTTTCTTAGCATTATCCATCTCTGTAGAGCAAGTATTTTCATCTCTGCCTTATGAATGATATATTTTACTTGTGCATACAGTACATGTAAAGAAAATGAAGGTTCATTTCCTTAGGCATTGTCTTGTTTCCAACCTTCTTTATAGGTTTTTATAGCATTAATAAAGATTCGTATTATGTTAACGCAATTTGCAAACATCAAACACAGTCTTTCTTCTTAGAAAACACCGTTGTGTTTGTAATCTTACCACATGGGTGTGTTTGAATAGAGCACATTCAGGGTACTTTTTGTGTTTTGCTATGCATTCTAAGGGAGAGGCAGTTAATTTGTTAAATCTATGTGGTTTTCACATCACCATCTACTTTCTAAACGGAACATCCTTGTTTTGAATGTTTGGTTATATTTAAGGTGACTTGAAAAAAGCAGCAAGTTGGCTGTTTAAGAATGCTGAACCTTTGAAATCACTTTCCTTGACGTCCTCTGGTCGAGACAGCCAAGGGATTGTGCCTTTTCAGTTCATCTCTGGGGTGGAAATCAAGGCAGAAAGTATATGCATCTGCTTTATTGATGACTGCATGGACTGTGATGTGCCCCTTGCTGAGCTAACGTTCTCACGTGAGTACCTGTTTTGCAAAGTGAGTTTTGCTGTATATATATATGTATGCATATTTGCTGTGTGTATATATATGCATGCATATCTGTCGTATACATAATGACAGAGCTTTCCGTTCATTGCTTATTAACAATGCAGTAGAAACTTGATAATGTTTGTTTTGCATAATGTTCGCTTTTCTGGCAGGCTTGAATTTCCTCCAGCATTTGAGGGCCAATCCTGAAGGCAGTGCTCACTTTACCCTCTCTGGAGATTATTATAACCGTGAGCTTTCAGGTAAAATACTTGGGGTTTTGTTGTCTATGTAAGTTTAGGAAAACAATCTGGTGTCCTACAAGAGCCTGAAATCCACCTAATGTGAGATGAATACAAGGGAATGCAGTGTGGACACGATCCTGGACAAGATAGCTTACCTTGATATGTGAAGGAAGAGTGGGGAATGTGGAAAGATTGCTGATAAAAAAGTTACACTTAAGTTTTTGCATTGCAGTAGAATCATAGAATCACAAGGTTGGAAAGGACCTACAAGATCCTCTAGTCCAACTGTCTTACCACCATTGCTACCCACTAAGCTACTAAACCAAGTTTCCAATTCAGTTTTCTAGTTGAGGATGTTAAAGAACTTGAGGGTACTGACGAAGCTGAAGGCAGTGGATTGACATAGTAAGACCATTGCAATTTATATTAATAGAAACAATAATTTCCTTTTAATGCTTCCCTCAGAAGTGCAGCATTTCTGCAAGTCTCTACATGTGCTCTCCACTGGTTTAAGTGGAGGATCTGGAGCAGCTTTCTATTAATGACCAATTTGAACCTGTTGGTTTACAAGTTCATCTTGAATGCAGGGACCTCATTATTGGGGTTGTATTATTAAAGTCCTAGGTATGTAAGCAGCATTCCAGTGTGGCCTTCAACTGTGTAACACACGTGATGTGTTGGGTTTATTCTCAGGCTGGGAGCCATTTATTGAGCCATGGCCGTGCTCAGTTTCTTGGCAGCAGCATGCTTCAAGCCGCCTCCACCCTTCCCGATTGAAGCTGGAAGTAAAGGCCAAACACCGTTTGGATGTCAACATCACCTCTGTCTTCTTAGGTATGTAGGAATATTCCCTGAGAGCATCGCTGTACAGTTTTAATTTTCACTTTTAGTACTAAAACAGCAGGTAGTTCTCATTGAGCCTTGCTGGTGTCCCGTGGATGGAGGGAGGGAGGCTTGGCACGAGTCCCCAGATACTTGAGATAATATTGTACACAGGTGTGCATTTAGGCAGCCTGTATTTTATCAGATACTGTGAAAGTGTAAAGACACGAGCTACATACTTTAGAAGTTAGTAGGAATTCTTTTCTTGGTCGTATGAATTCTATCAGATTCATATGTTTCTTGAAATTTCTCTATAATCAGGAACAGGCTTTCATCTAAGGCTTTCCATACATACAGTACTTCAAAATATTTTGTTAAGCTCATCAGTTTTCAGTGCATTGAGAGACATAGTGGGGAGCTGCTTATTTTCTGCAGTCTTTGAGAACTGAAGTTTTCAATTCCCACCTCAGCAAATGAAAATGTTTTGTTCATCATTAACTCAGACTTTATGGGCGTTTCTGTGTTGTGAGGCTGTGAACGTTGCTGAAAGATTATGGCTTCTTCTGCATGCAAATCTGTATAATTTAAGTCATAAGTGCAGAGAGCTGAGCCTTCAGGTGAAAAAGAAGAGCCTTCCTTGTTCCTTGAATATTCATTTGTTTCTCCAGCAAGGTCTGTGAGGTTGTTGGAAAGAGGGAGGTAAGGTAGGAGGAAAAGACAGTCACCATCAATTCCTTAGAGTTCCTGTGATGCTTTTTACTACTAGCAACAACAACAGGCTGGTTTGATTAATGCTGTTTCAGAGCACTTAATTGGTGTCTTCATATTTATGGAGGAATAGATGTATACCTCTTAAAAAGAAAAGAAAAATGGAAACTGCTTCCAACACAAAAACATCTTCAGATTAATTGCCTTTTCAGAGAGACCTCCTATGTTGCTCCTGGAGTATCTTAAAAAATAGGGATTCTGCTGCATGTTTAAAAACAGAAGAGTCCCTTAAGAATATAAACATTTGTTTTTGAAGACAGCACTGTGATTTCATGAGCTGTTATGTCTCTAAATTATGTAAGTGGGTCATAGGAAAAGCAGTGAAATAAAAGCTTTCCCATTAAAGTGGAGCAGGCTTAGGCTTATGAATTTAAACTACTTTTTAACTGCTCTTCTCTTGGCCACTTTGCAGACATTTACTTTCTTTGCTTTATTCTTCTAGAACAGTATGCAAGCACCAAGCAGTCATGGATGGAAGATTACTGTAAACAGGACAAAGAAGTAAATGCAATCAGTTCTGAAGAGTGGATGGGCTCTTCAGAGGATTCACCATGTTTTGGACAGAGTATGATGTTAATTAATCTTTCTTTATTTGAAACAATCCTGACAAGCACAGTCATTTGTCTAATGTATTACAAACAGAAGTATTAGGCCTTCACAGCATACAGTGAATTGTTAGAGGCTATCTGGCCAAAACATTAAAAATCCTATTTTCTGTTCAGTTTTTCCATTCTTTAATAACAAAAATCTTCACTGCTTCTCTTGAGTGAGAACTTGGCCCTGTAGTTCTGCTTCCTGTTTTAATCACGCTTTCACAGCAGCTCTGAGTAAGAGCACAAGAGATGGGGCAGCTCTTTCATATTCTCCTCTCCCAGTATTAATTCTGGAAGAAGTTTTAGTAACTCGAATACCAACCTCACATGAGCAAATGGGTGAAGAGCTGTACAGTGATTGCATGCTGCCAGCTGTCCCTGTCCTCCTGCTGCATGATGGGGAAGAGTCTACCTTTATTTATGTGGTTTTGCTTACCTGCTAACTTTGTCTTTCCTGTCTGCCAGGCCTTCCTCTTGTCTACCTTAGAACTAGGAGTACAGCCAGTTTGACTAACCTAGAGCATCATATCTATGCTAGAGGTACTGTATAGCACAGAGAGAATACAAGCTGCTTTTTTTTTTTTTTTTTTCTTTTTTGGAAATCTGTACAGTAAATGCTGTGGTGTATGTGTGAATTGCCAGTAGAACGATCTCTATATTTTAAAAAGAAAAAGCCACAAGAGTTTTTACAGCATTTCATCCCATCTATCACCTTAAGGTCTCCTGTGAGCCCTTCAGCAGAGAAGGGAGGAGCAGAACTGTTCCTTTGTGGGAAGACTCTTTGAGAAAGGCTATATGAATTGTTGGCTACACAATATCCATTTTCTGAGGTATCTTTCAGGAAGATATTTTATTTTTGTGGGTAAGAAGCATTTATTGCTTGGCTTTTTGTGGGCACAGCAACAAAAGAAACAGCTAAATGAATTATGAAAAACTCCTTTTTTTTGATAAATCTTTTATTTTCTGGTGCTGGTCTCAAGATGCAACTTTATATTATGTTTTCTTTTGAAAATCGAGCCACAGCCCAAAAATTCCTTTTCACTCAAAAAAAAAAAAAAAAAAAAAAGAGTAGCCTGCCAATTAAATAGCAGAGTAAAGTTCATCTGACTCCTGGTTGTGATTTTGTTGAACCTGAAGTAGGCAGAAAATGACATGAAGTCAAACTCCATACCAAAAATACAAATATTTTTAAGTTGCATTCAGCAAAAATAACCCAGTGCTTCCATTTTAAAGAATTCAATTTTTGTACTTTTGAATTGAAAAGGACCTCCTTGGTGAGATGTAGAGTGATCAGATTCATGTCTCCATCAGCACAGTGAGGAGTAGAGCCATTTGTTGTCCTACATTTGGGAGAAAGCTATGTGCAGCCGTCAGAAGCTCCTTCACAAACACCTCCCCACCTGCTCCCTCCTCTTCTGCCTTCGTACACTTGTGCTTCAGTTATTCTTGGTCAGATGCATGGCTGCATGATATACTGGAACTTAATGGAAGTCATCCTTTGGAGAGAAATTCTGTGAGGCGTTTAATTCCTGTCTTTGAGCAGCTGATTTAACGTGTCTGCCTTCTGTCAGCTCTCATACAGAAAGATGTATGTGTTCAGGGAGCAGCCGTTTATCTTCCCTCCTAAGTAGTTGCTGGGATTTGGCAGGGTTTTTTTTTTCCTGTCCAAACACAGTAAGTATTTTCACAGACGTGATGTACAGCAGCACAGAAGAGGAGAGTAACACTTGGGTGCTTGTTAGTAATGCATCCTTGAGAAATGCCAAACACTGTAGGTGAAGTTTCCTGTTCAGAGGGTTTTGCAGAGCCAGCACTTCAGCAAGACCAGATTACCTCTGGCTGCAGTCTGGTTAGTGCACAGGGATTATATACGTATCCCATTTTCTCTTTTTTCTCCTTTTCTTTTCCTTCCTTTTTATTTTCTTTTTTCAAGTTGATTAAACTCAGTTCCTCTGGTGTTCTTAAACTGTATTACCAAGGCCAGCAGATGACGCAGGGAAAGATTTTGTACCATTTCTAGAGCAGTTAATAAATAAAACTTTAAGTGGTTCGAGTAATCTGCTAGGCCATTTCTTAGGTCTGCTTTTCTAGACGTGGTACAGATTGTGGTTCTCCAGCCATTGTCTCATCCTGTGTCTGCATCTGCTGAATCTAGATGATCTTAAGGGTCCCTTCCATCCAAACCATTCTATCATTCTATGGATATTTCTTTCATAAGCATTTAGACAAGTCTTTATTCTGTCTTACAGCTGAAATGAAGACCCCAAAACGCAGACAGCCATTTGTGCCCTTTGCTCTCAGAAACCATACTGGATGCACTCTGTGGTTTGCTACCCTCACTACAACACCCACCCGGTAAGAAGTGGGATCGCTTTGTCAATACCTGTCTGGCTTCTCTGGGATGTCAGCCAAACCCAATTGTCCTCAGTTCTTCTGTTTTCTTGCTGGGATCTTAGCTCCCAGTCTTTCTTAGTCAGGAGCCTTTTCTTTGTCACTGAGATATTAATACTATTTTAAAAAACAAAAAGCTAATCAAGCCCAACTCCCACAACCTTTCTTCATAGCAGAGGTGCTTCAGCCCTCATCTCATGGCTGCACTCCAACACTTCCACATCTTTCATGTGTTGGGGGCCCAAAGGGTATGGTTCTGTTTACAGGGCTGGGATGTGCCGGAGGCTCCAAGTCATGATGTGATTCTCTACACAGGGCTGCACTGTCTCACAGTGGGAGTCCAGGAGTTGTTCCTGAGGAAAATGGGACGTTGCTGGATGATGCCCATAATGTCAGTGAGTGGAAAGAAGTTATCACAGGGGAAGAAGTTCCATTTGAGTTTGAAGCCAGAGGGAAACTCAGACACAGGTGAAGGGGTCAGGCTGCAAAATGTGCTTTGACACACTCGTATGTAGTGTATAGAATCATAGTTATGAAGATGCCAGTAGATAGTAAATAAAAAGGAGTTAAAAAAAATCTTTTAATGTGTTTTTTTATTATTTTTTAATATTTAAAACTCTATGTAAATGTGGAGCTATCAGTAAGCAGCTTGTCTTCTGGTAGGTGGAAGCTATTCCTAGGTGTGAGCTCTGGTTTAATTGTTAAAACATTTTAGAAAGTTTTGTGTGTGACAGGGGGAGGAGGGACTTGCTGACGTAAGTGTTGTTAAGAACTGGCAAACAAATATTGCACGTGGTTTTGTGTTTAATTTTGATGTAGTCATACTTATCAGTGTTGAGTAGGGAGAGCAGAACAAATCAGGTCCATAAACAGAAAAATTCTTGAGGTTTTTTTCCTTAAGTGCTAAATTGGTGAGATTTGTTTCCTCGTTATGCAGAGGATGTGTTTTATGTGAACTGTTTGATATTCACCCTGTAAGAGAACACTAAGTAGTAATTTAACTTAATCTAATCTGTAGGCACACGCATGATCTGAGGATTCACCAGCTGCAAGTGAGAGTGAATGGCTGGGAAGAAGTCAGCCCAGTGTCTGTTGACAAAGTTGGAACCTTTTTCCGCTATGCTGCACCAGACAAGAATTCCTCCTCTTCCACTGTAAGCTCTGATTTGAGGTGTGAGCCTTAACAGAAATGCGTAGGTTGAGAGTAATGATGCCTACAAGGTTTTGGTGTGACAACAGCTCCTGCATTGCATGAGATTGTCCTCTTTTGAGTTGGTGTGAGCTGGGTGAGCGTGAAATGGTGAACTGACAGTGTTATGTACAGCAAACAAACCACAGGGGTAGCCTGCATTTAGCCTGCATTTAGCACTTAGAACTGCCAATGACAGAGATAATGTATTAGAGACAGAGCCACAAAGTTGTGGAGCTTGAGCTTCAAATCAGCACTGCAGGCCAGGCTGGATGTGGCTCTGAGCAGCCTGGTCTGGTGATTGGTGACCCTGCCTGTGGCAGGGGGTTTGAAGCGAGATGATCATCATGGTCCTTTTCAACCCAGGCCATTCTGTGATTCTATAATACAGCAGCTATTTTTATTTCTTTTATGGCAGGAATGCTTTCTCTGTGGTTGATTTACTTAAAATTAACAACATTGGCAATTCCCTGAAAGCCTGGAGATTGTTGAAATGTGTGGCAGCTTGGACCAAATATACTTGTCATGAAGGAAAAGCACAATTGCAGTAAGCAGCAGGCTGGCAGGCAGTTGTGATTGAGACTTGGTGATAGAAATGGTTGTGGAGTGTAGAAACTAGCTAAGCTTTAAGGTTAGCTACTGTAGAGAATGAAAGCTGAGGTCTTTTTGGTGCAAAATAGGATTAGAATTTATTATTATTACCACTAAAAGGAGCCATTAGTCTCTTATTTGGGTAATTCCTGATGGTTTCCTGTTCAAGTGTATAAAACATCATCTCTGTCTGCAACTTGGTTTGTGAAAGAGAAAAGTACAAATAAGCAGGAACTGCTATTCAGGAACATCTGTGGGTAGTTAGTTTTTAATGAATGCTCTTGCTTCAGCTTCATTCTTCTTTTAAAGCAGTATTACAATTAGATTAAGCTAATATAGCTCTGATGTCTTCAAAGTCGTGTTGAAAATGAGAAAGACAAAGTAATGACAGCCCTTAGTTTATTTTTCTGCAGTAATGTTCTGTGTTGCAGCTGACAGTAATATCTTAAAGTGAACACTTCTGTCTTTCCTGTTCGTTTTCCTTCCAGCTTGGAAGCCCTATAAGTAGAACAAACATAATTCATCCACAAGTTTATGTAAGTATATATTTTCATTTTTTGAGAGCTACTGGAATAAGACCAGCATAACTGTACAGGTGGACTGGCTTCTGCTTTTGCCACAGGAAACAGAAGTCAAGTTCAGCTGTGACAATGTTCCTCAAATGCCAGTTTTCACAGTCTGAGCAAGCACTGGAGCTAGACGTGTGCCCGTGTAATAAAACTCTGACTTGGAACAGCAAAGCAGTGCAGCCTGTTACCTACTTTGCTGAGAAATTTGGAGCTGTTGAGCTCAGTCTCACTTCTTATATACAATGAAATAAGTGCCAGCTTTGAAGTTGAAGTCTCTGCTGCTAATTCTTATGAAGATCATACTCTGTAGTTCCAAAATTTGCTGCTCTGTTTTAAGGAAACAGAGAAGTAAAATTGTTCTCTGTTGCACAAACGTTTTGGCCTAAATAAGCTGAGCAGAAGAGTTCCAAGTACGCCTCTTTGGAGACTGCTGAAGTATCTGCCTCCTATACTACTTTGTCTTGTCTAAACTTAAAATCATGTGTTCCCCAAATCAGTATACATAAATAGGAGGGTCATAAATCATACTTGGGATGCTAAAAGTGAGACTATCTAAGAGCACAGCCAGAACAAAACGTTGATTTGGGGAAATCAGGCTGTATTGAAATGTCTTCTCTGCAGAGCTTATTGAACACGTTAGTGCATGCATCTGAAGATGCAAACAGCATCTGCTGTTCCTGCTCTTGCCAGCACAGATAGTCTGGGTAACGAGCTCTTGATATTCCCGTTGAATAAGGCTTATGATTAAAACTTCAGGAATTTATAAAATAATGTACTTGGATTCTGTGATTAATTTTTATATTCTTCTTACTAGGGCTTGTATCCCTTTGAGAAAGATACTGAGTTAAATGTTTAGAAATGCTTCCTGATTGCTTGACTGGGTTCTGGAAAGAAGACAAAGTATTACATTATATTGTTGTGAGACTGCATGTACTGTGGGTGCTGTACTTGGTTGCACTCCCTTCACACATTCTCACTCCAGCAGTTACCACTCAGTATTGACCTGTCCCTCTATTAGATACCTTTTATTACCTTCTATTGCTTTTCTGTTATCTTTCAGTTCTCTTCATTGCCTCCTGTGCGTGTGGTATTTGAGGTAACCATGGAAGGCAGTGCTCGGAAGGTGATCACCGTGCGCTCAGCCTTGATTGTGAAGAACAAGCTGGAAACACCCATGGAGCTAAGGCTGGATAGTCCTTCTGCTCCTGACAGTGAGTGCTGTATGCTCCTTCCACGTGCAAAATCTTCACCTCCCTGCTGTGGAAGATTTGTTGCTGCCTGTAACAGCTAACAGCAAAGTCAGCTTCCGTGGTTGGGGAATGGGTGTTGTTAAGAACAGCAACGAAAGCTAGAGAAACCAGTAGGATTTTCCTTATGGTCCAAGCAAACAGGGAGAGCTGAGACTCTGTAAAGATGGATTTGAATTTCTGTACATGCTGTGTTACACCTTTTAGCAATAGGAGGCTTAAGGTGTTGGCATGCAGAGGTGAAGTCTAGAAATGTAGTGACGTGCTGATAATCTACCAAGAATATAATGAATGAGATCTTTTGGAACAAGCATCACTAAAGTATCCAAGGAAGAACTTGAGCTCCAGCAGATTTCAGATTTACATCCTTAAATTATTCCCCTGCCAGAATAGTAAGGCTTAGAACAACAGGTTGATGCTTGAAACGTAGGTAAAATAGCTTGTATTTCACTTTAAAATGTAACTTGTTGCTCTTACTATTTGAACTTACTTTTTGGACTTAGTATTTGAAAACAATTTCCAGTAGAAAATACCTTTCAGTGAAGGAGCCCAGTTTGTTCTTAGTGTTTTCTTTTCTGTTTGGTTGCAGAACCTGTAGTTCTTCCAGCAGTTATGCCAGGAGATGCCTTTGCTATTCCGCTGCACCTCACGTCTTGGCGTTTACAAGCCAGGCCAAAGGGACTGGGAGTCTTTTTCTGTAAGGCTCCAATTCATTGGACTGATGTTCAGAAGACAGCAGAAGTTTGTAGCAGCAAGCGGGAGTGCCATTCCATTGAGTCTGAGAACAGCCGCTTTTTCAGGTTGATTGAAGCCCTGGTTGTTTCTCTGTAAACTGTTTTCTGGCAATTTAAATGCTGTGTAACTCAATAATAGGAGAAAGAAAATTCATAGAGGTAGAAGCTTCTGCAGTTTAATGGGACGTTTTTCTTGGTCGCTAGCATAATAAGAAAGCACTGAATGTATAACTATTTCTGCAGGGCTCCTTAAGGCCCATATGGCAGAACCTGTTGGCAAACATCTGAGCATAGAATCACAGAATGGCCTGGGTTGCAAAGGAGCACAACGTTCATCCAGTTCCAACCCCCTGCTGTGTGCAGGTCACCAACCAGCAGCCCAGGCTGCCCAGAGCCACATCCAGCCTGGCCTTGAATGCCTGCAGGGATGGGGCATCCACAGCCTCCTTGGGCAACCTGTTCCAGTGCCTCACCACCCTCTGGGGGAAAAACTTCCTCCTAATATCCAACTATAAAATCACAGAATGTAAGACCATTCCCCCTTATTGGTTAGTGCTTTATTAATGCCTATTGTAAAGGATGAAATGTTAGAAAATAGTGTGGACTTCCTGTAAAAAGGCAAGATTTGGTTATTCCATTGAGTTCATTGGTGACTTCTGACACACACCTGTTTGTCTTCACAGATTTTGTGTGGCGATCAAGAAAGAGAACTACCCTGATTACATGCCCTCCAGCATATTTTCTGACAGTGCTAAACAGATTTTCAGACAGCCTGGCCATACTATTTATCTTCTGCCAACAGTGGTGGTCTGTAACTTGCTGCCTTGTGAACTTGAGTTTTACGTTAAAGGGATGCCAATCAGTGGCACGCTGAAACCTGGCAAGGAGGTGGCATTGCACACAGCTGATACATCTCAGAACATCGAGCTTGGTAAGAAGCTTTATGGAACAGGAAATGCTGGTGTTTTCAACACAGGCTGCACTTGTGGTGCTTAGGCACTAATTATCCTTAAGCAGAGTTCCTTTACAAAACATTTTGCTGCTTGTGCCTTAACGAGGTCAGAGATCTTTGCATGGAGTGGTTTTACAAGTTAATGTGGGTGAGCTGTGTGAAATATTTAGAAAGGGCAAACGGTGGGAAAGTTCAATGGTGTACTGTAATGCTTATGTGCCTTCTGTTGTTTCTGTTGTTCTGTTTGCTTATTCCCAGGAGTACGGCTAGAAAACTTCCCAATCTGTAAAGAGCTGTTGATTCCTCCTGGGACACAAAACTATATGGTGAGGATGCGATTGTATGATGTCAACAAACGCCAGCTGAATTTGACCATAAGGATTGTGTGTCGTGCAGAAGGTTCTCTGAAGATACTCATTTCAGCACCATATTGGTTGATCAACAAAACAGGTGAGTTTTACAGCGTCTTCTTTCAGAAATACAAGGATGGAATTTGGAAATGAAGATTTCATGCAGTGTTTCGGTTTGCTTTCTAAACAGGGCTTTTAAATTCCCCTTCAGAGGAATTAAAATTGCAGGAAATATACTACAGTGCCAGTAGTTGGTGTTATAAGTGTTGCAACAGATAACTTACAGTGGCTCTACTGCAGACTTTAAACACAGATAATTTAGTAGTCCTTACGTAGCTGCAAACAAATTGGCATAGGTTAGACTGTTAACAGTGTGGTTTTCAAAGGCTGAAATGCCTTCAGAAAGCATCAGGTCTTCAACAGTAAGTTGCAGTTATTCAAGAAGCTTGCACTGGTGCTGTCAGAGCTGCAAGATCCTTTTTCACTTGTAGACTCCGTGCTCACAGCTATGATGGCTTTACTCCTTCAGCAGCTCAGGTGGAGATTGTGGATGCAGAATTGGAGTGTGTGCAGACTAATGGCTGACATTCCAACAGGAGAATTTTAGGCTGTTCTTTAATGGAAACAGCTTTTGCCATTCTCATCTTGAATTCTTGTGAGAGTATGATTTGATAACTCATTTTTTTGTGTTTCCTTAAAGGATTGCCACTCATCTTCAGACAAGATAATGCCAAAACAGATGCAGCAGGGCAGTTTGAAGAGCATGAACTTGCTAGAAGCCTCAGCCCACTTCTGTTCTGTTACGCTGATAAAGAACAGCCCAACTTGTAAGTGCCACTGAGAGAGGAGCAGAGGGGAGGAACCTTGTTAAATAGGACTGTAATTGACAGAGGATGGTGTGCTGGGATGTTAGTATAGATAGCAGCTAACAGGGAAAGCTTTTTCCTAAGATCACCTGTTGAGTAGTGGTAGCAGTCACTTGGAAGCCCGCGTGCAGCAGAGGTGTGGTGAAGGATTTTGGAAAGCAAACTTGTCAGTTATTTTATCTGGCATCAAGGAGGAAATCTACTTTTTCCTTGTCACCACCTGATCCTTTCTTTAAATCTGTTTTCTTCTTACCCTTAGCTGTACGATGCGGGTTGGGAAAGGCATCCATCCTGAAGGCATGCCAGGCTGGTGCCAGGGCTTCTCCTTGGATGGCGGTAGCGGCGTCAGAGCCCTCAAGGTGATCCAGCATGGAAACCGACCAGGCCTCATTTACAACATTGGTACGTGCTGTGTTTGAGAGACACTGTGGAGCTGCAGAAAGGAAACTTGTTTTGCTGAAGATTTGTGAGGGTCTGCAGAAAGGTGTTAGACAAGAGGTATCCTAACAACTCACACCTCTGTATTCTGAAATTGGTTTCCTTAAAAATCAGTTTTCAGTGATTTTTGTTTTTGCATTTAGGCCTTAAGTATTGGTAAATGTATTTACAAAGTGTTCTTTCATTTTGTGGTTCTTTATCCCCCTGTATGCTACTTCTAAGTACATCTGAAATCCCACCTCAGCACTATCTCTAATTATATTCAGGTGTCCATATGCTTTGTGTATTAAAAAGGGGAATAATTACATTGATTTTTTTCTGGTCTTTTGAGAAGAGAGGATTTTTTTAGCCTTGGTGCTTATTATCTCTAAATTGTACTTGAGATACAGGGGGTAACAGGTAGCATAAAACTGCATTTCCTGTTAATATTTCACAGGAGCAGATGGCATGACAGAAACTGTACATCTCAGAAACTCACTGAAAATAATTGTTAAATATCATTTGAAAGTTACCTTTAGGTTTTTTTTTCCTTGTAATTAACAGCATTACTTTTAATTTGTGTCTGTTACCAGGTATTGATGTTAAGAAGGGCAGAGGGCGTTACATTGATACCTGCATGGTGACATTTGCCCCCCGTTACCTTCTAGATAATAAGTCCAGCTATAAGCTTGCCTTTGTTCAGAGGGAGTTTGCCAGAGGCCAGGTAAGGGCCTTTATTTCTGTTCCACCTGGAGTTAGGCGCAGCATCTTCTAACTGCAAAGAATACAGACGTTATACCTGAAAGCATTCTAGTCTGATTACGAGGACTTTTTAATTTGTTACTCTGATTTCGAGCATTCACCTACCAAAATGATTGCTGTGAGAGGTGTATGGGTTTGAAGGCTGCGTTGTATTTGAGAGGTGTATGGATTAATATTGTATTTTTCATGCCCTTGGGATATTTATGTCCTGATTTCTATTACCAGGGGACATCCAACCCTGATGGCTACATCTCCACGCTGCCTGGCTCCAGCGTTGTGTTCCACTGGCCACGCAATGACTATGATCAGCTGTTATGTGTGAGACTGATGGATGTCCCAAACTGCATTTGGTCTGGGGGATTTGAAGTCAACAAAAATAACTCGTTCCATATTAATATGAGGTAGTTATTGTATGCAAGTATTTTGTGACGTGCTTCCATTTTTTCAGTGGTGACGTTTGCCCACCGTTGAACACTCAGAGATGCAATAATGCCCATCAGAAACCCACCTGTCTTGCACTTGCTCTTTCTTGTTCAGGGACACCCTGGGAAAATGCTACTTCTTAAGGGTAGAAATTACTCTTCAGGGAGCCACGTACCACGTTGCATTCAGTGACACAGATCAGCTGCCACCACCTTTTCGCATAGACAATTTTTCCAAGGTAAAAGAGCAGAAAACCGTGATCTTCTCATTTCTTATTGTTTTTTAATCTAAAAAGTAAAAGAAGTATCTTAGATTTCAGCTAGGGAACTGTCTAGCTTCTATAAGAAAATACAGTGGAAGTCTGCAGCAATGTGTATTTGTGTATCAGTAATTTTCTTCAGTTTTGTTCAAATAATAGTGCCTGTATTGTGGCTTTCATTGGTCTATAGAAAGCCATATGAGGAAGAGCATCATAATGATGGGAAGGTTGTAATAGGACAGCAGTTTATAATCTGTTCTGTGTTCTTTTCAGCACTTGGATAACATACAGAAAGAATTCAGGCTACTGGTACCACTTCCTTTCTCTCTATCTTCAGACTTCTTTATTCAAACACAAAACTTTCTTGCTTCCCTCTTCTTTCAGACACGTTGGTTCCTCAGTGTAAAATGAGAATCAGCTGATGATAATGAGTGTGAGAGATGAAGAACAAGTTCCATATCAATGACTGTAAAAAATCAGAGAATTTGCTTTGTTTATTGGACAGTAACTTGCAGACTGCCTTGTGATTAGAACAGGAGACACAGCTCTTGATAATGGTTATTATTCTGGCTTTTGTTACTGAATTGCTCAATAAAACTGGGCACGTCTCCTAATTTTTATTGGAAAGGTTTGAGATGCTACCGTGGGACTAAAGAGTTTCTGAACTGAAGATGATGGTTAAAAGCAAAGCTGATTATTTCTGGTCCCTTTGAGATTATCTTTGAGGTTCAAATGGAGGGTGGGAAGAAAAGCGAGAGCACATTTCAGTGATCAACGCCTGAAAAATGAATTGGTGTGAAAGTAAATGCTTTTTCATTACTGTTACAGGTCCCAATTGTTTTTAATCAGCACGGTGTTGTCGAGCCAAGGCTGTACACTGAGGTGAAGCCCATGACCTCCCTGGATTATGCATGGGATGAGCCCATCCTGCCACCATTTGTCATGCTGACAGTTAAGGGAGCAGGCTCCTCAGAGATCGTCTGCAGCATGAATGACTTCCAAGACAGCAAACAGCTTTATTATGAAAACTTCATTTATATTGCTGCTGCCTATACTTTCTCAGGGTAATTCATTAGATATTACACTAACGTATTTTGGATGCTTATAGTGTTGTAAGCTGTTCTTACTGCCATTTTATACCTTCTGTAAATATTTCAAATTCAGTTAACTAGCCCAAGCAGCTAGCAGAAGAGTTGCCAAAATTCAGGAGTTGTCTGGCTGAGTTGTCAAGGTCTGGAGCCCCAGTACAAGAAGGACAGGGAGCTGTTGGAGAGGGTCCAGAGGAGCCACAAAGATGATCAGGGGACAGGAGCACCTTCCCTATGAAGACAGGCTGAGGGAGCTGGGCTTGTTCAGCCTGGAGAAAAGAAGGCTGCAGGGTGACCTCATTGCAGCCTTCAGTACCTAAAGGGAGCCTACAAACAGGAGGGGAGTCAACTCTTGGAAAGGGGGGATAAAAGCAGGACAAGGGGAAATGGTTTTAAGTTGAGGGAGGGAAGATTTAGGTTGGATGTCAGGGGGAAGTTCTTTGCTATGAGAGTGGTGAGGTGCTGGAACAGCTGCCCAGAGAGGCTGTGGATGCCCCATCCATCCCTGGAGGTGTTCAAGGCCAGGCAGGATGGGGCCCTGAGCAGCCGGGGCTGGTATAAAATGTGGAGGTTGGTGGCCCTGCATGTGACAGGGGGTTGGAGATTCATGATCCTTGGGGTCCCCTCCAACCTGGGCCATTCTGTGATTCTGTATATCTTGCCTGATTTTTTAGTCCTTGTCTTGTTCTACAGAAGCCACAGCTGCTCTAATTCAATGTGCTGATGATTTCTTGGTGTTCTAGTTTACAGGAGACTAGTGTAAGACCTGTTGCTTCGAACAGAGATGCTGCATATGCAGAGCTTGTCCTTGATGTTTCTCCAAAGACACAACGAGTTATCCTGAAAAAAAAGGTACCAAGACATGCTTGATTATATTGAAATGCTATTGCTCTGTGATGAAATAAAATTAGATGCTGGTAGAAGGAAAAAAAAAAAATGTAATCATGGTACCTTGTAAAGCTAGTTATAATTTATAGCATTCGATAGGAAAACAGCAGTAGTATTTGCTCTGTATTGCTGTACTCATTGAAATCTTGAATTCTTTTGCAACAGGAGCCAGGAAAACGATCCCAGCTTTGGAGGATGACTGGCACAGGAATGCTTTGCCACGAAGGCTCCTCTGTTCCTCATAACCCTCATAAACCTTCTCGGTCTGTGGAGTCTTGTATGATTTTAGATATTGCTGGTCTGGCAGCCGTCACAGATAACAGGTATTGCAGATACAGTTTGCAGTGAGTGTACAGTGTCCTTGAAAGTGGGCTTTACCTGATGTTCTCTGAATAAGGAAAGCGGTTATTGGGAAGGCCTGTATGAGCTGAATGTTATCTGGTATCGGGAACAGACTTCACAGTCACTTTAAGATAATCCATATTCTTCAAAAATCAAGGTGTAATGAATATTTTTTTCAGCAGCTTTTTGTTAAAACACTTGAGAAGTGAGATTAGGGAAATGAACAGAACACAGGAATGAAACCAGGAAGTTAGGATGATTCTAAGTGTGGGTTCGTTGTGCTTTCATTGCAGATATGAGCCCCTCATGTTGAGGAAGCCTGATCGGCGGCGCAGCACCACCCAGACGTGGAGTTTTCGTGATGGGAAGTTGACCTGTGGTATTCATGGACTGGTTGTCCAGGTCAGTACTGCTTGTACTTTGAACTTGTTTTGACTCTTTCTCTTATAGATAACAGGAATTTGAGCTTGCTATTGAAGAGAAGTCAAAGTTCTGAGTCCAAAGTTTGGGTTATAGAGGTGACCAGACCTACAAAACAGCTCGTGTGTTTTAAACAGTAGTTCAAAAGTTCTTATCAATTAAAAAGAATTAAATCTTGCTTTATTAATTTGAGAGTAAATAATTAGAGAAATGATAGTATATGATTGTTGAAAATTATCAGTATAATGATAAGTGGAGTCTCAATGTTCTCGTGGAACCAATTTGAAAATGCTGCACTGTCAGCCAATACGACTGGTTAGAGTCAGATTTTGTTAAGGAGTTTTGCTACTTTTAGATACTTCAGCCATTTTTACCCATTTCCTACAAGCAAAAGTTAAATAAATTATGCTGCATATTGTTGAAACAGCAAACTACGTTTGTGGCAGAATATATTATTTCTGGATATTGCATTGATAATTCTGTGATCAAATTAATGCACCATAGCAAGTTAATTCTCAGTTTGCAGGAGCCCAGAAGCCCTGCATTGCAGCATTAAGGGGCCAACACCACGAGGATTTTAATTCCCACCTGATCTGTAATCCAGAGTTCACCTTTCCAGTTATCTGCTGTGTAGGCTATGATTTCAGTAGGGACTTCCATTGTTGGATCATGATCTGAGCACTTCAGTGTCTGAGCATGAAGAGAGATTGATTTCTGATTGTGGCTGTTTCTTCTAGCTGTCAGGCTGATTAAAGGCAAGTTACCAGAAGCTGTGGTAATATTAAATAGTATTACTGCTGGACTGTTCCTCTGAAGAGCAAGAAATTTGTCATTTGCCTCACCTGGGACTGAGTTTCAGACTACTTCTCTTTGGATGGAGAAGTAAAACACACTTTAAATTAATGTGTATGAACGTTAGCTGAAGTTCTACCTCTCACATCTTGGTTTTTTTCTGTTTTGTTTTGACTTCTGTTTCTTTATGCAGGCAAAGGGAGGAATATTAGGTCTCCATGATGGAGCAGAAGTTGTTCTTGGTCCAGACACTTCTATTGAGCTTTTGGGGTCAGTTCCACCAGAACAGCAGTTCATAAACCAGAAGATGAGGCCAGGCTCAGGAGTGCTGGCTGTTCGAGTCATCCCAGATGGGCCAACTCGGGTTCTGCAGGTAAGAGTCCTTCGTTAGCCTGGGTCTAGTTTTATTATTTGCTTGTACTTGAAGTGCTTTTATGCCTTGCATCTCTAAATTCTTAGAAATAGCTGTTATTTCTGTATAGGAAAATGATCATAGTAGTAATTTGCTTTGGTTTTTATTAGATAACAGATTTTAACCAACGCAGAAACGATCGTTTATCCGGTGGAGGAGATGAATTTCCAATTACAGAGCAAGATCTACGCAAATTAAAACATCCAAACGTGGAGCAAGAATTAGAAGTAAGATGCTACAATTTGTATCTTTCTGTTCTTTTTTTTTTCCTCTCTTAGTTTTCTATTTCTTCGAGGTTGTGTGGTGAAGTTTTGGTTTGGTTCATTTTCGCTCTGCTGTTCCCTTTTGCCCATGAGAACCTCTTGCTATGAACGTGTGCTTTTTCCTGCTAAAACTCCTTATTCTTAAATGCTGGGTTTGTAAGTCTGTGATCTCCTTAGGAATTAATCATTAATGACCTGTTCAGCAGCTCAGGAGGTAACTCTAAAATAAAACTTCTTCGAATTACATATTCACAACTGCAAGGATTTTTCCAAGGTTTTTTTTCCTTCTTCCAATACTCTTTTTGCAGGTGCTTGTGAAATTGGAAGGCGGAATAGGATTGTCACTAGTCAACAAAGTCCCTGAAGAGCTAATATTTGCAAGCCTCACAAGAATTAATGTTCACTACACGCAGATGTCAACGAGTCAGGTGCTAGAGCTCAGCGTGCAGGATGTGCAGGTATTTGTTGTTATGAAACAAATATATTTGTTTGTGGGTCTTCTGGAATGCGGGGAAGTGTTTGGATCTCTTAATGAGATTTCAACTCCTTAACATCAGAAGTTTTCCTTAGCATCAGTTTTGATCTTTCATTGTCCTCTGCTTACTGATGGTTTATATGATGTATTTACTCCATGTTATTAATTTCTAATTGTTTGGTAAGTTAGATTTTTTATTTTGATACTATGTGATGAAAAATCATCCACTGAAAACAGGAGTCCTGATGCAGAGTATCACAGTGTGAGGCACAGAAACCTCCTAACTGTTTGTTTTCCAAGCAGATTTTGATTCTGACTTCAAAGTTTTGCCTTTGTTTGCAGTTCAATCTTTCAAATTCGGAATGAGCAAACTAAACTGAGCACTGTGATACCTTCTACTGAGTCACTGGAATTCTATTCCCACTGTGCAAGATTTCCTTCAAGGAGTGCACGTGCTCTTGTAGACTCAATAAGAAGTGGATACTCCTGAGTTAAAGAAGCTTGGTTTTGCTGCTTGTTGTCACTTATTCTTATTTTCTTGCCTATCTGTTCCGTGCTGTAGGTGGACAACCAGCTCATTGGCACCACGCAGCCTTTTATGCTTTTCCTGACACCACGGATGAGTGAAAATGAGCCCATGGAAACTGCTCCTGCAGTGCAAGTGAATGCCATGAAGTTCCCCAGTAAGAATGCACTGACTGATATATACAAGGTAAACCACAGCCTTTTTGAACCCTTATGCCGTGCTTATTTCAGTCTGGTTAAATGATTCACCTGTTCTTAATTTTTACTAGCAATCTGAGTGAAATCATTTGTTCAATGAGGTCTGAAGCACTCAGTCCACATTCTCATGTTCATAGCGTTTGAAGCTGCAGTGCAGTGATGAACAGGATTTAAAAAATAAGCAAAGATTAGTGAGATGACTGTAAATGTCCATCACTTTATTTCTCAAGCCGGTTACTCTCTTCAGAACTGGTAGGTATTGTGTAGAGAAGCCAAGGGTCTGTGCCACGTTTCTGATGACTTTACATGAGGTGCTGCCATCCCCCTGGTAAGGTGTCATCCTGCAGCATGAGCTCTGCTTTATGTACTGCAGCAATTGGCGTTGTTGGGAATTTTATCCACCAACTGGAGTTTTGTGAGGGCAAAATATGTGGTTATCAAAACCACTTGGAATCTCCAAGTGTGTATTTTGACACTTGAAAACCAGCTTGTTTCACTGTTGGAATCCAGTTTAGCATCACATTCAGAAGTGTTAGTATTGGGTACATTTCAACAACAAAAAAATCCAACCATCTGCAGTTGTAGGTGAATTCAAGTGAAGGAAGCTACCAAAGACATTTTTGAAGATGGAAATGTTAACGCAGTTCCATTCCATTGAAAATACTGTTAAATAGAACATATTGTCCTATTCAATGGCTTGCACAGATTGTACCCCAAGTGCTAATACTGCAAACTGAGACTTGTTTATCTGTTTAGCATCTGATGATCACTGCTCGAAAGTTCACAGTTCAAATTGAGGAGAAGTTGCTTCTGAAGCTGTTGAGTTTCTTTGGCTATGCTCAGTCTGAATCAGGTATGGCATGAAATTACCAGCACTGCTTTTACAGTCTGTTATGATCTTTGCATATGAATGAAGTTCAGAATACCTGGTGAGCTCTCAGCTGCTTGGAGACTGGCCCTGCTGGGCAGAGCTGGAAGGCTCATTTCTCCATGGCCCCAAGCTGTTTGTGTGTGCTGTGCTTGTTACAGTGTACAAGCAATGATCCAGTAACTGGCATTGTGCAGTGTGCAGTGGCTGAGCCATACCTCTATGGGAAGGAGTTTACTGTTCATTTTAAGCTTGTGTAGCTGGATTCATCTAACTTAAAGACTCAGCTTTGCAGTGAAGAATACAAAAATAAAGATATTGAATTTCTTACACTGTGTACAAGTCTGTCCTTGTTTAACTTTACTCCAATGCTTTCTCTGTTTGTTTGCTTACTTTCTGTACAGTCTTTGTAGTTTATCTGCTCATACTGATGTCATCCAAGATTCAAACAGTATCTTTTTTTGTCATTTATGTTCAATGTGTTCAGTTGTCCAGCCTGTTCAGTGTCTTCTCTATGGGTGTTTTCACTGTTCAGTAGTGATGATTGAAAGTATCAGCGTTGCTTGTTTTGTACAACATACTGATAATTGGTCAAATAAGGAAAGATAAAGAAAACAGAGAGGAAAATGCTGTAAGGTCATGACTGTGCAGTAGGAAGGAAACAGTGCATAGTTTGTATCACTTTGCTTCTATATGATGACAGACACATTCAAAGCAAGATTAGGAGCTTAAACCATGTGCTTGGGTGACTTTAATTGTATCTAACTACAAATACATTCAGGCTTTAGAGATGCAGGTGCTAGGATTCTTAAACCTTAGAGGTCAAGTTTGTGTCACAAGGCATGAGTAATTTTGCTGCCTACCTTAACAATTGCACGTTTTATTTATGTAGAGAAACCTGCAACTCCTTACAGGGTATGCTTCCATAATTGCATATATGTTCAATCTATTGTAATTCCTGTGTTTTGTCTGGGTGTAGAAGTTGAAAAGTATGATGAAAACCTCCATGAGAAGGTGGTTGAAAAAGGTGGAGGACAGAAGCGATACTACTTTGAAAATCTAAAAATCAGTGTGCCTCAAATCAAGTTGAGTGTCTTCACTTCCAACAAGCTGCCTTTGGACCTCAAGGTAAGGCAGAGCACTCGGAGAATGTGCTTCCCAATGGGGAGATGATGTATTCTGTATGTTAACTGCCACAGAAGGTGTTCATTCAGTTCTTCAGGGGAGGAGGGAGAGAACAATCACAGTAGAACCTTTGTAGAGGTTTTTCTGACTCCCTCTAATGTTTCTGGAAGGCGTGGGCATGGCGGTCTGCTAATGTGGAGGCAGACAGATTATTTTTATTAGAGACCACTGTTAACAAAGTTGCCTTATGTAATATCTGGTATTAAACAGGAAATTACTTCCTACCAAAGTGAATAATGAGGGCTACTCCAGTTAGTCATCCATTTACTAAAAAAATAAATAGGTCCTTTCTTGGAAACGTAAATCGGACTGTAATTTACCTTAATTACCTGCAGATGGCAGAAAAACTCGTGTTGCTACTGAGCAACAACTGAGTTGATGGCTACTGTAGGAAAATACAGCACAAGTATCAGGCTTCTTGCCTTCTTCAGATTTCCTGATGTTGGTGACTGTGCACATGTTATAAGGAGCTGAGTTAAAGCAATCTAGAACAGAATAGTTGGGAAGGACCTTCAGGATCTTGTCCAACCACCCGACCTACAGACTGTACAGGGTACAGGTGGCCCGTGGGCTAATTACCGTCTTCATTTTCTTCCTTGATGATAACTGAAAAGGCTGGTTGAAGAATCTGAGTTCACTGAGTCATGAAACAGGCCTTAATCTTGCAGGAAGTTAAGATTGCTATTGCAGCTCATCCTGACAATTAATCCATTCGTAGGACTTCAGCAACACCCAGTTTTTGTCTGTATCATACAGGGTGTAGTTTAATTGACCATTAGAACAGTTAAAGAGAAGTGCTGAACATGGGAGCCTTCAACACGTTTTGTTTTGAATATGAATGTCAAGTGTAGGAGGCTGCTTACATCTTGAGAGGTGTTTAACCACTGTCTAATTACTGAATGAATGCTCATTAATAAAAAAAATGTTCATATTGTGCAAGTAAAAGGTTTGTAGAGTGATTGCCCTCTGAATCAAAGCATCTATATGGCAGTGGTAAACTACTCTAGCAGATAAGCTTTTGGCTTGTAACTCATTTAAAGATTAATTCATTTGAGTGCTGTGAATGAGAAGTA
The DNA here is from genome assembly GCF_019238085.1 of Lagopus leucura. NCBI lineage: Eukaryota > Metazoa > Chordata > Aves > Galliformes > Phasianidae > Lagopus > Lagopus leucura. The sequence goes on from NW_024962286.1 coordinate 1,102,894, forward strand.
GAGGGAAAAAAATTAAATAGCAATATCTTTTATTTAATTAGGCATTGAAAAGCACGCTGGGATTTCCTCTAATCCGATTTGAAGATGCTGTGATTAATCTGGATCCTTTCACTAGGGTCCATCCATATGAAACTCAGGAATTTATCATTAATGACATTCTGAAACACTTCCAAGAGGTGAGTGATTTTGGTGTGGGGAAGGCTGAAGTTCTCCTGGTGGATGAGCTCTCTAGTGAGGGTTGGGGGGACTCTTGGTTATGAAAGTACCATGATAATGTAGACACTGTGCTTTAAGACGAAGCCGTTCTTGTTCTTACTGATACTTGTGTGTTATTTTAGAGCGCTCCTCCATTTTTAATCAACCTTGCTGGTGTTAACATGAGAATATTTCAACCTTTCTGTTGCTTTTACAGGAGCTGCTCAGTCAGGCAGCAAGGATTCTAGGTTCTGTGGATTTCCTGGGCAACCCTATGGGTCTGCTGAATGATGTTTCAGAAGGTGTTACTGGACTTATAAAGTATGGCAATGTTGGTGGCCTCATAAGAAACGTCACACATGGAGTATCCAATTCAGCTGCAAAGGTAATAATCACCATAATAAAGTTTGCTAAAAATAGGGAACAAGTAGAACAGAATTATTGACCACCTTCAAATAGATTGCTTTCTATGCTGTTTGTTCTGTAAAAAGTTGCATTTGGGATGTTGCTCTTTTGGAATGCTTACACGTGTGTTTCAGGGTGCTGGTAACCCTGCAAGAAGCAGTGTGCCAGGGATGTCCATTTGTTTTTCAGATTGAATGCAGGAATTAACAACATTTTAGGTCTCTGGTTCAGATGTGGCATCATCTCCTGTGTGCACATGAACAGAGGCGTTTTACATTGGTCACCCAAACTAAAGCTCTATGGGAATTGGAGTACTTAAAGCATTACTCAGTAGAAAGGAGAATTGTTGATTCTGTTTTTGGGAACTGATTCAACTGAGGCACAAACAGATCTGCAAACACTTTGATTACTTTTCTTTTGCTGTGCCACATAGCTACAGAGTTAAAGGTTTTAGATTGCTATGCCTTTAGCTTAATGCCAGGGTTGGGGCACAGTGAACATTCTTTTGTGCTTCCAGATAATGACTGAGAGAACACTATTCTATCATGTTGTTAATTGAAAATAACTGCTCTGGTGCCTAAGAGAACACAGGAGCCAAAAATAGGAAATGATTTTGGTCCTGGTCTGTATGGTGCTTGATACTGAGCAAACAAACATATGTTGGTGGGTAGCACTGGAATAATGTCTTCTTGACTTGAGTTCTTATTATTAAATGTCATTTCCATAGTGTTGTAGTTCCTGAACATGGGAAGTCTGTGTGTAAGGAGAAGGACGGTGTCGTGAGGGAGATGTGGCAAAGAGACCAAATCAGATTTGGTCAGAATGGATCAAAAGTGCTTTCTGTGATAGTGAGTTGCAATAGCTGTTTCGTGGTACTTTGGTGTATTTGCAGGTAGGTGGCATTAAAGCATGCAGCGGTTGATACAGCCAGATGAAACTGGCACTCAAAATCTGCCTTTTCCAGCAATGGGTACCATACAGTACACAACAGTAACAGAGAACCTTGTGTTTTCCAGAGGTGTTTTGTGGACATAATAATGGAGAAGAGAGAGATTTTGGGAGTTGGGTTGGGAGGATGGTTTGGTAACAGCTGAAATGCGGAAGGAAACCTCTCGGTGTTGCCCTGGCACACTGGAAGGTGTGCGTGTGTGCCTCTTTGCTTGTTCAGTCCAGCTTTCCTGATACTGCTGTAATTTCTGAAGGTGTTTTAATGAAAATTATATTCAGGGAAACTGGGAGATAAAGTAAAATGTCCTTCCAAAATTCCCAAATGGGGGTAACTGATGATAAGAGTCTCTCTTTTTTTTCCTCCCTTCTGTTCAGTTGTCCTTTCACAGCCTACTGAGCTTACTTGTGAATCTTATTTGTACTTCTTTTTCCTGCATTGGTGGGAAAAGGTAATTCAGAAGATTAGAAAGGCATGGTATATGATATATGGTAGTATATCCATAATCACACACAACTCCAGAGGGATATTTTCAGACCTGGCTGAACTGCCATAGAGATCCCCCATCCATCACCAGGCGCATGGCTGTGGGCACAGACAGCTGAACTGTGAGGAAGGTGATAGAAACGCTCTCTAAAACAGCTGCTTCGTTCCCTGCTTTGCCCTGTTAGACCCTTTACAGTGACTTAAAGTACTGTTGCCAACACTCCTATCTTAATCCCATTCCCATCTCTTCTGAGATTCACTGCAGAGCACTTTAAGGATGTGGTTGATGTCTTGAAGTGCACGCGTTGTTAGTGTCAGCACTGCAGATACAGCTTATCCACGCCGTTGGGAAGGATCCTCACTGAGCTTCTGTAAGGCAGCATCCATCTGCGCCAGTGCTCGTGTCCGTGCTTCCTCCTCACAGCTCTCATCTCTTGTGACCCATCCACTCCACCCAATAGAGAATGTTTCTTTAGAGTTTCCTTTCTATAAAGGGTTGTTTCCTCACTGCAATCACATCTGCAGCAACGGACTCATAAATCTTATTTTAAAAGGCACGAGCCTTCCTACGTTTCCCACAAGGGCAAGGTCACTCTTTGAACTTTGCAGTCATTTGTAACCGAGGGGTTTCTGAAAGAACGTTTTCAAAGGCAGGGGGTGGTTGGATGCTGAGCTCCTCTTGAAATTCACCAGAACCTGAATGCCCGCTTCCCATTTACACCTTTGAAAATCAGCCCGTGGGCAGTTTGCCTTGCCAGGTATTTTTTTTCTCTTTCCTTCATACTTCCAAAGTGTCTGAGGCTCATGCTGTTGCTTTCTAAAAATCTTTCTATAGTGATTATATATTTGTTCTTTCCTCAATTAGTCCTCCTTCCAGTGTTACCTTTGCTGCATGGAAGATGGTCATAAAGAAGGCTCAAATAATCGGGATGATTTCTTCTGTCAGTCTTCTGCTGCTCGTAGGCATCTAAATCTGCCTAAGGTTTCACAGTTGTCTCCATGCAATGCAGATGCACCTTATGGCACCATATATGTGTGTGGCACAAGGTAGAGCATTGCTTCCCGCTCTACCATTAGCATGCCTTGTGATCATGTTCTGTCATGTTATGTTCTGATCTTGTTATGAACAAGATAGAGGGGAAAACAATTCCTATTACTGAAGTAAAACACGACTGAAACAATAGATCCATTTCACCTTGCTCCCTTGGTGCTGTCTATAGGGAAATGGTCATTAAAATGCTCTTTCACCACAGACATCTCCACCTGGTTCAGCTGTGCCATAGAGGTGCTCATCTTCTGCAGCTCGTGCACTGCGGCTGGTAACTGATGCAGGCAGATAGCCCAGCCTCTGCCCTGCTTGTGAGAGAGATCTCCGTGCTGGTGGTTCTTCTGGGTACCTGACTTCAAAGTGTCTTCAGTAAAACTCTATACTGGTTTTTAAGATGTGAATGGAAACTAAACCTAAATACTGTAGTCATCGCTTTAAACCTAACACTGCTTGACTGAATTGAAAAGGAAGCTATTTGGGCTGTATCTGGTTTTGTCATTTTATTGCTTTTGTATTTTATAGTTCTGTTGCTTACCCCTGTAATGGCTTTTCCATGCATTTCAGAGCACACAGTGGGTAATGCCTTCTTTCAAGTGAAGAGCTGCAGTGTATTTAAGTTGGCACAAAACCGTAGGTTAAGTAAAGTTCACTACAGAGAGTTCTGTAGATTTTATCCCTTGGAGACTTTGAGTTCTGTATTTTAAAAAGTTCTTTGATCCTAAATATAGACACCTGAGGGAATTTCATTCCCCCTGAATGAAGCCTTCTATAGTTGCCATATGCGTAGAAATGTCCTGAATTCTTGGCATTCACACTTCATTTCCCCTTCAGGCATGATGGTTCTAAATCCTAAGCTGTTCCTGTTTCTGAGGTGTTTCAGTTAGAATGGAATACTGAACACAGTGTTACTGTCTGAACTGGTGACCCCAGCAGTTCCAGGCCTCATCCAGCCCAGCTGTGGTCACCTCCAACCTTGGGCACCTCGCTGGGCAACCTGTTCTACCTCCGGATCCACTCAAGCAGGTGCATGGCTCTCCTGTGAAGTGTTTGTTGTCTTTTTGGTTACCTTTATGGATTTTGAGTTTTACTCTGCGAAAGCTGATGGTTGTCCTTTACAGAGTGGTCTGGATATTGAAATGGTGGGATTTAGTAGCCACGGCTGTAGGTGGTTCAGCCGAAAGGTAACACTGGGTGGGTTTTCTTGTTTGATTGGTTTTAGTGCCCTCTTTTTGTTCTGATTCATTTCAGATGAAGGTTGTTCTCCTCCCATCTGCCCCAGTATTGTCCAGGTAACACATCCAGGTGGCACTGCAGCTCAGCTTCAGTTCAGCCTGCATTTCGGTCTCAGGCTGTAGCAGAGATTCAAGTGCTAAGCAGTGGGAATCTGAATGAGGATGTGTGAATTGTGAGAATCTGTGATGGAAAGTAAATGTAATTCCCAGGCAGAAACTTTCAGTTCTGGGGCTGTTTTATGGATGAGGCCTTTTACCCATTTCCCAACTGCTCCAAAAGACAGCAGGATTTATGGCCGAATCACAACAATCAGAAGCCATGGGAAGTGCCACCTCTTATGTGCAGAACATCTGGTATCAGTATCTTCTGAAAGAGATTTGGGGAGAAGTGAAAGGCAAAGGATCAGAAATGAGAATTTGGAAGTCTTGTTCCATGGGAAGGGCTCTTCATCATTCAGGCCAAATTCAGCATTTCTTGTACACAGCAGCTTGGGCAAAGTGTGGGTGAGCCTGCTCAGGCTGCCATGTGTTGCTGACCAGAGCTTTGCTCCCAAGAATGTTCTCAAAAAGTGAAATACAATTTTGAAGTGAACAAAGGAGAGTTCAAACTGCGATACGAGAAATGTTGCTAGAGGTGCAAACTGTGAAATTAGAAATGAACGTATTTATCATATAGACAGAAGGCACTGTGGTCTGAGCCTACAGGTGTTAAATAGCCAGTGTGTTGTGTCGAATGGCACAGTTAGAATCTGAAGGAAAAAAATGGGGTGCGGGTTTGAAGCTCACACTAAAGTCCTGACACGAGGCAGGCTGCACCTCTGCTGTGTGTTTGAATGGGGAGCAGCACACAGGAGGTTGTGTGTACGATATGTTAAATAGAGATTTAGACTTGAAATTCCCTGGGCGTGCATCCCTGAGGAGGGAAGACAACACTTGTGTGTCCCGAGGAGATCCTCAGGTCTGTGTGCTGTAATACAGGTGGTTGCCATCAGTGTTACCAATCCGGGTGTGCAGAAAGGGTGGCGGGCTGAGGGGAATGGCCTTACATGAGGTTTCCTCCGGAGCAGGTAATACATAAAACCAAACAGTAAAACAAACAATACAACATAGCCCTGTATGCAGGCAGCAGCAGGGCTGGTCAAGATGGTGATTAAAAACAGTCTGCCACAGTGCCAGTGCCTTGTGCTGTGTCAGCTCCACCAACCGGACTCAGGTTTTTGCCTCAGGTTCTCAGAATCCGGAGGGTTTGGGGTTTTTTTTTTAAGGAGGAGGCGATGGCAAAATAATTCCGTTCCCAAAACACAAACAAACAGGAAGATCTTAAAGCTTGGCAAGAGTTAAAGCGGAGGGGGGTGGGGGGGGGATTATCTGTTAAGAGTATTAGTTGTTTAATAAAGCGCCGTTGTCCTCCAGATGAACCCGCCAGTGACTCTGCAATTGGGGTCATTCCAAGTTCATGCTGTGGACTTTTGACTGCCTTCTGTGGATGTGAAAACAGCCGGCAGTCCCGCAGGGATCACTCGCCAGCCCGTAACACAAAACTGTCCCAGCAGGCACCTGCCGGCCGGCCATCGGGCCCTGAGGAGCCAGGCTGGGGACGCCCGGCTGTGGGCGGCCGCGGGTTGCCGGCCATCAGGCCCTGTCAGGAGGCATTAGGGGCTTAGTTAACGAGGGGATGTGAGCTAATTAAAGCGCCTTGCCTTTGGTTGTATGACAGGGAATCTCAAGAAACGTATGTTTGTGCAGTGGGAAAAGGTGTTGTCTCGCTGTCAGTCATTGAAGGAGGGCCAAAGTTGATGCATCTCTTACAATGAGAGGCTGGTGATAGTGTTGTGCTGGTTCAGTATTTTCGGAATTAAGGCTGCGTCAGATCGGTTCCGTTACACACTGCTGACCCGGTTATGAGTGTGCCCTGGGCTTGGCCTAACCCGTCCTCTGCAGGGGGTGTTCTATCTAACCTGTGAATGAAAGCAGAAAAAGTGCCTCAAGCCCAGTGTGGCTGAATCCACAAACCTTTCAGTCTCAGCACCTGAGCGCTTATCTTCCTGGGAGGAGGACAGAAGCCATGGCAAGCATATTTTGTGGCGCAGCTTCAGATAGGCGGGAATTTTAAATCTGAGGAGAAAAAACTCTCTATTCTTTCAAAAATATTTAAAGTCCTTTGTTAGTGCCATTGCAATGCATGGCTGACCGAAGTGGAAGATAGGGGGAATCATCATAGAGTGGTTTGGGTTGGAAGGGACCTTTAAAACCATCCATTTCAACCCCTGCTGTAGGCAGGGACACCTCCCACCAGCCCAGGTTGCTCAGAGTCCACGCAGCCTGGCCTCGAGCACCTCCAGGTTGGGGCATCCACAGCCTCTCTGGGCAGCCTGTTCCTATGTCTCACTATCCTCACAGTAAAGAATTTCTTCCTAATATCTAGTCTAAACCTACCCTCTTCTAGTTTACAGCCATTTCCCCTCATCCTGTTGCTACATGCCCTCATAAAAAGCCCCTCCCCAGCTTTCCTGCAGGCTGCCCTCAGGTACTGGAAGGCCACTAACCAAGGAGGAAAGCTGTGTTGTCTTCTGACTTACTGACATCCAGTTTGTAAAGTTCTTAACAATGCACTGAAAAAAAAAAATTAAAAAGCATGTTCTTATCAGGGAGTAAAGAACTGCTCTAAAAGTAATTTCCACTGTAAGTCACAGAAATGTGTTAAATACATTAAATATCAGTCTTGAGGTATCATGATAAAAGTACGGGAACTTGGGCTGGAGAATTTACAAGATGAGTTTATCTGCCCTGCTGTGCCCAGTCCCTGTTTGTGCAGAGAACAGTGCATTTTTGCACTTTGTCTCAAGTGTAACACCAAGCTTTGAGAAGGGCTGCTGGCTTGGAACCTGGCTGCCTTTGCCATAGCAGCCCCTGGCAGCATGGATGTGGGCCTGCTTTGCCTCTAATGCAGATGCTGTGAACATTTTGGGTCCATGCATTGAGGGAAGGGCTTCATTTGAGACCGTTGTATTTCACTGCCAAAAGTCAGTGCAAGATCTCCTCTAAAATACACCTTACAGGTTTGAGAGACATAGAAAATAATTTTAATGGTGCTGCTTGAAGGCAAATAACCAGAAAGGGATGAAACTTACAGATAGGCGTTAAGTGCTTAGATGTAGTGCATTGTATTGTATCACTGGGTTGAACAGCAATACCAAAGCTTCCACACCTTCCTTGTTGAATAGTTGTTAGTTTTCAAAAATAAAAGTGAAACTCCAGTGGAAGGAACCTCTCATTTCTAATGCTGTCAATTACCTTGAGTTTATGGTATCATCTGTAGTTACATGTTACACAAGAGAAATGTTAAATGTACAGAATGCGTTGACATTCACAGTAAAATGTGTTAGATATTATCTAAAGAAAAAGTGATGATAAGCTAAGAAGACAGCTTAAACAAAGGTAAAAATGTATGTAAGTAAAACATTCAGTACTAGGAAAGGTGAACAAAATACACTTTGAGAGAGGGGTGTTCAGTATTCCTCAGTTCATACACTGTTTCCATGCAGGAGGGTTTTTTTCCCAGGAGGAGAATGGCCATTGCCTGCATGGGGTGTTCAGTTCAAGAGCAGAGTGAGGGGCAGCAAAGAATGTTTTTAAATGGCTGAAAGCTGAGCAAACCCTGTGATTTCTAATTGCAGTGCAGTTGGTTATGAGGTCTGCACTGAAATTCAGACTGACCTATATTTAATTCAATTTAATCACTTTCTTCCTTAACATTCCATGCGATGTTCTGCTTTGCTCAGTCAATAATATTTGTAAAAGTACAATTCTCTGATGCTAGAATTACAATGGAATGTTTGGACTTAAGTCATAATTGTGTATTTATCCTTTTGGGATGTCCTTCGAGAACAAAGCGGTGCCAAGAGCTTAAAAAGACTTTAAGAGATTACTTAAAACTGATTTCCATGCTGTGTGCCTCATGCATCTGGCTTAGAGGGAACATGCAGTACAAAGACTAGAATTAACTCTGTTTTTGTTTGCTCTGAATTCTTCCTGTGCCCCGTAAGCCTCATTATTTGGCATCAGGTTGTGTTCACAAATGTTGTATATGCTTTTATTTTGTTGGTGGTGTTTTGCTGATTGAAACAGCGAAGGGATTGGGGTTGGACTAGATGAAATTTGAGGTCCCTTCTCTTGTCACGTTTGTTCAGGGTAGTATGGTTAGGTTGTGTTGGACTTGATGATCTTTAAGGTCATTTCCAACCTGAGCAATTGTATGGAGACCATTTTCCAGGTGATGGGTTCACAGCTCCATCACTGCTCTCCAGATGTAGAACCACGATGAGGCCAACGCCGCAGCACAGGTTGCTCACCCGCTCAGCTGTGGCTGCCCAGTGCCTGTGAGATGCCTGGTTGTTGGCTCTGCTGTCCTGGTTTGTGGTCTGGGTGGTTTGTTGTTGTTCTTTACACATAGCAGAGACTGTGACTTCTAACCTGTGTGCGTGTGGTATTTTTCCCCTTTTCCTTCTTGCCAAGGGAATGAGTCATGATTATGTTAACATTCTGTGTCTGAAAACAGCATTATTGCTGTTAGATGTCAGACTCTGGTTCGCTGAGGAGTGAGAAATAAGGCAAAAGGACAGATGCACTTCACCTGGAAGGCTGGAATAGTGGAGCCAGTCCTGACAGGGCAAAATGGACCAACAAGTGTAAGGAATGCTGACCAGTTCTGGTCAGCACTGAGATGTTGGGCTATTCCTGGTCGTCTGAGTATGCATTAATGTAGCTTTCAAAATATATCCATAAAATACCATTTTCAGGACTGGACAGATTTGTTAATGAGATTTGAATTCTGAAGGCCTGTGGAGCTCTTTAGTTTTCATAGCAGCTCCTCTAATCCTCTTAAAGGAAACTATTTGTGCACACGCACACAAAATCCAACCCTAAACACAGCTAATAGATAACATCGGGTTGGTTTGTATTTCTAGGCTAATTAAAAGAAATAACATCTAATTTAAGTTCACAAAGAGGTCAGAAGTACTGCTGCCAGTGATTGCTATGCTCTGCTTAGTGTCCATACTGTCAAGTCATAAGAAGGGTCGTGGGATGTGATTTTCCTTCATGTTGCCAAAGTAAAGCCCTCTTGTTTAGTGAATTGTAGCTGCTGGGCTGGTTTGGTTTTGTGCTGGAAAGAAGTACCTGAAACAAGGAAATGGTGTCACTGGTGGAAAAGGAAGCTGGCCTGGAAAAACTGGCAGAAGGAGGAAGGTCCTGAGCATGGCATTGGGCACACTATTTCTTTTGTAATTCCCAGCGTATCAGAATTTCACACCAGGTTTAGTTACATTCAGGTTCATACCTTTATGGTGTGGTTTGTTCAAATGGATGCAAAGGAGACAGTATGTGCAAGACAGCAAAGCTAAGCTGGCGGGGCAAACAGCACCACTACACAGTTCTGAATGGTGAGCTGCATCAGTGCAGGACAGATGAGCTCTACCACCACTGCAGGCACTGCTGTTCTCCAGTCCAACACAAGTTTGTTCGTTTATTAAGGGCGTAAGAATGCTGACGTTAGCTGAAGGAGGTACAGAACAACCAACTCCATGTAACCAAAAGGCTTCTTTGGAGGTTACGGTAGGAAAATGCCTCTGGGAATCTCTTTCCATAATAACATCCCGATTATGAAAGTTTTAGAGTTTGTTGGGTTTTGTTTCGTGTCCCTTTCTTTGGAGCCTTGCTCCCCCTCTTGGTTTGAGTAGCACGAATGGGAGGCACAGGTTGATGTCCTTCTTCAGAGCTCTTCATGGCAAGAAAACCTGGAGTAAGTGCTCAGGTATAAAAAGAGAACTGCATCAATCTGTGTTTAACGACTAAAATGTAGGGATTTCTTCAGTAAACCTACATAAGAGAAGCAGCTTTCTTCTTTTAATAACAGAAATGGTTCTTCTTTGCCAGTTTGCTGGGACCTTGTCAGATGGCTTGGGAAAAACAATGGACAACAGACATCAAACCGAGCGCGAATACATCCGCTATCACGCTGCAACGAGTGGAGAGCACCTTGTTGCAGGCATCCATGGCCTTGCACATGGTAAGCTTAACTTACTTCACTCTTACAGCAATGAGCAGATTGAAAGAATGGTTCTCTACAGTTTGCATTACTCTTGGGCGGTGAGTTGTGGCCTCGGGCTGAGCTGTTGTAGGCTTCACTTCTGAATGAGGTCTCCTCAGTTGTAATTGTAAATAAAAACTTCTTAAATTCAATTTTGGAGAACGTTTCTCCAGAGCTTCTGTCTCTGTGTAGTCATAAAATACCCACACACAGAGCCTTCGTGGGAGCCAGACACAGACACAGAAATGCCCATGGCTGGATTTTAACCTTTCTGCTTTCAGTTCACACAATTTGAGTTTCCTCAGAATCAGTGCATCAATTTGAAGGAACATTTCACCAGTTGGGTGATTTATTATTCTTTGTTTTAACCTTCTTTTTAATTCTGATCTGAACGGGGGTAATTAATTTGTGTAAAACACAGCAGGGTAGCCATAATTTGGCCAGAATCTCACATCAATTTAGTTCATGATTTATCTGTTGAAGAAAGTTAAATCAATACAAGCCAAATTTAAAACAAATATTTATATTTTGCATCATCTTGACTCAGTTTGTTTAAATGTCATTCTTTGAGTGTGACTGTGGCAGGCTGCATCGTTTTGCTTTTCCTAAAACAGCAGCAATATTCTGTGCTGAGCAGAAGTCTGTACCCAGTGTTCTGTCATTAAGAGACTGTGGATCATGAGAAGTCTCTCTCCTACTCATCTCACGTGTTATAAAGTCTGCTATAACCAGTATTAGTACAAAAGGATGAAAACCGAAATATTTCAGACGTTGCTGAGAAGTCAATTAAAATGAATTAATCAGTAATTAGTGGGACTGTGTTTTAGTTTCAGTTCTGTGGAATTTTTACATGCTTCCCAGCACTCCATTAAATCCTGTCTGATGAAATGCAGGAATTAACCATCATCTACAGTTATTCAAGAGGAGTGATTGAAATGCTTTGTGCTTTGTTCTCGAGTTTGCAAGTGAAGATGCTGCCTGGGCTGTACTTGAATTACAGATGTGAAGAGCACCTGATTGCTGCAAAGCTAGAGAGCCAGGAGGGGGGAAGCATTCCTATGGAGCTTAAGCAGTTCACCAATAACTGTGCAATATGACATCTGTACAGCACATCCTCAGATAATGTGAACTGTTCCAAGTCTTGAAGACTCAGCAGAATCTTGATTTCTTCTGAGCACTTTGTGATCAGTCACTTACAGCAATGTCAGTTGGCAGCATCAAAAAATCCCTCATGCCAGTTTATTGGTGTTGACTTTTTCCAGTGGATGAGTGCAGTTTTCCATAGGGAAGCAGCATGGGGGAACACAGCTGTGCAGTGCTTCTGGCCTACTCTGCTCTTTTTGTGTGTGCCAGGTATCATTGGAGGGCTGACAAGCGTCATCACTTCGACAGTAGAAGGTGTGAAGACTGAAGGAGGTGTCAGTGGATTCATATCGGGTCTTGGGAAGGGTCTGGTTGGCACAGTAACCAAACCTGTTGCTGGAGCTCTGGATTTTGCATCAGAAACTGCGCAGGCAGTGAGGGACACGGCGACTCTGAGCGGCCCCAGGTCAGTAAGTGCTTTATGCTGCCAATCAGTTACAATGCTAAATGTGTTTTATGAGACCTGCTGCAGTTTCTAACCTGATCATCTTTCCTTGCCCAAAGGAACTGTCAATCAGTCAAATACACTGTGTGATGTAGCCTACATTAATTAATTTATTTACTTTGGCAAGTTTTTTTCAGTGCTATCTGCTGGTATCTGCTGGTACTTTACTCTTAGTTAAAGTAGAAAAGCTGCGACATAAAATAGGAGTCGGGTTAAAATCCTGATTTTCATTTCTACAATGGTTCTCATTTACCAAAAAAGTGGATGTGTGCCCTTCATTGCACACACTTGTGTTAGGAGTCGGTCCATGTGGACAGCTCATCGACCTCCTCCTCCGTGCTCAGCATAACCTGGTCTGAACAAAACAGGGAGTATCTTTAAAAGAAATGAAGTATTTCACAGAATGAACCCAGGTGTGCTTTGCTGTGGAAGTGTCCATGTAGATGCCCCTGGTGTTCAGTGCTTAGCTTGGTTTGTAAAACCAAGAGGTCAGGGTTGACTATTGGGTAAGTAAATGTGCACGCATAGAGTTACATGAGAAATGCAAGCAGACCCCTAAGAAAACACATCTACTGTTTTGTTGGCACATCTTCTGAAGTTGTGACTGCAGATTTATTTACCAAAAGGTGAGGAGAAGCACACCTGGCTGTCTCAGCAGCTGAGCTGTGTTGTTGCTACAGGATGTTTCAGGATGCGTGTTCAGGATTGTACTTGAAAGTCATCTTTTCAAACACTTCTGTGGGATCCCCGACTATAAGCAGTAGTGGTGATGCTGCCAACAGCTGATAAACCACCCAGCAACTGAGAGGGGACCTCCAACCAGCCTTATCTCTAGCTTGTGTCTGCCTAGGTGACATATTTCCCTTTCACTTGTTAACTGTCAGTTACGAGATGAGGCCAGGTGAGCTGAATACAGAATTCTGGAATACTGTCATCGCAGACCAGCACTGGGACATGATTTTCTTCTTTCACTACACTGTGATAAACGTTTGACCCACCAACACTACAAGGAAAATCTCTGCCACTTACATAAGGAAGCAACCAGATTGGTTTTTTTTTCAGGGGTATAAAAAAGAACAACAACATAGGATTTGGATGTTTCTTGGACTGCTGTGTACCAATATCCCCCTGCTGCATTTGTTAACTGTTCAAATATGTGCAGTTTGGAATCAAAATAGAACAGCGTTCCAAACTCAGGATGCTGGCTCCTGTTGAATTCTCTGTTTTAAGTGTGTGCTGGGCTATGCAGACTCCTCCAAGCTGAGTGCACCAAACCATCTAACCGATGAAAATGAGTTTGTGGCAGTAACTGATCTCAAATGTAGCTCTGAACAAATGAGCGCAGTAGGAATGATAAACGTTTTAAGAACTGTCCTGAACTTATCTTGAGGCTGGCAGCTAAGGTGTGAGTTTGAGGTATTGGTGCAAAAAGCGTTAGCAGTTAATTACAGCTCTACTGAAATAGCGTGGGATGTAACTGTAAATTAATGGCCCTTGCGGTTCTCTTTATCGTATGGATTAATTTCTTCATTATTTCTTTATTTAAAAAAAAGAGCCCTGAAATGATGCTGCTTGGCTTCAGATTTTACTGAGTTTGAGTTGGAGAGCAATGGGGAAGACTCTGTGGCTTGTGTTACTCAGTGATTGTGCTCCTTGGACAGAAATCTCTGTTGGTTTCAGATGTATTGATTTGTACTGGGATTCATGCAGCTAGCAAAACCTCTGTGTTTGCAGTGTGGAGCCAAGCTGAGTCCTGCTGAGACACAGACGATGGCTTTATAGCTTACTGTGGTAGCTTAAACCGTGATGTGTTTAAAGGGCAAGAAGATATTTTCAAGTCTAACTATTGGCTGGACTTTTTCAAGGCTAATCTTAAACGTTACTGTATTGTAATTTATGAGTAAAGCAGCATTAATATTTTTAAATGTTACTGCCGGGGATAAAAGAAAACAGTTGTTGGCAACGCCACGTCCACCTAATTTATAAACAGTTAATGCTTGTGACTTTGTACCTTTTTTGAGGGGGTTTTATGTGTTCCAAGCACTGCAGTGTCACATACAAGAGTTCTGATTATTTCCATACTTGTCATACATTGCCAGAAGTCTTAAAGGCCGGCTCAGAACAGGAAAGCTGTTTTGTCTCTAGATGTGCTTGGAAGGCTCTCCTAGAGACTTGTGTTAACTCCTAGCACAGCCCAGGTTCAAGGGGTGTATTTAGATGTGTCCAATTGATGGGCAGCACACAGAACTGCTGCTGCAGTGCTCTCAGGCTTCTGCCAGGGCACATCTTGAACCTTGTTCTGTCACTGCTGAGCTGCTGCTGGGAGGGCTCACATCCTTGTCGGATTGGCAGAAGTAAAGGGACTGCTTCCTGGCCTACTCATTTCTCATCAGTGCTGTCAGTGAACCAATTGTATTAGTTAAAAATAGAGGCTGACATGCCATTAAGGGTCCTAGAAAATACTTCTGGAGGTAGTTGTTTCCTCTAATTACATCTGGAAGGAAGCATCCTGCACTGGTTTTAATTTGTTCACCACCTTTCATGTTATCACTCAGAAATTCATGATGAGCTTGCAAAAATTGAGGCAATGCCAGCAGCAGGTAATTCATTATTAATTGGTCAATAAGTTTATGTTCCCCTCTGTGCGTCCATCTCAGTGTCGGCTGCAACTCTCACTGTAAATCTGAAAGCATTAGACTCAGGGGCATGAGAATACCAGTAACCTTGAATGGGGAAATAGAAAATGTGTAAACAATTGTCTGGAAGGCCAGCCTGGGAACACGTTCTCAAGGTTGTGCTCGAACCGCAACACCTCTGTGTGTCCCCACAGCCCTCCTTACCTTGTGCTCCACTGAGACCTGACTCGGAGTCTTCAGAGCACTGCCATGCGTGGGCCAGGGCTGTGGTGCAGTTGGCACTGCTGTCCTACTGGGAACCCTTCACAAGGTGTCCATGCGCAGTCGAGGTTTCGCGTGCAGCTAGCAGTCATTGTGTTGGGTAAATCTGGGAATGGTTCATGTGTTCCACTTGAGCTGATTTATCAGTCAGATCTGTAAATAATTTCAGCACTGTGATTTCCTTCATATCCTCTTTCCTCTCTTTTTCTCATAGGTACAGAATAGCCCTTTATTATGAACTGTACTCTGAAACGAATTGCTTTGTTGGGTTATTTCTTCTTTTGTTAGCAAGTTTGTCCCTTCTTCTCCCATGGCACCATGTTAAATCCCTGTAGCCAATTGCTTTTCTGCCATGTTAGCTCTGCCCTCTTCCATCGTTAGTCACTGTGGTACTTCTTTTAATAGCTTCAAGCTTTTATCCTCTGCCTGTCCAGGTTCCTCCATTGCTGTTGCTGAGCTACTTTGTAATCCCACAGTCTGTACGTTCCCACCCACGCTGCGTGCAGAGGGATGGCTGTGTCTCTGTTCTGCGATGAGCTGTGCTCTGCAAGTCATCCAAAACCATGTTGGCTGCTTGGGCTGCCATATCACATTGCAAATTGATGTCCAGTTTTCTGCGTGCTGTTTTCCCCCAAGAGTTTTTTTTGTTTTGTTTCACTGCATTGCAAGTATCTCCTTGTCATTTAATATTTGTGTTCTGGGTTATTTTTCCCTAGATGAACCGGGCTGCAGTTTTGTAGGTTGAGTCCCATTTCATTTCCTGCCATATTTCTGACCTCTTTGGGTTCTTCAGTGTTTCACTGTCCTCACTGGAGTTTTAAACATCTTGTAGCTTGTCCTCTGTAAATAGAATTTTATGGGCTGCTTTTACTGAATCCCCGACGTTGAAGCTCTGCATTGGTAGACGCTTGCTGTTTTAATCAACAGTTTTCTGTTACCAGTCTCACCTGCTCAGTATTCTTCTGTGAGGTTTTCAGTTATCACTGGTAATGTCCAGTAGTTCTGCAGGAGCTCCTCTTCAGTTCTTCAGATGTCTGCCCTTGTTTGTTGTGTAAGTGAACGTAGATTTTCTGGTGGTGTAAAACGGTTCCTCAGAGCGCAGCCTTTGTGCCTCTTCGGTATGGAGACTTATTTCCAAACTTCATTTTTTTCTGAAAATGCACTTCTCAAACATTTTTGTTTCTTTCATAGAGTCTAATCACTTAAAATAATTTCATCTTCAAATTAGGCTACCCTTAAGGATGAGTACCAAACCACCCTCCATTCCTTTTGCCTATTCCAAGACCTTGCAGGACCCTTCTGGCCAGTGGTTATGACGTGGTTTTCTCTTCTGCATCTTTCTGAAGAATTACTTCTTTCTTGCCTTTACTTGGAACTGCTTTCCAAATGAATGACTTGGATTAGGAAGAATTGTATTTGCCTGAAGGTGAATCCTACAGGCTTGAGAGTATGTTCACCTGTCTGGTTCCTCTTAAAGCTCTAAGGAACAAAGGTGTGTTCAGGGCACACAAGAGATGACTCTTGTTTCTGGGGTACCTCCAGCCATGAGCAATGGGGATGGTATTGCACTGCTGTCCCATATTTCACCACCCTCTTAAATCTACATGCTAATTCTTAGGAAGTCAGCGTTTAGGGAACAAAGCTTACTTGTTGAGTATTAAAATGGTGTAATTTACAGAGAGAGAAATCATTTTTTGGTCAGATTCCAGAAAGGACAGTAGAGAGAGACCCAGGAATTTTTGTATGCGTGAGAAACACATTGGTGTCACTGCTCTGAAAAGCAATTACTTGGGAGCACAGCCTCTGTTTTTAACAGGAGAGCAGAATTTGCTGTGAAGGTCGAAGAAAATAGCTCTGATTCACACAGGTGTTTTTTTCCCTGATGTTTTTTTTATCTGCACGATTTAGTAAAAGCAGAGTGAACCTTTACAACATTCAGGTTGCTTCATGTTACTTTGTTGTGGGGTCTGTAACTGTAGAGCTGTCTGTGTAAGATGTCACTCGGCTTCCAGAACAACGCATGGTTGGGTTGTGGAAGGCACTCTTTGCTGTGTAGCACCCAGAAGAAGCTGAGATGGTTCAGAGGATCCAAACTGTGCATCAACATGTTTCTCTCGCTTTCATTTTCAGTGGGATGAATGGACATAAATTGGTACCAGCTGTCAAACCAAAGCAGAATGCCTCTATGCATTACTGCAAATGTCTCTATTGCTGAGTATTTCCATGAGGTTGCTGCGAGACGTTACTGGTCAGCGTGTGAAATGTATTTGGAATATTTCTGAAATCAGTTGGCTGTCTCTGTCCCTTCTTGAACTTGACCCAATTTAACTATTCTGGAGGAGTGGGAGCATGAAACCAGAGTGTTTGGATGTACGGCTGCCACATAATGCTTTATTAGTATTGGACAGGTGTCCTTACTTTCACATCTGCTGCATATGAGTGTTTTTAAGAGGAAAAAGCTAAACAACCAATTACTGGCTTGCATTAGGTGTTGTTCCACTGCAGATCTGACGTTTTGCATATATTACACATGATGGAGCATGCAAGCTAGGCTTGGAGCAGTAACTTGGTCTCAGTTGAGGTCATTAAACTTGAAAGCAAACATCTTACCTGTTTTTTAAACGTGATTCTTCAAACCAGAGGATTGGAGTTGCTGAGGCAGTTCTTTAGAGCTCCCAGTTGCATTTCACTTCTGATTTTTGTGCAGTCTCCATATTTGCAGAATTCTAGATGCTTTCCATTGCATTCCAGCAGGGATCGCTAAGCTTTAATTAAGACTTGTGCAACTTTCTTCTGTTTAAAACCTTTTGCTCTGCCATGACAGAGGGAGTCCCTGCTCTTACAACTGACTGAAAGACTGCTTTAAAAAATGGAGTGGTCACTGGGTTCACCCCTATTCATGTTCTAAAAACAGTTGTCTTATTTTTTTACACAAATATTTTCCACAAAGCATCAATGTTCAGCTGGACGTCTGAGGACAGAAAGGTGCCCCTGGCTGCCTGCAGGCTGTTGGGTAAGGGACAGAGGGGGCAAGGAGCACTGGAATGGAATGTTGTGAGGGGAGGGCAGATGAAGGAAAACAGAAGACATGGAAGTGAATGGCGCAGGGCAGTTAACAGAGCAGAACACGTGAGATTATGTTTTTCTTTAGATGTCTATTCATTATTATCAACGAACAGCTTCAAAAAGTGAATACTGAGGTCTTATTGTGATGGTCTCCGCAAAACCAAAGCTCCTGCTGGCACCTCGGTACGTTACATCTAGGGGCAGGTGTGCTTCCACCACTGGAGTGAAACACAGAGCTTCTGCATGCGACAAAAACCTGTTCCTGGAACCAGGATTGCAACAGGAATCAGATTTAGCTGAATTTCATTGAGTGCAATAACTGGTTTTTCATTGAAAAGGTAAAAGCTTGTGAGGAAGAAGCATTGTTGCATGAGAGCAGACTTGCTCACTTTCAGATGCAGCACTTCTGTGAAGACCTGGGGAAGCTGCTTCTCCTTAGACGAGCAGACAAAATAAATACAGCAGATAAATACACTCAGCAGGTGAGGTGACACCCCAGGTGCTGTTGTGGAGCTGGTGCAGCCCATCAGAAAGTCAAGCAATTTCACAGACCTTCTTCTGGAAAGAGCTGAGAAATCCCTTGCTGGATTTAGCACACATTTACTCCATGAATTACACTGCAAGTGGCAGTTAAGAGGGCTGGATTCACTTCACAAAATGAAATTCATATATATTCATATACCATGTGTGTACTTGACAGCATTTAGCTGTTAATTTCATTTCCTTAGGATTTTTGACTAATTAGATACAAATTTATTTACTGAAAGGAACACATCTAGACAGGGAGAAAAAATGCTTTCCTTAGAAACCCTTGTATTTCTGCAGCCTGTGTGTTCTGCCAAATTATTTCAGCAGCTTTTGGAGACAAGAAGGAGAAAAGTAAATGGAACACTGTATTGTTCTGTGTATTTCCTGTCTTCTGGCGTTTGCGTAGTTTATAGATCCTTCCTTATTCAGGAAGCCCTCTGCTAAGAGGAGCTGCTGTTACACTGGATTTCTGTAATAGTTCTTGGTTTAAAACAACTGCACAGAGCTTCACACTTCATTGGTGTGCAGAGATGCAAATTGTGTGCAAAAGAAAACCTCAAGTGGAATTGAGCAGGCTTTGAAAAAAACAAAACATCATATTAATGTGTTATTATCAGCCAAATGAGCTAAAAAGTCTTCAAAGACCAGGCAAGAAAGGACTCGGAATTTTCACTCGCAGGTCTACTTACTTAGAATTAGGTGAGATGTTAAAAGCATATAAGAACCAGAAATGAACAAAAGCTTTATTCAAAACAGACGTGTCTGTTGGAATGCATCAGGCCAAATCACCAGACTGCATTCAACCAGTCGGACTTGATCCCCAGAACTGAAAACATTTAATGCACGTTCTGTGGGTTTTTATAATGTCTTTTGGCCATGTTACGAGTATTTTCAGTTCATAAAAATAGTAGAAAAGATGAAACTGGTGTTAATGCAATAGGAATACAGCGTTTGTTTATTTACTGGAGCACAAATGGCAAGAGCTGCTCGCCAGTGCAGTGGCTGTATGAGCTCATGTCCTGGAATACCTGGCTGTTGTGCCAGAGGGGCGAAGTCTGGTACAGCAGGGCTGGGGCAGCTGTCTGGGAATAGGTTTTACTGGCCTGGTACTGAGGAAGCAAAGCACAGATGTTTTCAGTACGTGTGCATCTTATCTTACCCATCATCAGTAGGAGTCCCTGTGGCTTCCCGTGGACATTTTTGCTCCTGCTGCCTGTATTTGGAATGCCATCTTTCAAGTTCTTTCCATTCACTTTCACTCCTGAGTTTGCCTTGCTATCATTTCAGAGATGATAATGAAGATGATAATGATTATGTCCTTCCTCTTTTTGTCCTGTATCATAGAATCACAGAATCCTTAGAATTGAAGGACCTCTGAATGCCATCTAGTCCAGCTCCCCTGCAGTGAACAGGGACAAGTGTCCTTTAATTACTGCAGTAATAAAGCTTTGAGTAGAGAGCATGTGAGCACACCACGGGGCCTGCTTCTGCTCTGAGACCAGGCATAGAGATGGAGGAAACGTCTGTAAGGCACAAAGGGGAAATCTTCTTTCCCTCTGTATTTCCAGTAGTTTGGTGTGTTAGAAGAGTCACTTCCTGCTAATTCCTCCCAGTACCACAGCATCATCTCCGAGGTGTCTCCATAAATATGACAGAGATGTGACAACCTGCTGATGGACCGGTGCTGTCTGCCTGACAAGCTTTGTTTTCCAGCTAAAGCTGCAGCACTGCTGCAGAACTGTTTGCAAGCAGCACTTTGAGCCAGATTAGTTTGGGTTTGTAGTTACGTAGTAATTACAGGCTTACCTGAAAGCAAACGACCTTGTGCCCAAGGTATGTGCTGACATGCTGTTAGCCTGTTTACCTGTTGCTAGACAGGCTTTTCTTTCCTTTGTCATTAATGGTGAGGGTTTATGTTCAGTCCTAGTCCGGAGTCCGTATATAGGGGCCCAGGGCCTGCTGGGATAGGGTTTTACACTTGTGCTGTCCTTTTGCCCTTCCACTGAACTCTTTTCATTTCAGTCATGAGCAAACAGTCAGTGCCTGAACTAACAACCCTGCAATCCTCCAAAGCACGCCTCGCTTACAGTACCAAACAAAGGGAGGCCTGCGTGGGCCGGCCCAAGCCAAGGAATGCAGCTTCGGGGTTCTGCTCCATAAATTTAACCAGCACGACAAAAAGGAGATAATATGAGCCTTCGTGATGATCTGAAAGGGGGAGGTTTGTGTCCCATTGATTGCGGTCTGGCCTATTGCCAGGCCCCGAGCCTGACCGACAGTTGAACCATATCGTTAAGGCGTGTAATACAGCTCAAGTCTTGTACAGCAGCCAATGAGTACATATCCAGAGGGCAAAAGTTTATAAAGAGTTGAGGCTGTCCTGTTTAACCCTCTCACACTGCATGTAATATATACTGCTGCCATTCAGAAATAGTCCCATTGCTATTAAAAATGTAAACCTTCAACTTTCTTTACTTGGAAGAAATACATGTGTGTCTGATTTCTAATGTGCAGCAGATTTATAAAGTGATCTGAGAAAAATATGTAAAACTGATCCTTCAGAAAAAACCAATCCAACCCCCCCTTTTTCTTTTTCCACTGCTTTATCCATAGTTGGTTACTTTTGTTGAGATGTCTTCTGGTTGCTATACGGAATCTTTCATACAGATGGAGCTATTTATTGCCTTGATGTCACCTCATTTAGCATGTGGCTGGTATTTTTATAGATAATTTTTTCACCTAATGTTGCTGTTAACATGTGGAGCGCTCTTTAGCAGTTCTGGAAGTGCAGCCAGTTGATTTAAATTGCTTTTGCAACTGTTAGTGCTAAAGAGCCAAACAGACGTCCCGAGGAGTTGTCATTCAGTGACTGTTGTGCTGGTGGGCTGCAAAGGGCACCACGTGGAGTGTGGAGAGAAGGTGCAGAGGGTGAGCACGGCCCATTTCACATAGTCCTTCATGCACAGCTGATAGTTAACGCTGGGTAGCAGGCAGCGGTTTGCATTTTGCACTCCAAGCGAAATGACCACTTCTGCAATTACTGTCAGTGGGCGTTGCTTGGCCAGCATGGATGGTTTGTGATGGCACCACTGTAAACATGGACGTAATGTCAGCAGACCAGGCTTAGAAGTTTCAAGACTTTGCGCTGTGTCGCAGGGCAGAGTGACAGTGTGGTCCTGAGCTCTTCAAGGCCAAATTCAGCTCTTCTTGTTCAGATGGATGCTGGAAAGAAAGCGCTGTGAAGAACCTTGTCTTTTACACATGGAATCAGAGGGTGAATGGGAGCAGTTTTCAACACGTCTGTGAGACAAGAAACTTCAAGGCCAGTAACATGACTCTGTGATCAGTTCAGCAAGAGCCTGGGATAAACTGGAAACTGAGAAGGCAGTGTTTATTTACATATTTTTTTTCATCTCTTAATCTCGATGATACCAAAGTGCTTGAAGAAGCTTGCTGCACTATTAGGTAAGGAAGTACCAAAGGTTGAATAGTGAATGATGTGCTGAGTACTGCAGTTTTTCAGTATATAAACACATGCAGCTCACACAGACCTTGCATTTCTGATAGGGATGTCTTAAGGATGTGCTGTTTCATGAGTACATCTGCTGCTCTGCTGTTTACAAGGAAGTGATCCTTACGCTTTAACTTCTCGCTTCCTTTTGAAGTGGGAATCATTAGAGATTGTATACAATCATAACCCCAGTGAATAGTACTCAATTTTGGTTTGATCTTGTACACAAAGGAAAGGGGGAGGGGAGAAAACAGCTCCATCTCAAAGAGGCTGGCAGGAACCGCCTGCATGATAAGCAGTTCCTTCTTCAGCATGCTGTTCTGTCTGAGAGTATCCTGAGTCAGATAAAGGTCCTCTGTATCTGAGCTCGTAGATCCATCCAGAGAGCAGGGATTTGACTTTAAGTGGGAGGTTTTAACCCGAGGCACCGTTTATTTGTGTGTTTCTGCCTGAAACGAGCATTCTGGGAACACGTTTAACGAGTACAATATATTCCATGCATTTGCTGGAATAAACGGTGCATATAAGCTTCCTCAGATATGCAGTCAGCAGGGAGCTGTCTGGCTCAAGATTTTACACATTCTTGCATCTAACTGAGATACTATAATGCCAAATCCAATATCCAGACTGCACTGTGTGCGCGTTTGTAACACACCTTAAAAACATCTGTCTGAATTGGTGAATGAATTCCATCACAGCTCGCTGGCTTCAGGTGGCAAAGTCCTTTTCCAAGAAACCATCTGCCCGCTGGGAGCTGCAGCTCCAAGGCCCAGCAAGTGGGCAATAATTCTTCAGTCAGGAGGTGCAGCTTTACCTTCTGCCATGAAATCGTGATGGTCGTAAGGTTGTGTGAAACTGAGCCCAAGTCACGTAACGTTCGCGTTCTCAGACGCAGAGAACACACAGTGGTAAAGGTGGAAGATGTTCCAGCTTATCACAGGGGTTCAGCATTTGAAACAAAGTACAGTTAAGGACATCACTGAGGAATTGTGGCAATGGTGGATTTTTAGTACTTTGCAGAACTGCGATAGGAAATGCAGGCCTTCCCAGCAGCGGCGTACGTTTATTTTCATTTCTTATCCCGCGGTACGACTGCGGTGTCTGTAGTTCTGCTGTGTTGCTGAACTTTGAGGTTATTTTTCAACTGACTGTGGCGCTTCTGAGTGTGCTCACACTGTGTTCTCCTGTTGTGGACTTCAGAGATGGTTAAGCACTGTCTTTGTCCTGCTTTCTGTGGAAATACACATGGCTGAAGGCTGCAGGTGGAATTCAGTCTGAACTCCAACTGAGGCGGGTATTTTAGCTGGTGCGTATTTTACAATACAAGATGTAAGACTATTCTTCTTTTAATTTACTGGATGAAGTCTCTCCTCCATGTCTGAAATGCACTCAGACCCCCACAGACAAAGCACGCACTGTATTTATGAAGCAGACTTTTTCCAGAGCCACGTAAGTAACAGGTTTAGTATAATTTCTCCAAAATACCAGCAGCAATTGAGTTGTTCCATAGGCTCATACTGCCTGCCAGTTTTCCTTTGTTTGAACTAAGGTTGCTTTATAATTATTGCAGTGGGAGGAAATTGTTCCCAGGCTGAAGGTCAGTATTGTGAAGTTACAGCCCTGAGGAGGCTTCCAGTGATAGATTTTATGCAAACTTGGAAAAAAAAAACCCACAGGTTTATACAATGGAAACAGTGACAGGATTTGAGCTACACCAGAACCAGTGAGTTTATTGCTCCAAACAGGTTAGAAGGACAAGGCTGTTAGACTGCAGCACCTTTATGAACGCCACGTATTGATGAAAAAGCTGGAAGGTTTTGGCAGCAAGAACTGGGGTCTATTACTGGGACTGTTAATGGGAAGTGTGGGAGAGGGCTGTGCATACAGACACCTCTCAGAGCTGCCATGGCTGATCTCTGCACTGCTGGTTGCCAGCCAGGATTTAGTGGAGGGTTTGGGTGTCAGTCAGTCCAGCAGCTGAAGCTTCTGTGAAGAGCCTCTTCCATTCAGCATTGCTTTCGGAATGCCAGAATTATGTCTGCTTGCACTTACAGCTGTTGCTTGTGCTGGGCTTTGGGTGTCCTCGTGCTCTTTTGATTACAGATCAAAACCTGCGTGCAGGTTATAAGCTCAAGTTGAGCTTCTCAAATAGGTGAATAGTTGCCAGTGCTGCTCCTTGAGCAGAACAGGAGGTGTGAAATTCAGATAAACATACTAAGTGAAGTTACACTGATTGCTGTGTTGGTCATGGGTAATAACAACTACTTCAGTAACAATAACCTCTTCTATTAAGAAAGGTTGAGGGAACAGGGCATGTTTAGCTTGGAGAAGAGAAGGCTTTGGGGAGATCTGATTGAGGCCTTCCAGTACTTAAAGGGTGCGTATAAACAGGAGGGGGAACGGCTGTTTGTGGGAGTGCATGGTGATGGGACAAGGGGGATGGTTTTAAAGGGAGACAGGGGAGGTTTAGGTTGGATGTTAGGAGGAAGTTTTTCCCCCAGAGGTGGTGAGGCACTGGAACAGGTTGCCCAAGAAGGCTGTGGATGCCCCAGCCCTGCAGGCATTAAAGGCCAGGCTGGATGTGGCTCTGGGCAGCCTGGGCTGCTGGTTGGTGACCTGCACACAGCAGGGGGCTGGAGCTGGATGAGCGCTGTGCTCCTTTGCAACCCAGGCCGTTCTATGGCTCTGTGACAAGTACAGTCTGGTGCATTTTTACCTGTATCATTTGTGCAGTGTTTTGTTTTAACGGACTACGTGTTACCTGTTGCTGAAGTTTGTTCCCTTCTGATCTGAGTTATTAGGCAGCAATCTGCTAGGAAATGTTTAGGCTCAGAGACTCTCAAACGTGTAACAGTGACTCTCAAAAACACTGCATGTATACCCCACTGAGAATCACATCTGATAGTGTATTACAACCTGTGGTACAGGATCAAAGATAAAACATAGTTCACTAAAACGTGCTTTGTCTCTTGCAGAAGTTTTTGCAGTCTGAGTTGGTAAACAGTTCTCTCAGCAGTAAAAGTAAATACCTTCTGTACATCCCTGCACTGTGATCCGTTTGAGTACAGAAATTCTGGTTGAAAGCTGGTGGACTGAATCACATGAATTCTATGAACTGTTAAGCAAAAGCCAATTAACACCACTGGCTGTTTTTAGAGGGTGTACGGCCAGCTGAAATGAGATTCTCCACTGTTCAGCTTTGTATGAACAGTGAAGAGCTGTAATGTGTGCCTCAACCTTCTGACACCATTTCCAATCTCTTTGTGTCTCCATTCAGCAGCGCTCCTCCCTGCTGTGACTAGTAGACATGAGGGCATTTCTGTCTTGTATTGCCTTTTGTGTGCTTATTAAAAAAGAATCAGCAAATCTGTTGAGTGCATGTTTAATGTAACACAGATGTGGGCACACCACCGTTCATTCTGCTTTACAAGTCTTCACTTTTTGCATTTCATCAGTATTGCTTATTATTTACAGAACGTAACTTGAGATGGTTGAACAAATTTTTAGATTAAAATTAAATAAAAAAGAAAAAATAAAAAAGAAAGGGTTGTGTGGAATGTTGTTGGCTGTCCAGACCAAACAGAGCAGTTTGCCAAGGGGCTGATGGACTCAATCAATGCAATTTAGGCTAGCTCTAGTGAAACTTCATTGAAAAGCAGCCGCCTTCGTACCACCAGGATGAACTTTTGGCATGGAGGCAGTAAGTGCTGTACTTTCAATACTTAGAATCATAGAATCATAGAATGGCCTGAGTTGCAAAGGAGCACAGTGCTCATCTGGTTCCAACCCCCTGCTGTGTGCAGGTCACCAACCAGCAGCCCAGGCTGCCCAGAGCCACATCCAGCCTGGCCTTGAATGCCTGCAGGGATGGGGCATCCACAGCCTCCTTGGGCAGCCTGTTCCAGTGCCTCATCACTGGAAATAATAGCATGGAAAAAAATAGCATGGTTGAATGTTTATCTGAAAGTTGGTTAATACAGATACCGTTACGCAGCGTTGTTGCTCATAATAGGAAAAGTGTCAGAGTGAAACATTGATGATTGGCCCACAGTGTGTTAAAAAGAGCACGCTGCTTCACAGATGTACCCTTCACACTGAGTTAACAGCAAGTACAAGCGCTCTGGAGGGGTTGAACAGCCCCAGGGCTTCTTGGGTAAGAAAAGCACTGCTATTGTGCTGCTTTGGAAAGTGAGGAAGCAGTACAAGTAGCAATATGTGAATATTACAGTGGCTCAAACTTTTTAGCTTATTTGGTTTTGCATTTCATAAACAGAAATACACATTTTGCTTGCTGGTTGTAAGAATATGGTAGAGAAGGTGGTCAATATGTTCACTTCCTATGTGGATTCCAAAATAGAATGATACTGCTATGCAGCTGTGCCTGCTATAGATAAATCCTGGTTCTAGCAGGAAAATGGAAGGGGCAGGAGAGGTGAACTGCTCTAAAGTTGCAGTAATTAATGCTGTGGTTCTAACAACTGTGTACAGCTGTTACTCAGCGGAATCATTGTAACTGGGATAGCTTGTGGCAGTCGTGTTTACCTCGTGCTTAGGTTACTTTGGTTCAGATAAATGCTACTAAGGGAAGAATACAGTTTTAAGACATTACAGTTTTGCAAATGAGGGAAACAAAGAACCTCCGCAGCAAACTGAATTTTCATACTGTTATTTCTCTGTAATTAACAAATGTCTTACCAAATCCCAAGCAGTAAAGCAGCAAGAACATCTGGGTGCAGAGGTACAACTAAAATTGGATAACATTTGACTGGTATTATTAACAATCACATTTGTTATGGTTCCATAAACCTCTGCTTTGTTTTGTGTTCCTTAATTTGGAGAATTCCCACTTTTCATTTCATTCTTCCCATCTTAGCACAGCCGTAGTTCAGCTGAAGAGCAGTCACTGAAGTCTGCATCTTTTTGTCCTCCCTGAATTCCTCAGGAGGATCAGTGCTCCTGAGCCACTGGAAAGTGCTGTGCAGGTCGGGGATGTAATAATCTCATTAACGAAATTGGAACTTAGCAGGTAGTCACAGTGCATTAGAACCATAAGCTGGCTGATGTTTTAGTCTGCTGTGGTGGGAGCCGCTACCTTTGACTTCTCTACCTTGTTTGCAAAATACATGGCTGATATCAAACAGAGCAACGATAGTCAAAACACGGGGAGAGAGGTCAGTCACCCAACAGGAGGGCAGCAAAGATATGTAAAAGATTCTCTTCCAACAGTATTTACTGCAGCCAAGAAGGGCAAAAAAAGTTGCCTGCCACGATTAAAAGGCAAGGGTGTCAAAGACTGGAAGGAAAACACATTGTAGAAGCGTGCATGTGTTTTAAGCCTGGGACAGGATTGCTGAAGGTGAAAGGTAACAAAGAAACAGGGCTCCAGAGAAAACATCTGCAGAAGGCAAAGCTTAGAAGGCAAGTGCTCTTGTGTGCTATTGCCAAGCAGCTTAGGAAGAAAAGCCATCGTTACATGGGATTTTCTTCTGCTATCTTTTGATCAGAAAGCATAGAAGCAGTTCACTGTACGGAGTCTTTACAAAGTATCAAGATGGGAAGTAGAGTGAAAATGGTGCATTTGGCTTGAAACACCAACAGCAGCAGCCTGGGAGGTACAAAAGCCATGCAGCAATCCCAGAGCAATGCTATTGGGAAGGGACAGGGAATAAAACAGGGCTGTGCTGCCTGTAACACAAATCTTCATGGGTAGGGCGTTCCAAAAGCATGAAGGAATTCAGAATATTATTTTTTAACAAAATACTGCTAAGGGAGGAACCTACCCTGTGTTTCTTTAGCACTATGGCCTGTATCAACCTCTGGTATCTCAGGCCATATATGTCTTTTTATTATTGTCATTTTTAATAAATGCTCAGGAAAAGGTAAAGTATGCTAAACCTTGCTGAAAAGGTTCTGTTTTTTTCTCTTGTTTTAACTTCACTGCATGCCCCTATTTCTGTAACCCTTCTGTTTTCAAACTACTGGCAACTGTCTGTTAGTGGCAGCTCCACCTCGGTCCGTGTGCGCCTATTTTCTGTAGAGAAGTGAGAAGAAATGGTCAAATCAACTGAACTCTACTAATAACAACAGATCAAAAACCTTGTGGATGGTACACTCAGCCTGTTTCTTCATATTAATTCAGGACGCTGCCCCTTGTGTGTACCTGAGATTTGAAATGTAAAGCCTCGTGAATAGATGCTGTGTCTCAGATCCATACGCCGTATTTGTGAAGACCCTGTATTCTCCAGAGGCTCAGTCGCACCTCCTATTTCAAAACAAAGACAACTCTGTGTGCTGATAGGCTTAAGTGGAATTAAAAGCCCTGCTGTTGCACAAAGTCATTTTTCTGCATCTATTCTGCATGCAGGACACAAGCAGAGAGAGTAAGAAAGCCTCGCTGCTGCAGAGGACCCCAAGGGCTCTTGCCTCGCTACTCAGAAAGTGAAGCAGAAGGACAAGAACAGCTGTTCAAACTGACTGACAACATCCAGGATGAGTTGTAAGTCCTGATTTACGCAGTTATTTAAGTAGTTGCATTTGCTACCATTGTAGCTTTGTGTCTTTGGGAAGGAGATGAACATTACTTCCCATGCACACACAAGGCTGTTTCAGGTGTTTTCTCTTGGTACTGACTCACAGCACGCCCCAAGCTCCCGGTGGCTTCCACAGCAGCCCTTCCACTGACTCTACAGCAGTGTCATTGCAGGTGCCACAGGGTCCTGGGCTTCACTTGTTGCTCACTGTTGATCTCACACGGCATGCTGTTTCCAAAAGAGCTGCAGCTATGGCTTCTCCTCTCTCATGCCTTTTAATGATTCCAATGTCCTTCTATCATCACAAAAGATGAAATTTCAGCTTCTAAGTAAATAGCATTTAACATGTATGTCCAATGCAGGCTAACCCCTGCTGTGCATAAACACATGCTGCTGGAACCTGTATTCCTTGCGCAGAGGCACATTCTTCATGCAGACAGAACTGCTATCTGCACCTTTGTCTGTCTCTGTTGCCTGCTGTTTCTCACAGCCCAAGGCCTAGCAGAGCAGCTGGAGGCTCCATGGCAGCAGTATGTGAATCACACTGTTGGGTGCACGCTGAGGTTGTGCTGCTATAGATGTGAGAGAAGCTAGTCAGATGCCTGTGGTACGTGTTGCTCCTAAGCTAAGGCTGTTAGCAGTCAATGAACAAAACCTGCACTATAAACACTGGTGGTTTTTCTTCCCAGAAAAGTCAGTGTGGAGTAATTGGAATGGGTAATGCACGCAGAACTGATGATGCATCTTATGTTTGAATGCCCTGGATATGGGTGCATGAAAGCAAGCGAAAACAGCAGGTTTTTTGGTCAGGTTAGGCAGTACAAAAAAATCCATACTGCATAAATGCAAGAAAGTTATCTGTTCGTTTGTCAGGTTGCTGGGTTAGGTGCTCATGGCATCATTCCTTACTTAACCAAATTTCTCTCTCAGCTACCTGCACAGCTGTTTTCAGTAGAGAGCATGAGACACTGTGTTTTGCACTATCAGAGTATTTGCTCTGAGTATCTACTTCACATCAGAGCATTTCCAATGCAGAGCCGTTAGTTAGAATTGGCTTCAGTGCCTAAAGAAAAAAATGGCACCTCGTGGTAAAGCGCTCAGGGGAGTTTTCCCATTTGCTGCACTGTCTCAACTCTACCAGCATCAATAATGAGGCACTGAAAGCTGTGTGCCTAGGAGGAAGTTTGTAGTTGCCACTTGGTTGTGGCCTGTAATCTTACAATCATATTATCCTGTTTGCATCTTAGTGAAAGGTCGTATCTGGCCTGGCTCATTAAGTGGGGAGAATTGGAAGAGAACAATTTGTGATTAGAAAACCAAACAGTGTCAGCTTTTGACAAGTGCACCCTATAAGCAGAACTGTGGGCTGTTGTCATTTCAGTCACGCTGTCCATTCACTGTGACTTTCACCACTAGGAACATCACAACAAGAAAACAGAAAAGAAGTACAAAATTATGCCTCTGACTTTTATCCTAGTGTCATAATCAGAAACATATTTAGAGACCTGATTATTTGCATATTTTTCTTCAGAGTTAAATCCATAAAAGGGGGTTTAATACCTTGCTCTACTGTTCTAACTAAATGTTTCCACATTTTTTTCCAGTTAGACTCACTGTTTCACTTCTGGAAAATATTGTGTAATTACTTCCTGATGTTGTTAAAAACCCACAAATTCTCCAGAGGTCTGGTTGCTTCTGCTTTGTTCTACTGGATCATGTTTCATTTAATCGTCCATTTTATTAATTTGAAATTTTTAAAATAGTGTTGACGAAAGTTTGTTGGGTTTTTTAAAACATATAAATCAATGACATTCTATCTTGTAGTCGTATCTTAAAAGGTTAAATACCCATTTTGAGAACCAGGCATGGAGAAGAAAATAACAGTTGGCAAGAGAAAATGGGTAATGATGCATGACTCAAAGTTAGAACAAAATGTAGAGCTTGAACTACAAACAAGCTGATGTTTCAGTGCTTCGCCATAAAGTGCGTCCCGTTTGCAGTCCTCAGAGTGCACGCATGACGCCATGAAAAATCAGAGATACAATCTTCTGCTGGGGAGAAAAATACAGCCCTGCAGTCTGGTTTCCCAGTTGTTCCCACTGAACTTCACAGCAGCTTTTGCTGGTCGGGTTCTCTCTGTGGCTGTCTCCATACAGAAGGCTGGAATCCCATATATGTGGGGAAAAAACCAGCTGTTCTGCTTTTGTGGGTGCACAATATCTTCTGAAGTCTCTCAGCTCTACCTTGACAGTTGCAAAGAATGGTAGTAGAATATATTTGAGATTTCCGATGATCACCTTTTTTTAATTTTCTCTCCCTGCTGGAAAAGAAACAAAAGCAGTGTGCAGCAGCTTCACTCAGGTTGCTCTTCCAGTGGAAGTATTGCCCAAGTCAGACGTGGATCTCTGTGAAACACTGGACTTTTATTTGCCTGTTGTCAGAAACAAGACTGTTCTGCAGGCTGCCCAGCAGGTTAAGAATGCCTCTTCTCGCCACTTAAAATGAAAACTGAACAACTTGAATGAGCACGTATGCCTTTTTCACCTTTATGGAAACCAAAGTGTTAGCTGATATGACTGGGAGGCATAGGGCAGAGAAAAGACAAGTTCAGCACTGAGCAGCATCTTGCAGACGAGTATTAATAGAAATAAATTGCTAGAATTTTCCTTTACATTGCAAAACAAACCATCATCTGAGCTTAGAATATTTTTGGTTGCTGGCATTCCACTGGTAGCCTAAGGTTATGGGATGCAGCTCACAGTATTTGTACAAAGTGTTACCTAAGTAGAAAAGCAGACAGTAGGTTTGGAACTGATCAGTGGAGA
Source organism: Lagopus leucura (assembly GCF_019238085.1). NCBI lineage: Eukaryota > Metazoa > Chordata > Aves > Galliformes > Phasianidae > Lagopus > Lagopus leucura. Next base: position 1,134,239 of record NW_024962286.1, read on the forward strand.
TGGTGAACTTTTCAGACAAAGGCTCTTAGGACTGAAAATCTTCACTGTGTTTTCAAACACAGTGGAGAATTCTGCTGAACATATCAGGGCAACAACAGCCAGATATGCACAAACAGCAGCTCAAAAAATAGTGAATTCGAACCCACCTGAAAGCAGGAGAATCCTGGTTTGACAGTTTAGTTTGTACTTTCATACAAAACTCAGCATTCTTTCTTTCTTTCTTGTGTCTCCAAATATAATTTTCTGAAAATTTCAGCTTTTTTTTTCTTTGAAAAAGGAAAATCACAAATGGAGTTCATTTCAGTAGTAAATCACAAATGAGGAGTGGTTGTGTGTGCATTATCTATTTCACTTTTGCATGCCTTCCTACTAACTTTTACACATCAACCTTTTCAGCCATCGTAATTCTCCATCTTCTTAATTCACTCTTTTCTACCTCCCCTATTCATCACTTGGACTAATCTCTCTGGGGAAACCTGCTTGCTGCTTAACCTTTCACCCCAGAGTTAAACAGCTAATTTCTCTTTTCTAGCTACTGATCCAGGCAGCAGGTTAAACTTGTTTTTTGTTTTTAAAGGCGGGGGAGGTGTGTGGCAGAAGGAGGCACAGTAGGTTTATGTGTTAAAAAAAAAGGCTTTTATCATTACCTGCAAACTTTTTCACCTATCAGTAAGGACTGAAGTCACAAATCAGTCACTCAGCGTTTAAATGCAAGGAAGTTGATCTTCCTAAGTCTTGTTAGAGACTATTTTTATACAGCCTTTTAACATCAAAGCTAGAAGCCAGGCATTTAGTGCTCATACTTGGTTTACAACCTGGTCTTTTGAGCTGAGGGGTGCACACCAGCTGGGTTTCTAGAACACTTTAAATGCAAATGGATTGTACGTGTTATGCTGTTGGTTTTCTTTAAGACTTCCAAAGGTCATTGAAAATGTACAAGGTTGAGACCTTTGTTACAGCTGAGTATTTTTATCAAGTGATTCATTTCCTTCTTTTCATTTTGGTTTTTCTCTTTCGCAGCTTCATAGCAGTGGAGAACATAGAGAAGTACTGTGTTCTGATCTCATCTAAAGCTGTTTATTTCCTCAAGAGTGGTGACTACACCGACCGCGAAGCCATCTTCCTAGAAGTGAAGTATGATGACCTCTACCACTGCCTTGTTTCAAAAGATCATGGGAAAGTGTACGTGCAGCTGACCAAGAAAGCTGTTAATACAAGCAGTGGTGTAGCAATGCCAGGCCCATCACAACAAAAACCAATGGTAAGGACTGGTGCCTGTTGGGTCTTCCATGCAGGGTTTCTTTCCCCCTCCATGCACGTACTGATGCCAAAATACTTCTACTCATCAGTGTTTGCTTTCTTGCACTGTTCAATAATGAAAACTTCATTCTGCCAGCAGTGAAAATAACTGCTGCCAAAAAGGTTGCGCTGAGTAGAACTTGTTCTCCTGAGAAAAGTTGAAGGTAAAATCTGAAATACTCCTGAATGCACAGGGTACATTAGGAAATATTTCTTCAGCTGAGAAATAATCTTAATTACACAATACATGCAGTTAAGCACTGTGCTATTTACTGTAGTGCTCTCCCTGCATACATGGCATCTTCCAAAGATTGGAAATTGATTGTTGATGTCACACATGCAAAAATTACTCAGTATCTCACCTCTCAATGTCGTGGGTTTTTGCTTCATTACAGTAGTTGTTCCAGGTCTGTTTTACAGACAAGGTTACAAGCTCACCCCTGACCTAAGTCAGTTTACATTCCAAACAGAGCAGCCAGATGAAAGGTAGGAGAGGAAGCAAAGGAAATAACTTCAGATATTGCAAGATGTTTCTGTTCCCACCCACTATCACCGAAACTCTTATTACCTGTCTTTCTCATTTCTTCCATCCCTCATCCTCAGCCCTGAGAAGATTTCCACTGAAGCACTTCTATTCCTTCAAGCACAGCCATGCAAATTCCTTCAGTCAGTGAAATAAAAATATAATGGTGCCTCATTAACAACATCCACACTTCTTTCTGCAGGTCAATGTGAAATCTGAAGTTCTTGCAGTGAAGCTATGTCAAGAAATAAACTATGCAAAGAGCCTTTATTATGAACAACAGCTTATGTTAAGACTCAGTGAAAATCAAGAACAATTAGAGCTGGACTCTTGAAACATCTTCCTTACTGCCAGAGTGAACTGCAGGAATCAGTCTGGAGCTGATGGTATTCTGTAATTAGAGAAAATAGTATATGGGAAGGAAATAAATATGATTTTAGTATTTAACTGTATGGAATCATTGTGAGTGGGCTTTTTTTGGTTTTGTTTTTAAAGCATTAGTTGTCTAACAAAGATGCAGCTCAAATGCATTCAGTTCTGGGAAATGCCTTGTATTTTGCTAACATGTATATATGTAAAAGTGTTTCTTGTAAATAAGAAAGTCCAGACCAGGGTGTCAGTATGAACACAGGTCTGTTTACAGTGTAAAGAAATTAAAGGAGCGATACTGAGTCTTACTGCAGCGCCTGAAGCTACCTGTTCCTTCCCTCTCCCTCTCCCTCTGCTTTTCACAGTTCAGGAATGTACGTAAGGATTGTTTGTTAACAAAAAAAGTTCACTGCAGCTGTTGGAGCACAGAAGTTCTGTAGTTCTTAGCTTTAACACTGTGATTAGGGTGCACTGTTTTCTGTTGTGTTTTTTTTTTCTTACTGTGAGTACAGCTAACCTGTACCTCGTATTGCACTGAAAGGTCATTGCTTTTAACAAAATAATTGCGTTCTGTAAAATACTGCAGAGATGACTCACTGGCTTAATTACATTTCCAAAATACTAGATAACAAAAGGCTGAATCTGTTCTGAATCCAGAACTCAAAAAACCTAGCAAAGTCTGTACCTCTGAAGGCCCCTGCTTTCGTGTTGTTTGAAAACAGTTCAAGCGAGCAGCCTTGGAAACTGAAATCCTTCCCTCCATGTGTTTGTAGTAGGCTGCTCAGTGCTGAACTCTGCTAGCACTGGGAAGTCAGGGTGGGGAGACATCACTGCATCATTTGTCTTAAGGATATCATCTTCTAAATTAAACTTTTTGAAATAATAATAATAAAAAAAACCCTGCTTTTTCAAATGCTGCATGTCCCACGAGTGTTTGTCTCATCAACTACCTGTATTCCCAGGAACCAGGTAGTCCCCTGGAACCTTTTCCAGAGGGAGTAATGAGTCTGTCTGTCTATCTAAGAGGGAATAGCCTGAAGATAGTTATAAGTAAAACTGTTTTTAACTCCTGTAACGTGAAAGGCAGAGGACTGCTGTGTGAGGACAGATGTCGTATCAGTGGATGTGTGGATGGTCTGTCACTAGAAATACAAAAGGCCCGTTATGCAAATGAAACTGATTTAATGCACCACTTTTGTATGTTTCTCTGTATAATTTTTAAGTAAAATGTAGAATTCAACAAGTGCATTGGCTCTGCAGTGCTTTAACCAGTCAGTCCTATTGGATTCTTGCTAGTTCCTGCTCCTCTCCCCTGCAAAACTGTTTTCTTCCAATGCTGCAAAGCCTGGTTGCTAAAGCAGGTAAGAAGGGGGGTAGGGTGAATAAAAGCCAGCTCCCAGCAGAATGGCTTGCATAGTTTGTTGTGCAGCATCTATGTAAGGAATGGGAGTGCAATCACCTGAGAAGTATGGCAGTGCACCTCAACTCAGTGACCTGAACTCAGAGAACTACAGGCTACAATGGATTTGATTTGTGTTTTCCTTTGGAAGGTGAAACCTGTTGGGGTTTTTTTTTGGCTCGTGATAACAATTACTTAAGGCTTCAAGAAATGTACCCACTGTCTCAGATGTACAAGAGGGCCATGGACTGCAGCTGGCGTAGGCTACTCAAGTCATGTTACCATACACACACTGACACTTTGCTCCTCTCAGCTACAGTCAGCCCACTGACTTCTTTTTCATTCATACAGAGTTCTCTCAAACAGGTTTTCTCTTACAGACACAGCACTGATTACTAGGAATATTGTTAGTTACACTTGCAGGAAGCACAATGCCTCTTGTAACATTCCAGAACAAACTGAACTAGAACTTTGTTGTTTTTTGTTGTTGATTGCTTTTTGTTTTTTTTTTAAGCTCAAATGATGTTCCTTGTTGCTGTAACCCAACTATTTTTGGATCATCTCAGAACTCCTGTGGACTTCCTATTGTTATTGGCACTATTACCATTATTACTAAGTGAATAAGTACAACTTTCAGATTCCAAGGGCCACACTCAGAAATAGTTTGTAGAGGAGGAGGTGCAGAGAAAGTACGAGCCTTTAGCTTTCACAAAAACTATACACAAACTGAGACAAGACAATGTAATAATTCCACTTATCAAATCACATGAAGTTCTGAGCTTTATGAAGGCAGTTAAATGTCATTCAGCCTGGCTTTATTTGAGGAGATAGGAATTGCAGCCATGAAAGTAGATTGTCTGGAAATTTCAGAAGCTGTGGGAGAAAAAATTGCTGATGAGAGAGAATAACACAGCTTCTGTGCTACAGCAGTGCCTCGCAGTACATCACCTCAGCTATAGGGAGTTAAGTCAGTCCAAAGAGCACACCACAAAGAATGGCACATTAGCTATTAAGCTAATTAGTGATTCAGCTAATGTGATGTGTGAAAAAGGCACCCTCATGTTTCTAACATTTCTGCAGAACTATGTGGTCCACCATCACTAAAATGAACCAGGCTTGTGACCAAACTTTTCATGTTTCAACTATGTCAAAGACCACAGCTGACCACCACATTTTTTTTTTTCTAGAAGCAATTCTGGACACACAGAATTACAGAGCTCCTCTCTGTCCTGATCTGTATCAAAAGCTGTGGTTGCAAAGGTCTGTTTCACTGCCTCAGACCTGACAAAGCAATCGAACCACAGAGAATTGCTACTCTGAATCACTGATGTGTTACTAACAGGAGCAGTGACAAGGCCACTAAGACTTCTTTTTTTTTCCTGAGGAAGCAGTATTGCTAACAGGAGAAATCTGGTAAACAGTCTGGGTCTGCAGCAGCATAAACATACAGAAAACAGATGCATACCATGAATGCTAAAAGTGGAGGGAAAAAAAAGAAAAGAAAAAAGTAGCATCACATACCCTACCCATAACATAACATAATTCTGTAAGTTTTATTCCTGTAGATATTCCTTGCCAGGTAGCAGGCTGCAGCACATCACAGGTGAGGGGAGCAGATCAAGTATCTGTCTCCCTTGCTGCCTCTGGAAGAGAAAGGCAGGGGACAGATTAGAAGAAAGACTTTAACAACCCTTAGGCACTCAATTCCAAGTAGGAGTGAGGGTCTGCACGTACCAGGGTAACATCAGGCTGAAACAGTTTTCACAACAGTCACTACTGGACCATAAACAATTCTGTTACCTACTCCAACTTAGCCATCTTTAAATAAATTACAGGCAATAAACCAGGAAATACACAATGAGATATGCCTGAAATAAGCTAAACAACATGCAAGATGTGGACAATATCCTTCTTTCTGCTCTTGAATTCTTTTCCAATAAATCAACCCGATGATAGCTGAACAGCTTAAGCTGTGAATGCTGTTTAACCAAAAAGTGCAGTGCTTATGTTTTTGTGGAGAGAAAGTAAGTGGCTGGAAGTTCCACATCTCACAACAGAAAAGTAATCACAGTAATCACGACAAGGAGTTCAATGTATGCTTTCCCATTTCCCAGAGGTGGTGTTTTCCACCACTCAGCTATTCTCTCACCAACTGAAGACTTGGTCCCCAGGATCTTGGATCAACTCCATAAAAATGTGTCTAGAAAAAAAAAAAAATAATCATAAATCCTTTTGTCTTCGCTGTAACAACTGCGCACTGACCTGATTCGTACAGGGCATGAAGCACCAGATGATGACACCCTGAGGGAAAACCTTGCTTGCTCTGCTTCTCTTCCTTAAAGAACATTCCTGTATTTTCTAATCACAGCTAATTCAGGTACCTGGCTCTGAAAAGCAGGGTCTGGGCATACACTGCACATTACTGGCAGTTGCAAAGAGATAAAAACAAAAGAAAGGGCATTTTTATTAATGCCACAGTTAATCAAATACTGCTTAAATAACATTGTTTCTTACAAAGAATGACACCATATACATATTTGTGTGTGTATATTTATGTAACATATCTATTTCTTAAACTTACCTTGCAAAGTGATGGCCTTACTCCCCACACTTCCATTCTTAAAAGTATAGTTGCTATAAACAAGGATCACCGAGTCGTCTTGTCTGAAAAAACAGACTGGGAGCAGAGCTTTGCACTCCAATCCATGCTTGGTGGTAACTGCTTTGTCATTACACATGCTGCTGCTGTTTTATCAAATATGGGGCTAGGATGAAAACATCACCAATTCCCCATGAATATTATTGGTTCAGATCTATTCCAGCCTGCTGGTAGTTGGCCTAATACTCTGGTAGCCTTAACAAGGAAACAGGGCAGTTCAAATCTACCTCCTTGCTAACACTGCAGTTACCTCGCAGAGAAAATGGTTCATTAACAGAATCCAGGCTGGTTTCTCTAGCACTGAGATGTACTCCTTTCCTAAGGTCTTTATCATCAGACTTTCTGAGTGGGAGAACGTGAGTAAAGCAGCACCAGATGTGCACACAAGGCTGGGTCCTCACACTGCCCCTGGGTTCGCACGGCTGTAACACAGCTCAGTTACTCATGAAAGGAGGCCTGCCAAAAAGGGAAAAAAAAAAGAAAGTTACTCATTAACCACTGACAAATAGTGAAAAAAAAAAAAGATTATATTTTTTCCTACTTTCCCTCAGTGGAACTACAGCATATTCAAGTATAGAAGTAAAAATAATCCTGGCGCTAACTGCAGTTACATAAGAGGTAAATGCCTACTGCATTGTATCAGTTCTATTCACGGCCTGCTGTGCAGCCACACTGTTGTCTCAGTGCAGTCAGACTCTGCTATCATAAGGGAGTGCTGAGGCTTTCTTGTAACAGGCACACTGCTGCCCAAGCAACATGCCCAGCACAGGCAGTTCTCTCTGTGGATAAGAAACAACCTTGCACCTCCGGCCTATTCTGGTCTGACTCGAAAGTACTAAAAGGCCATGAGAGAAGTAAACAGCTTTCATGTGCGTTTACACTTTGGATAAATGGATGGGTCACCCAAAGGACAAGGACTGTGTATGGCAGCTACAGAACAATTGTTTCTGCACACTAAAAATGCCAGCAAAATCAAAAAATAGCAAGAAAAGCCCCCTGGATACTGCAGCTGTGGAGAAATTTTAACAAATAGAGAAATCTATCAAATCCACCATCCATCAACCCTCTGGAAATAGCAACAGCACTTGCTTTGACCCTCGAGATTGGCTCACCATTCTTAATGCCTGTCGTTTGCCAGCAGCCTTGAAGCAATCTGCAGTCAGCAATGCAAACCACCAGGCACAGGGTAATGGTGCAGCAAAAATTTCGCCTCAGACTTTGATGAGGGCAGAGCAAACAACAAACTCCACACCACTTGCAGGAGAACAGAACCATGTTTCAGTAGGGCCAGGCTCCTGACACAGCAACCCAAAATACCAGGGAGAACATCAATGATTTCTCCCCCGCTTCCAATGAGCACCACCGAACCTCACATGGGCTTTGAAAATGTTTGCAGAGTAACCAGAACAGAAACTGCAGACGTTTCACAAAAGCAACCCAGCACTCACAGTAGAAAGACCTGAATTTGGCCCAATTACAGACATTTAAACTGAAAAATTGAAAGCAGTTCAGTACCTTGACTAAGATCCCATAGTGAAGTACAAGGCCAATGTCAGAACACAGCTGCTGCTTTCTCTTCTTTACCACAGCACAGTCTGATTGCAGCTTCACAGCACCTAGAAGAGCCATTAGTGCAGCACAGCATGAGAACAGGCAGCAACAAAGGATGGCTGGATGGCTCCTTCCTGTGATCATGCATCACCCTGCAGCCACCTGCAATCTTCCAGGCAACAGAAGCTTTTAACCAAATTTGTAATACCTATTAAGGCATCACGGTGCTGCTTCTTTTCACTCGTTACCTTTTGTTCTCTCTGCCAAGCACGCACCGGAGCAAAGCTGATCTGCAGAATGTGGATTTATACACCAGAAGCCCAGAAGGCATCTCAAGATGGTACACAAATTCCCACAGCATCACCACAGTTGGAATGCACTCAGAATGGGAAGATGAGCATCTGTTGGCAATGCAGAGGTTATACAGCTCTTTGAAATATTCACCACCAAGGACAAGCAGCATAGCAGTGCTGCGTTCACCCAGCAATCCTGGTATCACTGTTTGCTGTGGGTTCCTGCAGAAAGTTGAATTTACCCACAAAAGCACGACCATACACTTCCTGTGCACACCAGCATGACTTCTGCACCTACCCTTTTCTGCCCATCTTTCATATGCAAATGCTGAAATCCAAGCAATGTGCAAGAGAAGCCATGCTGTAACCAATCACTGACTGCTGTATTCCACAGAAGAAGCATCTATATCCTTTCCGGGTTACATTCGGCCACACTTCTTCCCACTGCTTGCACTGTAGTAAGCAACAGGCTGCCACCACAGGCTGCCACCACAGGCGGGACGCACAGGAGGGTCCCAGCATTGCACACAAGGAGAAAAGGAGAGAGGAGGTATTTCTGGAAGCCTGGCTCCTCTTCAGAAGAGAAATGTTTCCCTTGGCTTGTGCAAGTTGCTCAGACTGTGCGCAGTAACAGGCTGAAGAAGCCAGCTTTCCATTCCCTGTTCCATTACTCTTTTTGATTGGCACTTTAATGAGGGCGCTAGGGGTCGACCCCCTGCCAGGGGGCTGGTTCATGCCCCGTTTATCTCACAGTCCATGTAAGACTAAAATAACACGCCAGGCTGAGTTTCACTGCCTTGTGATCCAACAGCCCACCATGATGGATTGAGTGACTGCAGCAAGTTGGCAGCTAAAGTGTGTTGTAACAGTATCTTTCTGTCAGTGCAACACAATGGATTTGCTGATTCCTGGGTTTTCCCAGTGTTCATCGTTACCATCGGCACAGAATTTTCTAAAGTTCATTTTCCAGAGGGCTGCAAACTGATAATAAATAACATACCAAAGGTTACACCACGCTTTTTTCCCCCTCCGCTGTCCTACTGCTGACGAAGTAGGGCTGTGGTGCCAGCTTTACTGCAGATGCAACAGCCATAAATTCCTATCACTTACTTTTCCAGAAAGGGCAGCTCTGACACTCTCTTTGTGTGAGTTCATCCTGCTGGGCCAACGCACGGCACACAGGGCATTTCAGCCCTGAACACAATGCTGAATCCAATGCAACACAAAAGGATGCTGCCACGTAAAGCAGTTCTCTCCACAAGAGCCACAGACTTGTTTTGGGGCTGGGTTTACAGCGTGCAGAGACATGAACATCAGCGTGTTTGTGCTGGGCATCCAGAACTGATCCAGATTTGCCCCCTTCCACCTCTGATACTCAAGATCCATGTAACTCTATGCAAAATCAAGTGTGCCCCTGCCAACAAAAAGAATGACTAAGAAGGTGAATGCACAAGAGAAATGACAAAATGCACACAGAAGGGACTTAAACAGGGAAGATCAAAGACAAGGATGCAGGGATATGAAGGAAGGGTGTAATGGGAATATGGGGCCACACTGAGGAGCTGGATGAAGAACAATATATGGCTGCTCCCAACAAGAATTCGCTTTTTACACTGATGATGTGAATCACTGCACAGCATAGAGTTCAATTCAAGGTGCAGGAGAAACAAGCTTCATGAGTTATACATCCGTATTCGTGAAACAGAAGAAACATTCTTCACTACAAACTGAAACAGCAGCAGCGTGATAGGGTCACTACTGGTGCAAGTCTTTGCTAGCTCAGAGCAGGTAATTACCCCAATACCTTGCAGAACTTCTCAGGAGAATCTAGCTCAGAGTTCTGTGCACCCCAGCACCACAGCCTGCAGACACATTACTCATCTAGCTTTGAACCTCAGAGGCTGCCAACAATGCCGACACAGCAGTGAAACAGAAGATGTGCTGTGAAAGCAGTTGGAAGCTTTACTGAGGCCAGCGCTTGTCAATCCACCTCTACCCTGCCAGTTCAGCTCAGCCCGTATCTGCCTACACAAGCTGCTGCAGCCAAGCCCTAAGAGCTCCTCAGGGGAGGGCGAGATACTTACACCTTAGCACAGTAACACTGAGGAGGGCACACTGAGCACACAGCCAGAAAGCCTGGGAATTATTAGGAAAAACGAGTGGGTGGGGGAGCTCAAGGGACCAGTGGGAGGATGCGGGAAATCAGTAACACTGATTTGAATAACTGGTAACAATTATTAGATCTTTTTCAGTATGAATCATCTCTCAGAGACTCACCACTTGAATGATGTCACTCAAGGGGCAGTAAAAATACAGTAGAAGAAACAAGCGTGCCCTGAAACAAAGGTTTCGAGCCGCAAGGTGAAAGAACAAAGTGGTCTGAGAAGTGCTGCAAACGTGTCTAAAAGGGAGAAACTTTTGTGGAGAACACACACGTTCGCAGGCAGGTTGAACAAGCTTTAGGAAAATTATGGTGTTACTTAAAGCTCTGCCAAATCTCTTCAAACTGATGGAAAAAGAATGGTCCTCCTTATCTGGTGACCGCTGAACTTGTCCTTGCCCCATTCTCTCTCCAGTGGTGACATCTGCATTTGAAAAACAACAGGCTGTAAAATTAGTCAGCCAGAGCCATCCCGAGGGAACAAAACAAAACCAGAACAACAAACCAAGGCCCCAAACAAGCAAACAAAAACATGACTTTAAACACAATCCATTCTCCGGGTTCACCAAATGTACAGAACTGCTTCTGTCATTGCAGGGGATGGGGCAGCAGAGAGCAGTGCTGCCTTGTGCAGATTTCGACTGCTACTTTTACTTTTGAAACAACTGCATGAGGAGAAAACCTGCGAAGTAACCAGTGGCATCAGCAACAGGCTGATGCAACAGGCAAGCCCAGAAACTACACTGCAGTTCATACTCTTTTTCTCCACCCCTTCTTCTAACACACCCCTACTCTTCCCCATCTACAGAAGAGACCTACAGCCCCTTTCTGTCAATAGGAATACCAAGCTCGTGCACCCGTTCTACATTCTATTCTCACCTATCAGAAAAAACACTGGAACTTTAAGAAAGCAGAATGACATCCCTGTTCCCTGGCAGGAGAGGAGTTAGTGAGCTCTAACTGTAACAGTGGGCCGCACCACAGCACTGCCATTCCTGCCCTCTCGCTGGGTGAACCCCCATTGCTCTGGAAGCACCAAGGCATGTCACCAGCTCCCTACCATCCTATGGCAACGCTGGGCTGGCCTGAATGACCAACATCTGGTCTGGGAAACATCTGGTCTGTGTGGTAATGGCCGTCTGAGCTTCAGTCCTTCCTCAACATCCAGGAATTTGAGATACAAGGGAGACACTATCAGTACTGCTTTGCAGCCAATCTCCTAATGTAAAGCTGGCAGTGCCTGAGGAGCTGTACATGAACTCAAACGCACATGAAGAGCAAGAAAAACTTGACCTCTTTCCCAGATCCAAAAAGGGGGAGGGAAGCCATCCTGCTGCGCTGAGCAGAGCAGAAAATACTCACAGCTCTAGGAAGGCTCACAGCTCCCTGAAGTCAGTGCTTATCTCAAGGTTTATACGATGTCCCTTCCATTTTAGACAGAGCTCCTGGCATTTACCATCTGAAAGTTCACTACCGATAAAAGGCTCTTTAAAGCCTCTTGCAAAGACCTCTGTTTTATAGAATTTAGGCATGCTTACAAAAATCAAGGGCTGAGCTCCCAGAAACGCTGTGCAATAGGCACTTCAGTGGGTTTCAGGCCTTCCTCACCTACAGTGAGTGAAAATGAAGATCAGAGAACAGGAGTTCCAATTTCAAAACACTGACCTGAAGCCAGAGAACTACATTTGAGGGTTTAAGCACTCTACTGGATGTTACTTTCCAACAAAGCTGCCACCCCACTAACTTCAATGTGCTTGGAGAGTTCTTGGGAGAAGAAGCAGTGAAGATTTCAAAACAGGCCAACAGAATAAATTCTGCTCTGGATTCCGTACCCCTGGAGGAAAGTCCATGATTTATATAGAGGTGATATGAGTAAGGGCCATACTATGCCACATGCGTTAGTAACTGAGAACAAAATTAAGCTTAATGGTTAGCATAATGCTATGTTTTTACAACATCTGTCAGCAATCATTTGTATTTACTTGCACTGCAAATGCAGATGAAAAGTCAGAGAAATATAAACATCAGAATTCACTGAATTCCCACCAGCCCTGCATCTTCCCACAAAGACTCTCTAACCATTCCTGTTCAGGCACTGTTTGCTTCCTGCCCTCTCCAGCATGGAATTTCTTCCCCATTTCTTCTCTATGACCAGGAATTACTGGTAGAGGTTCTACACTGGAACAAACACTAACCCTATGGCCATATTAGCATTAACTTCAGTGCTCTTAAGACAGCAATCAGATCTTTTCTGGACTCAAAACAACAAATCAAACTCCTTTCAGTTCCTGCTCTTTCCTTGGCCATGCCTCACGCTACAGCAAAAGAGAAGGCAGGGAAAGCCAGGGTTGTGCTCTACTTGAGTTGTACTCCACCTGTGCAATGCAGGGTGAGCAACAGGTTAGCTGGGTGAAAAGTTCACTGCAAGCTGAGCTGTCTGTTTCTCTTGCTTAATTTATCCGATATTTGGCTAACCTTGCTCTGAACCCAGCCCCCAAGACCCCCTTCCTCTCATCCCTCCCCAGCGGGCTCATGTCAGCCAAAGACACCGCCCCTTCTCCCTTCTCCCTGACCCTGCTGAGCGGAGCGGGGGCTGGGACACAGGGCCAAGCACAGAGCCAGAGTCCACGCGCTGGAGAGATAGCAGTTATTTATGCTTCGAAACAGGCCTCGTGCTCAGGAGCAAAAATATAAATCCTACAGCCAGCAACATTCACTTGGTATTGTATCCACATTTATCAGTTCTTCCGAGGCCGGATGGCTCCCAGCCTGCACCCCCCACACCTCTGTGCCCCGCCGCTTCCAGAGATGCAGCACTCCTTGTGACCTTCATGCAGTCCACAAACTGCTCACACAGCACACTGTACAAAAGGCTTTGTCCATCCCTGCAGGCTGACCAGTGATGGTGCCTACAGCTCCCCCAGGCCCCCCTCCTGCGCCCAGCAGTGTGCCAGCAGTGAGCCCTGAGCAGACTACCCTGAAAGCTCCAGTCCCAGCAAACACAAATTCTGCGTCACCTCCAGACCACGCACGTCACAGCTCCAGTCAGGTGACGCAGCCCACTGGAAACACTGCCCAAGAACACGGCTTTCTGAAAGGTCTTCATTATATTCCTGCTGTGCTCAGGACTGCTCCCAGCAATCTCCAACAACACAAAGTGTGTTTGATGGCTTTCTCAACGCCTGGATACATCATCAGAAAACCAAACGCACACACCAAACCTGCCATGCTTTTGCTGCTCTGCTGAGCAGCTGGTACTCCTTCATCTAGGACTGTAAGAATCAACATGTTGTTACATTCACCTGCTGGCACTCTGGGCCTCTACGAGATGGTGAGCAAGCACGTGGCTAGGCTGCTAACAATACATGTTTCCTGCTGTAAACCTTAATTTCATTATGCTCTTTAACCTGACCAAGCACTCTATAGCTGTCCCACACCCAGGCTGCTCCTGCAGAAACTCACACAAGCAGCACGTTGCTGTTAATGGTCTGTAACATCGCTGCCCCAACACACTACTGCAGAGCCACTGGACACACAGAACAAAGCTGCAGTCTCACTGACGGGGCAAAGAGGAACAGCCTGACAGCTTTACAAGTAAGTGGAAATTCCTTGTGGTCTAAGAATAATATTAACTGGCTTCTCAGGATCACCAAATGACCTCGCCTCGACACATAGGTTAATTAGTCTGGAAGCAATGCAGATTGGAGAAGTTCTGATGTGGTCACTAATTTAGTGACACCATCCATTTCAAACCTCACCACTCCCACACCAAGGTAGCACAAGATCAGCCTGTAACAAAAGAGTCCTTGTTATTGAAGGAATCCCAGGCCCTTATCAAAGAACAAATCCTGCATCCCCCACCTAACCCCTGCATATTTTCAAGGCATGAAAATTGCTATGAAGAGCCAAGTAGAGTTGTCAGGAAGACATCAAACTTCAAACGACTGCATTAGAAAAAAAATCAGAAGTTACACACCAAACTCTCAGCTCACATTGCATAACTCACCAGCATCTGTATTTCCCAACAGCAGACCCAGTGCAGACACCCTCCACTGCATCAGGACCATCTAATCATTAAAATGGCAGACAATTATTGTAACTGCCCATAGCAGCAGTTCTTTGTGCTAAGTTTTCAAGCTAGAGGTTTTAACATCTCTTCAAAACTATTCACAGTTAAAATAGAACAGGAATGACATGGCAGGCATCAATGATAACATGTAAAATCAATTGCAGAATGCAGGTACCCCACATCCAAGCCCTGTGCTCCTTCCATTCACTGCACAGAAGAGCAAAAACGCTTTGAGAGAAACTACACCAGCATGGGAACATTAAGGATAAGCTGAACTGAAAGGCAGCTCAACTCGTGGTTTAAGAATCATCCCATTAAAGAAAAAAAAAATAAATAAAAGAAGCTGATGTGATAATTTTAATCTTTTCGGCTTCTCCCCAAAAGTCCAGAGTTTGTCAACATCAGGAGAGGGCTTGTGAAAGCCCGGCCATTCCTAAATGGAACAGCTTTCACTTCAGAAAGACAACCTGAAGGAGGATTGGTTGAACTTTAAAGGTAACAGCCTTCTTTTCAATGTATCCAACTTAAAGGATACTGTCATTTGTGGGAAACAAAAAAAACCCTGGCCTTCCCCCTCACCCACAGCAGGAAAATCTAAGGCAGAAACAACCGGAAACTGGAACTGAGCGTTTTGGTCTCTCTGGCAGATTCTTTGATTCTTCCAGACTGCACAAATTGAAGACAAATCTCTTTCCCCTAAAATGGCAGCCCTTCAAAAGCACGAGCCCTCTGCCTCCAGTTAGGGTTCGAGAAATTTCCACTTATTGCCTCTGCCATGAATGCCTGTCTGTGTTCACTCTGACAGCAGTCCCTTATACCTAAAGGGCAGGTTACCAAACGAGGCCTACAGATGTTGTGCTCAAAACCAAACAAAACAAAATTATCTCTGGACAACCAACTTCCACCCAGAACAGCCTTCGACATAAGACACCTCTGCAGATGGAAAAGGTGAAGAAACACAGTGCGATGTGAGACAAATTTGTCACATCAAAGTCAGCTGTAACAAAGGACAGGTGTGGAGAGACAAAACCTTATCAAGTCCACAAGTCACCTCCTATTTATTTCCACAGAAACTACAACCAAGAGCACAGTAACACTATTTGACAGAGCGAGTGCCCAGCTACAAAACACTATTTTTCAGCATAATCACCACCACAAGATCTGTATTTTCACCAGTGATGAACAACAGCCTGCATACCGTGCTCACAAAGACCTGTACCAGCAGAGGTGACTGCTGCCACTGCTGAAACCCACCTCCCACCCATCTGTCTGTGCTCACATCCACTTTTTCTCTCCATAAGCGTTCAGTGTCAAGGAATGTCAATGGGTGCATTCTTTTCCGCAGGGAAGAATTCAATTACACAGCTTTCCTTCAATTCAAAAAAGACAGGGGTCTTCGAGAGCATCTAATGGTGGGCCACAAAGATGATCAGGGGCTTGGAGTACCTCCTGTGTGACGAAAGGCTGTGAGATCCCGGGCTGCTGGAGAAGGCTGGACTTGCTGACCCCAAGAAGTCCCTCCCAATCCCTACGATTCCCTGATTCATTGGCACTTCCACGTCAAACACCATTTTGTCAGACTGCCCCTCTGCTGCCAATCTGTTGCGCAGCAATAAATCATAGATCAATAGTGCCAAAAAGCTTCAACCTCTACAGCCATACCACCAACAGCGACCTCTGACATCGTGGGCCAACATAATAAAACAGAACTAAAGAATCACAGAATCATTAAGTTCCAAAAAGACCTCTAAGATCATTGAGTTGAAATGCCCACCTACCGCAATGCTGCCCACTAAGCACATCCCTCAGTGCCATACCTCTACGTTCCCTGAACATCTCCAGTCGTGCTGCTTCTACCAGCTCCCTGAGCAGCCTGTGCCAATGCCCAACGATTAGTTTTTCCTAAAACCCAACCTGAAACACAGGACATTCATCCTGGAGGGATGTAACGGGCAAAGAGCCCCAAGCTCAGTGCTGGCACATGCCCTCATTCAGCCCCACTGCCCCCGGGGGTGCTGGGCACTGCTGACCGTGCAAACGGCCTCAAAGCTGACAAAAGAACAGACTCTCAGTTCAAATCCTCCCAGCCCACAGCCCTCCAGCTGGCCGTCCATCACCAAAGCTCACAGCTTGGCTTCATTTCCCTCAGCCGCCCAACCTCCAAACTTTCCACACGGAGGGTGGTGAGGCTCTGGAACAGGCTGCCCAAGGAGGCTGTGGATGCCCCATCCCTGGAGGCATTCAAGGCCAGGCTGGATGTGGCTCTGGTCAGCCTGGTCTGCCGGTTCGTGACCTGCACACAGCAGGCGCTCTTTTCCCTACCTGCCTTCAACATCGCCTCTCTGGAAGGTTCTGTGGCACCGCCTCGCTTTTCTCCCTCCATCGGCCCTTAGCGGCCAAGCGGCACCGAGCAGCGCGCCCCCTAATGGTCGGAGGCCGCGCTGCACCCACGGCTCCGCGGTGCGCCCCGAGCGCTCCATCATGGCGGCGGCTCTGTCAGCGCAGCGCGGGAGCCGCAACCGGGACCGGTTGTGTTACCCGGCTGTGCTACCAAGCGAACAACCCAAAATATTAAAAATCGCATCAAATCGTTCACATGTGGAACCCATTAGGAACACTGAGAAAGAATTCGCGTTCATTGTTTCGCTTGAAATATCAAGGTTATAAAAGTTAATGGCCGCCTGACAGGCGAGCTATATGAAACACTCAGAGATTTACGGAGAGGCCGCTGTGCTCTGCGGGCTGAGAGCCGCTCCGCAATGGGACCAACCTGTGGTTGGAGCGCTGGGGTTTTCTGGCAGGTTTTGGGGTGGTTTTTTTTCTTTATTTGACCTTGCAGAGCAGTGTTTGGTTACCACAGCACGAAGCGAAACGGCGAGGCTGCTTTTCTCTTCTTTCGAGTATTTATTTCTTTTTGTCCCGTTAACGTCGAATAATGAAAGGAACTGCGAGGGCTTTTGAAGGGGGTTGTGAAAAGAACGAAAGCGGGAGAAAAGAAAAAATATATATATACCATCATAATGGCTTAATTTCTCACAGCATGTGCAGCACAAATGAACAGTAAACACATACCACAGAAAAATGCAAACAAAGGCTGTGTTTGCTAAAAGCTCCAGGAAAACATGGGGAGAGCCCTGAGCAGTCATTTGTGCCATGAAACCCTCTCAGCGCTGTGCTGCTAGGTCCAACAAGCCCAGGTTTTGTAGAATCGCGGAACCATGGGATCCTTGGAGTTGGAAGGGACGCTAAAGGCCATCAGGTCCAACCTGCACTGAGCAGGGACACCCACAGCTCCATCAGAGCCCCATTCCCTGACCTTGGGTGTCTGTACCACCTCCCTGGGCAGTCTGTGCAGTGCCTCACTGTAAAAAAAACTTTTTCCATCCAGTCTAAATCTCCCCCTTTTTAGTCCGAAACCGTTTCCTTTTGCCCCATCACAACAGATCCTCTGCCAAAGAGTCTGTTCCTTTCTTTCTTACAGCCCCTCTTTAGATACTGAGAGCCATTCTATGAGTCTACATCATCAGTGCAATCACGTACTGCCTCATTCTGTGACATCAGGTAGGGTTGTACATTTTGCTCCTTCCCCTGTTTGCATCTCCTAGATGCACAACAGGAACTGAAACGCACTGGCTAAGTGCTGTGTCTCATAAATAGTGCCTGTGGGTTTGATACAGGTGTTTCAAATGCAGACTCAGAGTGAAGATGGAGACAACGAATGTCAGGTGAACTGAACTATGCTCAGCAGCAAGCGCAGCCTTTCCTCTAACACAACTGTGCTCTCAGTGCATTTTAGCATTCTGGTCTTGTCCTATGTTTGCTTTCTAAATTAAAGTGGCAGTACATTATTCCATCTACGATTTTATTTTCTTAAATGAACTAGAAGAGAGTACACTACCAAACAAATCCCAAAAAAGTCTTCTACACTAAGGGTAGTGAGGCACTGGCACAGGTTACCCAGAGGGGTGGTGATGCCCCATCCCTGCAGACACCCAGGTCAGGCTGGAGAGGCTCTGAACACCTGATGGAGCTGTGGGTGTCCCTGTGCACTGCAGGGGGTTGGGGCAAATGGCCTTTAGGGTCTCTTCCAGCTGAAACAATCCCATGATTCTATGATCCTATGAAAGAATCATAAAGCCATTCTCCTCGGATGGAATTATGCCATCCCCTGATGTCAGGAAGTCACTTCTATAATAATAAACTTTTTCCAGTGTCAAGACTGTTGTGTTTGTTTTGTTTTGTTTTCCTATCAATCTGAAGCTAAGAAGGAGCTGAATCCTATGAAAGAAATAAAACACATGTGAACATTTGCTGCCATAAGTAAAGGCAAATGTATTCTTGACAGTATCCCAAGATTTTTTTTTCCCTTGAAGATTTCTATAGGCACGTTTTTGATCACAAGATTGGAATATGTCATGAGCACATTCAAATATTCATTTGCATTGATATTGTTGCCAGAAGCCATCTCACAGCCATCATCAGACATTTTGGAGCCCCTACAAAGCTTTCTGTGGGATTGGAAAGCGTCCAACCAGGGGAAAGCAAAGCCACCGTGAGATTTGGACAGCCAGTTCCACGGGAAAACTGCACATTAATGAATGGCAAGCGCTCAAAGTAGTAGTTATGGTGAATAACTTGCAAGCAAATTATTGGCTGAGACCCATCATGTATTTAAGCTATTTGATAAATGAAATTTTGAAAGAAGCCTGTTTAAAAATAATCCATTAAAAGACAGCAGGCTTATTTTACAGCTAGATTTGCCAAACAGTACTGCTAGCTGTAATGAAATCACTGGATTATAAGTTGCCCATCAGCCTTAATGCAGATCCACCGTGATCCAACTTCATGCTGCACTTGTACAAGTTTAGGTATCATCAGAGCCTATCTCTGATTCATGAATTATCGGAAGAAATCAAAACGCAGCACCGGGTATCTGTAGTTCAGATCTCGCACTGTATTCCCAGCATTTCAGAAAAGGGCTTGTGTGCTTTGTTCTTATTTTCTATTTCCTCAGCACTGGTCTGTAAAAGCCACTAGATCCACATTTCAGTTCTTTGTCCCAGGAACTGAAGACACCAAACCCATTTTAGCACTCCGGACTTTTCACACCTGTATTGCCCACTTCAGGATACATCAAGTTTACAATCCCCTTTCTAACCATCAGGCCTAACAGTCCCTCTAAGTTTAAATTCAAATCCTGAAGGCCTTAAAAAAGCATATCCAGTTGTAAACTCGTTAGGCAGCATAACACAAGCTCTCTGCTTTTTGGTACACCTCGTGCTTAAAAGGAAGCTAATCTCAGAGATATTTAGGGCAGTTTGCAATGTTAATGTATGAGAAGGTGTGGACACAGGCATGTACAGGTGAGACTGCCTGAAGGGAAGGCAAGGAGCTGAACAATCTGCATGCACAGCATTCTGGCTCAGAAACTCTCCAAACACAACCCTCCCCAACAGGGAAAATTGGAAGAGACAGATGAGAGGATGAAAAATGAAGGGATCAGCAAAAATGAAACCTAATATAAACCCGACTAAAATAAACTCAGCATGGCTCCTGTGGCTCATTCAAAAGAACATCTTCTCTGAAAGTTCATTTGCAATATCACTGGAGAAATGCAGAATATAACTTCTGTGTTGTGCAAGATGAGGAGGCACTGGCAAATCTGTCTGATGAGATGGAGAAGTTTGTAAAGAGAAGTACTGTGCACTGCAAGATTGCCTCACAGGAAATGCAGCAGAAAGTGACAGCACTCCTAAATATTGGGGTTAAGAGTTTGAAAGAATGAAGATTTCTTTAAAGAATTGGTTGAAATGAGGTCAGAAGGCTCAGTGCTGTGACACTGCAATGATTGAACCAAAGAAGTTGTGCTATTGAACAATTAACCATAGCTGTTAGTACACGACTTTTGTTTTTTTTCTGAATGTATGTAGCAACTCTTGCTGCAGGACATCAACACTGTTGTTTTTTTTTTATATAAATAGTTGTCAGAGTCAGCAGCAGATCCCTCCTGGAGAAATTCAAGGCTGTATTTCATTTGATTAATGTGCTTGTTAAGCCTCAGCTATGGCAACGGGACAACAGAGAAGCTAACTGTGTTGTAGGCTTCAAAAGTATGAGAATAATTGATGTGGGTCGAAGGGGTTTGTTTGCTTTTGTGCATGGTTTTTTTTATGCAATAGCAGACAGTTGAGAAATATGTCAGATCACTAATACTGAATTTTCAAGAATATTAGGATATAAAAAGCTAAAAAGCTACAGACTATTCAGCTACCAAATTAGCTGGTGCCAACCTCTGTCTACTCTCTTTAGCATAGCCCTGAGACTAGCAATAAATTATTGTCCAGCTCTACAAGTATATTCCATCTCTTTACAGCTTTGATGGGAGTCCAGAAGACACCACAAGGTACTTTATTGTTGGGAGAAAAAAGCCATGCAATAGCTTACAAATTGATTTGTGATTGTGTCTAATCCTATTGCTGGTTTTAGTCAATCCTATTCTTCCCACTGTGTTTTTCACAGAGGGAAATGTGGCCTGGCACCCTCAGGATTCAGCTGGGAGCTGCTCTGACTTCTTTTTCTTGTACCTGAGAAAGTCTCCTCATCTCAGGCTGACGCTGAACTCAAGAATTGCTTTGCTTCTCTGACATAAGGACATTAAAAAAAAAAAAAAGGCATTTATTGCTCTGCACTCAACAACTGAGAGAGCAGAGACAATGAGCTTGTCACCTCTGCTATTGCAATGGGCAAAATTGCAGGGGGCTATAATGACAGTGCAAGTCTGTTGAGCTCTGATATCACTTGTTTTCTGTTACAGCCATTTCCATCTTCTATTAACATTCTTCTGTGATGAGTCCTTATTATTATAAACCCAAATTCCATAGGACAGCATTTTCCATATAGCCGCAATGTTCCAGAAGCAGTATCACCTCTGCGTTTATTTCAAGACCCCTCTCTGCATAAAGAAACTGAGAAAGAAAATCTCTTCCAGGAGATTTTCCTGGAGAAGACAGCACTGAATTACTTATTTTTTTACAGCACTTTAATGCTGTAATGTGCTGAGGAGGAATGCAGGGAGAACTCAGTGCTTAAAGCAACTAGCAGCTATGCTGCCACTAACACTAAAAAGGGAAGATAAAGAATTTCATGTCATGTATTCATTCACAGTAATCATACAGATGGTTATTTGAGGGAAGAAATTGGTCAGGATCAAATCTCAGTGGCAAACTGCCCTGAAGACACATATAGGAAATCATCTGGGGAAGCTGGGGTCATCTTCATATAGAGCCTGCAGGCTTCTGAGAGGTTTAGAGCTAAATCAGATGCCTGGCTGT
This sequence comes from Lagopus leucura, assembly GCF_019238085.1. Classification (NCBI taxonomy): domain Eukaryota; kingdom Metazoa; phylum Chordata; class Aves; order Galliformes; family Phasianidae; genus Lagopus; species Lagopus leucura. Next base: position 1,155,893 of record NW_024962286.1, read on the forward strand.
GAGAAGTCTGTACAATACAGAGGAATTCTTTCAAATAACAAAATGCTTTTGCATAAGGAAAGAAAAGGAAAGGGAAGCACATCTACCTCGTACTGATGGGTCAGCATCAGCCCAGAGAACCACGTGTCCTCACGATACCTAGGCATGATGGATGAGCTTTGCAGCTGGCAAGGGAAAAGCGAATAACAAGTCAACATGACCTTTGTTTTCACATATATGAGTTGCTGTGCCTTCCTCCAAAAAAATAAAAGGACGGACAGCAAACAGTAAGTGAGGCATGGGGAATGTTCTGAGCCAGCAAGATACAAAGTGAATGGATTGCTTTTTAGGGCACGGTGACCCACAGGAATAAATAGAAGTAACAACATGCTTCTTTTAGAGACTCTGTATTTGGATGGAAATCATAATGTCCCTGTTATTATGTAAGTTCAGAAACAAAAGGCAAGGTCTTGCCTCTGGCTGGTTAGGGCCTCCAAACTCTGTCTCAGATTCTATCTACCCTGTTTTGTTTTTTTCCATATAATTGTTCTTTGGTCACCTCCAAGCTGAAATGAGAGTACTTCATTCCTTCGTGTAAGGGAGAACTTCCTTTTGTAGATTTATGCAGAGAAATCAGCATATCTATGTCTTGATTTTTTCAACTTGAATGGCTTGATGCAAAGATGAGCAGATGTGCAATATGTCTCTTTATGTTCAGATTTCTTTTCAGAAGAAAAGCAGGAATGGCCTCTGAGAACTCTTGCTACTGAAGAGAGTGCTAACAATCTCCTTACTTTAAACTCAGCTATGGGGCATGCATTAACGTAAGGCACTAATGAGCCTGCACTCTTTGGGAAGGTGTGAAGCTATAAATCAACTCCTCATAGCTCTGTTCATTTGTATCCAGTCCATGCAGGTCAGATCACTCCGTGCTTCTGCTGAAGCTTCAGCTTGAGGGATACAGGAGCAAGAAAAGAAGACAGGAGGAGGGACATCTCTTTATACCCCATCAGCAGTGAAGCTGTGTTCTGTGTCTTCCATCTCTAGTTCCCTAGTCTTCCATTCTAGTTCTAGGTTGGGGGAATTAAACCCCCTCCATTAAACCCATCACTGGTTTTCTCAGGGATGTTTGTTTGGTGGAAATGGTGTAAGAAACATTTGACATCAGCTTCCTCTATCCCAAAAACTTACGAAGAAGAGCTGTCAAAAAAGTGGCCATCACCCAGATTTAGCTGATTAAAGCCACATGAATAAAAGAAAAATAGATGATCCAAGGTCACCTCATTTTCTTTCCCAGCAGTTGAATGTCAGCTAGAGGAAAACACGAGGCTGAATTCATGTCTGCTACAAACAGATGTGGTCCCTTTGAAATAGATGTACCCACTTACTCACACGGTGCCTGAATTAAGTCTGTTAGTGGGTTTTTATGAGATCTGGCAAGTGTAATGCTATCTGTTAATATCTGAAGGTGGGAGTGTTCAGGGAGTTGTCTAAAAGGCTTGCAAGACTAGATCTGGTGATATCCACCCACACTAATTAGCACATTACATAAAAGTACAACAAGTTTCTCTTTGCAAACAGTAGAATCACTTGCCCAGGCACTTTCTGTGATTCTAGAAGAGCTGCTGGAAAGGACTTTGTTGCTTTGTAACCTCAGTGGAACAATGGAGGGGAGGCAGAGTTCAGTTCCCACTTTCAGGGCTCGCTCCTGTTCTCCACCTTCCAAAAACACGCCAAGCAGAGGAAGGATGTTTTTAGAGTTCATCAAGGGCACATAAAGGAATGAGATGATTATTTTTTCCCCATCAAAAACAAAACACAGAAATCAAATATTGAAGAGGAGAAATCAGTTTTACTTACAAATGACTCCTTCCAGTCCTTCCCTCTCCCTCCCTACTCTGACTTGCTAATGATGCAAATTCCTTGGTGCAAACATCAGCCTCTGAAATCACCTGGAACTGAAAATATTTCAATCTGGGCTCATTTAAATACAGGGTCTTTTCATGTCAGGACAACAAATGTCCCACAATGGCTAACATTTCTTCATCATTCCCATTTTAAAACAGCAGCAATCTCCTACAGAAAAACTATACTGAAGGTCTACTTCTTCAGAGAATGGAGCAGTAAAACCCAAAGAGCTTACCTAATTTCCTATGAAACCTCTGTGCCCTGCTCTTACAGCTTCACCTCGATTCCTCCAGCAGGATAATAAATACATACCCTGATTTAGATTTAGTCCAGACTCTTTGTGTGACATCTGGCTTCAAGATGGTGGCACTGAAAAGTGCAGTAATGACACAGGAATACAGAAAGAAGCAAAAAAAGTTTGGAGGAGTGGAAAGCAGGAGGCAGTGGAGAGAGGAGGGAAAACCAAAATTAAAATAAGTCAAAGGGCGGAAATTCCTTTGGAAAGGCCTTAGGCTCCTACAAAGCTTGTCCACATTTGCAGCACTTCAAGATTACCCAATACCAACCTTATGTACAAAGGGACAGCAGACCTCAATGGGCATTCCAGAGGAGCTTTTCTTTTTTAAGAAAATCTTTGTATGTATCCATCCAAACTCGCAAGAAACTCACTGTATGTAGAGCATTGTATCTTGCAACACTCACAAGTGAAGAAACTCTATTACCCAACTCTTCCTTACTATCTGAAAAGCAATGTCAATGTTTTCCTCATTATTTTCTGTTTGCTGCATACCTCTCCCCCACTGTGACTGCTATTTGACCTGCTGTCCGCTCAGAGACCCTAAGGGAAAGAGAGAGGGAAGTGTGAGCGTGCGCCTCTGTGAGAGAAGAGAGAGATCATGAGAGTCCCTGCTACATTCTGACTGGTTTATATTCATTAGAAAGAAATCAACCACACTTAGGATGTAAGACAACCTCTGAAGATAGGGAACATCTTGATGTAAGGCAGGAAAAGAGTGGATGCATGTAAGGGACAGCTGTGGGCATGGGTAGAGTTGCTTTCAGCATGCACACGAGTTTTTACCTCTCTTTTGCATTAGGATGTCATTAATGAATAGAAACTCAACAGAGAAGTTTGATTTAAGGGGGACACTGCAGGGTGCCTTGCTGCACCAATCCCTTTTGCTCTTGCATCTACAAGCCTGGCGTGCCTAACTGTGGTTAATGAGAAAATAGAAGGATGAGGGTGCAGAAGGGGAGGAATTATCCCTCTCCAGTGTTTCTTAAGCGTGCACCTCTAATACTGGCAGATCCTGGAAGAGTTCTTCCCCCATTGCAGCTGTGTTTTCAGTGAATTAGGTTTCCTCTCAAAAAGCGGACAGAAAAATAACGCTGAAAGCATCTATTAGGGAGGGCATCACAGTCACTGAGATCAAAGTTTCTTTTCATCCTCTCCAGAGAGCCTCAGACATTTAGGAATTTAAAAAGCCCTCCATTGTGAGATGCCTTGTCAAGGCTGGCGCAGGGCTTGACACTGGAAGGAAAGCACTGACCAAGACAGGAGAATGCCTTGAAGCATCCATGGAGGCAAAGGGATATCAATGATACTGCACCTCTTCAGCTGCTCAGCGAGACACAGCTAGTGATCTGCAGTAAGGACAACATTCATACCATCGTTCCTCCTAAGTAGTGAGTCTCCATTCTGAGATCTTCCTTTGGATCTGCCCTGCAAAAGCAGCTCTCAGCTTTCCTGCTGTCATTCATACCTCTGTACAAAGTTATAGATTTCAAAACAATAGATTTCAGCTTTTTTTTTTTTTTGATTCCTCTCCACCATTTTGGTTTATAGGCAACTACCACTCTTCCTTTCTACGGTGTTTTCCATTTGAATCTGCTGAGCATTTGACAGACAATAAAGCAGTAACATTCACAACTCCTGAGGCAGGGAAAAGCTACAACTATCTGTTTTGCAGGTCAGGGTGTGCCTTGGGATTATGCAGCTTGGCCCAAGAGCATCTATGAAACAAGGTCAAAACTCAAGCCTGGAGCCCTGACCTCACTCCTTTACTTCAACCACATGGCTTTCCTTGAGGAACTTCATTCAGGTGTTCTCCAGGCTGGCTTGTGACATTCCTGAATTGCAATGATATGAATTCCTCTTTTAGTAGCAGTGTTTCAATATGTTTCAACTACATGACTATGACTAGGTTTAGATGCAGACTGCATCTGGCACTGGAATGCAGTGTTGCTCTTGCTAGGCTGTCAAAGAGTCTATCATTATAAAAATAAATAACATCTAGCTGCTTCTGGCACTTCAGTGCAAGCAGTATTTATCACTTTTGGCTGATCAGTGCCTGATTCAATGTCTCTAACAAACAATGGGTATATTCCCAGTTGAATTCAACATGCATTTAATCAGGCCTTTGCTAACTGTGCTTCCAAACTCCACATTTCATGAGCACTACAGCACTGTCTCTTCCATTTTCAGAGAATTATTCCTCTTATTTCATTGTGCAGATTGATACAACGGATTTTACTCTATGGATTATGTCACTGAATGTGTTTTTGTACAAGCAGGCTCTAGATTTAGTTTACCCCCCAATGTGATGCTGTCTTACATGCGTGGCAATCTGGAATTAATGCTAAAAATATATATATATTTCATCATAAATGAACAAAAATATTCAGAAGGACAATTACATTCCATATATGAGCTCAATGACAGAAGGAATCTTCCGTGATTCAAGCTGTATGCTCTTCTGACTGAGCACTGCTGTCCAGACTTCATGGGTGCAGTAAGACAGCTTTCCTGGGCACAGAGCAATCCTTGCAGAGAAAAGGCCTGGGGAGCCTTTCACAAAGAAAACAGCAGTTTGCTCCTTCCCTGACATGACTTGGGAACGGCTTCAACAACAAATATAAAGCGAAGGAAGGGAAGGAACTTCCATTCAATGTCCACAACTTGTAGCTCTTCATTTTTAAAGTTCCCCATTCAAAAAGCTGAAATGTAATCAGTGTCAGTTTGCAATTGCAGTTCCTCCGAAGACAGCGGATGAAGCCTGGGGTGCAACATGCTGCCTCTCAGCTGAGACAGCCCTTTAGAAACAAAAATTACATCTTAAAACTATGAGCTGATTTAACAATTGAACCCTAAAGAATTTAACATCACATAAACATTTCACACTTTCTGTTTTTTCTTGCCAAGGGTCCATAGTCTGGTCATTAAATCCTGTGCAAAGGTCATGTTACTATGGATATGACCTGCAAGAAATGTGTTGCCTCAAAGCAGCGCGAGTCACATGAACAGGCTACAAGCCAAGACTGCTGATTCACAGCCCTGTCAGGATTTTCATGCTTGTGCTGGTCTCTCTGAAGAACAGTCCTTCCACCACCAAGTCTATGTTCGTCCTTTAAAAGTGTTCATGCAGGTGTAGCTCCCAGAAAACTTGTGGATTTCTTCAAGTGCTGCCTGAGGGAGAATGCTACAGGAGGAGCAGAGAGAAAATAAGCAGACCAGACAAACCTTTCAGTCTGTTCTAATAGGAGGATGTGTAAATATCTGTATCTATCTATCTATATATTTTTTTTTCTCTCTTAGTATTGAGTATTGTGATTATTTTCCATTTCAGTTCCTGATTGAAGTAGGTTTTCCACAGGCTTTGGTGCAAATTTGCACAGAAAAACGTTCTTATGTGCTTTTTCTATTCAGTTGTTTCAAGATATAAAGTTATGACTTTCTTTCCTTAGGCACTTTAAAATAATCCTGTCCTAATCATACACACAAATATTTTTGATAGCTTCACGTGTTCTCTAAATACAGCTGTGATGCACATACTTTACTGCATAGGAATCCATTACAATACAAAGCACAGAGTCCAAAGAGTGGCTTACTGAATCAAAAGGAGACACACATGTTAGTGGTTAAGAAATTTCCCAGATGGCAGTTTTCAGACCTCAGGAAACAGAATCCTAGGGAGATGGTTTAGTGGGCATGGTGGTGATGGGCTGATGGTTGGACTCGGTGATCTAAGTGGTCTTTTCCAACCTTAACGATTCTATGGCTCTAATTTTGGGAGTAAAACTGGTTTTGTACAAGGGGCAAACTCAAAAAGAAAATCTAACAAATCTGCTAAGGGAACCTCAGAAAAGTTTCCCTCTACTGCTTCCGTGGCTCTCCTAGGAAGGGATGACTTGGTCTGAACCCAGTTACCTGATAAACAGTCAAATTGAGGTTTGCTTTGGTGAACAGACAGAGCAGGACTGCAAGTAAATCTTGCCTCACTAGCTGGACTATTGCTGGGCATGGGAAATATTTACCTTTTCAGGATGACCAGAACATTCATTGTCCATGGAAGGAGCAGGAAGGCTTGATTCATCTGCACAGCTTCCACTGTCCTCCTAGCCACAGTCTCTGGCTTGAGAGGAGGAAAAAGATTAGGGAACCTAAATAAATAAAGTAAAAAATAAAATAATTATTTGTTAACCAAACTCCTTCTTTTAGAAATCATTGTCCACGTTCTGTTACTCACTGTAAGTTATCATTGGCAGCTGGTATTCAGACATGCCTCAAAGCAGGCTAAGAAGGGGCAGGAGATTGTGAAGCCCAATTCCAACCACTGGTACTGTATTACAGCTAAAGGGTTTAGGATGAAGTGGCACAAAGTATTCAGCACCCTGATACAGGGATTTTCTTAAATTGTCTGCAAACCAAAGCCAAAACGCTGCCCTTCCAATGTCAGTGTTCTTTCTCTCTGCTGCTTTTTGATTCATTCAAATTCTCCACAGGTGAAAGGCAAATATTTTTCAGCTCTTAATATCAAACGTAATTGGAACTAGATGATCTTAAGGGTTACTTCCAACCCAAAGCATTCTATCATTCTATGACTCTGTAAGGCTTTTCCTGGCTGGATGCTGCATATTTTCTTGACCAAGAGGTTATTTTGTTGATCGTAAAAGATTAACTTGGTCAGCCATTAGGCTTTTTTTTTTTTTTTTAGTTTAGCTTGTTTTAAAGGATGTAGTGAAAGCCTTACTTCAGTAAATGGATTTCATTCCCTTTAGTGGGAAAGGATTAAATATATCAATGGATAAAGAAGGAATTTGCACTGTTAATTCTCAAGCAATTTGTAGACTGCTCCGTTTTGAATGACCTCAATTTTCAGATTGCCTCTCCTCCCTCTCTAAGTGGCTGCAAATGGCCCAAATACACCCAGGGAAAAATAGCTTTCAGATTTCTCTGTAGAAGCAACTGCCTCACTAAGTACAGGCAGGCAAGCTGGATGAATACGCCAGCAAACTGAGGGAACCAGTCTGATGAGTCCCAGGTGGCCTAGAGTGACCCTCTGTTCCCAGGCAGCCAAATGAGACATCAAATTCTCTTAACTAAATGAAGCATTAATTAGGAGTGTATTCTGATGATTCATTTAAAATGAGATGCTTTATTCTAGTTCCCCTGGACTGACCTGATTCTCATGCCCTGGAACATCTCTGTGCTTGTGTGGAAGGGCAGCACTGTTGTGGCATTCACTCCAGGACAGTCCAGCAGCCCCAAGGTCAGGCTCTCCATAAAGGCAAAAGAAGAAGCTTTGGAGGTGCAGTAGTCAATGGCACCAGGGATGGCTGACAAGGCCAGGACAGAGTTCAAGCAAACTATGTGTCCATTCTGCAACTCCAGCATCCTTGGCAAGAACGCTTTGGTGGTCTGAAGAGCACAACAGAGGGGGTGAGGGGGAGAAAGGGTTTACTCAGCAGAGATGCAACAAAAACAACAGTTCCTGAAAAAAACAATAAGGTGACACAGAGACAACAAGTCAAACTGCACTGCCTGTTCAGCCAGGAAAGGAGGGGAGGAGTGCCTTGTTGCTTTGCACTCTCTGAAAGCTTTTAAACAGGAAAAGTTGGTATAGAGGATAACCAATATTTCCTAGTACATACTTAAGCAGTTGCCTCAGATCAAGGCCACAAACAAAATGCTTTGTATGTTGAGAGCTTCTTGTGGAGGATAAAGTCCTCAGCAACGAGATGAAATCACAGGAAGCTCTTTTTTGTTACTATTATCTAACTCAAAATTGAATGTGTTTCCTTCCCCCAGCAAGGCAGTCTTGAGCTGATGTTCCATACACATCACTGTACAGAAAACTCTCCTCTGTGGGCTGAGTTTCTCAGAAGACATCAGATGTTTTGCTGGAAATGACAGAACGGGGATACAAGAGCATCAAATACTGCATTGCTATTGGAACCTTTGATGGTTATTTTATTAACTTCCATTTAGAAAGACAATGCATCAGCCACGAGTTTATCTGTCACTCTCAGTCCCAAGTCTGAGCTCACGAGATGTGAGAGCTTATCTTACCCAGAACTGTCCCAGGGTGTTTATATGCTGTGATTTGAGCAGTGCATCATCATCGCTGTCCATCAGACTTTTACCATGGACCACAGCAGCATTGTTCACTAGGACAGTGATGTCACCCACCTGCAAGGAAACAAATAACTCGTTACAGCACTCACTATTTTATCTGAATGTCTACTACTGCCAGGTTACACTCTTATTTTCACAGCTTTTGGCATCCTGTCTGCAGGCATCCTTCTGGATCACTTAGAACTTTGCATGACATGAGCTGGATGTTCACCTTTCTTTTTTCCAGCATGACCACCTTCCTCAAAGAGAAGGAATTACTGCATTTTGCCTACAAACACTGTTTCTGCACACCAACCTTCTCCCGCACAGCTTTGGCTTGCCGATAGACTTCCTCTCTGTTTCCAACATCACAGATGAAATAATGGCATTCTGTCCCCATCATCCTGATTTCCTCTGTGGTCTCCTTCAGGCATTTCTCAGTTCGACCCCACAGGATGATCTGCAACAACAACAAAAAAAAAAACCCAACAAACCTTTTGTTAGAGCCAAAGTACTTCTGCTTCAAATCTAAGATAATTAAAACATGCTTCTGACTTCAACAAATTGATGAACATCTTTGATGTGTTTTCACTGTCAGCCCTGTTGCATTGCTTCACTTAAGACTAACAATGATTTTATAGTACAAGCAGATGGGACTTCAGTGAGCTGCTGGTGGCTGGATCCCACTGCTGATGCTCTGCTTGCAGGTCCTTTACAAGCAACAACAAGAAAGAGCAGTTATTTAGCTTAACCCAGTAAATACACAAAACACTTCACAAATACAGTAAGACATTTTTTTCCAGCATATCCGAGGTAACAATTCCCAGTGTTGACTGTTTCCAGGCTGGTGTCCTAGCTGCTTTTCAAACAAGGCTCATCTTAATACAGCCATTTAGAAGGAGAGATTTCAACCATTAATTTAATTTGCAGCTAGTACAAGCAAGATTTCATTTGCCACTCCCAGTTAACAAACACAGTAAAACTGATACAATAGTTCCTGCATAAAGAACAATACTGGACACCCATGGAAACAAAACATTGTATAGCACAGATCTGACACATATTGAAGACAGAACCAGCACAACCCTGTCTGTATTTCTACACCATCATGGAAGTGAGAAACAACCTGAGATGCTACCAGGTTGGTTAAACGTCCTCATGGGGTTTTACCCCTGTAAGTGTTCCTAGTGAGACAACAAGGTGAGTCTCAAACATAAAATGGTGCTTCCACCACAAGCTTTCAACCACTAATCCACAGCTTAACAGATTCAATGGAATATATATATATATTTTTTTTTTTACTATATGCAACACTATTTTTCTATCTCTTATAATCTAGAAAATGACATGATTCCATCTCTGTTACCTAAAATATCTACATATGAATCAATCTACCATTGTTGCCCTTCAAGATACATTCTGCTCTGTGTTCATCATCTTAAAAATGAATGATGAGCGATTGGAGAATGATACAGAAACCATCTGAGTGCTCTGTGATCCCAGCAGCAAGGTCCAAAGGAGAAAGAGCAAAAGATTGCCACTGCTCACAACCGTGGCTCAAGGCAACACAGGTTTTTCCACAGTAGGTTATGTCTATTGTGCATAATTGCTATTTAGTACTAAAAAAAAATAAACAAAGACATTCACATAATCAAATGCAGGTTTACTCTAATCAGGGACAGGTGAAAAATAGGCCTTGAAAATGGAAACAGTTTCATTGCTCTCGGAATGACGCTGTTTCCAAGCAGTGGTCTTATCACCTGCCACCCAGGATTACAGTTGTTTCCTGTATCACAGGAATGGAGTATGGATCTGACTGTTAAATTGAATTTTTTATGGTTAAATAAGCACACTTAGATTACTATATCTTTATAGTTCAAGTTTCTTTCAAAAGCAGAAAGAAGAGGGAAAGTAGGTCTCAATTACACCACTGCTTATAACTCAGTCCCTATAATTAATCACGGATCCTTAGAGTTGGAAGGGACCTCTGAAGGCCATCTAGACCAACTCCCAGTACAGACTTAATACCAGCAGGATAAACACAACAAATTGGGTCCTGTGGTTTTTCCTCCCTACAAGAAATCCCTTGCAGAAGGCTTTAACATGCTTATTTTTAAGGATTACTTAAACCCATCTCATACCTGGTACTAAAACTGATATCTGGCAGGCTCAAAGAGCCCTTCCCAGTGCAACTAAGCAAGAGTAAAGCCCAGACGTATCTGGGCTCTCATTCATTTCCTAAATGAGTTAAATGTACAATTAAGCCCATTTATTAATCACTGATGCACATGCAGGCAGACTGCTGGCTGTCCATTCTCAAAATCATTGAAGGGCTGCAGAACTTCAGAGCAAGCATGTGCACGGCAGAGCCATTTCATGGGAAATCTCATCTCAGAGCATCTCATCTGCAAAGAGAGAGCTGTGTTCAGACTGAAAAAGCTGTAAGAAAGCAGACAGATAACAATTTGGCCTGCGTGTTGGCCTCAGCACGTTGCTGTTGGCCATCAGGCTTTAGCATCTACACAACGCCTGTAGAACTGAAGACTATTTACATGCTCCTGCACTCAGAGCTAGACTGGGTGATATTCTGTATGCCTACTCTGCAGACTTCAGGGGAAATGGAGAACATGTGAGAAATTTCACAGGCTCCCAGGAAATATTTACAAAATATTGCTTAACTGCAAGGGTACGCAGTTACTTGCTTTCTTTCACAACCTACATCTCTGTGGAAAGGAGAGAGAAAACACTACAAGCTGTCGACAGAAGCAGCAACAGAAGCATTTGACTGCAGTGTTTGCATCGGTGTGGAGTTCAGCCTCCTCACAGGACTGCATCAGTGATGTGCAGGCACTGCAAGGTCAACTGACAGCGCACAGAGCGATGGAAGGCACAGCAAGAAGAGCAGAAAGCAGTCAGGTAAAGGCAAGGGGAATAAATATGGTTAGAGACGGACCTCACATATGCACTGTGGCTTTCCCACTCCTATTGCAAAACAAAAAGTAGATCCCTCACTCTTCACTTTCATCTGTTTCAAACATCCCCACTCCCCAGAGCTGCCACTGATTCATTGAATGCCAGGAAACATACATGGAGGAACAGTTAAGTGAAGGACAACCTGTTAAAGGAACATCTGCCTGTGATGCAGCTCTTGGACATAATATTTTTTATGCCCCAACAGTTACTCTGGGACCTTGAATATCCTATAGGCAAGTCTTGCATGCAACCCTATTAAAATTTGGGCCATCTGGGGAAGGCAATTTGTTGATTATCCTGCTGGCAGCATTAAGTTCAGGACTGATTTTTTTTCCATGGGAAGTTTTCACGTCCTTGACACTGCTCACACTCAGGTGAAGGCTTCAGCCTGCATCAGAGAAAAGCAGAAAATAAAAGACCATTCTTTTGTGAGAGGTGAAAGTTCCCTAATGGCACAGTGGGAAGTGAGGTTTCCTGCCATCATTTCTGCTACTTTTCACAGATGCATAAAACTCAAAACTCAATACAACTTGCTTTTGGTCCAAGTTCAAGATTGAATGCTCCTACACGGCCCTATGAGATCTCCAATTTCTTGTCTTACATCTGGCCAAATTAAATTGGCACAGGCTTCATCCTAAAGACTGTGAGAAGACTGAGTGGCTGCATCAGCCTCATCACCCATCCTCACCATCACAGAACCACTGAGACTGGAAAAGACCTCTCAGTCCAACCACCAACCCCACCATGTCCAGTCACTGCCCCCATGGGACGCTGGCCAGGAGGTCACCACGCTTTACTGTTGGACCCCATCTCTGCCTCCCCTGGAGCAGGATCTCCCCAGGCTCTTTATTTGTGGTTTTTTTTCTTTTGTTGGCCTGCTCATCTGGGAGCCCTATGGTTGGACATGGGGACAGAGCATGCTCAGAGCAGTGGGGCCACTGGAGCATTTTATTAGGAAGCATAGCTTGCAACACGTGGGCATAGTGTGTGTTGCTGTTCCTTTTTGAGGTTAATTCTAAACTGGCAATGACTGTGACCCAACTGGAGAGAATGACTCTTACAGACAGGGCCTTTCCTGTCTGGGATGGAGAAAAATGCAGAAGAAAGGAGAGGAGATTCACAGCACTGCTTATTACACAGCCCGTCAGGCACTGCACAGCCACCCATTCACGGTAATTTAATGGTGGATAGAGGAATATTTAATCTGTGTCTCAGAGAAGTTCTTGGACAGACAGTTTTCCGTCCTGGAAAGAATCCAGCCACCATTTCTTCCCCCTTCATCTCTTCCCTGCCGCACCAGACACGCTCTCCTTTCACAGGGTTACTGACCAGAAAATTGGGGAGGGCAGCAGCCCAGCGAGGCGGTAAATCCCTGCTGTGGCCCTGCTCTTACCTCGGGCTGACCCCAGCAGGCAGGTGGGGTGTGAAATCCATCGCCTGCGAGTGCTGGCAGGGCAGGGGGTTTCCATGCCGGGCACAAAGTAATGGATTTACAGCGACAGAGGAACGCAGCGTGCTTTTCTCTCTTACCTCTGGAGGAGGGCTGTGACATCACAGTTTACTGCAGATTTTCCCAGGATTTATTCCTGCTAAACAAACCTTATCTCTTTATCTTCTCCCCTCTGGCAAGGCAGAGAGCTGCTTATCTTGGCCTCAGGAAAATCACTCCAGTCCCAGTGGCAGACCCCTAGCCCTGCTCTCCCAGAGGCCTCGTTTAACTCTGGGCTTAATCCGCTAATGAGACATGCCCTAAGGTCAGAGGGCAGCCAGAGGGAAGGCTTTGGCTGCTGTTGGACTGCAGATTTTTCAATAGAGTCAGCACTGGAGGCAGGCCCGCAGCCCCAAACCTGGCTCTAGGTTTCAATCCCTGCTTTTCACCTTGCACAAGTCCACGTTTGAGTTATGTTTTTGATGATTTATATAAACTGGTCTCGATTGATGCTACTACCAACCACAATATACTCACATGACCTGCACTCCCAGAGCCTCAGGTACGTGATTAGTACAGGAGATTAGGTTAATTTTACCTCATTTACAAAGCTATTTAGCTTGTTTGCTCCAATCTTACTGCTAGCATAAGTCAAGAATGACAGCAAAGGGATGCTGCTGTTCCATCTTCAATTAAATTGGCACTGTATCCCTGGCAGAGCTGCTGTGCTGGACTTCGCACCACAATTGCAAGGTGACCCACAGCAAAAGCTTTTCTGAGCCTGAACACAGCATGGCTTAGGTTGGAGAGGACCTTAAAGATCAGTCACTTCCAATCCCCTGCCATGAATTGGCTGCTCCCCACCAGCTCAGGCTGCCCAGGGCCCCATTCAAACGCCTTCAGAGATGGGGCAGCATGCTACAGCACCTAGACACGTGCCTGCCTTGGTGCTCTGGGTTATCCAGGCTGTATTCTACTGCACAATTCACTGCTACTCTTTTCCAACACAACAGCACGCACAGTGACTAGGAAAAGTAACTTCCATCTCTAGAGTCTGCATTTCATGATTCAGAAAGCAATCACCTGTTATCAACTGGCAGGCACTGAAAGATTAAAGAGTTGCAGAGACGAAAGTGCCCTTCCTGCCTGATCTCATCATTGCTACCTCCACAAACCAACCACAACGCCTTGCCTTTCTCTAGATAAGAAGTATTTGGTAGGTCAACACGTTTTCCTCCCTTTCAACCTCCTTTCCAGCCCAGAGAAACAAAAGTTGCTCTGTTTGAGTTAGTAACTGTAATTGCACAGACCTTTGTTCAAACAGAGTAAGCCCTTCTGCATCTAATTCTGTGCTTTTAGGAAGTACAAAGTGTCAATAATCCATTGAAGTGAACCGGTCTTATCCCCACACATTCACAAAGCCCGGCAGTGCTAACTCACACTGGCCCTCCAAAGGCACACATTCCAGTGCCATAATCCTGGCAGAATTTGGGTATCATGAGATCAGCAGGCTAAATCCTGCAGCCTTAAAAGCGTTTCTGTATTTTACATGGCAAAAGGGTTTTCTCCTTCACCCCTTCCCTTGTCTTGCCCCCAGGGCAAAGTCAGACAAGTTATTTCAGGAGCCCTTCATGGGAGAGGCATGCTAAAGACAGATTACTGGAAGAGTGAAAGGTGTGGCGATTCAGTGGGAAAAGCCAATCTTTGCTTTAGAAAGTGGAAAGGAAAAAAAAAAAAAAAAAGAACCTTTTGATGCCTGAAGTAGGTCAAAATACTTAACCCAGCTCCTTAGTGACACTGGTATAAAAATAAGCAAACAAAGCAGGTCATTGGCAAAATTTTCTCAATTCCCTCAGTGGAAAGTGAGCACCAAAGCTGGAAGGATCTGGTAGAAGAAAGATTACAGGTAAGCACAGGGGAAAAAAAAAAAAAAAAATCAAAGGAATGAGCCTGTTTAGCCAGTTTACACACATGTTTCTCTAGGCTGGTACTTAGAGGTTGTAAAGACATCAGGTGAGAAGAATTTGATTTAACCCTGCCACCACGGTAAGCACAGAACACAGCCCTTATTATGGGCTGCTCGGAGTTGGAGCCAGGAGTAACATGCAGTAATGAGGATAAAAGTTTGGTCTACAGAGACCTCAGAAGGAGACAGAAGAAGTGAACTGCAGTTCCTTTCCCCTGGAGTCAGAACTTTTATTACTTTATATTTTGACTTTGCACTCAATGGAATCAATGTTATTTCCCTAAACCAAAGTCAACTCCAACTGTACCCCAGTCACCTCTTTTTCCTCCTCTGCAGGAAACAAAGCAGCACCTAAAACATCATGGAGAAACACAGACACCTGCCTGCCGTCCAGCAGAGGCCTTCCTTGGAAAGCAAGCTTTCAGTCCTGTCTTGCAATGAGGCATTTAAGACCAGCTCCCTCTGAAGAAGCGAACAAATGCCCACTGTTCTCACAGTCAGGAACATTTAAGGACAGGTGGCCCCACGCTGCCTTCCCCCCCCCCCCACAAATGCCTCGGTGAACCTTTGCGGGGTGACAGCTTGTGGCCACTTGGTGCTTCTGTTGGCCCCCCCACCCATGGTTTTTCCAATTGCTTTTGTCTGCAACACGAACTGCAGACTGCCTTGGGAGCAACACTTCTCAGCTCTGCTGTACAGAGCAGTTGAGGAAGGGGAAGGGTGAGGGTTGTTTGCAAGAAGAGGTCACGCAGGAGTCAGCCTTTACAATCCTATTAACGCTGGGACAGGGTCAAACGGAGTGCACGTTCCAACAAAAGCACCAAGTGGCCACAAGCTGTCACCCCGCAAAGGTTCACCGAGGCATTTGTGGGGGAAAAACGACAGATTTTTAATGGTGAATGTCTGCCACACCATGTGTTAGAGCCGGCCTCTGCTCCAGGGAAGCAGAACACACAAAGAAACACCCAGCAATAAAAACCCCTTTGGCTGCAAAGCACAAAAAGTATCTGGGGCTGAGAAGGGGGGGGGACGGGGACATTTGGAAGGTAGGGATTCCATAAGAAGGCTTTGCAGATATCCACCAACAGAAACATAAGGCTCCATCCTGCAGAAATAGCCAGCGTGCCGCCGCCTCCAGTCGCTTGGCACACCATCCTGTAATGCAGGCTCATGTAAAAATGTCCACAGAGAGCTCAGGAAATTGTGGGGAGGGTAAACATGCAGGTGCAGAAAGCCCTTTTGTCCTGCAAGGAGAGCAGGCAGGATGGGGGGGATAGGATGTCAATAAATAGCATTGCAAAGGAAAAAAAGAAAAGAAATGACTGGGTCTGCTTGGCAGAAATGCTATGGTCTGTAGGTTTTCCTTCCAAAATTCTGCCTTTACTTACGGCCCATGGCTCTCAGTGTGAATTCTCACCCTGTGGCAGGTTTAGTGTGCATGTCATATAGCTAAGCACTGACTAGGACACAGTTATACTGACACTGAACAGTGTTTGTTTCAGTAAAGTCACAGACAACCCAGAGTTCAGATGGCAGGGAAGTGTTAGAAGTAAAGGACTTGGATCCAACCACCTGACTGGGGAATGGGATTCCTAAAGATTCCTGGTTCAACCAACAGCTAACTGAGAAGTCGGCTCCTTCTTCACTGGCAAACTGGAAAAAAAGAAATCAGACCCAATATGAGCTCGTGGAAAACAAGAATTAAAGAGCTAGAATTATTGCTTTTTTTTTTTTTTTTTTTTTTTTTTTAAAGTTTGCCTTTATATGATTTCCACAGTGCCAAATCTTGAAGAGTTTCAACACCTCTTGGAGAAGGTTGGCCAATGCATCACCACCACTGCACTCAGAGGCTCAGGGCTGCTCCTCTGTATCACTTACAAAAGCACCAATTACACTTATTACCAACTGAGGGAGTCCACCAAGCCTGCTTTAATTCACAGCATCTTCAGTTTTGCTTCAAACTACATCATTATGAGTGTTTTGTCAACACTTATTTTGGGGGGTATACAAAATTCCACTGTAACCTCAATAAAAAAGCAATGCAACTTGCCAATTAGATGCTGTGCTCAATGCTACGTGCATTGGAGGCACATTTAACCCACAACTGATACAGTGCTGAGATGTGTCATTACAGCCCTGCTGCCCTCAAGGGGTCTCAGCATTCAGAAACAAGGTGGACGAGATGGTAAATGGAATAGAAGCTCTGCTGGACAAGGAAAGCCACAAGGAATGTCTAACAGCCAGAGGACAGGTGGGACAGAAAATCCCAGTCTTTGCAGGAATATCACTGGAAAGAAAGACATGGGGAAAGTATTTGAAGTTATTAAACTTGAGGAATGCTTGCAACAAAAACAGACGTGGAAACCTAAGAATGAATAATGTTTCTAATGCTGTCATTATAAACTGCCCTCCAGAAGGACCTAAATGTGCTCCAGATCAGCCATGCACATAATATGATGCAGCTCGACTGAAAAAATTTCTCCCTTGAGGCTCCTGGAAAAGAACAGGGAGTTGAAATGCCTGCATTAAATCCACATATAAACTGAATGCTAGCAGCAGCTCCAGACAAGCTCCCCTACAACTCTCCTTACTTTGACTCCAAAAAAAAGAGGTTTGCTACCATTTTAAACCCATATAAAAGCTGTCAAAAAGCACCTTTTCATATGAGTATTTACTCAAAGAAATATGGGATACAGTTTAGAAAAAAGCTTTGATATTTAAAAGCTTAATTGCTTTCCCCTATTTTTCTGTATGCTTCCAAATGTTATTTTTTAATGATGACTGTTGCTATGCAACAGGGTAGAATTTCTAAAATCTATCCATCTGCTGTACAAACGGTGGTTATTAGGATATATTTAACCCTCTCAGCCCATCAAGACAAAGAAGATGGATGGGAATCAGAGGATGATAAGCTTCAGACAGTGCATCTCCAAAAAAACATGCAGAGTGGCCAAAAGGGTCTTTCAGTGGCCATAACAAGCCATAGAATCGTGGAATTATTCAGATTGGAAAAGACCTCTGAGATCATCCAGTCTAACCATCCTCCTCCCACCAGCACTGCCCACGTCCCTCAGTGCCACATCTCTATACTGACCATCTCCATGGACAGTGACCCCACACCTCCCTGTGCAGCTGTGCCAGCACATCACTGCTCCTTCTGAGGAGAAACTCTTCTCATATCCAACCTGCACCTCCTTGGCACAATTGAGGCCATTCCCTCAATACGCTGCAAAGATGAAGTGTAATTACCCTGCTCATAAACATAAATATGAACTTTAAAAAAAGACAGGAAGGCCAGCACAGCTCCAGCTCAAAATGACACCTGAATGTAGAAACAGAATTCCTATCCAGAACTGATCAGAGCAGCTCTCCTGAGGCTCTGCTACAACGATGCTTATTTAATAAGCTTTTAATATGGCTGGTCAGGCAATCACAAATCAAGCTCTAGCATATTAATGAGTTACTGCTCTGGAAGATTCCATCCTTTGGATATGATTGTTTTTTGTAATATCATTTCAGTGGTTCAGAATTTCCCACGTTCAGTTTTCCCCTCTCAGCTCAGACAGGAAGAGCCGCTAGAATCGCTTCATGGAAGTCAAAGGCTCTCCTACATTTTTGATGCTGCAGAAAAATACCGGCCTAAAAGGATGACAGTGGGCAAACCCATCAGCTCAGCACTTCCTCTGTGTGAGTGGTAAACAAGTGCAGTGATGTCAGGAGGAGCTGGCTGACCCGTTGCTGAACCCTGGGTGTAAAGATGCAGAGTGCCAGATAGCGCCATGCACACACTTGCCCTCACACTTACACACACGTGTGCACACACACACTCACGCCCTCGCAGCACAGGAGGCGTCACAGAGCAATTTGCAAGGGTTGCATGTCATCTGGGGAGATCAGCAGGATGCTCATAAAGAGACAAAGCACACATTCACATATAAATACAATGCAGACAACAATCTCCAAAGTGCCTGGATTAAAATCCTATAGCCAGCAACACAAAGCACGCTCTATGACACTGCACAATCAGCAGATCTCAAACCCAAAAATCAAACATCTCACTGCAGGGCTCCCGTGTTTCCCAAGAGCCTTGGAAATGTTCTGACATCACTTCTGACAGCTCATTGCCCTGCTCTATTACCACTTCGGGAAAGAAGCGTTTGTACCAGCTGGATCTCTTTAATATTCTACTTGGAAGCACGACCTCCTTGAGGCAGTAAGCTGAGCGTTGTCCTCACTGCTGAGTTCCTTTAGGAGATAGAGCATAGGGAACTGGAGTTTGTACTTAAAAGTCAAGCTGCTAGAAGCTGATCTCAGGATTTCCCATTCCCTCTCTGAGCTACAACAGCCAAGTCTCTCCCAGTACATGTGCTGACCAGAGATGAAGTGTTGTTTACTAGTAGCAAGAAGATTAAAGTGACAGATCTAAGAGAAGCACTGATTTAATCCTCATGTAAAAAAATACCTGATCTCCTGTTTTCTGTTATTGGTGATCCCTTCTTCTTAAAGTTGTGCTGGGGGAAGTGCAGGTTGGATGTTAGGGACAATTTCTTCTCCAAAAGAGCAGTGATGTGCTGGCACAGCTGCACAGGGAGCAGTGGGGTCACCATCCATGGAGGAGTTCAGTGTGGAGATGTGGCACTGAGGGATGTGGGTTGGACTGGATGATCACAGTGGTCTTTTCCAACCTGAATGATTCTATGAACACTGCAGTGTCTTTACAACAAGATTTTCCACTCACATGCATTTAAGTCACATAATATTTGAAGTTTTGCTCCAAGAGTTAAATGGTTATCTAAGAATTTTTGCTTTGAAGTGGTGCAAGTTTTGTTCGCTCCTCAGATATGAAGGAAATCTTGAAAACGTAACTTGGGTATACCCAGTGATTCAAAGGGCAAACAGAATGAACAAACAATTCTAATTGCTTCAGATCTCCTGTTTCTTTTTTTTTTTTTTTCTCTTTAAGTAATATCTCATGATCTCGTAAGTTCAGACTAGCAATACAGATGAACTTCGCTGCACAGAGAAGCTTCTAGAAGCACTGAATTAAGACTTTGTTCAGCCTCTGCAATTTTCATTTTTGGATACAAGTTGGTACTCACGGAAACTCAGCTTCAGTCCAGCACTGACTGGGAGAGAAGCCAAACCTAAAAGACAAATGCTGTCTACCTGTACAACTGCTGCAAGTTGGTGTCTGTGTGGGTTGAGAGGAAGAAAACCAACGCAATGGGAAGCCATGCTTGACTGCATTTGATCTATTTTAAAAGGTTGTTCCATTTAGATACAGGATGAAACATAGCAGCCAGGTCATACCAACAACCTTATGTAGGCAAACCTGTGGCTGAAAACATGCCCAGCCATAGGACAATCACAGTCTATCATCTTTCCAGGCATTATTTTTATAGCATCTCAAGTATGTATAGTTTTAAGAGTTGCTTAAGCATACTCAAAGGTGCAACTGCCATTGATTATACACTGAGAGCCACATTTATCTCATGGTCACAGAATGGCCTGGGTTGAAAAGCTCCACAATACTCATCCAGTTCCAACCCCTGCTGTGTGCAGGTCACCAACCAGCAGCCCAGGCTGCCCAGAGCCACATCCAGCCTGGCCTTGAATGCCTGCAGGGATGGGGCATCCACAGCCTCCTTGGGCAGCCTGTTCCAGTGCCTCACCACCCTCTGGGGGAAAAAATTCCTCCTCGTATCCAACCTCAACCTCCCCTGTCTCAGTTTAAGACCATTCCCCCTTGTCCTATCATTAAACAGTCGCATTGGAAAGTTGTAACTGGTTTCAGCAGAGCTTCATTTGTGCTTTCAAACAATACTTTCTTGTCATTAGAGCACTGGCACATTTGGTCAGGCAGTGTTAGACAACAAAAATCTACGTTAATCAAAATAAGTCGGCTCTGTATTCAATAAATTGTAATTAAGGAGGTGGCAACATAAGTGTGGCTGTCCACAAAACCCTTTTGTAATTACACGTAGTTTATGGCTAAACTAACAGGATGAACAATTTAAATTAGTTGCAAGGCCTGCCAAGGTACCCAGCTATTCCCAAGTCTATTAATTAGAATCGGTTTGATCCCCACTGGGATAAAGGTCAAACAACATGTATTTGACCCCTTCCTACTGGCGTCAGTGTTATCAGCAAACACATCTGTCAGTTCAGTTCCTGGCTCTGACTTATCCAACTCTTCAGCCTGTTGATGCGATGCTTTGAAGAAGAGAGTCTGGACCCAGCTAGGAAGATCTCTACAATAATTTCTGCTCTATATGCCTTAAGGTGCTGGAAGGTGGCAATGAGGTCTCCCCAGAGCCTTCTCCAGGCTGAACATCCCCAGCTCCCTCAGCCTGTCTGCATAGCAGAGGTGCTCCAGCCTCTGAGCATCCTCATGGCCTCCTCTAGACCCACGTCTTCAGCTGGACACCCTTCAATTATCACCCCATATGCCCCAACCAGCACAGGTTTCCATAACAAGGTAAAAAAAATAAATCACATCTTTCATTCCTTCTAGGCATTGCAGTCAGAATGCTTAGAAATGTACACAGGGCTTAAGGTCATTCTTAAAGCAAATTGCTGTGCCAGACTAATTAGACATTAGCTCAATGGCATGTTTAACTCATTTTTAATGCAGTAAAACTATATATGTTGGTGCTTCAGATGGAAACAGTTCTCAGTCAACTTTTTCCTAGCCTGTGCCAGATGCACGACATAAAGGCAACAGAAATACACAGCAGCAAGTTTAAATGTCACTGAAGTGATAGAACAACACAAACAAAATGGGGATGAATCCCTTAAGATAAGCAAGATGAAAATCCTAGCTGAAAAACCACCTGAAATTCAAAAAAGCAGCTTTTGTCCTCAGACCCTACACCTGGACTACAGCTTTCACCACATCAACTCATTTTGAATTTTGCTGCCTCCTTGTCAAGCTTTCCATCTCTGATGGCTCCTACTCACCTTCAAGGCCAATATCCCCATGTTACTAAAAGCCATTCATTGGTGGCAGAGCTCCTCTTGCCACCTTCACCCCCCACCAGTGGATATTCAACAAGCATTGTGTTTCCTACTGCACTCTCTACACCTGAAGAGCATCTGAGGCACCATGATGACATTAATCAAGCCTCAGTCTTAAAGCCTTTCCTAGAGATTTCTTACAGCATTGACTGTCCCTTTATTTTGTGGGAATTTCCATTTAGTTGTCTTGACCTCAGCCTTTTCAAAAGTGGTGGATTTTGGTGTAAGTTGTGGCCTGGCCTCACTATTTCCACACATCACTACCTTGATGCAAGATGCCAAGCCTGCTGCTCTGTGAGTCCCTCCTCTCATTAACATTATTTACTCTCCCTACAGCCAACAATAGACAGGTATGCTCTAAACTATAAACAAAACCAGCTCCAGCCAGAATGCTGCTCCTCAGACATCAACAGATCTCATACTGCAAGCTCTGGCCATGCTTGCCAACCAGAGACACTCATTCAGTATGTCATCCAAACACTGGCCTTGGCACCAGTACACATAACAGGCCCAGTGCCATCCAAGCAGAGACTTGAAACAAGGGCTCCTCTGCCCATCCTTACCTTCAGTCAACAGGGAAGTGAGCTGCCAGCAGGAAGCCCTTCAATGCAATTGCTGCCAGTATGCAAGCTTTGTAGAAATGAAGCCTTTCTAGAGGCTGTAAAGCAGCTCCATCTAATCTGTTCTCTCACAGCTCACCACAGATCCTAAATTAATATATTATTATGGGAAAATGCTCACTCCCCAGTTCTTTTCACATACCTGGTGAGTTGTGATGTGCGCAAATAGTTCATTAAGTGCTTAAATTTGAACAAGATTAACCTTATTTCGCTTACAAATATGCCCCAAACTGTTTTGCTCCTGTTGTTTTTTCCAAACCAGTACAGTCCCAGTACAGGACACGCACATTCTGCACTGGGTAACATACGTCAGAACTGTGTCCATTTCTTTTAACACCATCATTTTAAAGGCTTCACAATTCCATTCCATCACACTACCTGTCAACAACAACTACACAGCAATTAATCACATGAAAAATCAGTTCCTCTCAGCTCTGAAATTCTGCTATTGCAATCCAGCTCTTTTCTTTCTAGCAGAACACATCTGCTCTGGGATGGGCAGATCAGGTCTATGCATGTCTGCACTCAGAATGGATTGCAAGATACGCCTCAGAAACTGCTTGTATCCTGCAAGCGTTATTTTGAAGTGTGGCTCCTGAATCCTAGGACTCTAAGCATTTTTACATAGTCTTTCTGCAATACTCTCACCCTCATCAGCTCAAAGTCTCACTCAGCTCAAACTCTCCAATTATAAGAAGCTCTCAAGCACCTGAAGCAGTTCTGTTTGAATTAGTAGAACAGAAGAAAACTGGCTCCAGGCTTCCTTGCAGCAGCGCTGTCTTTGCACAGCTCTCATCCCTTCCTCCTCAGACTTCTCATTCCCATCCCAACCTGAGGGAGGACCGCCCACTCCAATGACAAGGGCTCTTTCTAAATGAAGGCACTAAGCTTTGAAAACATTATGCAAGTAATGACAGGAAGATGACTTGAGATTCCAGGAGACGGCTTGTAGCCTGAATGAAGTCATACATGCACGAGTATCTTCTAAGCACAAGTTTTCAAGTCAGGCCTTTGGGATCTTTGTTAACTGCCCCATGACAAGCAGTGTCAGTGTGTCTGTGGCATTCTGCAGCTGCCCACCAGGCCGACATCCTGCTAAGAGTACCTTGCAGACTTGCAAACAATTGTCTAGACTGCAGTGCTGACAGAGTGAGGTCATGGCTATCAAGCAGTACATTCCATGCAAGAGTGAAGTTTCCGTTTCTTGTTTTCTTTTTGGTGACACCAGCTCCTTGCCATCTATAAGGGCTCTTGTCTGTCCTGATATTCCAGACTGCTTACCTCATCCACCACTCAAGCATGCAAACCCTTTGAGTCTTCTGCTCTCCCGCAATACAGGAAGCAAATGTTCAGAGAACAGAAGAGGGAAAGGAGAGATCTTTCAATGCACCTACGAGGTCATTTCTTGCACGGTGATGAACGTGGATAACTCTCAGGAAGGTTAATAGGAAGTTCAACCCTCCTCTGCAGCAGCACCATGCTAACAGAAGGCTGCCCCAATCCATCTGGTGTCTTGGAGACATCCCTTGTCAAAACACCCTTGATTCACCAAAAAAAGCAGACTCATAACAGCTGGAGGAAAAAAAAAAATAGAGCCAATCTAGGAGGGCAAAAATATACATGCTTTGAAAGAACTGAAATAACAGAAATGATCACAAAGAAGCAATAGGAAGGCACTGCTCTAAGATCTCTCATAGTTATGCTGCTGAAGATCCACAATGACCCATCTCCTAACAGGAAAGACTAAAGATACTCTTCCAAAGTCACTGTCAGATAACCTTGAGCACTAAAATACATACTGGAGTTGGAAAATGTGTTTCTATCTTATGACTGCAACCTTTGCCAGGTAATTTTATTACATTTTAGCAACTTTTAATAATCCAGTGCACCTAAGAATCAAGTATCTCTTTCCTGGTCAGTCTCAGATTAAATAATCTGCAAACAAACAAAGTGACATGGAAAAGAAAATCAAAACTTCATCACAGGAAAGCATCAAGAACAGGGCTGACAGATCTCTGGCATGGGCACTGTCATTGAAAATGCTGTAGGCAAAGCAAGTGGTGTGAGAAACCCCAAAGCATTTTCCAACTCCATCAGTGATTGAACCCATTCACCCCTCCATCCCTCTGACTCACATCATTAAGGTCTGTTCCTCCATGCAGGAGGCATTGTTTGACGGGCCTGCGCTCCCATTATATTCTTAATGCCATCAAGATATGGAAATGAATTTTTATTTCCATAAGCATTAGATCACAAAGCCATGAAAATCTCCCTCTCCCTTTTCAACAACACCCATATACTCTTCCATTTTGGAAAAGCACAGAACACCAAAGGCTAAGAGCCCCAAGGAACTACCAATGCGTGAGGCAGAGGCAACGCTCTATTGCTCAAATACAGGAGGTGTGCAACTCCTTATTGTCTACCATGGCCAAGTACTTCTTGGAAACTTCTACCCAAAAATAAAAGTGGAGTATGGATCCTCTGACCTCTTAGTGTAGACTTGAACAGGAATGATCTAGTGACTGAAGTTCCTCATTGCCTAAGGAAAAAAAACCCTGTGCATAAGAAGCATACTTTATCATTTGAAAAGTCAACTAATGCTGCTATGTCCCCTTTCAGAGTCCAAAGAACAACAAGGTGTTTGCTTGTTCAAGTCATATCTGCGGCATAATGGCTGAGCAATGGAGTTAAAAGAATGGGGGTGGAGAATGGCAATGAGGATGGATGTACATCATCATGCCCAAGAGACTGCTGTTCTGTTGGCTTAAGAATTTCAGCCTCTGTGCTCATCTATCAAGCTGAAAACTCTGTGTTTGTATTCAGCTCAACCCTTTTCTGATTTATTTCTTGCCTACTTCAGAGCTTTAACTGCAAGATCAAAATTCTACACTCAAAAAAGTTGCACGTGTGACCATTTTAAATCTTCATGGAATACAACAGTGTCATCCCACATGAAAATTGTGAAGATGCATCCTATCAGTGCTTAACAAAACCACCTTCTGAAAAGAAAAATAGACCACGAGTGGAAATCCAATCCAGTCTAATTACCAGAGGAGGTTTCATATGCTAACAGGCTCAACTAACTTATCTTTCAGAAGATTCTAATCTCAAAATAATGGTTGTATATCGCCGCCTACCTCCAAAACTCCGCCACTATGTCTGTGTGCGCAGGCGCTGTGATGTGTTTTCAAGATATTCCACACACCCAGGGTTAGAATCTGAACTTATGGCACTGCTTCTGTTCACCTCTGTGCAGCACTGTGCCTGGCCTCAGAATTTGGTGCCTTAATGGATGCTTTTCACCAAACTTTCTTGGGGTGTTGTCAATATGCCGTCCGACAACCAGAATCTGATAATAAATTATTAATTATGATCAATAATTCAAGCTTTGAGTATAATTATACTACAGCTAACTGCATACAAAAGCAAGAAAAAGGTAGAATATTAATTCTCCAAAGGCTTATTGAAAGATGACTTGTTGGCAACTCAATTTTCAGTTTGATTGTCCAATGCAATGCATAAGATCAAAGAGTAGTGTCAAACAGGGGGCTGCATTCTACATGGAGACTGCATGGGATACAGAAAGTCAGCCTGAATACAGAAGGCAGAAAAGGAGTGAAACCTCAGAGCAAAGGGAGTTAAACTACCACATCAAGGTAAAACTTTCATTCATGGCATCATGGAATCATTACGGTTGGAGAAGACCACTGAGATCATCTATTCCAACCATCAACCCATTATAAACGTCATTAACAATGTTGAAGAAAAAGTTAATCCTACTTGAGCATTGCTGGGAAGATGTGCCACCACCAACGGGCCAGAGAGGACCACAGCTTGCAGAGTGCTGTGTTTCACTCTCCAGATTGCTATGATTTAATTGAAAGGAGAATCTAATTTGAGTTCATCAAAAGCAAAAAGTAAAACACCTCGATGACAGGCATAGAAAACACAAAAAAAGCCACCTCAAAGTTACAAACAACGGCTAGCAACCACACAGCATCTCCTAATGCCATGAGACGAGTACAAAGCTGCCCAAGAATGAATCACTTGTTTAGCCTTTCAGCCTAAGATTCGTAGTGATTGTAGAGAGAGGACATGAAGATGAATCACAGTCTCTATCAGTCGCTATCAGTTTTCACCCTCAGCTCTTGAGCTCTTCTTGGCCCATGGCAGCAAGGGCTGACTACCACTGCTTAGCATCCAGTTGAGGATAAGGAGCCCCTGGGTTAGCTGTAGAAGTGGTAGCACTCCAATGCCACAGCTCAGCATAGCAACCACCCAGGCTAAATAACTAACAAGTGAATCATGGTGTCCTAACAGATAATGGAAATACACTTTCAGCAAGCTGCTTGGGTCCAAAAGTCGATCAACTTGTTTGTTCTGCCTCCACGAGTTGGTAAGTCTCAACATGATGTTTAAACACAAGCATGTACAAACATCAAAGTTCAATGCTGACTTTATTTTATGCCTCAAAGTCTTGCACCAGAAACCGCTCTGTGCCACACATGGAAAACTGGAGCACACAGGTGAGGAAGAGACAAAACACTAACCCAAACAACATGCACATTTTTCTTTAGCTGTCCTCATTCTGTACTTTTCTTCCTTACTCTGTGTTTACTCTCATTCATTCTCTCTCATGTATTCTCTCTCAGTATTTATGCAGCTGTCTAATTTCACATGGTTCTTCCCTTCCCCTGCTATCCCCCTGAAGAGGAATAAATATGAAACCTTCAATCTCAAATCCTTGTTTGAGGGCTTCATGCACCCGCAGATGATGACAAGTCTTCAGCTTCTCTCCAAAACTTGGAGACAACCAATCTTTGGGCTGGAAAAATCCTTCACCTCCCCACCCCCCCCCCCCCCCCATCCATTGCAACCATCCATCTACCAACAACTGACCACATCCCTCAGTGCCACATCTCCACACTCCTTCAATACTACCAGGGATGGTGACCCCACACCTCCCTGGGCAGCTGTGCCAGTGAATCACCACTCTTTCTGAGAAGAAATTTTCCCTAATATCCAGCCTGATGCAACTTGAAGCCATCACCTCTGGTCCTATCACTGTTACCCGGGAGAGGAGACCAGCCTCTGCCTCTTGGTCAGTCCTGGCTTTTTGCTTGTTTGTTTTTAACTATCCCTGTTTGATTCACACCTGTACTTATGAAAACAGATTTCAAAGGTACACAGCAGTTCCTGATGAGGGAACGAGGGCAGCAGCTACATCTGCATCTCCAGGCTGCAGTGCAGACACAGCATTCTCCCAGTCCCTCTCCTTTCCTAAAGGAAACATGCAGACTAAAGGAGAGATGCACAGCTCATACTCAGTTGTGCTGCTCCTCCTTGCTGTGGAGGCACAGCCTTTGAGCAGCACTCATCTTACCTCAAACAGGGTCAGCAAAAGGCAGCACAGAAGTGGCTTCAGAAAGCACATGAGATGACTTGGCAAACAGAAAGCCACTGGGGTGAAGCAGAGCTCTTCCCACCCCAAGTCCCAAAGCAGGGCAGGCCCAGGTCATGGAGGTGAGTCCCACTCCAGCTGCCCCTTCTCCCCTCCAGCCCCATGATTCGAGCACAGCTCCAGGCCCCACACAGCAGCAGGTGCCCATTCCCACATCCCATCTCACCTTCCTGGCTCCTCGCCTGGCAAATTCCCGGGCCAGTTGGCGGCCGATGCCACGTCCCCCACCTGTCACCAGCACGGTGTCCCCAGACAGGTCCCGTAGTTTGGGTGGCAGCAGAGCACAAACGGCGGCTTTCAGCACCAGGTAAAGCATCTGCACGGGGAGCAGCAGCACAGCGCCCAGCCATTTCCAAACCATCCTCTTGTTCCAGGTGATAGGTGGCAAAACTCTCTTCCAACCCTTCACGAGACCAAGGGAACAGAGATGGAAAGCCAGCACCCTTCATGCACCCGGAGGTGGGTGACGAGTCTTCGGTCCCCCTCCAAAACTTGGGGGCAAGCAATTCTTGGGCTGGAAAAAAAATGGGGAAAAAAAAATAATAATAATTCCTTCTCTTCCTTCCTAAAAAAAAGTGGGGTGGAAGGAAAGCAGTGCAGGAGAGCTCTGCCTCTCAGTCGGTGTCCTCCGGGGTCCCGGGGTTGTCACATGCAGGTAATGCTGATCCCGTGCCTTTAACTGGGAGACAGTTTTGTAGGAAAACAAAAAGTAGAATTAAAAGTAGCCATCCGTCCCTCCGTGCCAAAGGCCGACGTGCAAATCCCGTGTCCAAATGGAAGGGTTTTTTTTTTTTTTTTTTTTTTTTTTTTTAATACTTGGAAAAAATAAAATAAAGCAGCCTATGCCTCCAAATTGCTGCCTGCAGCGCCTTCCAGGCGGCTCATTTCTATTCTTAGACTCAGGAAATCGCTGAAATGAGACAGAATTGCCAGGACTTTCTATTTAAGAAAGGGTCTATTCAGGGGAAGGTTGTTTTTGTTTTCCTATCTATAAATATCTGCCGGCTCTCCGTCCCGAGCGGCTGCAGGGCTGGGCTGCCCCTCTGCCCCCTCTCCTGGTTCCTCACCCGGCGGATCTGCGATCACAGAGCAGGAATTACGCCGCGCACTCCTTCAGCCCTTACTCATTTCTCCCTATTGCTCTCTCTGCCTATCGCAGCCGCGGCGCTGGGGAGGTTTTATACCCCATTAAGCCTGATTGACAGTTAAAGTGTCGGGGAGATTTCACTACTGTTCCTGTGAGTGGCTGGCTGAGCTCTCCCCTCCCCCGGAGCCCGGTTCCCGTTCTCCGGCTGCCGCCCGCGGTTCGGGGCTGCACCGCACCGCAACCCGCACGGAAGGGAAGCCCTGGCTGCCATAGAGCCGCCTGCCCGGCTCGAACCGGCGTCGGTGGGAAAGCTGCTTGCAGCCCGAGATGGTCGGGCTGAACCCAAGTCGACATCTGTCAGCACCCAGCCGATGGCTTCACGGACAGCTCGTGGGTTTTCCATGCTGGGAGATGCTGGTGTTGCCCATCAGTGGCTGGGCAGTGACAGAGGGAGATGCACTTTTTTGCATCGAGCAGCTTTTTGGATAAGAGAAGGCTATGGGGAGACGTTGCAGCCTTCCAGTGCTTGAAGGGAGCTTACCAACAGGAGGGAGAGTGACTTTTCGCATGGTCTGATATGATAGGACAAGGGGGAACGGCTTCAAGCTGTAAGATTTAGGTTAGATGACAGGAAGAAGGTTTTGACTTTGAGGCCCTGGCACTGCTGCCCAGTGAGGTTGTGGGTGCCCCATCCCTGGAGACATTCAAGGTGGTGTTGGATGGGCAGCCTGAGCTGGTGGTTGGCAGCTCTGCCCATGGCAGGAGGTTGGATCTGGATGGTCTTTAAGGTCCCCTCCAACATAAGTCACGCTGTGATTCTGTGATGATTTCTCTCTCCTTTTCCATGACTTTTGTCCAGACACAAGAGCACAGTTGCAACACAAGGTCTCTGTTGCACTTTATGTTGTAACAGGAGAAAGGGCAGAAATGTTGCAATTAGGTCCCTGAGTTGTTTGTTTGCACTGTTAAGCGTGAGGTGGGTACCTTGCATACTGAGGAGGGTCGAAATGCACATTTCACACCATGGCTTTGGCTGGAGGGGACCTTAAAGACCATCCAGTTCCAACCTCTGCCGTGAGCTGGTTGCCCCCCACCAGATCAGCCCATCCATGGCCTTGGGCACCTCCAGGGATGGGGCATCCATCACTTCTCCAGGCAGCAGTGCCAGAGCCTCTCCACCTTTGAACTCAGGGCTGCTCACCCTGCATTACCAATTGTGGCAGCACCATCATAATCTGAAATTTAAAGTTTACAGGATGCCAGAAGATCCTCAGCGATGTCAACTTCACACTGCTGGTTCAGTCGGGCTGGTTTTGATGAGTGTGCTGTTAATAAGAGCGTGCCAAAATGAAGCCAACCCCAGAGGTGAATTCTCAATCTATATCCACTATCCTGGGAAGCCATCTAGTGGTAAAAACTAGAATTACTGACAAATCATGGAATGGCTGGAGTTGGAAGGGACCCTCAAGGGCCATCAGGTCCAACCCTGCACTGAGCAGGGACACCCACAGCTCCATCGGTGCTCAGAGTCCAATCCCCTGAACTTGGATACCTGCACCACCTCTCTGGGCAACCTGTGCAGTGCCTCACCACCCTCACTGTAAAAAACTTCTTGTATCTCATCTAAATCTTCCTTCTTTCAGCTGGAAACCATTCCCCCTTGTTCTATCACAACAGACTCTACTAAAGACTCTGTCTCCTTCTTCCTTATAGCCCTTCTTCAGACACTGAGAGGATCCAAATGATAAAACTGAAGGACGTTCTCAAGCTTAATTTCCCCTACTGTTTACTAAACAACCACTGCAATGGAACTGCACGAGTCTAAAAGCATCCACACACAGGCAGTGAAGTTACATTATACAGCCAATAGCAGTGAGGTAGGGAGCCAAATCCCTTTGAAAATAAACCTGATTTTACGCTTCATTATCAAGCACGTTCTTGAAACCACAGCTCAAAGCAGCCATTTGGTTCAAGGGTTATTTGGTGGCAAAAATAAGGACTGGATTTTTGATGCCTCCCACATTCAAACTTGTATCACGTATGGTTCTGTCAACACTGAATATGAGCAATATCCAAATCCCTTCAACCTCAGCACTGTTAAAACTTCCACAAAGGTTTCCAGAAAAAGTAAGATTAAGAGAGAAGCTTGCAGAGTTCTCACCTTTAAATGCCAGTTTTCCTTTCATGAAGTAAGTCAAACGATGGTCACAACCTTGTCATACGGGACCAGGAGAGGGGCTTCTAGGGAGAAGAAGTTGAGCCATTGCAACTGCAGTCTGCAGAGCTTGTTCAAAACCAGGTATCCCCTAACATAGCAGCATCTGAAATAACCAGAGCTGTGAGAATTTCCATGGCTGCTTGGCAGCACTGAGCACTTCTGTGTGTTTTTACAGTTAGAAATGGAGCTGGGGGAGGCACCTGGCATTACAGCTTTCCTCTCAGTCCAGAAACTCTGAAGGGGAGAGAGAAATTACACAGAGAGCCCAGTGTCTGGCTTAAACAGGAATGACTCAGTGTCTGGACTGGTAACAAATATAACAACTTTTGGTATAGAAATAAAGAGCAGTGTTAAAAATGAAGGCATATGAAGTTCAAGCAAGGCTGATTTTTTGATTCTTTGAGACATTCACAAGTCCTCTAATGCCGGTGGAACGAGTCCTGTGAGTATTTATCTGCTTCCCCATTAAACAATATTCTGAAATGTATTAAAAATGGCTGCTTGGTTTTTGGTTTTTTTTTTTTTTCCATTCATTATGGATGAATGTTGTGCAAACAGGCAGCTGGAGCCAAAAGACACAGCTACATACTTAAAATGAAGTATTTCTGTTTTCCTAACGTCACCTTCAGATTTCAGTGGATGTATGAACTCTTTCACTATCTTACTACTTTGCTTTGCATTCACCTCGAAGCAGTTGCAACCAGAAGCTCACACACTGTGCAACAAGAGCAAGAAACAGAGGTAATACAGCAAAACTGGAGTTAGTGCTTCTTGTCTGCAATAAACCTGGTGAAATTCATGTAACTCATTTTGAAATTCACGCTGTTTGGCATGAGATCTTTTTCAGACCATCTCCTCAACAACCCCAATGTGTGCCTCTGTT
Organism: Lagopus leucura; assembly: GCF_019238085.1. Lineage (NCBI taxonomy): Eukaryota > Metazoa > Chordata > Aves > Galliformes > Phasianidae > Lagopus > Lagopus leucura. The sequence goes on from NW_024962286.1 coordinate 1,187,828, forward strand.
TAAAAAGCTCATCTCTTTTTAGTGAAACCCAAACCACGCTATCATTTAGGTTTGGTCACTCTAATTGCTTTCAGTCAACGTCTTGGTACATACCTTGGTTGGTGAAAATGAGGGTCTGTCACATCACAGCAGTTGTTTCTGATGATCTCCTCCATGCTCCTACTCAGAAGTCCTTCCCCATTGCACTGCAGCTTTCCATAGGCAGGCCTGTTAACAGTGCAGAATTGCATCAATTGCTGACGCCATCACTTAGTGCCAGAATGAACGCTGCATTTCAGATAGCTGCACAGCACTGAACCATTTGTTCCATGAGCATTCACTCCCAACAATGTACAAACTGCAAAACCCCACAATCACTTGGGTTGAGCCATTTTCATGGCATTTTAAACGAAGTTTGGTTCCATTTTGCACAAGAAGGCAGTCGTGCTGCACATCTCAGTGGTCACCCACTTTGTTTCTACTTCTGTTTGTCAGTGTTTGGGTTTGTGCTTCTGAACAGAAGCGTTGGGCTGTAATGCACTTTGATGAATCTACTGTGAATGATTAGGCTTAAATTTAGAATGACTCATTCCTGGGACCATAGCTCGAAAGATGCATTCATGGCAACCCAGCCCATGGCAGGGGTTGGAACTGGATGGGTTTTAAGGTCCAAACCACTAAACCACTCTATGATTTTATGTTTCTGAATATTTAACCATGAGTGCCTAACCGCAACAGCACCAGCTTAAAGCTAAACCTGCAGTTCATACTTAGATAAGCTAGTCTAAAGGCAGGTTAGCAGCCTACAATAATTGAGACATAGCAATGTACGCTAGCACTCTCAGTGAGAGTCATAGGAACATACTTTTCCTTACTTCCCTGTTCCTGAAGGAATAAACAGCAGTGAAAAAGCAACTTTTACCTGCACACTTCCATAAAGAAAGGTCCATTTTTTGCAGAACAGACTTTTCTGGTTCTTCCATAAAGAAAGGTCCATTTTTTGCAGAACAGACTTTTCTGGTTCTATAAAGAGGCCCAGGGAAGCCTTAAATATGGAAATGTCTTAAACATAGAAAATCTGCAATACTAAAGTGTCCAGTAGTACCAATTCTTTACACCAATGCAGGTTCTTAACCATGGACAATCCATCACAGGCAGAGATTAAAACTAAGCCTCTTTTTAAAAATGAAACTCCTTGGCCAAGACGATCTGGTTTTTGTTATATGAAGTACTGCTGTCAGATTTGGATAAAGCAAGAGCTGTATTTTTGTGCTTCTTGATTTCATTCTTCCCTTGAGTTCACATTTTCCATTTGAAATGTGTCCCAGTGGTCCTATGATTTCACACTGTCCTTCTATATGCTATTAAGTATTAAAAGTCTGATATTGTTGCATTGTAAGTGGAGTTTTGCCATGGACTAAGCTCACAGGGACCAGGTTTCTGTTCAGCTTCCAGCCTTGACAGAAAGCAGTCTGTGTCCTGCCTTGTGTGAAAACCTACATTTGGAAATCTGCTTTCCCAGGGTCTCACAGCAAATCAGCATTATGAACAGAGATACAGCAAACCCTCTACTGAGTGAGCACAAGTTCCAGATAGAACAGAAGAACCGCAGACTCACTCACTATGGTTGGAAAAGACCTCTAATCACCAAGTCCAACTGTCCACCTACCACGAGTACTGACCACAAAACCATGCCCCTAATAGAGCCATAGAATCATTAAGGTTGGAAAAGACTTCTAAGATCATCTAGATGATACGGCCTTTCTAAATCCAGTATGCATAAAAAGTTCATAAGAAGAACATTCAAAGTGCTTGTTGGTACTATCAGGAATTCAGAAAAAGGCATGCAACATCAAGGATGTGCTATTTCTTTCAATTGCTTAATTGTGTTTTTGCACATTAGATTTTATAATTTGTAATAACTGCCTGTCTTTTTTCTCACCTTGGTTTAATTAGAAGCCAAAACCATCTCAGCCTATTAGCTTGTGTCCTCATATTGAAAGAGAGAACAGGGAGAAACACCACATGTTAGCAGGAATCACAGAATCATCAAAGAATCATAGAATGGCTTAGGTTGGAGGGGATTCCAAAGATCATCCAGCTCCAAACTCCTGTCATGGGCTGGTTGACCCCTACAAGAGGCTGCCCCGATGTCCAGGAATGGAGTGGCTGTGCAGTGTTAAACTGATTAACTCGTCTAACGTTTTGTTTTGTACATTTACCTCACCTTTACATCACTCAGAACTTGCCAGACCCTCTCATTAATCCCTCAGTCCTGACAAAACCTCTAGCACACAAGAACTGGTGAAGAATTAAGCCCTTAAGGCAATTAAAACTAGAGAAGGAGTTTATTGTTTCAAGAGTCTGAAGTGAAATCTGACTAAACCAATGTGAAATGGATTCGGACAAAAACTGAACAGTAGGTTTATTCTTGAAAAATTTTGCACTGGAAGCTTGTAAACTAGCTAAGGGATAAGTTTGTAGATGAAATCTTCTCTGAGCCCTTACGAACAATGCCTTCTTTAAACATTCTCATTAAAAGTGGTTATGATTTCTTTCCAAAGCCAGTGGTTCAGTAGAACATATGAAGAAGAAAATAATCATCAGTGGAAAATGCTTTTGGTTGGAAGGGAGAATGGATCAGCTTTAGGGAAGTAAGATCAAGTTACAAATCAAATGATGGGAAAATAAGATCTCTAGAGAGATACAGCTGGGCTTAAGGCAAAAGGCACAGAGAGACGACACTGTGTTCATTCAGACATTCAGAATCATAGAATAATAGAATGGCTTGGGTTGGAAGGGACCCCAAGGATCATCAAGTTCCAACCCCACTGCTACAGGACTCCAGATCTGGTATTAGACCAGGCTGCCCAGGGCTCCATCCAACCTGGCTTTGAACACCTCCAAGGACAGGGCATCCACAGCCTCTGTGGGCAGCTGTTCCAGCACCTCACCACTCTCTCTGACAAACCTCTCCCTGACATCTAATCTAAACCTTCCCTCCTTGAGCTTAACCCACTAAACTTTTCACAGAATCATAGAATGGCTTAGGTTGGACATGACCTTAAAGATCACCTACTTCCAATCCCCTGCCATGGGCAGGGCTGCCCACCACTAGATCAGTGATGATGATTTCTACAAGGATTAGCTGGATTCTTTAATAACTCATCTGAAAGTTTCGAGCACTGTACCCACTGTTAGCAGAAAGCCAATCTGCCCATCCTTGCTGAATCGCTGCCATTACCCCCTCAAATTGGTACCACTAATATTTTTAAGTGAACAGCAGTTTTGGAAGTGGACATGGGAACAAATGATACATGGGGTAAACAACCGAGGGCTTCCAAAGGCCAGCTAACCCTTATAGGGCCTTCTGCATTCTTATGAATGCCCATGTGCACCAATGCCTATCATGAGGATAGGATTAGCTGAATCTCTGGAGGAAGAAACGTCAGTTATAACCATAGCATGCACTGATCCAGTTATTTGCTAGCAGCTGACCTGTAGAATAAACCAACAGAAATGCTTTTACAGAACAACCATCTCTGTCCTCCAATTAAACATTGTCCAACACCATTTGATAAAAAATAATTCCCCCAAAGCAACCAGTCCCAAAGTCCGTGAATAACTCTTTGTAGGATGCCCACTACTCCTCCAGTCTCTCTAATGGCTGGCTGCTGCACTGAAAGTCCTGGTTCAGAACTCAGAAGCTATTAATTTTAGTACAGATTAGTTACATTCATTACATATTTCCCAGAAATTAATTTTTGCTTTAGTTTATGGCTTTATGTGTCTGTTTAAATCATTAAAACTGACATATCTCCACAGGTCTGGATGACTAAGTGGGTGGAGGGGCTAAGTCAAGTGTGCTACACCTCACAGTGATGGAAGGGATCAATGAATCCTCAGCTTAGTCAAGTAACTTGGGTTAGTTTTGGAAGGATGCGCACTGTGATCACGTTCCAGGCCTGCTGAGTTAAGATGAGAATTCTGTTATGACTTTCTTATATGGATTTCTTATGCTTAACACCTTTATTTTATTTTGAGGATTTTGAACCACATAGTTCGAATAGCTGTGCTTGTTGGATTCCACTAGGGTTAAATTTGACCTATTCACATAAGAATCCAGTCTAGTCACCCTTATCATCCAGTAGTTTCTCTCTTATGACTCAATCTGTTTACCCTCAGTCCACATAGCTGAAGATTTCTTCAACCTATTGACTTATTCACATAAAGATTTATCCCTACTTCCTTTAAGTAGAGACATATATTGTGTAAACGAGTTTTTTCTAGGTAGGTATATTTCATCTTCTTTCGTAGGCATAAGAACAGCTAGAAATGACTGACTTTTTTAGTCAAGAACCCAAACTCTGAGGGAATACCACCATAGAAGTTTCTGTGCCCTAGAGGCCTCCAAGAGCTCCTCTAGGGAACCCTAGCACTGCTAGAGCTTCTAGCTCTCCTAGAGTTCTCCTCAATGTGTTCTAGGATGTCCTGGAGCCTTCCTTGTGTGCCTAGAAGCTCCCCAGAGTACTTGAGGGCACCCTACAAGACTCCTGGAGCTGTCCAGTGTGCTCTAGGATGTAATAGAGGTTCCCCAGTATGCTCTAGAGGTCTCCAAGGACAGCCCCGTGTATTCAAGAGCACCCTAAAGTACTCCCAGAGCTTCTTGGTCTGCTCTACGATGCCTCATAATGGCAGTGAGTGAACAAATAAAGAAACAGGTGATTCAGACCCATAAATCAGAATACAACTAAACCAGATGAAAACTGAAGTCCATTTGCAATTTGGGAATATGCAGAGTAGTGACGTATCTTGATGTACTGCAGGCATTACTTTGGCCATGCTAAATAAAGCTGTAATAGCTGGCACTGCAGGATGTTTGCACGTTGCTAGCATCCGGCGGCCTGATCTGTAGGTGGAGGGTGGAGGAAGTTTGATATGCAAATGACTTCTCTGTTGGGTCAATCTGGAGGATATAAATATTGACAGAATTGTATCAAACAGTTCACTACAAAATCACCCTCTCCAAAGAAAAATGGAATTATTTTACGGTCTGACATTAATAGCAGGAATTCTACTTGCTTTTTTATTATCGGTTTTAATTGAAGCCTCTTATCATTCCTTCAAGGCAAAAATTCCTCCTGAAGTTGACCAGCCATCAAAGCTCAGCTTCTATAATTGGCTTTTTACTATGGTTGAAATTCTGGTGAGTTTATCGTGCTCTGTGATATTGTGATTTTCAGGAAAGGGAAAACGTGAGTAGAACTATGAACATAGCATTTAAATATTGCAGCTGTGTGTAATGGGAATTGTATGGTGACGCAAGTTTGGTATTTTAATACTGTCCATAAAAGCTGCCTACATGAGGTGACATCTTTTAAATGCTGAGATTTGTATATTTACACTGCAATTGTAACTTGATTGCCTTTTGTGATGAAATGATCGGTCCAGTGAAAAACAGAAGGGCTGAAGACCCGATAAATGAACCTTCTGTATCCCAGGGCACTCTGATCTATTTGAGGTAATTTCCTAAATTTTTATCTATCTGTAGTAATTGTCGTACTCATGATTCTGTTCTTATTTCTGCAGTGACTAAACTGCTGTGTCTTAATGAGTTAATACAGAATCATGTATACTGGAGGTAATCTAATCATAGAATCATAGAATCCCTAGAGTTGGAAGGGACCCTAAAGGCCATCTAGTCCAACCCCCTGCTATGAGCAGGGACACCCACAGCTCCATCAGGTGCTCAGAGCCCCATTCCGTGTCCTTGGGTGTCTGCAAGGATGGAGCACCACTACCTCTCTGGGCAACCTGTGCCAGTGCCTCACTGTAAAAGACTTTTTCCTTAAATCCAACCTAAATCTCCCTTCTTTAGTTGGAAACCATTTCCTTTCAACACAGATACTGATGAAGTGTCTGTCCCCTCGTTTCTTACTGCCCCTTTAGATACCAGTAGGCAGCTCTCAGCTCTCCGCAGAGCCTTCCCATCTCCAGGCTGCACAGCCCCCAGCTCTCAGCCTGCCCTTGTAGGAGAGGTGTTCCATACCTGAATCATTTTTGCGGCCCTAATCTAACCTCCTGATCAAAGAAAGTTCAGTCACAAGAGCTGTTACTACTTCTTATTTATTTACTTGTAAACTAGACTGTGCTATATGTGCTGCCAGCAGAGTAAGAAACAGCTCTTGCCCAAGACATTTTCAAAGAATACAAGACAAGATCAGACTAAGCCTTATCACGTTTGGCAGATATCATTATGCCTGGACTTGATTTATGGTCAGACGTGGTGATCTTACAGGTCTCTTCCAACCTAAAATCTTCCAACCTTCCATGATTCTGTATCAAATGGAAGTCTGTAGGAAAAAGAGTGATTTCATGATTTCATTATTGTTTGTAAGGGGTTCATCTCAAGCAGCAGTGTTCTGTCATCCTCAAATTATATGTAATGTACAGTAATCCTGAAAAGTCACTTTGGGTGATACAAAGACTTACATGGGTTGCTTAAACCTACATGCTTTCACCAAACCAGGTCTCTCATCCTCCAATGGCTTATGCCATGTGTACCTATCTACACTGCCTGGTGTGAAGGAAGAGTTGCTGTCCTTACATATTTCAGACTGCTCCTCATGTTAAGCTATATATAAACATAATACAATTAAATGACTGAATGTTATTAGGTCCTCTATGTTTCCGTACTTGGTTTGATGAAAGGATTCTTTCAGATGACTCTCTTTTCCGAAGCTGCTTCTACAAGCTGGTTTCAGCTGGGACAGGGTTGATTTTCTTCACAGTGTCTGGTATGATGCTATGCTTTGGCTTTAGAAGAACAATGTTGACAGCACATCAATGTTTTAGCTGTTGCTGAGCAGTGCTGCACAGAGCCAAGGATGTTTCAGTTTTTCAGCTTCTCATTCTGTCCTGCCAGTGAGGCAGCTGGGGGTCCCACGGAGCTGGGAGGGGACAGAACCAGAGAAGCTGCCCCAAATTGGCCAAAGGGGTTTTCCATACCCTATGATGTAGTGAGAAAAGCTATAAAACTGAAGGGAGCTGACCTGGGGGGCAGCTGTTGTTTGGGTTCTGGCTGGGCATCGGCCAACGTGTGGTGAGGAACTGCTTTGTGCATCCCTTGTCCCACTCCTGCTGTCCTTTGAAGGCCACTAACTCTGACCCATTTGGCAGGCAGTCGTGCCAATGTGTGAGTTGCTTCACTATGCAACAACTGGGTTATAATGTAAAGTTTAACTTTGCTCCACATTGGGAAAGAAACTCACTAATCTGTATGATGAAAGCTTATTCAAAGTTTACGCTGTTATTCTCAATTATTCCTCAAACCACCCATTTCGATATATTTTACTCTTCCACTTTCTAGAGAAAAGTGGGGAAAAAAAGGCTTCCATTTGCACCAGATAAGGTTTAGATCAGATAGCAGGAAGAACTGCATCACAGAACGGGTGGTTGGGCATTGGAATGAGCTGCCCAGGGAGGTGCTGGGGTCCCTGGAGGTAATGAGGAGCAGTGTGGATGTGGCACTAACACACATGGGTTAGTGATTGACCTGGTGTGGTTTCTTACAAAGCACATAGTGCTTTGTGCATTGTGCATGTGCAGTGAGAATATCCTGCTGGTTCTGATGAATGTTGCTGTTGTTGTGCCAGTGACATCTCCTTCTGTGCTCTCTGCCATGTACGTTGCAAGGAAGGCCTCTTTTTTATTGTAGCATAGCACAGTCTTCTGCCTTTTTGTTGAACTTATTTGAGGCACCTCTTAGATGGATCAGCATTTAAGCATCTACTGGAACAGAGGTGTCACACATATGATGCTCCAGCTGCTCCTGTGTACGTGCTTTCTTGAAGAAATTAATGAAAATCTCAAAGAGAAAAGATGGGAGAAAGCCTACCAGCTCACAACATAGCTTCTGTGTTAATCCATTCCTACAGATCTGCATTCAGATCTGTGCATATCACACTGTGATATAAAGCTCTGATAATTATTTTGGTTGGCAAAGCATAATGCTTCAAGATGAGTAAGAGAGAGTGACTGTCAAAAGGACTCTCCAAGTCCATGATGGACAAACTGAGTGTTCTTTCCCATTTCATATGTGATTTCTTACTTAGTTGAAAAGTAAAAATCTGGTCATTGTGTGATGTTCAATGTACAGAGAAGCCTGTGGCAGAATCTAGGCATTTGAGCAAACAGTTTTTCAAATTACTGCATGCTGGTTTGGGTTCTCCTTTTCTTATACAAACACACATTTTAGAACCTGGCTTACATGATATGTTCACCTACTAATACAATCATAGATATCTGGAAATAGCCATAACTCCTCTATTTTGAGTGGACTGTTACTGTTTCTGAAGTATTTTGTAATTATTGATCAAGAAAAAGTTTTTCAGTGCAAAATTGAATAACATACCAAATTCCCCATTCTTCTTTATGGCAGTTCTTTTCCTTAAAATTGAAGATGTGTCTGTGATGCCAGGAGCTCCTAGGATAAGGAAAAGAAAGAGGATATTTACATAGAATGTTCTGATACCATGTTTATCATATATATTGTTAATACTTGTCACTTGAAGGCTCTGCTAAAAAAAACACAGGGATGTTAGAAAGTGCAGGTGAGATTAAATAAACACAGAGCAGCAATGTGTTAACTTCAACATCCCAACATTGTCACTTCAACAAAAAACAAAGAAAAAGCAGAAGTCAGAAACATTAGGTTACAAAAGCACAGTGGCCATTAGTTGATGAGGCACTGATACAGTACATACATGCATAATTCTGCTGCTCAGAACAGAACAACACAATTTGCAAATTGCTTGTTATGATTACCATCATTCCGTTTGTAATTAAGTCATCATTTAATAGGAAAAGAAGTATTGTCCCTGGCAGGAAATGCATCACTTAGAAACCATTCTCAAAATAAAGGGGGATTCCAGTGTGATCCTCAGGTTATCTATCTCAATTATCAGTAATTGAATGCCTTTGGATAAGAAGACATTTTACTTAACAAACATACTTTGTTTTCCCCGCTGGATTTAAGAAACTGAAGAGCCATTTCCTGAATCCCGGTGGGATCTCGATAAAGGTTTCACAGATGGAGGAGATATGGCTCAGAACCATTCTCACCAAGGTCTTTGGAGCAGCATTTCATTACTGATTACAAGCATCACTGACTTTCTAAAACCTTGTTGTCACTGATCCTGCGGCTGGAGGTGATCAAAGACCACTCAGTTACTGTCACGGCTGGGACATTTTTATCTCACCTTACCTTCAGTCCTTCAGCTGAGCCATCTGGAGTGGACAGTCTCCCTTTACAATAAATGGTGATGAGCAGCCATTTCCAGAGCATAGCTTAATATACCTGAAGTTGGAACTGTCCTCTAGAGATGTCTTTCTCTTCACAGACAAGAAAAGGAGGCTTAGACCTCATGACACCTACACTGCATACATACACAAATTGCTGACGTGTGGCAAAACTAGATTACAGAAATAAGAAGGGATTTAAAGGGGACATTCAGTGGAAGAAGTATTGCAACATTCTTCTGAAAACAACATTATCTCAATCCACAAAGATGTACATTTCCATTTCACAACTGAAATCACCGAGCTTTTTAAATGAAAATCCTGTACAGTAGCAAACACCCAATGCAATTCTCCTAAACATAACACAGAGAAAGGCCTCTTCTGGCCTTCTGTGGTCCCAACAGAGTGGAAGGGCTTGGATTTTCTATTCTAATTTCTTATTTTTTCTGTTATATCCAGGCAAATAAATCAGCGAGTTTGGGGATCTGCAAGAAGCACGTACTTATCAGGATGTTTTCTAACGGACTGAGGGCATGGAGGGCTTCAGAGCTCCTCATAAAGGATCTGCACTTTGGTGAGGTGCCAGTGAGGATCTACCTCCCCAGATCACCATCTGCCAGCAAACGGAGGGGAGTCGTCTTGTTCCATGGAGGATGTGGGATGTACGGAAGCATAAGTAAGGAACTGAAAGAGAAAATGCAATATTTATCATTATTTTTTACACACGCTCATTAATGATATATTTTTAAAAATTGTTTTGAACCTAAGAAGTGACAGAGGCTTAGCTTGGGCTACAGAGAGACATAACACGATGCTTGGTTTTACTTTTTCAGTTCTTTAATCTGCCCTTGTTGAATATCTAAATTATTCTTGGGAGGATACAGCCCTATTTATGGCATTTATATCCCTTACAACAAGTGGTGCTGCTAAGTGAATGCATCTGTTTCGGTCTGAAAACGTGACAGAAGTTATTAACTCCTGCATTCCTCCATTGGATCCCTTCCCCAGTGGCATACAGCTCCTGTGTGCCCCAGGTCCTTTAATTAGCTTGACTTTTTTCAGTTTAATTGATTAGAGAAAGCAGATAATTGCAAACTTAATCAAAGAAGCTCCAAAAGATACAAACACATATTAAAAGGTGTTAGGATTCTGAAATTTAAGGTGGAATGTATTATTGAGCAAATGGCAACAAGCCAAGTCTTTTAAATGTAATAAAAACTGAACTAAAGTAGAAGAAAAGCCCAGCGCATCTTTAAATACATTGTAAGAGGCATAATCCTGCCCACTAACTTACAGTGGAATGGTTTTATAACTCGTTAATGAGATTGTCATGTGGTCATCTCTGCACACCTCAACTGAGGTGTTACGCCACCAAGAAAGAAGGGAGGATATTGCTGCAAGTACTCAAAGACATTAACTGCATTCATGTTTGTTCTTCAGAAAGCCATGAAAGAATATGCCAGCACATAGCCAAAAAGTCTGATTCCGTGGTGGTGTCAGTTGGGTAAGTTGAGCTTGAAAAAACTGAGCTCTAGGAAAGTCTGTCCTTACACAGACATGTGCAAGCCAGCATGTGCATGACAACAAATACTGACTTGAGTTTATCAATAACAAAAGCAATTATTAGGATGTTTAACTTATTAATCCATAGGTTTAATTAAGTGGAAAGTAGAAACAATGCACTTCAGCCAACAGAGGAGGGTTAACAGGCATAGCTTGGAGAAGAGAAGGCTCTGGGAAGACCTCGTAATGGCCTGCCAGTACTTGAAGGGAGCATATAAACAGGAGGGAACAGCTGTTTATGAGGGTGGATGGTGACAGGACAAGGGGAAATGGTTTAAACTGAGACAGGGGAGGTTTAGGTTGGATATTAGGAGGAAGTTTTTCCCCCAGAGGGTGGTAAGGCACTGTTACAGGTTGCCCAAGGAGGCTCTGGATGCCCCATCCCTGCAGGCATTCAAGGCCAGGCTGGATGTGGCTCTGGGCAGCCTGGGCTGCTGGTTGGTGACCTGCACACAGCAGGGGGATGGAACTGGATGAGCACTGTGCTCCTTTGCAACCCAGGCCATTCTGTGATTCTATGAACAGAGAAAGCCTGCATTGCTGCCTCAGTTGTATTTCTCTTTTCCTTACTCAACTAATATTCTCCAGAAAGATCACAAATGCAGAGAATAAAGAGCCATGGCCATGGAGGTGCATCTTGCTCTCATTCACTTTGACCTGACTTTCTTTCATCTAAGAAAGTACGTTGTTGGTTAAGAACTAAACAAAGAGAGCCTTATGTTGTCATCGCTCCCCTGCAATCCATTTGTCCCAGTTAACAAAATAAATGAAATAATTGTCTGCAGGAAGCTATTTCATCACCACTGTACATTTACTGCATGGTGTTTTATAACACAGTGTCATTAAATTACTGTTATTATATTAAAGCGTAATAATAACACACAAAACCTCACTCATATATAATAATAAAATACCGACAAGGTGATAATATAAAATATAATGGTAAAGGTAATGATCAGTGTCCTCAGGATCCAAGAATCAGCTGGACCTTTGGGTATGCAGGATGTACATCCACGGTACCCACAGTCAGTGCAAAGGGGAGAATCAATGTCATTTAGCTGGACTTGAGCAAAGCCTCTGACATGGTCCCCCACCACATCCTTATCTCCAAATTGGAGGGGTGTGGATGTGATGGGTGAACCACTCGATGGATAAGAAACTGGTTGAAAGGCTGCAGACAGAGGGTGGTCAGCAATGGCTCTGTGTTCAGGTGGAGGCTGGTAGCGAGCAGGGCTCTGTCTTGGGACCGGTGCTTTAACATCTTTATCAATGACAGCGATGGCGGAGTCGAGTGCACCCTCAGCAATTTGCTGACGACACCAAGCTGAGCGGTGCGGTCAACACGGTAGAAGGAAGGGATGTCATTCAGAGGGACCTCGAGAGTCTGGAAAGGTGGGCCCGGGTGAACCTGATGAGGTTCAACACAGCAAAGTGCAGAGTTTTGCACCTGGGCCGGAGGAATCCTAGGCATCCATACAGACTGGGAGGAGAGCAGCCTTGTGGAGAGGAATCTGGGGGTCCTGATGGATGAAAAACTGAACATGAGCCAGCAGAATGCATTGCATCTCGGAAAAGCAAATGAAGTATGAAGAGGGGTGGCCAGCAGGGACAGGGAGGTGATTTTCCCCCTCTACTCTGCTCCTGTGAGGCCCCATCTGCAGCACTGTGTCCAAGTGTGGAGCCCCAGTACAAAAAAGACAGAGAGCTGTTGGAGAGGGTCCAGAGGAGCCACAAAGATGATCAGGGGGCTGCAGCACTTCCCCTATGAAGACAGGCTGAGGGAGCTGGGCTTGTTCAACCTGGAGAAAAGAAGGCTGTGGGGTGACCTCATTGCAGCCTTCAGTACCTAAAGGGAGCCTGCAAACAAGGAGGGGAGTCAACTCTTGGAAAGGGGAGATAACAGCAGAACAAGGAGAAATGGATTTAAGTTGAGGGAGGGAAGATTTAGGTTGGATGTCAGGGGGAAGTTCTTTACAGAGAGTGGTGAGGTGCTGGAACAGCTGCCCAGAGAGGTTGTGGATGCCCCGTCCATCCCTGGAGATGTTCAAGGCCAGGTTGGATGGGGCCCTGGGCAGCCTGGGCTGGTATGAAATGTGGAGGTTGGTGGCCCTGCATGTGGCAGGGGGCTTGGAGATTCATGATCCTTGAGGTCCTTTCCAACCCTGGCCATTCTGTGATTCTGTGATTCTGTGAACTGCAGACTGCACTGCTGGCACAAACTTTGATCACAAGCACAAACACAGAGGCCACAAATTGAGTAAATGTGTGGGTTTGTATAACGTGGGTGGTGGAACTGCACTATGTAAGCCTCTGTGCTCTTAAATTATGCCAGAATAAAGCAATTGACAGACACACAAGTATGTAGAAAGTGCTGTCTTTTGTACCTTCCAGGTACCACTTGGCTCCTGAGCACAGTTTCCCAACCCAGAGCTTGGACTGTGTCACTGCCACCATCCACTTTTTGAAGACTGCCAAGAACTACGGCGTGGATCCCGATCGGATCATTGTATGTGGGGACAGTGCAGGGGGCACTTTTGCAACAACTGCTTGCCAAGAACTTGTGAACAGAACAGACATCCCGAAGATACGTGCCCAGATCTTGATCTATCCATTCCTCCAAAGCTTGAACTTCAACCTGCCGTCTCACCAGAAGAATGCTTCCATTGGCTTGCTGTCCCTGGAACGGATGGTCTGTTCCATTCTGATGTACCTGAGAAAGGATTGCTCTTTGATGGAAGCTGTCTTGGCAGGTTCTCACGTTCCTGAGAGCATGAATTTGAAATATGGGAAATGGATAGATCCAGATCTTATCCCAGAGAAATTTAAACAGGACTACAAGCCACCATTACCCGCCTCATACATACCCCAGGTCCATGAGGAAACGAAAGAAATGTTTGAGACAAGGTTTTCACCACTCTTAGCAGAAGATGCTGTTGTTGGCTGCCTACCTGACACCTGTATTATCACCTGTGAGCATGATGTGCTCAGGGATGATGGGCTGCTGTACAAGAAGCGGCTGGAAGACAACAATATCAAGGTGACCTGGCACCACATTGAAGATGGCTTCCATGGTGTGCTGTGCTTTTTGGGTTATGGCATTTTCTCTTTTCCCTCAGCAAGTAAGATAATGGATCACATTGTAAACTTTATAAAAGGCTGTTAAAAATGTCTCCTTCTATACACTGAACTACTATGCAGAGCGAGTGCGTTTCAGTTAATCACTCAGTATCAAGAAGTAATAACTTGTGATAGTGCAATCTGCTGACTTCTGGCTTTCAGTTGCTCCTCTTGGAAGCACGATGTGGTTTCTTTCTGTTTTTATCCATTAACTAACATTTTATCCTTGTTTTGCTTCTCTTTTTCTGTTTTAAGAATTTGTGTTCTCTTCTTTTGTCAAAGAACGAAAGCTCATGATTTATACAGAAAAACACACTTTAAACCCTGGAATACATAAATGACCATAAATGCACGCACATGGATCACACACACAAAAGCAGTATGAGAATATAGATAAAATGAAAGCCTCTGGAGGGTAAAGATTCGCTCCCAGTCCCTGAAACGAGCAGTGATTACCTCTGATTTATAGGCATATTCAGCCCATGGGTTTGGACTTGGCTGTAAAACCTGATGGGGGAATGGAGTGTACTTGCAGATCTTAGCTTACAGCACAGTGGGTGGCACAGAAGGGAGTAACAGAAGTCAAAGCTGTTGGAGCTTTCCATGTAAGTCTCTGAGAGTGGCAACGTGGAAGGGTCTTTTGGCCTTTCAGGGCCCCTTCCAACACAAACAATGCTAGAGCTCAATGATCCCAAGTGGAACCTGACAAACATCACTGAATGTCCTCTAAGCTGTAATCTGTGAAGCTCCTTTCTGAGGGGCATTTGCTTCTATTCAGGGAGACAGACATAGCATTTTTCTTAACTAATAATGCAGTTATTAGATGAGAACTTGAGGGTAAATTCAGAAACAGCACTAAAACGGCAAGAATACCTTCTGCTAACGCCCAAAGCAAAGGAAAAATAATAACCATAGAATCCTTTGAATTGCAACATGAGCATAGATTTGTTTTTTAGGACAGATCCACATTTATAAACGCAGATGCCTGGCTGAGTGCCAGAGCATGTCAAAAGAGCTGGTCATGCAATGCCTAAGAATTGTAAAACATTTCATCATTCTTATGCAATCACTTTGCTCTTGTAATAGCCATGCAGATAAAAGTGTGGAAAGAAGGCAGGATGCTATCTTTCTTTTCCATCAGCTGAACTGTGAGTAGGAAGAAAATGCTGGGTTAAATTCTTCACACTGTCACTATATTAATTAAATGTGGTGACACAGTAGCACTTAGAAACCTCTGGAGCAACCAGTAGTTACTTGTGAATTCTTGTGTTCTCTGCAAAACGAAATGGTGTTTCTTTGTGCTCCATGGACACAATAGGAATTTGGTTTCATTTTTCCTGTTGCTGGTGTTAGTAATTTACTCTTCAAGCAACGAAAAATTCTCCCAGGAGTAAACAATGCGATGAAGCTTACAAAGTTGTGCTGATTGAGGATTACAGGATTTGTTTTGATAATAGGACTTAGTGTGAAATTGGCAAGTCATTTTGGTTTCTGACCTGACTATGAAGGCTGGCTCACCAGTTGATGTGTTGGTAGAAGCTGGGCCAGAAGTGCACCAGATTTGCTACAAAAGCAGTGCAAAATGCTGGCTTGCATGGAGCAGTTAATCCATGGCAATGTCTGCTCTGCCACAGCAGTATTGCTACCTGCACAAGAACACTCACAGTTATCTTGGGTATGTCTGTATGAACTTCAGTCAAACCTGGCAGTCATCGGCTTATCTTTATTCAGGATCAATTTATTACACGCATGGCATCTTCACAACTGTCCTTTTATTGATTCCCAAATGTGGTTTCTAAAGTTTCTGGAATGGAAGTCCTTCCTCCTGTCTGAAGCAAGAGAATTTGGTAACCAAAGTGACCTGAAGCAAAAGTTCAAAGGCCTCAACAACACTGCATGTGACACATTGCTCACTGGCACCCAGCCTCTCTAAACAGCTGCCTTTGCAACTGAGCATTACGGGCACTCATTTCTGTCATCCTGCACACAGCACAAAACTAAGAAACAAGCACACACACAAAGATTCAAGAAATCAATAGAAGAGCCTCCAAATATAACTTTCTGTGTATGTTTCTCAAATCTCCCCAAACCCCCAGAAGACCACTGAGTCCACTCAGGCTGTGGCCAGCTCTTGTAAGGTTACCTTACCTCATTCTCCTAAGTAAACTTGATGATAGGTTTCCCCATCTGATTACCTCACTTAAAATAATAGTTTTCCTTCACAAAATCCGAGATTCTTATTATCATCACTGAACTTCTGCACATTTTTTGTCTTAAGTTTTCCACTTGGTTTTTCTCCACTGCTTGATCAGCGTGCTGATGGGACCAAATGTGGCAAAGAGTGGATAGAGGAGAATGTTCTGTATTTCTTGGTAAGCAAATAGCACCAATAAAGCTTTTGAACAACGGTGTTGACTAACAAGTGCAGCCTTGTAATGTTGGCTTGTAATGTTCTTAATCCTTTTCACCATTCTACTATTTTGAAATGACCACATGACTGATAATTAACTTTTGCAATGTTTTGTTTTGTTTTTTTTGGTTGTTGTTGGTTTGTTTGTTTGTTTGTTTTTGCCATGTTAAATATCACATCAGCATCTTTGTGGTTCTTAGAAAAGCCTCTCGAATATGCCAATATGCAATGCTCTAAAATGTTTTCTCTGCTGCTTCCCCACCTCCCAGGCAATGATTGCACTGAGCAAAGACTTCTGTGAGCTGTCACAACCCTCTACTCAAACAATGTGTTCCTTGTTAGAGAGCCTCTTACCCCATCCCACATTGTTGTTCAGCACAGTCCTCTTCATTTTGAAATCCACTCCTCTGCTTGGTCACCAAGGCTGTTTTGTTACCCTTTGAACACTTTGCAGGTTCTACAAAGAGCTAAAGATGCCCCTACAATTCTACCTTGTGCATTACACGTTATGAGATGACCACCTCATCCAATGCAGTGTGTTATGCTTCAGGTCAGTTCAGCAGTCCACACATATTTTCACTGTTCATCATCTGGACCATTATCATTTATGGACCACTGTTCAAACTGCACTGGTCCACTATTGAGATTTTTTCCATAGTCTTTACCTGCAGGTCTTGATTTAATACAAATATTAATTGGTTTATAATGCCTGCATATTATTAGCCATATTGAACACATGCATTTTAATCTGTATTGGGAATTACAGTCATAGTGGTGCAGACAGGTAACTGGAGAAGAGCAAGTACAGAAACAATGTACTTTTCAGTACATTTTCCTTTTTCAGTAGTGACTCCAATATTCTCTAAAATCTAGAAAGCAGAATGACCTCATTGCGTCCAGGGAACTTCCTGTCCTCTAATTTGATTAATTATAGATCTACCTTACATTCTTAAGCTAGACTGCTTGTTCATACAAATACCTGATCTGTTCACATGAGCTCACTCATATAAATGACATATGATAATTTCCACAGCTTTGGAAATTTTAATTCGTTTAAATATTTTTTTTTTATTTTCTAGAGAAAGGCACAGCAAAATTGTTCCTATCCTCTTTATTCATACACTTTCTGACAGCATGCCCCTTCCACCATCCACATCTTCAAGAACTTAAACACAAGTGCAAACTTGCAATGTGCCTACAGTTATGCACACGAATGCCTTTGGAGGCTTGGAGTCATGGCAAGAAGTCATGCATGCAAAGAAATACTGATGGATACAAGTAGGCACACACAAATCTGAGCTTGTCAGCACCTCGTATCCAAGCTTACAGCCAATGGCAGTAGGCGCTGCTGAGTTTCACTTGGCTCGTTCAGCTTTCCATTTCAGCTTTCCAGCACCAGATGGCCCTCATGCTCCACAGACCTCAAGGAGCACCTTCAGCAGGAGCCCTTTCCCAGCACCTGAGCAGAGGCATCGCCTCCCACCTGGTGTGTCATGGAATCACAGAACCATTAAGGCTGGAAAGACCACTAAGGTCATCAAGTCCAACCATCTACCCATGCCTGTGACTGCTCTAGACCACGTCCTTCAGCACCTCCACAGACAGTGACTCCACCACCTTCCTTGGCCAGCAACAAAGGCCACAAAGATCACCAAATACAACCATTAATTCATCCCCACCATGCCCTCTAACCGTGCCCCCATGTTTACCTGGTGGAAAACACCCCAGTTGTGGTGGTGTTCTGTTCTTCTGGTTTTTCCTCCATGCTTCTTATCAGTGCTTATCAGTGCTTCAAGCATCAAGTATTACTCTGTGTACCTCTGTGTACCCAAGAAAAACCATTTCCTAACTGCCCTATGTACCTAACCAGTTTGTTTCTTTTCCTGCTGCTTTCCAGACTTCAGCACAGAGCTTTCACGTGGAAGCTCTAACAGTGATGTTGGGTTGTTGGCAGGCTGCTGTGATGTGCAGACCCAGTTAACACATCCAAAAGAGTCACAGAAATCACAGAAACACCAAGGTTGGAAAACACCTACAGGATCATCCACCCCAACCATCCACCCATCACCAATAGTTCTCACTAAACCGTGTCCCTCAACACAAAATCCAAACGTTCCTTCAGCACCTCCAGGCTCAGTGACTCCATCACCTCCCTGTGCAGCCCATTCCAGTGCCTGACCACTCTTTCAGACAAGCAGTATTTCATAACATCCAGCCTAAATCTCCCCTGGTGCAGCATGAAGCCTCTGGTTCTATCACTGTTACACAAGAGAAGAGGCAGAACCCCAGCTCCCCACAACCTCTCTTCAGGTGGTTATAGAGAGCAATAAGGTCTCCCCTGAGCCTCCTCTTCTCCAAACTGAACAATCCCAGCTCCTTCAGTTGCTGCTCATCAGCCCTGTGCTCCAGACCCCTCACCAGCTCTGTTGCCCTTCTTTCAACCCGCTCCAGAGCCTCCATGTCTTTCTTGCAGTGAGGGGTCCAAGACTTACAGCTCTTGGTAAAGTGACTTCCTAAGGACAGGCACCAAAGCAGGTTGAAACCAGCTGAACAGTGGTGGTAAGAACCTCAGAACAATGGTTCTGTCACAGGTGCTGCCACAGGGGCCACATCTGATGGGCACGGTTAGGCCACACCTGTCATTGGGACAGCACAACTTCAGCAAAGCTGATTAATTGCTTTCACTATTAAAAACTAGAGAAGGTAGCTGCAACCAAGTTTTGTGCAATGCTGTTTCCTAATGCTCTTGTCCAAGCTGTGAGAAAGCCAATTTGCACATCAGACTTGACGAGTTTGAATTTCCTGCTTCAATTTCCCAAGAGTGTCCCAATCTCCAGGCCACAGGCGACGTGCCTTTCACCAGCAGCCCTTATTGAGCTGGGTGACACAGCTTCCATAAGAAAGGATAAACAAACAGGAACCAAACCAACCCTCTGGTGAAGAGAGATTGGGAATGGGATGTTGGGAAACCAAAGTTGAAGAGGAGTTGTTGGATAACATGAATAGTTTGGGGAGATGAAGCAAAATGTGGAATAAACTTCTTAGAGAGTGAATCCTCAGGCTCTAGACTTAAGTTCATTCTTGTTTATTCTTTCCAATTAATAAACAGTTTCTGAAGTCAGGAATTAAATGTGAGTGGTTATTTTTTCCTATGCAGGTCACAGACTGTGTATTCTAAAGCCTTAGGGTGCACTGAGTAAAACTGACCTTGAGATGTATATTAACATGAAACTTATCTCTTGAACTCTCTTTTGGAAAGAGAAACTTCATGCATTCGTTTCATCCATACCACAACTTTGCAGAGGGAGAATTTGTTGCGTTCACAGTTTTGGTGTAAAGGCACTGTTCCCAAATTACACCTTATGAGCTGGAAAGGCTTCATTTTACTGACTTTTTGGGGGTTAAATCTTGGCACTAATGATTTGTGTACTGGAGAATATGAGCATGCTCAAGAGGAAGGCACATACAGAACACAATATTCTGCTGGTGTCCAAGCCTTGCTTCTAGTCCTGAAACTGTCAAGTCCAGATGTATTTCTCACCATCTGCAGTTACATTTATACCTGGAAAGACATCTGTAAGCAACATAATCACGGCACAGAGTGCAGAGACCTAAGGCTCAACCAAGAGGCTGCTGAAAAAGTCACTGAGCAACCAAGCATAGCAGTGGGTACTTTCATCTGCTGGAGAACGGATGTGCAGGAGGAACAAATCACTGGTGCTTCAGACTGCAACTGCTCCTAGTTCTGCTAGACTCAAAGATGTCACTGTGTGCCAGTGTACAATAGCAGTCAAGCAAGTCCCATCCCAAAAAGCAACCTGGCTTTGAGCTGGAGGTGAGGAGCCCAGACAGCCACAAAGAAGGGAGCTACTGCAAATGGATTTGCTGCACAGTTCATAGACTCTAGTGCTAAACTGCTCTGATATTCATCTCTGCAAAAAGCACATAGGTTAACCTCATTTAAAACCTCTGTAAGATTTAATTCACAGCTTTGGTTGTCCCTGGGATGCTGGATAAATATTCTGTTTGGCCTTTGTGAATGAGATACGTTAGGAAATACATTAAGATCATGCTGATCCAAAAATTGAGAGTTCCTACCGATGCTTGTAACTGCCTCGAAATGACTTGCATGCTATTAGCTATTGCCTTGCACTACCAGAAATTAATCTTCTAAGTGCTACGTATCATGTGTGGTTACAAAGTGCTGGCTGAGCTCTGCAGTGTGACAGCAACGCCTTGGATTGGACTGGGCAGGGTTTGGAAAACAAGAACCAGAACGAAAGGTAGTGGTGGTAGGGGGGCAGTGGGACTGGATGATCTCAGAGGTCTTTTCCAACCGGACGATTTAATCATTCTCTGTACCTCTTCACACAAAACTGTCATGCGTCATTTGCTCTCAGTCTCCACAGCATGTCTCAAATCCAACGTTAAGAAAAATCAACCCAATTCTGTTGGCTTCAGCAAAGCAAATCTGCATCTGATAATGCTCTTACCACTCCAATGTCCTTCAGAACTGATGCTGTCAGATATTCACAGGGTTAAATATTACCAATGGAATCACCTCTGCTTTTTACCAGCAGTGATTTTTTTTTTTTTTCTGGCCTGTGTGTCAGCTGCTCCATTATTATTCTTATTTTAGCAATAATAAAACATATTTGAATGCTCTAGAGAAGAGATCATAGCACATACAAAAACCAACATTCAATACTATCCTTGCTTTAAAAAGATTCCATTCTAAGCTGAAAGATCAAAAATAGGGTAAATACATTCTTGATAGAGGTGTATGTGTATAGATACATAAGCAAACAAGTAATTCGTATGACCAGCACCAAATACAAGGTGAGGAGGACCATTTGCAATGCTGAAACCTAGATTTCACCAGGGGTCTGAGAAAGAAGGATGTGGTGGCACAATAAATAAGAAATCAAAAGCTCTGAAGGTGATTACTAAGAAATCCTGTCCCACTTGAACTCAGAAATAAGACAGGCTTGACTGTATTCAAGCAATAGGGAGAGATGTAATAAGTTTTATCTCCTTGTAACACTGATGATATGTCAAGAACATACGGTAATGGGCACAGAACCAAAACATGTTAGCTGTAAATATGAAAAACTGCTTATGCAAGCCTCCCTCATGACTAATTGTTACTGTCTATTTAATTGTATGGTTTGATTGCCACATGCTTTCACCTTCCTATTGGGATTTTTAAAAGCTGGATGATGGGATTCTAAGGGAATTGCCAAACCTGTGCCTTTACCTTCAGAAATACTGCAAAAGTCAGAGGGGGAAGGAGCTGCTTCTTCCATTTGACTCCTAACAGTGCAGCAAGATGGCACTTCTCTTCACCATTTTTCTTGTTTTGACTCTAGTTGTGGCAATGGGATTCTACTACGAACACCCCACAGCAAACATCCCACCTGGATTCAGCGAGCGCAAAAAGCTTTATGCTTTTCATTACATCATGAACTTTGGTTTCGGTCTGGTAAGTACACTTTGCTTAAAGCTACCTTTTAAATTTGATTTCTGATAGAGGGATAAGGGATCGGTGAAATGTTTTGGAATCGATATATATCAAGTACAGAGCTGGATTTACTTGGTGATGGGAGCACTCTCGTGGATACCTGTGTTTCAACCCCACTGCTTGCCGCGCAGCACTAAAGCAAGCAATACAAAAAAATAAACTGCAGACAGCATAATACCTCATTTTTCCCGATGGCTTAAGTTCTAGCTTTTAAATTGTGCAGCCTCAAACAGCTGCTGCACGATATATGTTAAACTTCTGCTTTGCATAAGAGAGAATGCAAGGCTGCACTGAGCTCAGCTCTCTCCTACAAATGCATGACTTCTGAGCCATCTGCAGGGCAGCTGCTACATTCATCACTTTTCTCCTTCACAGTGTCTGTGTGATTTCCTATTCTGAGTTTAAAAAACACTTCTATGATGGCTAAGTCAAGCTTCTTTTAGCCTTTTAAATGACAAAAGGAAAACATTCACTTTCTTTGGGTTGTGCATGACATTTCACTGAAATTCCATGTTCTGCTGTTATTATCTTGTTCTTTTTCCCTGCTACACTGCTTATTAAGCTTTCTTTGAAGTCAGCCAGTAAGTTCCTGAGAATGTGACTCAGTGTGAGTCCTGAGGGGTGCCTCACCCAGCCCTGAATGCTGCTGTGATACAAAGCAGTGCAAGAAAACAGGGCAGGAATTGAAGTCACACAAAGTTTTCTTACACCTACTGCACTACAGGTGGAACTCCACGTTTTCCAAACACTGTGTGCACACTCTTTTTCCATCTAAGTTTGTTCTTTGTGCAATTGGTATGCAGCAGGCCAAACTGCAGAATTTAGAAGCTCACTGGTAACTCTAACCCTAACCCTAATGCAGTTCTCAGCTTCTGATTTTATCATCTCGTATCCTCACTGCTGGTCAGTGAGAGGCCAAGGAAAAACAGGAACAGAGAGGTAAGACGATTAATGTGTAGTTAAACAAAAGTATAAATGCAAGAAAGTTTGAGTCATAAAGTCATAGAATCATTCAGGTTGGAAAGACCTCCAAGATCACCAGGTCCAACCAGCAGCCCATCCCCACCACTGACCAGTCACAATGCGACGTCTACTCAGTAGGAGCTCTGGTTGTTGCTGTTCAAAGGAACCAGGTCCTCTCCAGGAATGGCCACCAAAACTGCAGGGAAAATTAAAGTTTGCTATGGTAGATCTAGACAAAAAATGCATGTGAAGTCACTGGAGACAAAACAGCTTGATGTAACTGTGCACAATCTAATAAGTTGTCTGAGGAACTATCTGTATTCACCTCTGAGGTTATACTTAAATAAGGAATGTCTTAATCAAATTTCTTCATTGAAAAATCTACCCATTCTTTATTTTTCAGTACTGGTTTAGAATTTGGTCTATAAGAAGAAAAACAGACAGATTTTAGAGGTAGCCAGAGGACTAACTCCATCTGGGAAACTGAGTTGCAAACAATGAGATGCAAACATGGAGGGGCTGATTACATTACACTACCTACTGTGTTAATAGCTCTGTAACTTCTTGGAATCAATTTCTTTTAGTAATGACTGAGGCAGAAGGGCTGGCACAGCATGCAACACATGTAACTTCTGTCTGTGTACCTGTGTGAGGAAAAGAAAGGGCTCTAACACTGCAGTCAGCACAGACATCGCCTCCCTCCCTCAGGCAGCACCTCCTGCATGCTGCTGCAGGTCTGCTCCTCTGCCCAGGCATGTGTCTGCACTCCCACTTCTTACCAGCTAGGGTTCCTCTCTGCCTTTCACACTGCGTTCCTCTTGGAGCACAGCACTGCATGGTGAATGACCGCTGGTGGGCACTCCATGCACTGATGGCAGAGGCTGAGCTGAAAAATGGACTTGAAAGCAAAAATGCCAACGCTGCTGATTCTTATGGAGCTTCTATTTGCTGTGCAATTTAAAACAATTCCACCAGATAAAAATGTTGTTTGCATATTATCAGAAATAACTACGAAGATTACATGTCCTGACCAATAACTGATGTTCTTCATCATGGAGTGGAATGCAGACACCCAGGGTCAGGCTGGAGGGGCTCTGAGCACTGATGAAGCTGTGGGTGTCCCTGCTCAGTCCAGGGGTGAGACCTGATGGCCTTTAGGGTCCCCTCCAGCTCAAATGCCCTGTTATATGTGATAACTGTACTTTGTTGCAGTTATCCACAGCAGATAACTCAGAGCTAACAGTGAGGTGAATGAGAGCAATATAAACAAATGCCAATCTCTATGAAAGCTGATCAGTCAAAGTATCACGGGTTTAACAATTGCTTGTCAGACTGTCAGCATTAAGCACAGCAGCTGATATGGACTCTTCTGCTCTTTTTTGTATTTCCAAGACAACATACAAACAATGCAGTTAATTACAGGTGCAACCCTTACTGTTACAAAAGCACTAGTGTGAGGAAACAATACCAGAGGGGAGTGAAGGATTAAAGAAACAATTATTTTCCCATGGTTATCATGCAGGAGATCAGTAGAAGTAACTAAAATGGGAATAAAGTCGGACCACAAAAAGATCCTTCTTGCACAGGGGGATCAACTCCTCAAATGGCACAAAATGAGATACCTACACCAACCTTCACAGGACACATTGCTGAACTACTGAGGCCTTTAAATGCGAGATGAAAGACTCTCACAATGGGATCTGAAGACACAAGCTGTATATAGAATTCTCTTTGAAATACACATGTAGGAATAATGGCAACCCAACAAACCATCCAGTCTAACTGTGTTTGGGTACAAAGCACTGCAGTATGTGGAGATGGAGCCAAGGATCAGAAGTAGCCTTGTTCAGGAGCTGGCTGTGGAAGATGCTATGGAAAAACGTTCTTTTAAGGGCTGCTTTAAAGCCTAACAAGTGGAAGTATTGGCTAGTGATAGGACAATGGGGAATGGTCTTAAACTAAGACAGGGGAGGTTTGGGTTAGATATTAGGAGGATGTTTTTCACCCAGATGGTGAGGCACTGCAACAGGCTGCCCAAGGAGGCTGTGGATGCCCCATCCCTGCAGGCATTCAAGGCCAGGCTGGATGTGGCTCTGGGCAGCCTGGGCTGCTGGTTGGTGACCTGCACACAGCAGGGGGTTGGAACTGGGTGAGCATTGTGCTCCTTTTCAACCCAGGCCATTCTATGATTGTATGAAGTATTTGACACTTCTGTCTCCTATTAATAGCCTATATATAGATTTATTCCATTAATAGAGACTAAGCCAGGATTTCACCACTGAAGAATGAGATAATTTGTAAAACATCACTGTCACCCAACATTTCTAACATTTGCACTAATTTGTGCTTCCTTTTCCTTTGTTAACAGGCAATATTACTGGAAAAACTTGGTATCATGTCAGAAGTCAGTTTACTCAGAGCTATAATGGATGGAATACCACCACTAAAAGATAAACGTCTTATTATCAAGGACTTAATCTTTGAAAAGGTTAAAGTAAGACTGTACCAGCCAAAAACATCAACCAGTGGCCAAAGGAGAGGAGTCCTGTACTTTCATGGCGGGGTTGGACGGTTTGGAAGCATTCGTAAGTCATGTAAACACTGTAACTAAACATGCCATGTGGTTACTGAGCTGATGGGGCATTTATCAAACGATGAGAAGAGGGAGGAGGCTACGTATGAGAAATCAAAAAAAGTTGTGTCAGGACACAGGACAATTTCATTTTGAGTAGCAGGCATTCTGTTACATTATCTTTATACAGGTTGTGCACCTCCAACTCCTCTGATTGCTTCTCTTCTCCTTATGCTTATGAGAAAAGTTGAGAAGTTCATAAGAACTTTTTCACACAGATGTAATAAGGCTGTGAGCAATGTTCAGATTAGATCACACCAGCTGTGGGAGATTTACAGTGAAGCTATAACTGCAGAACAGAGAGAAAGTCTTGAGAATATTTTCTTCTGACTTACTTTTAAAGCAACTTACAATTCCACTGAAATATATTTTTATCATTATTATTTTCTTTAAACAGGGGCCTATGAAAGAACATGTCGCATTCTTGCTAGGAAAACCAATTCAGTGGTTGTGTCTGTTGGGTAAGTAGGGTAAATCCAAGCACACCGTCCTCCTGTCTCCCCCTGGGTTCCTAGTTCTTTAATGCATTAGTTCCTGCAACCCACACTCCCTGCAAACCACATTGAGCACTTGTATTTAACGATCACACGTGTTTCACTAGCACTAATGACTCTTAGAAAGAATTAGTTCACTAATCCCCATTTGCTAATTTCCAAAAAAAATCCATCAGAATAATTTGTAGCTACCATTGGATGTGGATGGTTTTATTTATTTCCTAAAGCCATGCACATAACTTAAAACCAACATTGTGTAATTAACTCTGCTGGAAGCATGGCTGCCCAGACAGCTCAACTCATTTCCTCAGTCACCTAAAACATAATAACTAAAGATATGTTTTTCAAAGAGAGGATAATGCACTGAGCTCCCTCAAACACTAAAAGCAGTAAATAAAGATGGCTCTGAAAGTAATGTCTCCTATTTATTTCCATGGAAACTACGAGAGATACAAAGAGCACAGTAACATGATTTGATAGAGCAAATTCTCAGCTACAGAACGCTATTTTTCAGTGTAGTCATCACCATGAGCTACGCATTCATCTGCAATGAACCAAAGCCTGCGTGCTGTGCTCATCAAAATCTGCACCAGTGGAGACAACCACTGCTGCAGAAATGCACCCCCCACCCTCACTGCCTCACATCTGCTGTTCCATCTCCATAAACGTACAGCAAGCGTCAATGAATGCCAGTGGAATGTCATTTTTCTGAATGGAGGAATTAAACACCACCCCTTTGATCCATGTGCACTTCCATGTCAGACACCACTCTGTCAGACTGCCCCTCTGCTGCCATCTGTCACACAGCAACAAAATGTACTGGCATATTGGTGGGAAGGTTCAACCTCTATTGCCACTCACCAACATCTGCATCCAACGCCATGGGCCAACATCATAAAATAGGAGGCCTTCCTTTCGGAGCAGCCCTCGTACACTGCAAGCAATAATTACTATAATTTCTGTTGTTGTAATTATAGTTTGAGGATATTTTCCCATCTTCACAATGAAATATATGAATGCACGATTGAAAAGACAGCGTGGGTCCACTCAGTAGATATGGCCATGCTGAAACCCTTCTGTTCCCACATAGGTACCGCCTGGCTCCTGAGTTCCCATATCCAACCCAATTCCAGGACTGTCTCACTGCCACCATTCACTTCATGAAGACAGCACAAGATTATGGAGTGGATCCTGCCCGCATCATTGTCTGTGGAGATAGCAGTGGAGGGACACTGACTGCTGCTGTTGCCCAAGCGCTGGTGAACAGAAAAGATGTCCCAAAGCTGAGAGCACAGATCTTAATATACCCTTTTCTCCAGGCCGCAGACTTTAATTTGCCTTCTTATCAGCAGAATGCCAAAATTCCTGTTTTGATAAGGGAACGAACCCTCGTTCTTGGTTTGAAGTATCTCAATAAAGACTTGTCTGCTGTAAATGTATTACTTGAAGGTTCCCATATTTCACAAAAGCGAAGACAGAAGTATCAGAAATGGCTGAGTGCTGATAATATCCCTCATGAGTTTAAAATGAGAGGCTACACACCTCCAGGACCACCAGCACCGTACTCAGAAGAAATCTACAAGCTGGCCAAGCCTTTTCTTGAGCCTTTGTTTTCACCACTGCTGTGTGAAGACAGTGTCATTGCCCAGCTTCCTGAGACCTTCATTCTGACCTGCGAATACGACGTGCTCAGAGATGATGGACTGCTGTACAAGAAACGATTAGAGGATCATGGTATAAAAGTGACCTTGTGCCATCTGGAAGAGGGGTTCCATGGAACAATATTCTTGGCTGCTTACAGTAAGGTGGCAACATTCCAATCTGGAATTAAAGGCCTGGAAAAGATAACAAAATTTCTAAGATTGATGTAAACCTCCATTATTTGCTTTCACTTCCTGATTTCTATCTCTCTCTCCCTGCAAAGATTTTTTTTAAAAAATACTCTCAGTTTTCCTTTGGTTAAAACATCTTCTGAAATTTCTGCATTGGCTCTGCCTGGTTTTTACCCATGAAATTGATTTTGTGAGAGTTTTCACTTCATTTTTACTGATGATTGAAGAAAGACAACATCACCTGATTTTGTCTACCACCATTTCACAGTTTTCTCCTCTATTCGTAAGAGGTCTGGTACCCATGACTAATGTTTCACAGTGCAGTTTGGCTTAATAAAGTTCTGGTAATAGTAATAAATAAATTGAGATTTGAGGACAACTTGAGGAAAGTAATGGAGGATGGATCTACAAATTAAGTGCACAAGATGGTCCATGACATATCTGATGAAAGCTGAGTTTGAGACAAGCTTGAAGAAAACTGAATAAAGCAGAAAAGGTGTGGGCACAGACATAAGAGAATGAAGTCTCAGCTTTGCAACCATCCTTCAGTTTTGGGCTCCCCATTTCAAGAGAAACCTAGGCTTACTGGAAAGAATCCATCACACACCAAGGTGACCAAGGGCCTGGAGCATCCCTGCCATGACAGGAGGCTGAGAGGGCTGGGAATGTTCAGCCCAGAGCTGAGGATGCTCTGGGGGATCTTTTCCATGTGTTTAAGGATCTGAAGGGTGAGTGCAGAGAGAAGGGAGCCAGGCTCTTGTCAGCGGTGCTGGTGCCAGGACAAGACGCAATGGGCACAAACTGAGAGAGGGTCCATCTACATATCAAGCAGTACTTCTGTGCTGTGTGGGTGATGGAGCACCAGTACAGGCATCAGAGAGGCTGTGGGTTCTCCTCCTTGGGGATCTAAACCCACCTGGAAGTGGTGTTGGTGCTGTGGGTGTGCAATCAGAGAGACCCAGAGGTGCCTCCATCCCCAAACAGCCAGGGACTCTGGGATGCTGTGAAGTGGAGAGACAGGAGGTCTGGAAATAATAAGAACTATAGATGCTGTAAAGAAATAAGGGTTAATGCAACATCTATTTAAGAATGCATATACACTTCTTTATACAGGTACAGAAAAATGTGAATGCACAGTAATATCAGTCTCTGCACAGCCTGAAGCAGAAAGCACTTTCCCACAGAAGGATGATGAGCAGTGCCATGGCAGAGAAATGAGAATGAGGGAGAAGGAAAAATAAAAATGCAAAAAAAAAAATATCAAAGTTCACACTGGTCATAAATGGTTTACAACAAACTGAGAACAGGGATGAAGTGGAACAAAAACAAAATAGAAGACTATAACAGAGATGTCAAGAGGAGGAGAAATGTCACCATTTTGTACCTGTTGGACAAGTCATGTTCTAAAGTGGGGCTTTCCTCCTCACTTGGCATATAAATGCTCCCCTGCAGTAGGATTTAAAGGTATGATATGAAAAATTCTATTGAACCATCACAAATTATTCTTGTACAGTACAAACAAAGCTACTTCTCCACACGAGCTCGTCCTAAGCTTCATTAATGTACAAAAGCAGAGAAATCCTCAGACTGAGTGCTGTAGGTCTCTTTTTGGGAAACATGATTAAGAAATTAGGTGAAATTTCATTAATGCAATCAAAAAGCAAAAAAAAAAAAAAAAAGAAAAAAACACATGGAGATAGAGCATATAGCAAAGTTTATTTCCTTGAGAAAGGAGACTAATAAGCCTACAGCTTTCAAAGGAAAAGAGTAGCTGACAGGCAGATAATCCGTAGTAAGCAAAATATTTATGATTTACTTCATTAAACGTCCTGCTGTAGAAAGAGAGACATCCTAGGCTGGAAAAGACCTCCAAGTTCATCCAGTCCAACTGTCCACCTACAACCAATATTTCCCCACCGATCCCTCAGTGCAACATCTCAATGTTTCTTGAACACCTCCAGGGACGGTGACTCCATCGCCTCCCTGGGCAGCCCATCCCAGTGCCATTAAACCTGGGATTCCCAGCTGTCAGTAAAATCAGTTAGAATGCTGAGGTTACATGAAGAAGAGAATGAGTTTATTGTGCATGATTAAAAATGATGATAAACTGTGAGCTTAAAAATCCCCTAGCAAACAGGACAAGCAAGTTTCTGATCAGAGTATTCTTGTTCAGTTTTTAGATACAGTTTATTCCTCGATGCCCAGTTAAGACAAATAACTGCACGTAACATTTTACACCTACTTGCATTGTGATAAAAGCAATTTGGCATTTAACTTAGGCCTTTGCTGAGGATTCACGTCGATAATGAATTGCTCAGATGGAAGACAAATTCTCAAATAAAAATGTCACTTGTAACCAGACTTGTACTCAACTATCTCATTTCTTACTCTGATAGTGGACATCTGACATTATTGTATATATTTTCTACCCACCACTGCTTTTTTAAACTATAATCAAAAACAAAGAATGCTGCAGACAATGATGTAAGGAAAGTCTTCAGCTAGAAGATACAATGGAAGGATGTTCTCCAATGCTTGGCATGGTGACCTTGTTTATATTCAGCAAACTGGAAAATGGAGCCTGCAAGAACATGTGAATGCCCTTTAGTTACACTCATGAAGAATAATAGAAAAATAAAAAAAAAAGAGGAAAATGTACAAGGCTATTCCACACGGCCTTTCAGAATGAATAAAACTTGAATAATCAAAATAGCAAAAAATCCACAATTCTTTCCTGATTTTGAGGCAGACACATCAGTTTGTACGGACTTTTGAATGCTGACTACTTTGCACATGGGGAACCAGTGCCACTAATTTTGAGATTTCCTTCCTCCATCCACAGGGGTGGCAGGTTGTCCATAAAGTGACAGAAGAGCACACTGATCCTAACATACAGAAGACATGAGAATGAAAGATAAGGTTAGCAACTGTCAAATATCCCATGGGTTAAAAAAACCCACAAAGAGGACATGCTGAAGATACTACAGACCTTTCCTTTAATGACTGGACTAATAATTAAATAACAGATAATTTCAAACTTTCAGTACTCAAGATAAAATCTCAGCACTAAGCTTCTTTTAGCAATGAGACCCTTTTTTTAGGCAGAGTATCTTACACACTAATTAGCCAGTGCTTCATGCTCTTTACAGATACGGTCTCATGATTGGGTCAAAGTTTCACTTAATACTCCAAAGATCATCTTCTCACTGTAAAGGAACTTTATACCGATATGTATTAAATATTCCAGTATACAGTTGATTTTTCAATGCTATCTGAATAACCTGACAGACAACTTTGTGCTCTGGGATCAAAATATGAGCCCCTAAAAGATGTTTCAATTGGTCAGTGAGTGGTTTAGACACTCCAAGGCTGTGCATAGATCTACCCCAGCTGCAGTACCTGACATTTTCCTTTGCTCAGCCTCAAGCAATTGCTGATTGTCCAATGCTCCCAGTAATAACTCTTGGATCTGGCCACAGAAAGTTAAGGTTGGCTGCAGTTTTGGTATCTGTATTCAAACTAAGCACTTAAAAAGGACTCATCTTGGTTTGGTGACCTGGAGCAGTTATTTGGACTCCATTCAGGTGGAGAGGGAGATTCACCCATTTCGAGGAACAGAACATCTCACTGCTGAGGCACTGAGGTCCAAGAACTCACCCACATTCCAAAGCACTGCATTAACAAAGGCCTTCTGGAGAGTCATCATTTAAAAAATGTACCTGAACTGAACGACATCAGATCTGAGTTTTTCAGCACTGAATGTAATACACAACATTTGTTATCATTTCCACTTGGAATTTTTGTCACAGTTCAGCTATTTACAGCAGAATTTGTTAGCAGAAGTTGAACCTGGAGGCCATTTAGAAGGGCTGGGACCCTTCAAAGTGCACGAGGGGAGCTTCCAGGTTGGATATTGGGGAAAATTTATTCTCAGGAAGAGCAGCAATGTACAGCTCCCAGGGAGGAGGACGAGTCACCATCCCCAGAGGTGCTCAGTGTGGAGATGTGGCACTGAGGATGTGGGCAATGCGTACAGCGGGGTGGGTTGGAGGTGGACCTGGTGATCTCAAAGGATTTTTTCTAGTCTTAACGAGTCTGTGATTCTGTGATACCTCAAAGCAGACTCAAGAAGAAAGAAAGGTTAAATCAGGATTTATGGCAGACTGCACAGATGGTGGCTTTCAGTCATGAATAAGAGCGTGTACAAGGAGTGGCTACTAATTTGGGTGAGGAGGTGGAGATAACAACAAGGGAGGACACCGAAAGATGGGTAGGAGGCAGATACATTGCACATTAACAAACAGTACAACTTAGCATGCAGTAAGCTATAATTTCTAAAGACTACTGTGTTCCTGTGAAGGACACACTACATCCTTCTCAGACATCGGAAGAGTAAGGCTCACCAGGTGTGAAGAGGTCTGGGCTGTTTTCAGTCATTCCCTTGCATGTGTACAGAAATGGGAGCAGTAAGATTCCTACCTGCTCTACTTGGTAAAGCTGAAGTCAGCTACGTTGCATTAGGAATATGGATGTCCTACAGAATCATCTGGGGTAGATGCATACACACAGCCGGGTAAATCACATTTACAGGAGTGTTTCATTTAGAAAGGTACACTAAAACCAAACAAAACAAAGAAATGAAAAGAGGAACATAGCAGCAGCTATTAGTTTGGCTTTTACTTCCTTTTTTTTTGCTCTATGTCTTCCATTTAGTTACTAAAGCTGGCTGTACTCGATCGAATCAGCACCTCAGTCATTAAACACCAGCACGCTGTCACTCATTAGCTCTTGTAGCACTTCCTGAATTACCTGCACTGCAATTGTCAGCGATTTCCTAACACAGCCCACAACCACCTGATGTCCACATCATCCACCCTGGAACTTCAGCCTTGGTTTGGTTTGAAAGCTGCCTGATTATAAGACTGACAAGAGACTGATGTGAAGAGTTTTGTGCATTCTCAGGCTATGAAGAGGTCTGTGATTGCCCATCTAAGACCAGCTTTGAAGAAACCAATCCACGTGGACTGTTGGAAACATGGTGCTCTCTGCTCAACGTAACCTATGAGAGATTGACACTGATCACAGATACCTCTGCTTGTACATCTGCATGGGCAGAATGGTTGACCAGAATGGAAAGATTTGAAACATCTCTGACCAAGCATCAGTAGAAAAGAAAGTGATGTGTAGCAACAGATTATTTAAGTCACGTATGTGTATCAGAATAAGAGGGACCAAAATTCATGAGATGGTTGTGAATATGAGCACTGCCAGAGGGATTGGGCAGCCCTAAGGTCACTGCTTGGTTTTGGAAAGCATGGAAACTGTGGTAGGGAGGAAGGACTGAGGAGCTGCAATAGCATACAGCTACAAGGGTAAAACAGTAAGATGTTATTCTGAAACATCACTTCATCGATGGTTCTAGAACAATAGAAGGGTTGTGGGTGAATGTTTTTGCCACCTGGAACAGCTGAGGGTTTGCACATTGCACAAATATTGGTGCAGAATCCAGTTGCTTTATCCCACACATTCTTATCTCTAGTTGTGCAAGCGGGCTGACTTGGTTGTTTTGATTTGGATATTGAGCTAATGAAGCTAAGGATTAAGTCAATTTTCTGATGGGAATTTCATTTCAAAAGTCAGGACAGGAAAGCAGTTTGGGAACTGTAACTTTGTCATGGTGTGGAAAATGAAATTCAATGAAGAAAACAGAAAGGGTTTCTCCAATCAGCTGCCACCAACTTCAGCCATTCCTTACTAATATATACGTATCCATAATGCCTTTATGTTAAATTACAAGCAAAAGTGAACATAAAATTCAATCTCTGAAAAGATGTACCAGGGGCTTGAGTTGACAGACACCACCTGGGAGACCCACGCACGGCTTCAGGTCAGCGCTAATTGTACAGTTTGTACTCCTATCTCATGGAAAAAGCAGAATTGATGCATTTCTGTCCTAGTTGAAGTAGGACACATCACTTAAATTAACCCAGTCTTTCCACTGAGACGTACCACAGGTCACAGACAGAGCAAATGCTGTCTTAATTAAGTGTGTCTGTGAAACAAAGTTCGTAATAAATGCAGATATGGGTATTTTTCTTGTCAGAGGAGCATACAACTTGATGGCAGCTGTGAGGGTCCTCACATCTCCAGAATGTAACCTGACAACAGTGATGGCACCCATAACGTGCCGACAAGAAGCCGGACGCCACCAAGCTTCAGGATATCAATCGATTCCATATATTTCAAATGCCACTTTTGAAAAAGGAAATTCCCCCCTCCCCCTTTTTTAATCTTAGTGTTGCCAATAGTATCATTAGCAAAGAAGGGAGGAGAGTATCAGAGTATTGCAACATTAATAAACTTATTTCTGCTAATGAACGGATTGCTTAGTCTGCTGTGAAGACACCTCTGAGACACCCAAGAACCAAGACTTGAGGCAGGACAGGTTTTTGGTGGTTTTTTTTTTTTTTTTGGAGTTCACTTCCATTGAAGTGAAATGGCATTCCTCCATAAAAGCTTAGCAGTATTAGGAGTGATTTTCATTTCACCTGTCTTAGTACCAGCGCTGTTTTTGGCACGGTTGTTCTATGACTTTCTCCATTCAGACCTGCCACCTGGAATTGACCAACCTCTAAAGCTTCTCTTCTACCATTCGCTGTTGATGACCACCATGGTGCTGGTAAGTTCAATTTCTTACAACGGGGCATTTCCCTTTTGTTTTGGAAGGACTGCTGGAAGACAATGGCTTAAGGAAAAAAAGAAACGAGGGAGCAGCAATTCAGCCCCTTGAAGCCTAGAAGCACCCCTATGCAAGCCAAAGAATGTTAAATTAATTCATAAAGCAGGACTAATCCTAAAAGCTTATTTAATTTTTTTTTAGAGCATTATCAAACTGCAGCTTCTTTACATTTGGAAAATAGTTTCACATGAAGATTAATAATAATAAATCTATTTATGTATGGTGTACCTGCTGAACTGGATGTACATGTAATATACTGAACTGGATGTACATGTAATATACTGAACTGGATGTACATATAATATTTATTTAGAAGCAAGCCTGCATTGCTCCTCTTTCCATTTGCTTCATTCTGTATTTACTATACACAATCACACATACACATATTCATAGACCTACACACATTGTGTATCATAGACAATAAAATAAATACAAAATGATAGCAATGGTTTGGGCTTTCTTCTTACATGGCTAGGTCAGAAAATATGAGTATAAAAGTATTTGTGAATGATGTGTTTAGGCTTCTCTCATTCCTTAAGGATGTGTATCTGTGTGTATTTTCTCACATGAATTTAACATAATTCTGATATGTCTGCTTCCATAGATAGAAAAATTAAAATGTTTCAAATTGAAAGGGGAACTTAATTATTGTGAAAAAGATGTAAAAAATGGAGATTTTTAGTTTTAAACATTCTTGTTTGTTCCATCCATCCCCTAAGTTGCATGGTATTTCCAACGTCAAATTCTATACAGATTTTTAGGGAGGAAAAAAGGATGGGCACAAAGCAAGTTCCTAATGACCTCCTGGATCTACATAGGTTGGCTTTAAAACACTTTCATCCTTGGGCTGGAAGTGACCACTGAATCCTTTTAGGGTCTTGAGGTCTTCCTCTACAAATCACACAGCATTTGGATACTGGGCTTCGAAAGAGTTGATTTTATAGTCAAGTAATTACATTTTCTCTGTAATTTTCATACGACATATAATGCATTTTAATAAAAGAGATATAAAAATATTTTCTAAGAATCACAGAATCACAGAACTGTAGGGGCTGGAAGGGACCTCCAGGGATCACCAAGTCCAACCACCTGCTGAGGAGATTCCCTACAACAGGTTGCTCAGGAAAGTGTCTAGAAATGTTGTTCTGTTTTCATCACAGGTTAAGGAGCAGAAGCAACTGCTATTGTTTGTGTACCTCAGGAGCCCACAACTCCCATACATTTTAGCAGAGCCTACTTGGTTAGTTGCCTACTAATCTGTTCTTTCATCAGCCTCACGCCCATAGTTGCTACTGACATTTCCAAATCAAAGATTATTTCTCTCCTTCCCTCTCTATTGTCAGCTGAAGTGCATTTTTTAGATCTGCAAAATGAAACATGCAAAAATAGATAATGAGCAAAAGGACCACTGCCTATGCAGAACAGGGTTTGATGCTTTTTCCCAACCTTCAGCAACACTCAATTCAATCAGAACAGCTCAAGGATCTCCAATGAGGCACTGCCTCCTGAAATAGAAAGCAGTAAAATAAACCCAAGACTTTTTTTTTTTTTTTTTTTTTAATTAAAGAGGATTGTAACCTTTCACACCAATTATTCTTTCTTTTCAACAGGGAAAGATTTTGGAGAAGCTCGGGATCTGCAGTGATTTAAGCTTATTGCGACTTGTGGTGGATGGAATACCACCATGGAGAGATTCAAATCTTCTTATCAAAGACCTCAAAGTAGACGAGGTACCACTGAGGATTTATCAGCCCAAGTGGCCACCTGCTGGCAAAAGAAAAGGAATACTGTATTTTCATGGAGGAGCTGGCACATTTGGGAGCATTAGTAAGAAAACAGCCAGTTTTATACTTAAAGTCAAATCCAAATCTTTACCCCTCAGCCATGTGTCAGTATCTCACTTGTTCTTCCTAATGACAACAGATTCTGTAAACCCAGTACTAACTGAAAATGACCTTACAGATTAATAGTCTGGTGTGCAGTTGAGGGTAATCATAATGATGAAAAGGACAATAGAGTTCCCAGAAAGAATAAATTTTGGATTTGTTCTTTGAAACAAAGCTTCAATTACTTTTCAAGGAGAAATTTTTACTTGTGGACCTCAACTGGACCAAAGTGTTTTCCGTAAGCTTGAATGGAGCCTCAAAGTACAGAAGTTAAGATATATCACTCTGCTCAGTACTCATCTTCTGGGTGGGAGCACGAGTCCGTGTATCTCAATCTGTAGGTCACAGATCAAAGGAGATCTAACAGACAGAAAGGCACAGTCCGAGAAAGAACTTAAAGAAATTTAAGATTTAAAAGTCATGTAAGAATTTTTGTTAAAGAATCGTATTTCAAAGGGTGTATCTCCATTGGCACAATGACAGACAGACTTCAGTTACGTGCAGGTGAGGTTGTGAGTCTCCATAGCTGGAAGGAAAAAAAAAAACACCACAGAGTTGGACTGTTGTTCACAACGCAATCCATATTGCACAATCAGCACATGAAAGGAGCTGTATCATGTGCCTTGGCTTAATACAGTGCCCATATCTACATGTATGTGACCCTTCACTTCAATGCCCCTTGGTATTTGACGACAGGAAAGCAACTAACACAATAATAAGGTTTTATTACGAAAGGTGATATGATTCTAAGGCCCTCAGGGTAGCAAGTGGCCAGCTGAAGAAGTGAAGAATATCTTTATGATTCCAGAGGATTGGGCAATAAAATGGTAGGTGACACAAAACTGTAGGTGATGTGGAGTGCAGAAGCCACATTGAAGATCCTGAGTTAATAAATGAAACTATGGAGTCTAAGCAGACTAATATGCTGATTTGGGTGGTAGATGATTTGGGGACTATGTTAGGAAATAACTGCTTGAAAATGTTGAGTTAGTGCATAGTAGCATTCAAAAAGCAAATAAGATGTCAGGAATTATTATTAGGAGAGGAAAATAGGACGAAACAGGAAAGCTCTTTATGGTGCTGTAATAAATCCATGCTGTTTTGAAATATGATGTTCTGATTCCCATGCATCAAATTGGATCTAACAGTACCAGAAAGTGTCCTGTGTAGATAATAGAAGTGCTTCCATACTGAAGCACTAAGACTCTTCAGGCTGGAAAAGATGGAGAGACAGATACACAGAATGTCTACAGAATCACAGGAAGCATGGGAAGTTCAGGGAACGATTAGTCACCATTTCTTATAGCAAAAGATCAAATGGAATATCCGAGCAAAAAGAAATGGTTCTTCAAATCTTTGTAAGTAAGCAATGGAATTCACTGCACAAATGTGCTGATCATGGTAAGAAAATTGATCAAGGGCATCACATAAAGATGCACTTTGTGACTCAGTGGAGTTCTCGAAGCCTAACATTTCAGTAAGCCTTTTGCATAAGCATTATCACATGGTTGGCACAAGCTTAGACATTTTCGTCATCCATCAGCTGAGATGTGATACCAACCTGGACACTTCTTCTTTTCCCCAGCATCACCATTCATATGTCTGTGTTATGCCCTATCCACCAGTGACTAATAATCAGAAAATATGTGAACGTGTAAAGGTTGCATTGCACAAAAGTTACTCATTGGTCCCATGCTGCTGCAGTGGCTTCCACAGAGAACGTGTGCAATACCTTAATATGGATCTACACTTTCAAAAGAATATTTAACTTTTAAAATGTCACCTCTGTTATGCTTTGTCTTTAGGAGCCTTTGAAAGAATATGTCGCTATATCGCCAAGAAGTGTGACTCAGTGGTTGTGTCTGTTGGGTAAGTGTCACTTTTATGTACAAACATTTGTGGTAATGGTTCACAATTGAAACAGTTCTGAAAAACATGCCAATAATCTCAGCTATTTCAGATTGTGCTGCGTATTTCTGCCTTGAGCCTTTCCTTTCATTTGGAAATGTACTTAGAGGCGAAGCATTCTAAAATAGCTAAACCATTAGTTTATATTTACACTGAGTTAAAAGCAAGCAAACTTTAAAATATAGATAAAAAGACCTACCCAACTGCCATGCCAACAGCACAAATCACATTTTTATAATGACTTTGAAAATAACCCCAATGCCTTTGACATTCCAGCTATCGCTTGGCTCCTGAACACCCATATCCTGGGCAATATTCTGATTGTCTCAACGCTACCTTATACTTCATGAGGAATTTAGATGAGTATCACGTGGATCCTGCTCTCATCATCCTTGGTGGTGACAGCTGTGGAGCCAATTTTGCCACGGTTATTTGCCAAATACTGGTGAATAAAAGAAATCTCCCAAAAGTACGTGCGCAGATCTTATTGTATCCAGGACTACAGGGGCTAGATTTTCAATTGCCTTCCTATCAGCAGAATGCTTCAGTCCCCATATTATCTCGGAAGCTAGTCATCTACTTCTGTTTTCGTTACCTTAATAGAAAACCATCATATTTTGAAGATATCATACAAAACTGCCACGTTCCTGAGAGCATGAAATGGAAATACAAAAAATGGATAAGTGCTGACAATATTCCTGATGAATTCAAGATTAGAGGCTACAAACCTCAGAAGTACACTTCATATAAACCTGAAGTCCATGAAGCAATCAAAGAAGTGCTAGCAATGACATTTTCCCCTCTTTTAGCTGAAGATGCCATCATTTGCCAGCTCCCAGAATCCTATATTGTGACCTGTGAGTTTGATGTGCTTAGAGATGATGGGCTGTTATACAAGAAGCGATTAGAGGACAACGGCATTCAAGTAACCTGGTATCATTCTGAGAGTGGTTTCCATGGCATTTTAGCCTTTTTTGGCTATGGGATTTTTTCCTTTTTATCTGGAGAAAAGATAATGGATAATACTGTGAATTATATAAACAGTCTATAAAAGTATTTTTCAGAAAAATGATGCAGGCCTTACACTATCCTTGGTGAATTTATGCTTGGCAAAGAAGGATTTATGTTTTATACATTTTACATATACATTTGATTTATATTTTCTATTTTGACTGTATGAGGAATCTGATTTCTCATTCTGCAGTTACTTACCAAAAATTCTAAGGTTATTTAAAGCACCACCAAAACACTATAATAAAAACACACCAATGAAATGGAGCACCTGGCACTTCACCTCCAGCCATTGCAGTAGCTGGCACACAGTCAAGGCAAATAACATAGAATCACAGAATTATTAAGGTTGGAAAAGACCTCTAAGATCATTCAGTCCAACCATCCACCTACCATCAGTACTGCCCACTAAACCACGTCTTCCTGAAGTTTTCTCTACAGCCTAGAAATGCTGAAGACAACAACTGGAGGTCACTTTGGCCCTGGTGAAGGTAGGAAATGTTTATGGAACCCGTCTTAGGTTTGGTGAAGTCTTGTGTCAGATATGCATTTTAATGCAGCTATGCATTCCAACTTCTAGGGTTAGCTCGCACAAGGACTACACTTTTCTTGAAATAAAGACTTCTTTCTGAAACTGAGTTCTCAGTTGGAATTACTATGAGCTCGATTTTGTTTGGAATCTGAGAAATGATGTTTTCCTTTGGGATTTGATTCTTTAATTGGAATCCCCACACTTCAGTGAATGCTCCACCTGTTATTCTGTTTTTCTTTGGAAAGTTCTGAAGACCCCAGTTGTAAGAAAGTAGAGAAGTGGGACATTGCATTATCTTACCAAGGAGCTGTGATGTCATGGCAATGTTGTGATGCTTTCAGCAACAGCAACAAAAATAAAATCCCGTACTGTGAAAATGTCAGTTTTAAGAGCAGGTTAAATTTGCTTAACACTTATCCAGTAACAAATCTAATTGAACCAATCTAAATGCTTGGTGAAAGAAGCAATGCAACACCGGCAGTGACCACAGCCTTGCTAATTTTACCTCGTCAGATCTGTCATTTCATGGTGTAGCATTTCCTCAGATGGGAAAGCATGCTGAATCATCGAAAGGTTGGGTTGGGAGGGACATCAGAGATCACAGAATCACAGAGTCATAGAATGGCCTGGATTGAAAAGCACCACAGTGCTCATCCAGTTCCAACCCCTGCTGTGTGCAGGTCACCAACCAGCAGCCCAGGCTGCCCAGAGCCACATCCAGCCTGGCCTTGAGTGCCTGCAGGGATGGGGCATCCACAATCTCTCTCATCCAGTTTCCCCCTGAAGTCACTGAAGCTCACTTGATACAAGATAACCTGATCATGAATCTAAACTCAGTCTCATCTACTGTTTTATTAACATGCATTCAAATGAATAGTTGTTGTTGTTGGCTTTATGACAACCAGCTTCTTGTTCCAGGGAAGAAATTATTTAGAATAACAATATATGAATGGAGAAACTAGAAATCTTTCAACTGAAATTTCCATCCTGTCCACAAGGGAAAAATTTAAGCACTACCACTGATGCCAATTTTTTGGATAACTTTTTAACCAGACACATGCAAAGAACAAGCAGGAAAAGCTGGCTGAACAAATATAAAGCTATTAGATGCCCTAGCATTAACAGTAATGAAGAAAGGCATGAAATCAGAAAAAATAACACTGGAAAACATTAGAGAGAAACAGTGAAAGAAGAACAAGTGACCCAACTCATGAGACAGGCTGTGATAATTCCACAGAGGTTTAGAGAAGCATAAAGAGAACTGTAATTGCCAAGCAATGGAGGATGGGGCCAATTGCAATGCAGTGTTTGCAGCTGATGTCAGTAGGAAGAGTTCTTCATGCTGCACTCTGCAGAGCTAAGCCTGAGGAGAGCTAGGCAAGAGGCATTTAAAAAAACAACAACGCTGAATACTGAATACTGAAGCTATGGAGAAGTTGAAAGATGTGCACTTAATTATATTTCCCATTCTCTTAATTATATTCTAAAGAATAAGAGAACATGTATTATCTAGTCAGAATAGAGAAGTACCTCTGTTTGAATTCAAGGCCAAACTCAGAGCCATCTAACTGCAGGAGATGTCTTACAGCTCATTCAGCAGTCTCCTAGCCACAGATTAATCTTTTTTCTTTACTGATTGATTTGCAATGATTGCCATATACATGGCAATAACTTCCTGCTAACTAAATGGACATGGGCAGGGTGGGGAAACGAGATGCTAAATGAACACATTTCACAGAATCACCAAGGTTGGAAAAGACCTACAGGATCATCCACCCCAACCATCCACCCATCACCAATAGTTCTCACTAAACCGTGTCCCTCAACACAAAATCCAAACGTTCCTTCAACACCTCCAGGCTCAGTGACTCCATCACCTCCCTGTGCAGCCCATTCCAGTGCCTGATCATTCTTTCAGACAAGCAGTATTTCATAACATCCAGCCTAAATCTCCCCTGGTGCAGCATGAAGCCTCTGGTTCTACCACTGTTACACAAGAGAAGAGGCAGAACCCCAGCTCCCCACAACCTCTCTTCAGGTGGTTATAGAGAGCATTAAGGTCTCCCCTGAGCCTCCTCTTCTCCAAACTGAACAATCCCAGCTCCTTCAGCTGCTGCTCATCAGCCCTGTGCTCCAGACCCCTCACCAGCTCTGTTGCCCTTCTTTCAACCCGCTCCAGAGCCTCCATGTCTTTCTTGCAGTGAGGAGCCCAAAACTGAACACAGCACTCGAGATGGGGCCTCACCAGAGCTGAGTACAGGGGGCAATCACTGCCCTGCTCCTGCTGGCATTTCATATACCTCAGTGTAAAGAGATACCTCTACAGATTTGAAAAGCATGGGACAAGCATCTCTAGATAAACTTCTGAAATGGATAGTTGGATAGTGACAGGATAAAGGGGAATGGTTTTAAACTGAGACAGGGGAGGTTTGGGTT
The DNA here is from genome assembly GCF_019238085.1 of Lagopus leucura. Classification (NCBI taxonomy): domain Eukaryota; kingdom Metazoa; phylum Chordata; class Aves; order Galliformes; family Phasianidae; genus Lagopus; species Lagopus leucura. The sequence goes on from NW_024962286.1 coordinate 1,230,151, forward strand.
AGATATTAGGAGGATGTTTTTCACCCAGATGGTGAGGCACTGGAACAGGTTGCCCAAGGAGGCTGTGGATGCCCCATCCCTGCAGGCATTCAAGGCCCAGCTGGATGTGGCTCTGGGCAGCCTGGGCTGCTGGTTGGTGACCTGCACACAGCAGGGGTTGGAACTGGATGAGCACTGTGCTCCTTTGCAACCCAGGCCATTCTGTGATTCTATGATTCTATGAAATGTATTTGATAGTGCCACAGGCTCAAAGAATACGAGCACCTCGTGTCTTTTCTCCACCCTCTAACTGATTTTAATGCAGTTGATTCATTACACTCCTGTCCCTGCCAAGGACTGCTTTCCTGCAAAAATTCCAAAATGTTGCTGGCATAGATCTTGTAACAGAATTCAGAACTTGATTTATCTTTTGTGAAATTAAGGGGGTATGCAGAGGGAGGGTGGGAGAGGGAAAGACACACAGTAATGTATTTGCAAAAGGGAGGAGAAAAGCTTTTCACCAGGGCAGCCTTCTGACAAACAAAGGCATTTAAGAATCAGGAAGTAAGAAGCCAAAGATATCGGGGAAAGTCAAATCAAAGACATTTCAGGTCACTTTGTCCACAGCTGTGCAAAATGGCAGCTATTTACACGATCCTCGTGCTTTTCCTGGCAGTTTTTGTTGCTGGATTGATACTGTTGGTCATGGCGGCATTTAATTTTGATTTCTCCAACTCTGAAATTCCTCCCGGAGTGAATGAACCTGTGAAGCTTCGAATCACTCACGTTATTTTGATAAGCACAGCTGTGGTGGTAAGTTAACCTTGTGTGACTGTGATGGGAGAATGGTGAACCTGAATGCAAGGCTAGAACTTTGCCATGCAAGGCATAGCTGGCATGCTGCAAGTTGCATCTAGAGCTCAGTTTTGCTAAAGAAACCTTTATCAGATTCTTCACACTGCACTACCTCATTACAGAGATTATGCCCAGCTCTTACATGAGGCAGTACACAAGCACTGCCTAACACAGGGGTTAGAGAGCCTGACTGTGCCTCTAATGTGAACTGTGCTAACCTAGCATAAAGTAGAAGAATACTTAGTAGAAATGAAATAGAAGCTGTTTCCATTCAGGGCTCAGAATGTAGCCAGTGTCCTTGGAGGCATGCTTTCAAGCTTTGCTTGTGCTTGGGAGTGAAGGGTTTTGTGTTTGTTTTGAAGATAAAATTACAGACTGAACTACTGGTTTGGGGAAAGGGTTTGATCTTTGTGAAACAAGTGACAAAACTGGGGGAGGTCGCCCAAGAGGGGCTGAAAGAATTCCATCTCCCCACATATTTGTAACTTACGAGCAGCTAAGCAAGCTTGTTTGGATGGGATCAAAGAGCAAACAAGGGCTTAGGCTGTTAGCAGCACCCGATTTCTGGTTGGTTGTGCTGACAAAGGATCTCACTGAACCAAGAATGATAGAGGTAATGATAGATGCTAACAGGGACGTTAAGAATATGTGAGAAGTCGTGCACGCACTCAATAAATTACTTAAGCACCTCCGAGAGCGACAAATTACTTAAGATGAAATAAATATATTTGTATATGTATATTTCTCAGTTAGGAATATTCCTGATTGTAGTGGACAGTACTAAAGAACTCCAGCATGTGTGTTCTCATAGTTCAGTACAAGATATAATCAGAAAGACTTCAGTTAAGCACCTGGAAAAGCCAGTTCTCCTTTTGTCACCTGCCCACTGGTCCCATAAACCAGAACTGTGTGCTGCAATGGAACACAGTATAAAAAAAAACAAACAGGGTCAATATTGAGGTGAGAACAACTCCGTAGTTGTTCCATTTCTATTTGGAGGACAGCAAATACACTAACAGAAATAATTTCATCCATTGCCCACGCAGTTCCTTTGCACTGAAAAATACAGAATCTTCTGAGTGAATTCCCTATTTTTTTGTGTGTGTGTTTGAACAGGGAAAGATTTTGGAAAAGATTGGCATCTGTAGCCAGATCAGCTTTGTTCGGTACATGCAAGGCATTAAGGCTCTGGGAGCAGACCAGAAGCTCCTCATTGAGGACCTGTGCTTTGAGAAAGTGTCTGTAAGGATTTACCAGCCCAAGGCTCCATCTGCCAGCCCAAGGAGAGGAGTAATGTTTTTCCATGGAGGAGGATGGGTGTTTGGAAGTGTTGGTAAGATGTCTAACAGAAGAAATTATTGTAATTTAGTTTAAAAAGCAGCTTCCACATCAATGGTAAGGTTGCTAGTTGCTTAACCTGTAGCTGTTATGAAATTTGAGTATAACCACAGATGCACTCTTCTAAGTCTTGCTGTAATATCTGCCATGCTTCACGTGATTTTTCCTAAAGAAAGACAATGAGATACGAGGGGAAAGCACCAAACATAACGAAAAGAGACGATCAGAGGGCAAAAAAGATCTGCAGAGCTGTGCAGGGAGAAGCACAGAAAAGGCGTGCTTCTTCCTTGCAATTCACTGCCTTAAGTAATGACAGCATTAGAACTCTTGATGAAAAAAAGCCCCACGAACAACAAAACACAAACAAAAGCAACCAAAGAATAACACAACAGAAACCCCACATGAAAACGTTTCTTTCAGAGACCCATGAAAGCCTGTGCCGCTCTCTTGCCCGAGGAAGTGACTCGGTGGTTGTGTCTGTTGGGTGAGTTTTTCCTCATGCCATTTTTAAGGATTATTTTCCATACTGTGAATGACACCTTACAGCCTCCATGACCATGGTGACAGCTGTAACCAGAGAAATATTTCTGTGGGATGCGTGATTTTACAAATTTGCACTGCTTTCATTTGGAGCCATTTAAGACTGACTCGGGATTTTATTGCCTGATTAAATCGAATAACACTTCTGGGTATCTAACTGGAAAAAGTAGGACATGTTCCTAATTCCCATCTAGAAATTGATAGTAAACAGAGAGTAACTCCAGTATTCTATTTAATCCTCACTCAAAGAAACTACTTGATGCTTACAGGAGCATTACATGAATGACAAGCTAATATTATCATCATTATATTGACAACTACTTGGATGATGAGTACTAATGAACATACAGAAAGGAAATAGTGCAATCTGACACATGGAAAGCATGAAATGATTAAGGGTCAGTCCATAGAACCTGGACGTAGATAGCAGCTGAGTACTCCTGAGTTGTTCAAGACCTGAGCAATGCCATAAACAGACAGTGACCCAACACAGTCAGCCTCCACCACCTGGCCTTGCTAGTCACAAGCTGCTTTATGACAACCCATGGAGAAATGGAAAGGTAATCGTGGTATTGCTGGTGGCTAGAACTGCTATTTTCAGCATTGCGTTTAACATCAGCATCATTCCTTTTCCTACTTTTGTTGTCTCCTTCCGTGCATTAGGTATCGTTTAGCTCCTGAGCACAAATACCCTGCTGCATATGAAGACTGCCTTCATGCTTCCATACACTTCATGAGGAATGCAGAGCACTATGGGGTGGATCCTGCCCAGATCAGTGTCTGTGGGGACAGTGCTGGGGGCAATCTAGCTGCTGCTGTTAGCCAGACCCTGGCAGGCAGAGCAGACCTCCCCAGGCTGCGTGCTCAGATCCTGATCTACCCAATACTGCAGGCACTGGACTTCAATTTGCCATCCTATAAGCAAAATCAGGCAGTCCCTCTCTTATTCCAAGAACGCGCTGCTTTCTATGTGTTACAATACCTGAACGGGAACGCCTCAAATCTGGAACAAGTCCTGGAGGGTTCACACATCCCTATAGATATCCGACTAAATTATAGGAAGTGGGTGAGTGAAGATTACATCCCTGAGAGGTTTAAAGTCAGGGGCTACAAGCCAGATGTGTTACTGGACTGTTCAACTGAGGTTTATGAGACGGTGAAGCGATTCTGTGAGCCCAACCTGTGCCCCCTGCTAGCTGAAGATGCTGTTGTTCACCAGCTGCCCGAGTCCTTCATCTTGACTTGTGAATATGATGTGCTGAGGGATGATGGCTTGCTGTACAAGAAGAGGTTGGAGGACAACGGAGTCCAAGTGACCTGGTGCCACCTCGAGGATGGGTTCCATGGAATCATCAACTCATTTAATAGTGAATGGATGTCGTTTTCATCTGGAAAAAGAGGTCTGGACAGTATTGTGAACTTCCTAAAAAGTTTATAGAGACAAATTCTTCTATTCCTTCCAATAAAATTACTGTTTTTCTTTGAGTCTCTTATGTTTCTGAATTCCATCAGAGGACAAGAGTTAAAGAGCAATTATGTTAAAGAGCAATTATGACATTAAGACTACTGAAAAAGGACATTTTGAAAAGAAAAAATGGTGATAGTTTCTTCCAGCACTGTTTCATGTGCAGTCTGCCTGTTTTAATGATCTATTTCAGTGAGGCACTTGCTGCTCTCTCAGTAAATATTAAAGATGCTGTAAAATTTTAAATCAACATCTGGTGTTGCCCATTTTATTCACTTACAATCCGTGGTTTCACTCTTCCCAGAAGACTAAATGTGTTCTGGCAAAGGAGAAAGGTACTGATATTACAGTCCAATGACGTATTGCCTTTACTATATGGTATACGTGCAGTATCTGAGCCTAAATGTCCCAGCCACCAAGTTCCATAATGTCTCTATGGGCGAAGTGTAGCTCAGTGATATTTCACACCTGGATCAATGGAATCAGAATTGCAGCAATCCTTGACAGAGCTACTTTGAACGGCTTTGTGCAGATTGCAGTGGAGATGCTCTACGTGGGTTTCTACATCTATCAAACATGAGTAAGCTGAAAAACTTGTTCCTGCATTTAAATACTCCAACAACAAAATAAGGCCAACGCATTTATGTTTGTGAAGCTCGTACTAGCAGCTTTTTCCTTTACAAATGCCCTTGCTAATACCGTATATTCCAAGCTACTCAAAGAAGGTCTGTAGCACAGGAAGGAGTATGCTGTGGCTGCAGATCATATGCAAGAGCTGATTTAACCTCCACGCTAGTTGGCTCACTCTTCATCTAAATAGCAACACATCACGAAGTAGGACTTCACTAATTAACTGCTCTCTCTGAACAGCTGATCCTATCATCCGCAATCCAAGAGTGCCATGTCGGATACCAGTCCCTGTATCAATCCCACAATTATTGAGCAGCTAAACAGGAAATCAGACACATTCTCTTCTGTCCTTTTTCCGATGTGATGCATGCTGGCACCTTGCACAACGTTTCCAAGGATTTTTAAGCGTGGCACCTGAGAGAAGTGTTTTAATTTGGGCTGCTCCATCGGTCCTTGCCATCTGCATCAAAGACAGGTGTAGAAACAGCCCACCTTCAGCTAAGTGAAATGGAACTTTTTTATGTCCTGTTAGTGGTACTGCTGGTGGTTTTTACTGCCTCATTCACATTAGCAATTATAAGAACGCTTCAAGTGGACTTTCCCAACGTCCACATCCCTCCTGGAGTGGATCAACCTGGAAAGCTTCGTGTTGTCCATGCACATATGGTTTTTACATCTGCTGTGGTGAGTTGCTTTGCCATGATTTCTGACAGAAGTGAGCTTTACGTGTTATTTTCTGTTAGGTTATATGTGTAAATATATACATATATATATTAAAATGTTTATATGTGTGTAAATATATATCTAGGGTTGTTGAGGCAATCCCAGATATGAATTCAGAGTGGGAAAAGAACTCATTGAGAGCAGCCCTAGGGAGAAGGAAGGACTTGGAGGTCCTGATGGGTGAAAAACTGAACATAAGCCAGTAGTGTGCACTTGCAGCCCAGAAGGCCATCTGTATCCTGGGCTGCAGGAAAAGAAAAGTGACCTACAGGGAAAGGCGGGGGATTGTCTCCCTCTGCTCTGCCATTGTGAGGCCCCAATTGCAGTTCTGCATCCAGCACAGCACAGGAGGGATGTGGGACTATTGGAGCAGGTCCAGAGGAGGGCTGTGAGGATGCTCAGGCTGGAGCACCTCTCCTATGGAGAAAGGCTGGGGACATGGGCTTGTTCAGCCTGGAGAAGAGAAGGCTCTGGGGAGATCTCAATGCAGCCTTCCAGTACTTGAAGAAAGCTTAAAAGCAGGAGGTGGACTGAATTTTTACATGATCTGACAGTGATAGGACAAGGGGGGATGTTTCTCAACTATAGAGGGGTGATTTAGGTTCGATGTTAGGTAGAAATTCCAGAGAGCTGTGGGTGTCCCATCCCTGGAGATGCCCAAGGCCATGCATGGGTCCTGGGCAGCCTGAGCTGGTGGGGGGCACCCAGCCCTTGGCAGGGGTTGGAACTGGGTGATCTTTAAGGTCGCTTCCAAGTCATTCTACGAGTCTATGAAATGCCAGAATCCTGTTGGCTGCATTAACACTTCAATGAAGGGTTTCCTTTCCTTCCTTTTTTTGGTTGACTTCAGAGGATGTTTTTTGTCAGATCCTTTCTATCAGACCTCAGATATCTCCATCTCTGATGGGATTGCCTACCATGTCAGGATGAAGCCATCTGTGAGAGCCCAAACCGAGCACATCTTCCCTCACTCCATTTAAATGAAAGATTTATGAACAGCAAGATGGCTTTGGCTGCACTTTAGCTAAGCACAGATGATGTTTTCAGGCCATTCACTGGGCTTTCCAGCCACACTGGTGGGAGATTGGGTGCTTTTAAAGCTGATCAGGTGGCACCTCTTGGGAAAACCTCGGAACACAACATCTGCACAGGGCATCCTCTCCTGTGTCTGCATGCCCCTTGTGGCTCCCTCACAGCCTGCCCCTTCCTCCAAACAGGGCAAGATCTTGGAGAAGATGGGAGTGTGCACAGAGATCACCTTCACCCGCTACATGCGCTCAGGGAAGAAGCGGGGCCCGGAGCCGCAGCTGTGCCTGCAGGACATGCGCTTTGACGGAGTGCCGGTGCGGCTCTACCTGCCCCGTGTGCCATCTGCTGCCCTGAGGCCTGCCACCATCTTCTTCCACGGCGGCGGGTGGATTTACTGCAGCATCGGTAGGGAGGGAGAATTCTGCCCGGACAGCTGGGAGAAGGGATGGAACGGCCCCAGTTTCGGGCAGCGAGGGGCTCTGGGCTGCCTCACAGGGAAGTGATACGGATGAGGGGGCAGAGGGAGAAATGGAGGTGAAGGGCGTGAAGGGCAGAGATGGACAGAGCTGTGCACCTAGATGGGAGCAGGCAGCCCACGCAACCTTTTCTTGCAGATTCCCATGACAACATCTGCCGTTACATCGCCAGAGAGAGCGGCTCCGTGGTTGTGTCTGTTGGGTGAGTTAGGTCCGCACTGCCCAGGGTAGTGGGTGATTTCCCCTTCCCTCCCTTCCCCTCTCCTGCCCTCCCCTCCCCCCCTTCCTCCTCTCTCCCCCTTCCCTCCATTCCCCCTCCCTACCTCTCTCCTTCTTTCCTTCCTTCCTTCCTTCCTTCCTGCCTGCCTGCCTGCCTGCCTGCCTGCCTTCCTTGTTCTTCCTTTCCTTCTCTCCCCTTCCTTCCTTTCCCTTCCTTCCTTCTCTTTTCTTCCCTCCAAACACCAGAATTCTCAAGGGAAATATCCTAAGTGAAGGTGAGGTGCAGGCTGACTGAATTCCCATATCCACACCAGCAGACTGCAGTGAGGTTGCACCACACCTTCTGCTCAAACCTTATCTCAGAAGATCACAGCAGTGCTACCACCTTGGCAACTTCATCCTCCTGGCTGTTGCTTCCCTGTGATAATTCATAGAATCTCAGAATCACAAAGGTCAAAAAGACCACTAAGATCATGCAGTCCAACCATCAGCCCATCCCCACCATGCCCACTGAGCAGGTCCCTCAACCCACAGATACGGAAGGCGACATGCTTAGCAGACAATGAATGACAGTGGGCTCTTTGGTTGGTGTTGCTGAAAACACTACAGGCAGCACAGGGAAATGCAAGGTGCTAGAAAACTGTAATCCTAGTTACATTTCCATCTCACTCTTGTTTCCGTGCATTAGGTATCGTTTAGCTCCTGAGCACAAATACCCTGCTGCATATGAAGACTGCCTTCATGCTTCCATACACTTCATGAGGAATGCAGAGCACTATGGGGTGGATCCTGCCCAGATCAGTGTCTGTGGGGACAGTGCTGGGGGCAATCTAGCTGCTGCTGTTAGCCAGACCCTGGCAGGCAGAGCAGACCTCCCCAGGCTGCGTGCTCAGATCCTGATCTACCCAGGCCTTCAGGCAGTGGACATGGATTTACCCTCCTACCAGCAAAATCGGGGAGTCCCTCTCTTACTCCGAGAACGCGCTGCTTTCTTTGCTTTGCTGTACCTACATGGGGATGCATCACACAAGCAAGATGTCCTGAAGGGCTCTCATGTTCCTCCGGAAATGAGACAGAAGTACAAAAAGTGGGTGAGCCCAAACAACATCCCTGAGAGGTTTAAGGCAAGAGGATACAACCCACAGAAAACTCATGACGTCGCAGCCGAAATTTTTAAGAAATTTGAAAGAATTTGTGAGCCCAACCTGTGCCCCCTGCTAGCTGAAGATGCTGTAATTCAGCAGCTGCCCGAGACCTTCATCTTAACTTGTGAGTATGATGTACTAAGAGATGATGGCTTGCTGTACAAGAAGAGGCTGGAGGACAACGGAGTCCCAGTGACCTGGTGCCACCTCGAGGATGGGTTCCATGCAATAATAAGCCTGTATGAGTATGGTGGGTTGTCGTTCCCATCTGGGAAAAGGGGATTGGACAGAGTTGTTCAATTCATAAAAGGCCTTTAGAAGAAGCTTTCCTTGGTTATGTTTCAGCATCTCAGAAATTAGCGGATGCTCCCAAAGCTTGGATGGTAATTGTCAGCAACAAAGTGATACCCCTCTATGTGTACAGTATCAATTTTGAACTTGTAGAACTTCAAATGCAATAATCTGAACAGTGATCACTGTCATTGCGAGACTGTTGACAGGTTAGCCTTTCCAGTGTTGCTTTTCAGTCCCTTTTCCATCAAACCAGCACCTGATTGATTCCTTAGATTTAATTAAATGATGATTTGCTTCCATGTCAGCATTGTCAATGGAATAATTGGGATTTAATAATTCCTGTGGATTACAGTCAGGATCTTTGTGATGTTCATTTGGCAAGCTTGCCTTTATTTTATTTAGATAACAAGTGCATGCCATGTATATAGTGAATGGAGGGAGGAGTTAGAAGGAAGCTGCAGAACAAAAATGGAGGAGATGAGGGTTTTAGCAAAGAGATTTGGCCTTCAGGGGCATGGCAGAATCACATCTGCAAGAAGAGCTGCAGCAGAAGACCCGTGTCAATTTGGGACACCTCCCTGAGGCAAGCAAAGGCTGCCTTACTATGAAATAACCACGTCTCTATCAACTCCTACTTAATTTTGGGTGTCTCCGGTATGCCCTCTGGAGCTCGGGGCAAGATATTGATTGAGAGGGAACCTTTGTAAGGTATGAGACAGTAATGACAGAATGGGGCTCCTAGTTGGCCTCACTCATCTTTATTGCACTCTGCTGTACTCCTTCTAAGGGAGATCCCTGCCTTTTTTGAACCGGGGAGACTGGAATTGGATGCAGTATTTCACATATGGTCCTCCCATGGCAGAGCAGAGGGGGAGGAGGATCATCTTCTTCGCCCTGCTGGCCATTGCACAGAGCAATGCACCCCAGGCTTGAATATTAAAAAAGAAAAAAGAAAAAAAAAAAAAGAAAAAAAAAGAAAACCCTACAAGAAAAGAAAACGCTAAGAAAAAAAGAAAACCCTAAGAAAAAAAAGAAAAACAAATCCTAAGACTGAGAAAACAGGAGATTTTTGCAGAATAAACGCTACACTTCGGATTTCCCTGGGGATACAGCGAGGCGGTGGTTTTTCTCCAGCAGTCAGGACCGCCGGGCAATGACACGCAATGACACAACCGCTCGCTCTGCCTCCCGAAGATCCTCCGTCCCCGCGCACAGCTCCGTCCCTCCCGCAGGACGCCGCTCCAGGCGCCGCCGGCCGCCCCGCGGACCCCGAGCATCCTCACGCCCGGGTCACGCCGCGCCTCCCCTCCGGCAGATTACGGCCTCCCCCCGGGCTCGCAGCATGACCCCGGGCCGCGGCTTTGCGGAGCTGTCACAAACGACCCGTGACGCCGTCGGCCTGCAGGAGGGGGGCGGCCGCAGCCTGGCCCCGCTGCGGGCCGGGGAGCCCCGCGGGGCGGCCGGCGGGCCATGGCGGTGCCGGCGGCGGTGCTGCTGCTGCTGCTGCTGCTCGCTCTGCTCGTGCCCCTGGCGGGGCTGGTGCTGGGCACCGTGCTGCTCGGACTGCCCAGCTACGACATCCCGGCCGGGGTGAACCAGCCTGCCAAGCTGCGCCTGGTGCTGGCCGTCCTGCTGGGCACGGCGGCCCTGGTGAGTGGGGCGGGTCGGTGGGTCGCGAGCCGGGAGGACGCGGGGATCGGGGCCGTCGGGGCGACGCTCGGGGCTGCGGAGGACGGGGAAGGCCGGCATCCGTTAGGGCAAAGCCGGTGTCGCGATGCGGGGCGGCACGCCGGGCTCGCAGGCAGGTTGGCGAAGGGCGGCGACGATGCGAGTCGCGGAGCTGAGCCGGCGATTCGTTGCTAAGTGCGCCGGGCTGGGGGCGAAGCCACCTTGCCCAAGGAACGGCCCTGCAACTTGCTCCTGCCACCGCTGACATTTATGGGACCAAATCCGGTTAGGGCTGCTTTACTTAATCCCTGGACTCACTTTTACAGCGTTGCATAAACGGCATTAGAGCTCTGCTCAACTCTTCCTCTCGCACTTTACAGCTCCTTTGAGTTGTTCAAAAATCTCCTCCGCTCCTTTCGCCACAGCGTTCCCTTTGCTGACTGCGCACATCCCGCCCTCCTGCAGCTCCTTACACCACATCCATCCGCTCACAACGGGCCCTCCTGAGTCCTCCCACAGCGTGGCAAGGGAACGGATAAAGAAACGCCCTCATGAAGCATTTTTAAAGCGGGCATCTCGCTCAGCACGATGCACCACGCTGTGTTTGAACCCCTTCGTGTTGTTCCCACCTTCCCCTCATCCACTCCTTGCAGCAGGTTTATATTCCAGCCCAGCGCATTGCAGGAGCATTAGGAAGGGATGCATGCTTCTGTTCATTGCTATTGTGCAAATAAAACCAATAAAACTTGCACGATGCCTCTCAGCATTAAGCATTTACGAATCCACCAAGCTTTATTCAAGAGTACTGGTTTGTGCAATGAAGAGCTTTGTAAGAGTTTATGAGGATGTTTCTGTGTATTTAATTTAATTGCTCTGATTAAGTGTAAATAGACCAGAATGAGCACTGAGGTGTGCTGGGCAAGACTGATGATTAAAATACATACTCCAGGATTGCCAATTTGGATAGCCTTTATAAAATGTGCAATGTGACACGAGTACGACGGTGGATTTAAGTAAAGGAAGTAGGATTTTTCCTCACTGTAGGAAGTGAGAGCTTGGGAAATCTGTTTTTCCTGAATGAAAGAGCTTTATTTTTATCAGACAACTGATAAACTCTCCAACTGCCGTCTGTGAAGCCTGGACTTCCACATCTGATTCTTTAGAATACGATCTGGAAGATTCCAGATGATTTAAGGTAGAACTTCCCTCCTTGGTAGGCCGAATCCAGGTATGGATATGATTGCTTTTTGACTTTATCCTGAGATCTCACACTTTCTTGGAAGTGAGCATTCTTATCAAGAAAACCAATCCAATACTTGAAGGCAGAGTGTAAGCAGGAAGGGGAATGGCTGTTTATGAGAGCGGATGGTGATGGGACAAGGGGGAATGGTCTTAAAGTGAGACAGGGGAGGTTTAGGTTGGATATGAGGAGGTTTTTCCCCCAGAGGGTGGTGAGGCACTGGCACAGGTTGCCCAAGGAGGCTGTGGATGCCCCATCCCTGCAGGCATTCAAGGCCAGGCTGGATGTGGCTCTGGGCAGCCTGGGCTGCTGGTTGGTGACCTGCACACAGCAGGGGGTTGGAACTGGATGAGCACTGTGCTCCTTTGCAACGCAGGCCATTCTGTGATTCTATGATTCTATGAGTTGCCAAGTTGCATTTCCTCATTGTTTTCCACGTGTTTGTGAAGGCAAAAAAATGACTAAACAACCAATGAGAATGAACTAAATCTGTGGAATACAAGAAGCCATTTAGAGACAGTGTAGGAGATGCTTTCATAGCCATTATCTTCTTCTCTCAGTGGTCTTCATGGTAGTTATTCTGACTTCTTATACTGTGATCATTACCGTTTTTTATAGAACACCAATGGGTGATGTGGAGCTTTTTATATGTTGACTTTTAAAAAGGCCTCAATTCTTAACTTTGAACAGGGAAGGATTTTGGAGAAGACAGGACTTTGCAGCCAAATCACTTTTGGCCGATACGTGCGACAAGGATGGAGGCAGAGGGTGGACCCGAAGCTGTTCATCCAGGATCTGCAGTTTAACAAAGTACCTGTGAGGGTGTACCAGCCAAAGGCCACATCTCATGGGCGAAGGAGAGGTATCCTCTTCTTCCATGGAGGAGGATGGGTGTTTGGAAGTCTCGGTAAGACATTTGCTGGAGGAATTGTAGTAACTTAAATATAACATTTTCATGTTTTCATTGTATTGAAAGAAGAGGAACTTTCAGCATGGGATTTTGGAGAAAGTATGAAGTCAAATAAACACCTTCCTAGAAATGAACACCCCTTCCATGTCTCAAAGACAAAGCACTAATGAAAGCCTTTCTTTTCCAGATACCTATGAAAAAGTGTGCCGCTACTTATCCAGAGAAAGTGAATCCGTAGTTGTATCCGTTCAGTAAGTCAACCCGAACCAGTCCTACTGCTCAGATTATTGCTGCTGGGGTGCCACACAGAGCTGCACTGTTTCTCGAGATGTTATTTTTTACAGAGAAATTTCTGAAGAATTCAGCATAGGAAAAGAGACAAATAATGACAGCTATGATTTCCCAGTGCGTAGCTGTTAATGCACTGATACACCAGGAAGGAGATACATGGCACACAAAGGAAATCTAATTTAAAACTTAGGTAGAACAAATCTTCTTTGTGCTGAACATGTGAACATGTAACAAGATGCTCCAAATGTTTGTAATTTATACAAGAAAGAGAATAATCATGCTGTGTTACTCCCATTTTACACATAGGAAATAGAGGCAAAAAATCATTAAATTATCTTGTCATGAATACGTAGCACAATGAAGAAATTAATTAAAAAAGCTCATTGTTTCTTAACAATTCTTGTAGTTGAACGCACAAATTACGTGTTATCTGCAACCACTAGCTGGGAAATGCCTGCTCAGGAGGTAATGAATTGGTTTGAAGGTTGTGTAGGATAAAACTCCCTATTAACACTAATGATATTTCCTTTTCCTGTACTTGTCTGTTATGCATTAGGTATCGTTTAGCTCCTGAGCACAAATACCCTGCTGCATATGAAGATTGTCTTAATGCTACTGTACACTTCATGCAGAGTACAGAGCACTATGGGGTGGATCCTGCCCAGATCAGTGTCTGTGGGGACAGTGCTGGGGGCAACCTAGCAGCTGCTGTTAGCCAGACCCTGGCAGGCAGAGCAGACCTCCCCAGGCTGCGTGCTCAGATCCTGATCTACCCAGGCCTTCAGGCACTGGACTTCAATTTGCCATCCTATCATCAGAATCGGGGAGTTCCTCTCTTATTCCGGGAACGCGCTGCTTTCTTCGCTTTGCAGTACTTAAACGGGGATGCATCGCATATGCAGGAGGTCCTGAAGGGCTCTCATATCCCTCCAGATATGAGGCAGAAGTACAGGAAGTGGGTGAGTCCAGACAACATCCCTGAAGAGTTTAAAGTCAGAGGAGTGAAGCCACTTAACCCCACTGATTTTATGGCTGAAGTTTATGAGACGGTGAAGCGGTTCTGTGAGCCCAACCTGTGCCCCCTGCTAGCTGAAGATGCTGTTGTTCACCAGCTGCCCGAGTCCTTCATCTTGACTTGTGAATATGATGTGCTGAGGGATGATGGCTTGCTGTACAAGAAGAGGCTGGAGGACAACGGAGTCCAAGTGACCTGGTGCCACCTCGAGGATGGGTTCCATGGAATCATAAGCCTGTATGATTATGGTGGGTTGTCATTTCCATCTGGGAAAAGGGGATTGGACAGCGTTGTTAACTTCCTTAAAGGCTTATAGTAAAACATCTTAGATTCCACGAGTCTGTTCATGCCTCAATCTAGAAAATATCTTTTTAGGATATTTAATATCAGGTGATGGGTAGTCATTCAAAGGCAGCCATTAACGATGACAAACATGGCTCATGTGAACCTCATTCCAGCTCTTAGTTGGAAAATGGAATATGCAAATATTATACATATGCTGCAAGCCCTTATCTTTAGCTATGTCAATAAATATGAACATTATTTTGAATGGATTTCCTGGTTTGTCCCCCTTGCTTACAATAAAATCCGTCTTTCCACCTGTGAAGACAGGCTGTCACACAGGTATGTGTGTTGTGTTGGTGTAAATGAGTAAAAGACATCGCAGAGTTTGGATGCGTTGTGCTGTGACTGTGAACTCTGCATGAGGAAAAAAGATGGTAGCTAACCTGAGTGGGTGAGGAGCCACTGGTTTGCTCAGCAATAACTGTGATGCAGCTTAGAACGTGGTTACTGGAATGGCAGTCACCGTGGGGACAGCAAACAAAAATGGCCTCAAGGCAAAGCAGTACCACACACAGCCCACTTCCCAGCATGACAGAAGAAGAAATGGAGCTCTTCTCTGCCCTGCTTTTAGCACCAAGCCACATTACTGGAGTGACAGTCACTGAGCAGCCAGGGAAGATAGCGCTGGTGAGACAAAGAAATACGACTGAACCAAAAAAAGATGGAGAGGATTGGTGGAAAGTTCAACCAAAGTACTCAGCTAAAGTTCTCATTGGAAACTGGCTGGAAGAGAGAAAAAGGGTAAGGTTGGGAAGGAAGTGTGAGAGCAGGACAGGGGGTCAGAAGCCACGCTCTGCAGGCTGTACAGCACTGCAGTGTGAGCACCTCAGGACAGCAACGAAGGGGAGAAGGATAATTATCTTACTATAGATTCATACATTTTATAATCTGCCGTTCTTCTCTACGTGCCAGGACAAAAGCAATGCCCAGGCCTGCAGAATACGATACGACATTTGCCATGTACCAGATATAAAACTTGCCAATTAAAAGCACCGTGGCATCTTTGATGGCAGCCTCTTCAGAATGCTGTGCAATTTACCACGTACAGCACGCACAACCACATAACATTCAAATATACAACTTCACACAGCCCAGAACGATAGAAGTTTTGTTAACACCTCGATAAGTTGGTACTTACTGCTTGTATCTTTGGATCCTTACTAGTCTGGATGTCAGCACTTTTGCTAGCAGAGCTACTCTACAAATTACACATCCTAATTAAGACCTGAGCAAATTTTATCATTAAGCATTTAATTCTTGTTAAAACATTCTAGTTAGGTTCGATAATTGGAGCTATTAGGGCAAATGCTCCTGACTCCAATAAAATCACTTCTTTTTTTTTTTTTTGGCCTGACAGTTATGAAATCTGATGTGATCACAGCACATTATGCAGAAATAAAGAAATCCATGATGTATTTCTTTAGGTTAGGAATGAGGTTGAAATAAACTGGAAAGTAATGAGAACTCTTTGTGGTAATGGTGACAGAGCTCTGGAACAGATACCCAGAGAATATCAAGAAAAAGCTCTCTGTAACCAAAGTGAGCAGCTGGGGAACAGCTTTCCCGAGAAGATGTTCAATTTTTCTGCATTTCTTCAACTGACCTGGAGCAAAATGCTTTTCAGATGTTAGCTCACACAGCAGGGGATGGTATTTAACACCAAACCATGAGCAATTTTTCAATGGCTATTACAGTATCTTGCATTAACACCGAGGAATCAGAGCAGAATTTTACAATGGCCGTAGCATAGATTTCCTTTCAAATAAGTGCTTTTTAATGCACAGATGATAAAAAGTAGCAGAAGAACAGAGGTTCTGTAATCATCAGGTTGCCTTTGCTATCTCCTGAGTGCTCTGCATCTCTCCAGTTCATAAAACCCTGTGGGAAACTTGGCTGCAGCGTGTACAGCACAGACTTCACTCACTTCCCAGATCACAAACCAGAGCGAACACTAAGAACAACCATGATGAAGAAATACGAGGTAAGTAAAAGAGTTTCCTATGTGGGGTTCTGTGTGCTAATGCACCAAACAGCAATGACTTATAACCAACTTAAGTCACATTTCATATCCTTAAACAAATGCACATGCAGAAGAATGCACTCAGCTCTGGTTTAGTGGGCAGTGTTGGTGGTAGGCGGATGGTTTGGATTAGATGACCTTTGAGGTCTTTTCCAGCCTTAACGAGTCCATCATTCTGGGCTGGTTTGCAGGATCCAGAGCTCCCTGGCATTACTGGATGGAAGCAGGGCGGATAAATCACACCTCATGCTATGCAGATGTAGTTGCTTAATTTAACTGAAAATTTACCATAGTTGAAAGGCGAATGTCCTTACTGTTGGGAATTAAGTCGCAAGTAAAGGTAGTGCAGGTATCACGGCATTTTATGTTATTGCTGGTAGCGCAGTGTGACTCAAAAGCATGCTAAGCCTGTGGATGCTGTGCATGTTGCAGATGGTTCAACACGCATCTCATTTCAGGGCCTGCCAGCACAGCACTTCTTCACACACCACGAGGAGCCGAGGAGCCGACATTTAGTGTCAGAGTATGAGGATAACTACAACAGACATGGTTATGTTCCCTTCCTGCCTCCCCTCCGCAGCTGGAATGGATGCAAGTTTGCATGGGTTCCTCAGAAATCAGAATTCCCCATTCTTGGTAGTTTTTGGTATTATGAATTTAAAAAGAAAAAGAAAAAGATGGGACATAGTGGAGTGGTCAACATACCAACTTAGAGCCCCTCCTGTTATAAAAATCATTTTAAAAGTGGATTTTGCAGTGTGCCTCTGCTACGAAGCAAGGCTGTGGGGGCTGAGCTTGGTCAGCTTGGAGGTGAGAAGGATCTGAGAGGAGCTTTCCAGTGCTTCAGGGATTTATAAGCAGGAAGGGGAGTGACTTTTTACGTGGTGTAATGGTGGTAGGACAAGGGGAATGGCTTTAAACTAAAGCAGGGGAATCAGCAGAGGAGAGTTGGGTGGTCTCTAGGGTCCCTTCCAACATAAGCTGTTTTATGCTTCTGAGATCACTATGTCTCTGAATGTAAAAGTTACGTAAATCTCTGCTAACTTCTTTAATACCGATCACAGAGACAATGGAGAATCAGGATTCCTTATATTTGTATCATGACTGTTTTCCTAGCAGTACTTTAAGTACTAACAGTGATTCCCCCCGGGCAGATGGACACACACCTGGGAACAACCAGACTGCTGTTTTGTCCTTAATCTGTTGTCAAAATAATAGAACACTCCTGATGCCCACTGCAGATTGAAAACACCAGGGCCAAGATTTTAATTCTACCATTTATAACACGTCATCGCTTCTTGTCTCAGAACCACCCACCAACTACGGACTTCTCGAGCACCTGAAGAGAAAATGGCACAGGAAAGAAGCTGGAGTGATGAGCAGCACCTACACCATTTCCTATGAAAAGCCACCAACGTCAGCTTTTGCTCCGTGCCAGTTCAGACGTGCAGCTAAACCTCATGGCCTCTCCTCCAGGAGGGGACAGCTTCCCCGTGTTAGCAGAATCCTGGACTATGAAGGGGGTCAGAGATACCTGCAAGCCCTCAGCCAACTAGTGAGAGACAGAAGGGCAAGAGCTGCCTCCATGTAAACAGCTTAGTGTGATCTTAAGCACTACTTAATACAGCTTGTTGCTGATGGACGTAAGAGTGATCTGTTCCATGTGGAAGGAATGGGAATTAGGTTATATGGTTGGAGGGCTGGCTGCTAGTTAGAACACGTTGCTGGATTACATTCTAAGCTGCAGATGGCTGGGAATATTCCTTTAACAGGAGATATTAATACTCTACGTATGTGTCAGCATCTAGTCAGTGAGTAGCTGCATTAAAGAACACAAAGTGAGGCAGCACCTAATAGCATATAAATCCCTTAGCTGTATTTACTTCAGTTATTTCATTTTCATGCAGCTTGCTACACATTTCTTTAAAGAAAGAGGAGAAAAGAAGCTTGTATTATTCCATTATATGTCTGAAACGTCCAAGAGCAAATTAAGCAGACGGAATGGCTGAATACCTAAGGACAAGGTGAAGCAAGGTTTGCACCGACGCAGTCAGCAAGCAGTCCTCAGCTGCCCTTGGCTTTGCATACTGAATGGCACTTAATGGTAGGTAAGCTGCAAAGTAAACTACATTAGCTGGCCTTACATTACCGAGCACTGCACCCAGAAGATACAGCAGTTGTGGCCTTTGCATTGCTGTATGGGGCACCCTGGTACTTAGTGCTGACAGAAGTCCCTGTTCTTATTGCACTTATGTGGAAGTTTTGCATTTAAATCATGTTCATGATCTGCAGGAGATCAAGATTCAGCTGCTGCTGGTCTGAGGTTCAACAGTAAATCTGCAACAACTTAAAGGCTTTGATGAAACATATCTGTAATTAATTCCATGCATGTTTATGGTTTCCTTCATCTATTTTGCTGAAGGTTAGCAATATTATAATCACTTTTAGGCACAAGATAAAGCATATTCGTTTCTCATGGCCTGGACAAGCCTCTGGCCATGAGTTCTAGCTCTGCACAGAGGTGCACTTTTAGTCACCACGATTTAGTTTTGTCTTTTCAAGGTTGAACTGATTCTGAACTGAAGGACGCTGACGATTCAGGCACAAATACACGGAGCAACAGTGGCACCTATTGGCAAAGTGATTCTCCACCAACATTTGGGAGACGTTTGCCAGCTGGATGCAGACCTCAGCTGCCTGCATCAGAAAGCAGCACCATTACTGAGTTCTTTTAGAGAAGCAAGAGCCCTGGTAATTACATACAGCAATATGTAGGGTAGGGTCTCTTTGGCTTCCAAGCCTTAGGAAATTGAAAATAGGTGAAAAGAAATCAGTGAACCACAGCCAGCTCTTAGCACTGTGCTAGGAAAAATATATTCCCTTGAAAAAACATCTTGAAAAGAACTGATAAAGAAGGGGATGGAAATTGGAAGATTGAATAATTCTATTATCTGTAAGGAAGTCCATTCAGATTCCTTTTATGGTCAGTAGGGCCACAAAGCGTATATTTTTTGTTTGTTATCCATGTACTAAAATCTGAATGAAAATACAAACCAGGTACCTTAATAAAAACACAAAGCCCATACTCTATATGGAATGCAGGTCAGACAAGCATGCACAGATATTCTTCATTTCACACAATCCTACCAGTTTGTTTAAAAATATGCTCATCAACCCTTCAGAAGTATTAAATATTCATAGTAAATCAAACATTTATGATTGTTATCTATCTTAGTGCTTCTAAAACCAAAGCTGATCTGTGAGAAGCAACGAGCTGCTGGAGATACAGGGAATTACTGAGATGCACAAGTGCTGCCCATGAAATGTGTATAAAGCACTCATTCCAAACCTGCAAGCTGACTGGGCAGGGCTCCCCAGGCACAGCTCTCATCCCTCCAACCACCGAGCCATTTACAAGTAAAAAACTGTGACACCCAGAGGAACCAGGCATAGCACGCTAGGCAGCTAAATGGATGAAATGCATTTTGATAGAGAGCCTCTTAACTACAAGAAGGCACAACTCTACAAGACGTGTCAGTTTTGATTAATAACACCTGGCAGAAAAAGGTTGGCTTTGAACTGTTGAAGTTATTAACTGTTTTCACTTCAGCAATGCTAAATACACAGCAAAGATAACTAGCTTTCTGGCAATGCGAGCCTCCAAACCTGCTGAACTCAAGCTAAAAGAGGACAGATTTAGATTGGATAGAAGGAAGAAGTTTTTTGCAGTGAGGGCGGTGAGGCACTGCACAGGCTGCCCAGAGGCTCTGATGGAGCTGTGGGTGTCCCTGCTCAGTGCAGGGTTGGACATGATGGCCTTTAGGGTCCCTCCCAACTCCAACCATTCTGTGGTTCTATGATTCTTCATCTTTATAGCAGATGCTTTGCTCAAGCATTCTACAAATCAAGATTTCAGACAGAATAGATGATAAGACTTAATTGGTCTTAATAGTGGAGCTATTGCTGAAAGCACGTTTCTTAAACATGTAGAATAGATAACATTTATTCTAGGACACTCAGTTATTGTAATCCACAATTCATTACTGTATGACAAACACTTTGGGAGTCCTGGAATCATTGCAAAATGCAAAGGATTACCCAATGATCAAGACAATAGAAAGTTACCCAATCAGGCATTACTATGAAACATCACTGTGCCAAACGTTTTCTTCAAATGCAAATTATTTTGCAGATGTGTCACATTCATCCAGGCTTTTCTTGAAAAAAAAACACCACCTTGTTTTAGTGTCAGGGCTTCTTTAGTTACACTCACTTGTGGCTGGAAAGCATGAATGCAGTGGTCTCTTCAATTCTGTACACAACAACTGGATGCTTTGGAACAACTCCCTGTTCTAAAAACATCCTAGACAGCCCTGCTTGCATGAAATCAGCCTCGTCTGGGAACTTTTGTGACATTACAGAGACAAGGTGGTAGCTGGAATTGACGCGTGTCTCTCAAGCGAACAGATTTCTTGCCTGGAAGGAGAGCAGTGTCAGGCTGGATGAGCTGCAGAGACAAGAGGCTCGATTCTTTGGACTGAGCATCTCAGCCAGTGTTGGGACTCAAACAAGGAGCAGTGATGCTGGTTGGCAAGTTGTGCAGGAACTGGGACTGTGGATGCCAGCTGGGAAGGGAGAGTGGTTACAGAGCAGAGAAACAGGCTGTTGACAAGAGGTTTGCTGGGCAGGAGGCCTCTTTCAGAATGTTATATTCACTGGAAGGTGCTTATAAAGTCAGTTTTCAGGTAAAACAGCTTCACTGGGCTGAATTTAAGCCCTAGCTAATGAGGATACAATGCCTGCCAAGTGCTGTCCTCCAGAGCTGCACACGCCATGGCACTGGTCAAGCAAGTATAGCTCCTGGGAATGGGGTTCAGAGTGACCCAGCTCTGTAAGGACAGAATAAAGCTTTCTTTGGTGGCAGCCACACATTTCTGGCAAAGCTTGCCCATGTATTTGAACATGTACCTTTTGCACTGGTGACAAAAACACTGACTTGCCACTAGTAGCTAGCAATTCCTTTTTCAGAACCATGGTTTCATGCTGTTTGCTGAACTGACATGGACCGATCAGATCTTAGAAGACACCACCTTCAGCCCGTGCCACTGACATGCTTTATTCCTGCAGGTTTCAGCAGATGTCAGCTGTAGTACATTAATGATGGTAATCCTCCTGCCATATTGGAGGGCACCAGTTCAGGAAAAATCCATTTCCTAGCTTTTAAAAACAATTTGGTCCTTCTTTTCTAAACAGCATGGCTTCCCTCATAGAAATTCTGTCCTGTCACTGAGTTGATGAAGAGCCCATAAACTCCCCAGAATGTGACACAACCTTTTTGAAGACTCTTCCTTAATCCAAACTCCATTTCTAAGGAGCCTCCTGTCTTTGAGAACAGCTACACTGAGTGCTGCAGCATGCCACGAACCTGGGCTGTGCTACGTGCTGCCTGCAGTGAAGACATCCCTTTTGTTCTTCCTGTTTGGTGTTTTCTTATGATTGAAAATCTGTTCCAGTTCAAAAGGCTGTTTGCATGAGAGCTTCTCATAAAGGCAATTATCCCATCAGTGTGAGGTATTGAAGAACTGCAGTAACCACAAAATAACTGCTGAGCTCGTGGGTGAAGAGAATTCCGTGCTGGAAATAATTTTGCAGTGGCAGTGATGGGGGGCATTCACTTTGGATACTGAAGGACCCGACTTCTATTCAACAATGGCCCGTAAGTACATGGTTATATAAGTAAAATACTCCTTGTTTTGGGGCGATAACGTTTGCTAAGGAGGAACAAATCTCCAGGCACAGTGGTTTTTAAGAGAAGCTGTTTATCATCACATGCTTTTCTTCTTTGAGTTGCAACGGCCCCTGAGGACACCAGCTTCCTTATGTCAGACTCACACAATGCAGAGACAGCCCCTGGCCCTGAGAGCTCCCTGATGGCACTGGCTCATTGTAGGACTGGCTGCATAAACACATACTTACCTGATCCAGTGCTGTAAATATGTAATTGAGGCTGCTGCCTCACGGCATATTTTATGTCTAATTTAAGGAACTGTATATTTGGATAAGGGAGTCCGGATGTCTGTCAGGTAAATGTTATGAGCTGTAAATTTTCACAGCAGATTTAACACTAAATTTAGTCAGCTCGATATTTAAAGAGCACATTGACCTGATGGCAGCCCTTGTCCTTGACAATCGTTGGCTTGAGAGATAGATAAGGATCCCTGGGAGAATGCTGCTGGTCTCCCTTATGCTTCACACAGCTCCCTCCTGCAATGGCAGCCCCAGCATCCTCCAGATCAGTGCCTCAGCAGTGTGGGGGCTCAGCCTCATTCTCCCCACTTCTCCTCAAGGTAGGGGACACTCATGCCAAGCACAAAAGTGCGTATGCAGAATGGGCTTGGAGGCCGTGCATTGCCTAAGCTTCCTCTGCACACCAGCCTAGCAGCCAATACAGAGAAAATCTCAATTATTACTTTTAGAAAACAAAAATAAAGCAACTTGGAATACCGACATTGATACAGAAGCTCTGGCTTTCCATGTGCTAGCTGCTGATGCTGACCAGAGTCAGCTTTCAAATTCAAACTCTGCTCCTGCTGCATATAAATACCGAGAGCAAATCGATCCCACCTCTGAAGTGCTCCAGGTTGAAATACAGCAGCCCCGCTGGTGAAAATAAAGTCGGTGAGAGCTCAACCAGCTTAGGGCAGACCAAGAGTCCATTCACTGCACGTAAGGGCTGTAGACATGCAGGGAGGCAGTAGGTGGCAGAACATGCTCTGTTTTCCTACTCCCCAAAGCCCACACCGTGGTGCCTTGGGTTCATCTAACACTTCCATGAGGGGAGCTCAGGCCATCTGTGGATAACAGGGCTCACTGCAGTTTGTGAAAGTCTGAGTGCCAACCAAAGGACTGCTGGCACTCCCAGATTCCCTTTTCAGTCTCAGGGAAATGAGTGCCCACTCTCTAAGCAAGTAAATTTCCATGTGTTCCTAGAAATGGTGCCGCTTTTCTGTTTGGAGGATGCAGTTTTTCCAAACATTCTGCAATCCCTGGAGATAAAGGATGCCGTTGTTACTCCTCATTTCTATTACAGTAGACACAAAGTCAAAGCAGAGCAGAAGGTAAACTGGGCTCAGGCCTCTATGAACAACACAGAAAGCAGAGCCTGCACAGGGAGCTGTGAGATGTACACAGCAAGTAGACATGGCAACAAGACATCTCTCTCTTTCATAGAATCACAGGACCGTGGAATGGTTTGAGTTGGAAGGGACCTTTAAAGGCCATCTAGTCCAATCCCCTGCAATGAACAGGACACCCCTTCATGAACAGAGTAACTGGAAGACAAAAAAGCTGACACAAACCAACCTAAAACGACCTGTGGTGTTACAGCAGGAACAGTTTGCACTGTCACACAAATTCATGTGATTTACAGCAGCCACTTTTGCCTTTCACACCCAGGACGCAAAACCTGAAGGCAGCGTTACCTCCAGAAGTGCAGCTCCCTGGTTTTTGGAGGAATGGGGCCCTTTCTCAGTGGTTCTGTTACAAGGTGACCGCTGTAGGAGAGCTGGGAAGCAGCATGAGCACTTCCATCCTCGTTCCCATATTTGCACCACTTGACTAAACTTTCTGTCCGACAGAACATTAACGTCTACCAAACTGTTGTGCCTAATGGCTCAGACAGCATTGTCAGCCCCTGTTTACGTGATCAGCGTCAGGCAGTGCTGTTGCTCTGTACCTGTTCCTGATTAATGAGCCTTTTCTCCAGCAGGTCATTTCACAGGGACAGCCTTATTTTCTGTTTGCAGGGGATGTTTGCACGGCCACTTCAGTCAGCGGCGCAGAAATCTCATCATCAGCAAACTGCTACAGGCAAAAAATTATGTTCCAATTAATACTAAATGAGAAACGTGCTATTTTTTTTCTTCTTCTTCTTTTTTTCAGAGCTGCTAATGAGGAAAATCAAAATAGCATCTTCCAGTGAACTGGTGACAGCTCTAAGGTGTTAAAAGTTTAAATCTTCACACAGACAAAGCACTCTCAAGCCCCCAAATACCAACCCTGTGAATGGGAAAATGTCAGAAATGCCTCTGAGGTTTGAGATGGCCTTTAAATATGTGAGCACTGGCACCAAACCCCCCCCAGGCAATGGGGCAGCTTACTGCCAAGCTAGAAAAATTTCAAGTTGTTTTTTCTTTTTTAAAGTGAATACTGCTCTGGCTGATGGTGCTCTAATTTTATTCAGATTTGTTAGAACAAAAAAGTGCATTTTGCATAAGACAGGAAGAAACAGCAGCTTCTGAATAGCTTCTGTTGTAGAGATTGCCACTGAGGAATCAAAATGGTAGAATTCTGCCAGCCAAAATAGTATTTTTCCTTCCTCAAAACTTACTGAAATGCAGCCATCTTCCAGATGTTTTCAAGGCCTCTTTTAAGGAGACCCACTATGGCCAATTATTTTCTTCCCTTTAGAACTGTGCAACAGTGATCGTTTCCTCTTCAATATTTCTCATGGAATTCCTATGTCAGGACTAACAAAAATTGCCCGTGTTAAATAAACACTGACATGCAGATTTACCATAATATCAGCCAATGTGTAAGTTGAAATATCTGAGCATACATTCACTGTGAAACAAGCACTGATCACTGTGGGTCCATAAACTCTGCTGGAAATGGCATCATAACATGCATATCACAGCAGGACCTAGACTATACTGCCAGGGGGAAATTAGGAATTCTACAGTGCGAGATGCATCGCATGCAGTGTAGTCCAAAGTAAACTGAAAACAGTGGAAAGGCTCCCAATGCTCTGTGCATATGGTCAGGCTGTTAACAGTCCATTCTTAGAAGTGCAAGCATTGGGATTACAAATAATTCTGTTTCTAGGTTGGGCTGACTCACAAGAAATCCCCCCTTTATTGTAGCCCCTGGCACTTCAGCGTTCTGGAGATTCCTCCCCCCATCCATCTCTACCTTGCCCCCTCATTTCTTTATCAATTAGACCACCCTGTGTCTGATTAGCCAGTCAGCCTCAACACTGAGAATTCTCATTATCAGATTATGGTGGCAGACAGCTGATAGCACCACCATGCTTTTAAACTGGTTGCAGAGGAAGAGCCACAAGAACGCTGAATAGCCCCTGCACCCTCCTCTTCTAATGTTGGGACTTGCCAACGTGAGTCATTTTAGCAGGAGATCCTGACTCCAGTCCATCCATCCGTGTTTAATTACCCACATAAACATGCAGTAGCATTCATGAGTGGGTCTACAATAAGGCACCAATGTGAGTTCAGTATTAGGAAGGCAGCAAGATATTAAGGTAGCAAACTCGGGTACTTGTGGCAGTTTAGCTACAGGGTGCAGAGCTCAGCTTCATGTGGTGGGTTTAGCAGCTCATGGCACATTTTGCAGCTGTGATCAGACAATTTCTCTGCATCTCAGGAAGCCAAAATTACAGTCACAATAATGGTATATGTTTGCTCACCACAAAGAGCAAATCCTCACAGCTTTTATACGGCTGTATAGGTTAGACACTAGGAGGAAGTTTTTCACCCAGAGGGTGGTGAGGCACTGGAACAGGCTGCCCAAGGAGGCTGTGGATGCCCCATCCCTGCAGGCATTCAAGGCCAGGCTGGATGTGGCTCTGGGCAGCCTGGGCTGCTGGTTGGTGATCTGCACACAGCAGGGGGTTGGAACTGGATGAGCATCCTTTGCAACCCAGGCCATTCTATCGTTCTATGATTCTGTTCTTTCAAAGCATTTCAGCTTTTCGGTGCCATTCTGGCCCTGCTGAGGTCAGAGGTCAAAGTCTCATTTATCCAAATACCTGTTAGGCCTGCAAAATGATCCCCTGGTCATCATGCCTTCCCCTTTCACAGAGTTCACTGCCACTACAATACCCCAATAACCACATCCATTCACTTGCACCACAGCTATTGCCATCACAAATCTGACTCCAGAGAAAATTGCCTTCAGGCCTTACAGCAAAGTGCAAGCTATGTTTGAAGAGGTTATTTAAACACTTGGCCTCTCCATGGCACAGCATGCCACCCAGGAAACAAATTCCAAGAACACGTGCTTTGATAAAATAACCTCTACAAAGAGACAGCTGTTGATGCTGCACATCCAACCTCAGACATTTGGTCTCTCAGCCTGAACCTGTGACAGGCTGTGGCCACCTACGTTTGGAAGCCATATTCCATCATCAGCTAAATATACTCGTATTGCAAAGGGGCAGAATACAAAAACAACCCTGCAAGTCTCTGCTGGATAAACTAAGGGATCAATTCCCTAATTAGGCCAGGAAAAGTAATCAAAGGAGACTGGAATAGTCACATTCCACCTCGCAGACAAACAAGATTATACTGGCAACGTATCCCCTAACAAACATCATGTGAATGCTCTTCTCAACCAAGATAACAGAGATAAGTAGGAAAGAGAATCATTCTCTGATATATACTGATATATCTGATATATTGACATGTTTTGTTTTAGCTTTTGCATGCATTAAGAAGTAGAAATAATCAATATTTTGGGGCTTCTGGAGGGGAAAGCTGCTCTAAAAATCATATGAACCTCCAGGGGACATTCAGGTTGGATATCAGAAAGAATTTGTTCTCAAAAGCGTGGTAAGGTATTGGCAATGGCTGCCCAGGGAGGTGGTGGAGTCGCCATTCCTGGAGGTGATTAAGGAAAGGGCAGATGTAGTAGTGAGGGACGTGGTTCAGTGGGCACTGAACCTTGAAACTATTGGTGGTAGGTGGATGGTTGGACTGGATGGTCTTCGAGGTCTTTTCCTACCTTGATGATTCCATGATGATTCCATGAACTCCAGAGATTTCTACCCAAACTTTAGGAACTCTTCTATTTTGTAGCCATACTTACAGAGATGAGGTGTATTTCAGTCATCATTTAAGAGTTCCTCAATTAGAGGCAGTGCAGGATAACGGAGAGACAGACTTGGATTTGCCACATCCAATTCTACCTCCCAGGACCAATATTCCCCTCAGCAAAGGCAGACACAGCCAATGCAATCACTGCTCCACTGAATGAAATGCAGAGAAGCTGTTAAAACTCCTAACTCTAGAGCACAAGTTTATTACAAGGTTGCTTAAAACAAAACTTTCCCTCAATATCACAGACATATAAGAGGTTCAAATCAGGGACAGGATTTATTTGGCATCCTAATCAGATTCATATGCATGCTGAGCTCTTTGCTGCATCACTGGCTGGAATATAGCATCAAAAATGCTCTGGA
Source organism: Lagopus leucura (assembly GCF_019238085.1). NCBI lineage: Eukaryota > Metazoa > Chordata > Aves > Galliformes > Phasianidae > Lagopus > Lagopus leucura. Next base: position 1,257,587 of record NW_024962286.1, read on the forward strand.
GCACTGCTATGGTGTAGCAGAGACCAACATTTCACTATTTAGGGGGCAGATGTGCTTGAAGTGAAATTTAACAAGAATGCTAAGGCTTCCCAGTACTTGTGCTGCTGTGAAACAGACGATACACAAACTCTAATTGTGGTCAGATAGTGATCAGAGAACTGCTTATGAATACAGTGATCACAACTTGGTGGTGTTGCAACTGGTAAAAGCAAGAAACCCAATTGGATTTATTTGGGCTGTCATAACTGAAAAACATTAAAAGCAAAGTCTAGAAAAAAATAATAGTTGTGTTTATTTATTAGGTAATGGAATGAAGACCTGTGTCATCATGAGATGACCACTGATGTGGTCATCACCAGTGATGGTCACGGGTGTGATAAAACCCTGCTCTAAAGATGAGCCATTAATGCTTGCTCTTTTTCATCCATCTGACTGCATTATTCCACACCTAATTTTAAATGAAAGGTGCTTGGGGCAGTGAGAATTGTAACACATTCCCTGTTGTAACACAGCCCTGGATGCTGCAATAAGTCAGCAGGTGTGTTTGTTTGATGACCTTTTAGTTGGAAAACATATTTCTTTTACTGATCAGTAATGTGCTGTGTCAACCCACACCTTGCCTATTTCTCCTCCCACTTAAGCTTTTGCCCTATTTCTTCATCTGAATCTTGTTCTCCTTTTCACCTGGGCACTCTATGGATGCAGGACACCCTGAACTAGATGGGTTGGAAGTGGATGATCTATGAGGCCCTTTCCAACCCAAGACATCCTACGATCTTTGATTGAAACAGGGAGGCAGTCCTGAGGATACAGAACAACGATCTCCTGAAGCAAGCAATGTCAGATGGGAAGGACAGCTGGAGGCTGATGAGTCCTATTAAAGCAGCCTAAGAATTTTTGCTGATATTTTCCCCTTTCATTTTAGAGAAGCGTAATGCTGGGCTGGATATACTCAGCTAAACGTCCTATGAATTGGGAATCTCCCAAGCTTTTTTTATTTAAAGAGCTCTTGGTATTATTTTCCAGTAAGTCAGCATTACTGCAGTAAACACAGAGCTGTTCATAACCTTGCTGCCTGTGATCCCTTCTGAAAGTCACTCTGCAATCAAATGTACTGGGATTTCATAATAGTAATTTGCCACACTGTCAGAAATAGGCTTATCGTGCTGCTGTCATTGGTATCATGTGAACATCACTCAGTGTGCTGTGCCCTTCAAACGAAAGCCAGTGCTCTGAGCCAGTCAGAGAGAGAGGAAGGGGGGGGGTAAGTAAGAGAGCATTAACCCTTAGAAATCAGGGACAGCCCCATGCCAAGGAAACCACTGTATATGGTACAGATGCACCTGTTTACATGGCAGTTAATATTTACTGGTAAGAAGGTTGTGTTTCTCTCCAGCCCACCTGAAATCCCTCCAAAATCTGTTCCTGTTGTCTCTCATTCTGTAGAGTGGGACACCTGCTAATTTCCAGCATCACCTGAAAGACATCACTCCCAAAGCTCACTGCTGTTAGCTGACACTGACCAGCTGTTCAGCCAAAACATTATATATATACTGAGAAAAATCACGGAATCACAGAATGGTTGGCTTGGAGGGGATCTTAAAGCCCACTCAGTTCCAACCCCTGCTGTGGGCTGGGTGCCCCCACCAGCTGAGGCTGCCCAGGGCCCATTTGTGGCCTTGAATGCCTCCAGGGATGGAGCACCCACAGCTCTCTGAGCAACCTGTTCAGTGACTCACAAAGTATTAGCTTGGTCAGTTCTGTAGATTCTATCAACAAGCATAACAGCACAACCTACAGGCTTGATACTGCAGGATTGCTTGTGCCATGGATTAATGCATGTGCCTGAAATGGATATGTCTTGGTGGATAAAGCTTTAATCTTCATATCTGTTATGCTATTTCTGAAGAGCACGGGAGGGAAAAGAAAGAAGAGAGAAATCCCCAAAGACAACATAGGGAATGGTCATAATGTGTCAGGTTACATTTTATTTTTACCCTTTTTTTTTTCCAGAAGAACTTAAATTACACTAAAGATCTGATCTCCAGGTAAAGAGCTAAAGCTAAATGTAAGATTTAGCATTTTCAAACCTTCTGAACCTTCCAGACTTCAATGTTTTCCAAACTGCAGGTGCTCAGCACTTTCTTATCCCCAGGCTTCTCAAGGTATCTCAACCTGCACACTCAGAATCATCAGCTACTTTATAAGTTGTTTGCTAAAGGAGTTTCTTTGCTTAAGAACTCATTTCAGAAATTGTCTGAGACACAGCTATAAGTTCTGGGAGGGACTTTCCTGTGAATGAATCAGCAATGTAACATAATCAAAGTAATGTATTTCTAATGTCACAGCGTGGCCACTCAGTCTGGATGTCTTTTCCAGTAACACTTCTTATTCAATTTAGACCATGCCAGCTAGCTGGTTGTCCTGCATCTGGAAAGTCTCATTTTCTAAGCGACTCTTAAAAGAAATAATAATAATAGAGGTTCTGTGAGCTAACGATTGCATCGACTGCAGTGGCTGTAAGGACATTAGGGCAAGTGTTCCTTATGACCTTGGTATTTATCTACACATTCAAGAAATTGCCACAGAGTCATCCATGGAAGCTTCAGGCCGTGCTGTTGTCCATTCTCTTGCAAAGAATGCTCGTGTTGTTTGAGGTTCTCACAAAATTATATACGCAGTCATTTCTTACCGTGGAGCTGTACTTCAGGCACTGCACCTCCACTGATGGGGAAAAGAGCAGCAATTACAGTAATTTGGTGTGGGTGTTGTGCCTGCAAAGCACACAGCATCAAATTTGCTTTAAAATATTAGGTAAGATCAGAGCACTGCAGCACGTAATGGGCAATTTGGTCAAATATAGTACTTTGTTGGTTTCTATTCCTGCTTGCTTTTAGATGTAAGCAATTATATTTTACCATAAATAAACTCCTGAATGACTCAGTGACATAATTAGTAAAATTAAGTGTTTTTATAATTGTTTTTGAAACTTTTAGAGGGCAAAGAAGTAGAAGAAGAACATCCAGGATGATAACCTGGTCATATTCCATGAACAATCAGCCTGAAATGTAATGCCAGGTCCTTCAAGAGAAATTATTCAGAACGAGCTCCCCACAAAGGTGTCCCATTACCTCCCACCTCTCCCCCAGGAGGGCTGTTCTGTTCATAGCAGCCTACTGTGCTCTTACAGAAATGCCTTCAGCTAGGTTGTCCATTTCCTTCTGATCCTGGGGTTAAATTAACCCAAAAGACCGCCTGCCAGGACAGAGGTCTGAGGTTGAGTCAACACGGCGTTAGAAATGCATTAACAAGTTGCTCCACATGTATAATTAATAGAGATGTAGGAGCTCTAAGGTGTCAGAAAGTTGGCACTCCAGCCCAGCACATCTCTCCTCATGCTTCCCAATACTTCCTTTCCTCTTTGATGTCATTTCTAGAACGATATCATTCACCATACGTTATTCTCAGAAAGACTGATCTTCTAAAAGCAATAATACAGAAATAAAACCATCTTGCCTCTCGGTGCAGCATTAACACAGTGAGCACAAAGTCTTTTAACAGAGCTTGATTAAAAATTAAGCCTCAGAACAGCTGCACCAGGCAGGTAAGTGGTATCGCAGCCATTTTACAGATGGTTAAACACAGAATAGAAAGGTTAACTGCCTTGTCCAAGGCTGCTCACTAAGCAAGCTGCACTGTTGGGAGTGAGAACCCAGACCTGAATAAGTATTGGATTTCCTGATTTGCTAGCTGATGTACAAATGAGAAGTGGTGTTTTCAGTTCCACTAAAAATAATTTTCTTTTAATGGTTCCTTCGACCAAGCAAAATACAACTAAAAATTTAGCTCCTGCCAACCAATAAAAAAGCAATTTAATCCCAAAAGAAATCCCACCGCAGTCTCTTGCTAAACTTTATATAAAAATTTGGGTGAAAGTCAAAAGGCAAACGGACATTTTGAAAACTCAAGTTGTTTTCTGAGATGAGTCAGAGAGTTGGAAATAAATTGTTTTGCTGGTGAGTTCTGACAGGGAAACTGATTGGTGTTTGGAACTGGTTTGAGTAAAAGCGTGAGCCTACATGTCAGCAGGGACAAGTCCTTTTTTTCCCAAAGCTTTAGTATTGATGAAATATATTCGACAAGGTCAATGTTCAATCCCATAGTGAAAAAAGTTCCTTCTTTGTGAAGCAAAGCACCACAACCAGCAGCCTCAGATGGCAGGACTTCTGCATGCAGAGCTACTTCTCCAACTCCTCCAAAAACAGGTCACAAAATGCCCTGCTTTGCCCCTGTGATGAACACAGCCTTGCACTGCACAGCACTTTGTCACCTCGATATTACATGTAAGGAACCACACAACCATGCACGGAGGTTTGGGCCTGAGCTCCCACTCCTTCCAGACTTGGGATTTTAACCTGCATGCTGCAGATTAAGCAAACTCGGCTGCACAGTGCATGCTGTGCTGACAGTACAGGGGAAGTTTTCCACCTCCTTGCTCCCTGATAAGCCAGCTGAGGGCCACCTCTGCTGAGTTTATCCTGTGCTTTTAGTGAAGGGACAGAGAACAAGCAAAGTCCTGTGAAAGTGGGATTTGACGGAGTGATTAATTCCACCATCCAGCTGGTAGACACAGCAGCTGTTACTATTACAGTCCTGATAGCATTTCATTTATTTTAAAACCCTTTCTTAAAGCTTTAATATCACATCCATTTGAAATCACTTCATTTGAAGGTGCCAGCGGGGGGGATCAACTTGTAATGAACATGGGAAAAAAAGACCAGTCTCCCATGTCACTTTCTGAGACAAAGCTTCTTACACTTTTAAGATTGGACATCCTTAACTCTGCAGCAGTGGAACAGAACACAGAGTAAAATCCAGGAGGGTTGAGAAAGGTTCAGTAGTGACAACAGTAAGTAGGTGGAGAGCAGTTATACAACCTCAACATTATTTCCATTAATGAAGAGCCCTCACCAACACTTTCCCTTTCTGAGCCATCCTGTACTCATGGCACTATGGACAGTCACCATACAAGTTTAAGAATAAAGTCTCAGGATGTGTGGTGATATCTGAGAAATGGGAGGACAGAAATTGATCAGGGGCTGCCTGTAGGCTTGCAGGTACAGCATGGCTTGCTAACAGGGAGGTCTCAATTCCTGCATCTAAGAAAAGAAAAGATGAACTTCAGGTTGGGAAATGGACAACTAACTGAATAGGAAGCTCCCCACGTGAATACATAGACCATGAGAGCTTAGGAGAATCTAAAGGCATTTTGCTCTATAAAAACCTATCCAATAACCACTGAACTTGTTGGGGAGAGTCTTCTCTTTAGCAGAGGTGTGATTTAATCAAATTCAAAGACTGAAAGTGGTCAGATTGTGGGTGACACTGTGCAAATGACAGGTGATGCTGTCAGAGCAAGCAGCCTTACACACATACTGCCCTGGGGACTGTGTGAGCTCAGTGATGCTGCAGGGATGAAAACGAGGGTGCATACATGAAAGTAATAACCCCATATCTTAAATGCTTTTCCAAATATCTCTGTTCAATAAAAGATCATCTAAAAACAAGACCAGACCAAGCAATCAGTCTAAAATTCCTATCATTTGCTTTAAAACTCAGAAAAGTAATGAATTAAACTAGCATGGCAAAGATACTCCTCCAACAGATTAGTCCAAAGTAATTATCACTGATTTTTGTTTTAATCAGATCATGCGTCCTACAAGCAAGAAAATCTCTCCCTTTGTACACCACAAATGAAACATTCCCATACCTAACACATCCCTCATGAGATTAATGTCATCTCTCAGGGATTCAGCTGAGAAGCAACACTGCCAAGCTGTGGTGCAATGTTCTGTAGGAGGTTCTACAGGTGAGCACTCACATGCTGGGCTGATGGAAGCACCACTCCAGCCCCCTTTCCTTTTGATGCCTACACTCCCACCTCCGACAAGCCTTTATTCACCACGGTGCAAAGGTTATCATCATATCCAGCTGCTGTGCTCTGTGCAAGCTGTGTTTCCCACTGGGCACTGCACCAGGTACACTTGCAATCATGCTTTGCTCTGGTGGGAGGAGCTGAATCACTGTTCTGTAGACTACAAGGAGACACCTCGAAGCAGAAAATGGCTTTGAAGAGCCAGCTTGCTCCACAGAGCAGATGGCTGGGCTAGGCTGAGGTTAAAGACATTCATTATAAATCCATCATCAAACTAGGACATCGACGTACAGTGATTATCAGATCAAGAGAATGTGCTTCGAATGGCAACTTCTGTCTTGCTTTCAGTCACACAGGGCTGCAGCCAAGTTGTGGGAGGTTGGGTCAGATCCCCCTCTCACAGACCTGAGAGCAATACCTCCAAAGCCAGAAGGAATCTGGAAAGCTGTTCTGCACAGAATGCCTGCAGTCTCCAAACAATGCCAGCTGCAGAAATCACAAACTCCAGTCACTAATGCACATACAGAGCATCACTGCCCAAGGCCCTACCAACAGAGCCCTAACAATCTTTACCAGATAGGAACCAGATCCTGAATAATGCAGTAGTGAAATGAGAATTGAGGCCAACTAAAAGTATTACTGTTAAAGCACAGCTCAGGTTAAGCAGAAAGCAAGTATTTCCTTTGCTGTGCTCACCAACACGTTGCTCAGTGGTGAATAAGCTGTGTCCCATACGCCACTATGGAATGGATGTGAGGAAATCAGCCTGCCTGAAATACTTTCTTTTGAAAACAATGCAAATTTCTCAGCCTAATGGCTTTTGTTCCCCCAGGGAATAACATAAATTAGACTGCTAAATTTGTAGTGATTTTCTTGTCATTTGGTATAATGATCATGAGGTTATGGCTTGAACATCTGAAATCCAGTACTGCAGGGCTTCTTAAATTGATTGTTATAAAAAGCCAGTCCAGACTAAATAATCTCTAGAGGCTTTTTTTTTTTTCCCTCCAGTTTTTGCTTTAAAAATGATTTTTTTTTGAAGCTGTGGACAATACACCTTACTTCAGACCTGCTTCAAAATTACAGCACTGCTGGAAACAATTTACAATTAGACTTTGAGAATTTCCAACCTTCAGTTATTCAGTGCAATATGGAATATTTGTATATATTGCTCCTCTGTCACTTTCTACACAAAGCCTTATCTGAAGCTTGTTAATACATTCACAGCTAGTTAATGACATTTACAACTTGCTATGGGAAGAAAGCAGTGAAACCATTCATAGAGCAACATCCTACTTCTGTTCTGCCACGTGAAGATACAGAAGTTCTGATTTCTTGCTGCTGTCCCACACCTCCTCTGCCAGCATATAGGCTTTCACATCACTGCATTGAAATTAAGGCAAATGCTCAACAAATAGCTCAATTTATGGTCACCTCCAAAAATATTACTCCATCATCTAATAATCTCTCATTCTCCTTAGTGATATCTCTCTGGTTAACCTTTTATAAAACCAGTAGGTGCCATGTTTATATTTGGAGTCTGGGGAAGTGGAATTTGGGTGGTGAGGCACTGGCACAGGTTGCCCAAGGAGGCTGTGGATGCCCCATCCCTGCAGGCATTCAAGGCCAGGCTGGATGTGGCTCTGGGCAGCCTGGGCTGCTGGTTGGGGACCTGCACACAGCAGGGGTTGGAACTGGATGAGTGTTGTGATGCTTTTCAACCTCGGGCTTTCCGTGAGTCTATGAAATATTTTTCCATCTTCAATAATAGTTTGTTAATATTGTAAATAACAGCATCTCTGTGCATTTGCCCAGCTGACTAAGATGACCATAAGGGATTTATTCTGGTCATTTCCTTCTGTGACCCAAATTCACATTTGCAGACTGATCTTGAAAGGATAAAGAGTAATACTTTAACCCACTGCAGATTGCAAACCTAATCTACTCTTAAGAGAGCGACAGTCACTCCATTTGAGAAAAATTGGTGAGCAAAAATAGACCAGAACTGTTTGTCAAATATGTTCATTTTATTTATTCCCTGTTATGTACCATGAAGTCTAAATATTATTTCTACTGTAAAATCTTCCAACACCTGCCCTCATTAAAGAGCAGAAGCCCTACACAACAACACAAGCTATGCCTTGGAATGTCAGATAGCCAGACTGTATCACATTCAGATTTTAAGCAAAGGTCACAAAGCTGGCTTTACTGCTCAACTCAATCCTATTTTTGCTCTCTGTAGCTAAGGGGAGCTGCAAGGTGCTGCACAGTGCCTCCATCCTGTGCTTTCCTCAGCTGGTGGTGATGAAAGAAAAAGAAAGGGAGAGTGGAAGTCCAACCGCTTACATTCCAGTGACATCAGCCTGGAAGAATGACCTCGGATCAGTGAAACTGCTGAAGCACATCTCACCAGCACCACTGTCTGTATGGGTGTTCCTGACTTTCAGACTTTTGTGCAACCTATTAAGTGGCATATTGCATTTCAGATTGAAACTAAAGCTTTCCAATAGGCAACTGGTGCTGTGAGCAACAAGCTTTAAAAACTCTACCAGCAAGTATTTCTTTGAGTTTGAGTTACTCTTTAAGAGGCTATGCCATTTCATACCTGGTGTGAAGGGCTAACCTTTAGTACCCACTTACTGCTTGGAGAAAAAGCAGCTCTGCATCAAAACAATGCTGCTGTGAAGCAAACTTAGCTCTGCTGATCAATTCCAACCCAAGCTGTCATCTTCACCCCTTATTTGCTGCTCACCTCCCTCTAAACTTTTCACTTCCCACAAAACCAACAGTAAAAGCCTGTTCTGAAGAGTTTACCCGTATGTTTTTTTGACAGACCCCCAAAAAGCACATAATGCCTGCTAACCTCAAGTTACACGTCTTCATGGAGCTCTTGGTGAGCCGTGAGAGCTGATGGGAACTGGAGAGACACCTCATAACTCAGGCACTCTGTTTTGCAACACAACACCTGTCACCCTCTCTGTCAGTTTAAGATCCAATAGGTTTCTCCTGCTAATTATTTACAGTTGTAGATGGATAATTGGTCAGCGTGAACAAAAGAGTGTTTTTCCTAGTCTGCTGCTGATGGCTGTTGGTGATTTGCAGTGCTGCACACTGCAGAGATAGTACCAAGCTGGATATATCTTGTTTAAGATGCAGACAAGATGTGAAGATACACACGAAGATTCACCACAATGAATCACCACGACTTACCTCCACAGTAAAGCAATTCATTTGCAGCTAGAGGTCAGTAAAAACAGGTTACAGCACAAATAACATTACTCCATGGTTCCTTCAAGAAGAATTATTGTATTCAGAAACTTTCCCAAGCCCTTTATTTTGGGCTTAAGTTAGCAGTGTGCCAGCTGGCCACTTGGAAACTAAGTTCATTTACTCACGCAGTGTGTAGGCTGCACATGCTGAATCAGTAAACAGTCCTGCACAGAGTTGCTCCCATAGGTTTGAAAGCCAGCACAGAGGGACCTCCACTAGGGATGAAGCACTGTCTCAGGCTCAGCATCTCCATCAGGCTTCAGCTGTTCCACTGAGGCTGTCTACAGGGGTGATAGTTACAGCAAGCTCTAGTATTGTTATACACACACTCTCTCCCTGCTGCACAAGTGTGTGCAACCCTATCCATATTTACAGGTGACTGCACACAGTCATTCCCACAGCAGGAAGACAAGACCATTTTAGATTGTCCCTAAGTAAGCTGGGCTAAATTGTAGCTGTCAGAGCACAGTGGCTCACTTGTACTATGCATCTGAGGGAGAGAAGCAGCATGCTCCTCTTTAAGAGCTTCCAGAACCATCCCTTCAAGGTACTTTCCCAATGCGTTTTTATGCTGCTCCAAAAGCTGACCCATTAATGCTCACATCTGAGAAAGAGGAATGAACACAGCAGGAATGAAGCTGCCTCAAAAAGATACAGGCTGACTGAGGATGAAATGCTGGGTTTGGACAGTCGCTTCAGGTGATCTTAATTCTAACGTTCTGGGGATCAGACATTTTCTTAACTCAACGTGCACACTTCTAAAAAGTCAGCCTGTATCTCAATTACATTATGCAGATTTGCTTTCTTGCACATTTTGGGATTCTCACGCATACCAAACTCCAGCATTTCATCAAGGAGACATATCTGCAGGCAATGTGACAGCTGCTTCCTGGCTCCCTGAGCCTGCAACATTTTATTTGGGTCATGCATAGTATCTTTCCTCCCCTTTGAAGCAGGTAAAATGTCTGCTCGTTTGTGACAGTAGGTGATACCACCACCAAAATTAAGCCATTGCAGAAGAAAACTGTCAAGGAGGACAAAGTTGCCACTGCATGTTTACAACAATGCATGGGCACTGTTTCTTGAGCTAGCAATGCACTGCACAGGGAGCTAAATTCAGCTCTTCCACTTGGCAGCTTTAGCAATGGGAGTCAGTGCAGTGTGAGTGCAAGCTCACTGCATCCCATCCACAGAAGGATCCCTTCACAGGGAGGCTTCCCACATCCACAGAGCTGGAGATGGGGCAACCTCCGTGCACTGCCTTTGTGGAGGAGAATCTGCAGTAATAATGCAAACCTGGGGACACTTTCTCATCAGTTCTGTTTGCAGGGAATCATTATGGTGATGACCAGTTCTGGCAACCAACCAACAGAGGATGTTTTGTGCTGAAGGTTACGTACAGCAACAAGGATCCCAGTAAGAATGAAATTTAATTTCTGCCCCATTTACCAGCAATTAGAAATATGGAAAATCAATATAAATACTATGTAACTGTTGATGCCAACAATGGATAAATATTTCTGACTGGATGAATTCAATACTAATGAATTAGACATTAATCGGTAGCATAAAATATTATTAAAGTTTCTTATCTGGAAGAAACAAACAAACATACTTTGTAAAATCTCTTTGATGTGATGGAATGTCCCGAATGGCAGCTTCATAAATAAAGCTTTACTAAGCCTTGCTCCTCTGCTTGCACTGGGTTATGTGGGTGTCAGCTTGGTCTGTTCCTTGCTGTTCTGAGGGGTGCTAAGCTCCAAATAAAATCAGGGCTTTCAGAGCTCTATGTTGGGTTGAACAAAATGCTACAAACTAAGAACAAATCTAGATCTTCATTCTGAGGCATCGCAGTGGGATGAACCCGCAAGTAAGAGCAGAAGCCAGTCAAAATAGTTGAGTCTGAGATGCGACCTCTGCAAAATTAGTCAGCCTTACAGGATAATGAAGCAAAACCCTGTATTTGTGACCACAGGAAAAGTACAAATGTGCTGAAACCTTCACTGGTGTCTCACTGGAAAGCTCGGTAGGACAGATCACTGTGTTAAGTGGGTGCAAGCCTTGAGTCCATAATAAAACCTGCAGCCAAAAAGGTGTGACCCAGTTTCTTGTTCCACCACTGAACAATTTGCACAGCTCTAAATATAAAACTGTTGATAACATATCCATATTTGTTGCACAGGGAGCCTGCTGCATGAACTGTACCAGGCAACAAGTTGGTATTTCCAACCATCCTGCACAATCTCTCCTTTTAATAAGAGAATCAGACGCTGTTTCTCACTTTATCACAGCCACATAGAAATAAACATGAAAGCCCATGTTGAAATTAGAAATATATTTGTGTTATTTTGAAACATGGCACTACACAGTGAAAATCATGTCATTGCATTTGTCTTGAAAGAGTAACAGAAGACAGTATTGATACAGAACATCCTCTCGCTGTCCCACTTCATTCTGTCTCAGTGTGTTTTTAGAAGTAATAATGTTAACGATGGCAGCATTAAGTCACATTGAATGAGCTGCAGAGCTAACAGAAGTAAACACTCTCACCCTGGTTTTAACCTCAGTGTGATGCAAACCCCACTGCAAACACTGTGAGCCAATGGAGTAACTCCACTGATGCCAGCAAAGCCACACTGATACAGGATCACATCAGATCTATTCCATAGCTTCTGCTTGAGCCTGATGCATACAGCCCCAACAGAGTGCCCCCTCCTTGCATATCTCAAAGCTCTTTAAAATGATAAATAGTTACTGTGACCTTCATTTTATAGGTGGGAAAACGGAGGCACAGATAGAAAGAGTGAATTGCTGAAAGTCTTCTGGGCTCAGGAACAACAGCCAGGTGCCCTGAGCCCTGATCTTGCACAGCGATGTGCTCCTGTCTGCCTGAGCAATTAGCACAACTGATACAAGACATTTGGGACCAAGTGTCCATAAAGGACCACTCATATTAACTGAGCAAGGCAATGCCATAACCAGAGTGTTTTTCTTTTAAGAAATACTATAGCATTTGCAGTAGTTAAATAGATGCTATGTTAATCAGCTCTTTTATGCTAGCATACAGTCCTTAGATTGCTTATTATTATGTTATTTCTTACCTTAAGCCCTCCCAGCTACTCTAGATAATACTGGAAATACACAGAGCTTTAAAAAAATATTTCCATTACAAATATTTTAAAAATAGACTTATCCTAAAAAGCTGTCCGGCACTATTCCAAAAATCTCTTGTAATAAATGTCTTTTTTTTTTCTCATTTTAACAAAAATAACTAATGCTATATAGTAGAGCTCAAGTTTTGACAAATCTATAATACAGTCAGAAATATCTTGGGCCAGATTCCACTCTTGTTTATGCAGTTAGGATCACGGTGTTCACTTCCTCTGGTTTACTCTGGCATAACCAGAAGCAGAATGTAGCCCTTAGTGTTTTAAAATAACTGAACAGGCTGAACACTGCAACAATTACTTGTGCCTAGCGTTACACAGAAGGGAATTCCTTTATTTCATTGCAACTGAAAATGCCAAAGAACGTTATGGTTCGTATTTTTGCCATAGCCAAGGAGGTGTCAGGCAGCTGCAAGTGGATGACTCAGATCCACAACCACATTTTGCCTCTAGAAAAGGAAATTTTGGCTGAATGTCTGCAGCTGCTGTCAGTCATTGAAAGAAGGATGCATATTCAGAGAGAAGACTCGTGGAGAGAAGCCACCAACCTTCCTATGCTTTCCACCGTTCTAGGAATCCTTTCAACTGTGTTTTGTTACTCAGGAAGTTGTGTGAGCTTGTTAGAATCTCCCATTAATTCACTGTAGGAAAGACACTCTTAAATTGCACCCAGATTTCCATCTGAGCTGCCCTTTTCCAAGTGCACATTTAAAACAAGCTACAAAGTGCTTACAGGATCTGCATCTGATCAGAAGGACAGCGTGGAAGCTGACAGTCTTTTAAAACACTGGAACATTTTTATGTTTTTCTCCTTTCTCCCTTTTCCTTCTGGCCTTCAAATTTAAATGCAACGTTTGACTAATGATGACAGAAATTAATCTGCTCTCATTGCATCAGGTTATATATGCAAGTAACAGTCTCTGCTGCAAACTGTGATTCCTTCCCGTGACCTTCATGGAATTAGTATGGAACCTTATACACCGATTTAATCTAACCATGTCTAAAACTTGTAGTCTGGTTTTCTTCCTAGACTTTGGCTGCTGATCTATCATTAATTTATAAACCAAGGAAATTTAAGCATATAGACTAAGTTCAGTCCTCACTGTCGTCTTCATCATCATCGTCATCTTTACTGGGAGCACATCTTTGGAAGCAGTGCACTAGAGTTGCTAGGAAGAAGCTTGACAGAATTGCAGCAATGGAGACTGCGACTCCAGAGAAGATGATGATAAAAAGGTCCGTCAATGACAAACTAAATTTGCATTCACTAAAGCTGACCTCAGATAATTCATTCAGAAAGATTCTTCTATTTTCTACAGGCAGGGAACACTGGATTTCATGGAGACCTGCAAAGAAGAGGAGAGGGAAACAAATCAGAGGAATATTGATGAAAACTTCTGTTGCTCTGGACAGAGACCGAATGCCTGAGGAAAATGTTTTAAGGGTTATTTCTAGGCTTAGGAATTTGTATGAAATTCAGGAAAAACAAAAGAACAAAGTTTGACACTCTCCAAAAGCCATTCCACAGCCCTCTGGAGCACCCCCACATTATGCTGTTCCATTTTTACTCTTCCAGGTGATGGTTTTAAACTGAGACAGGGGAGCTTTAGGTTGGATGTTAGGAGGAAGTTTTTCCCCCAGAGGGTGGTGAGGCACTGGAACAGGTTGCCCAATGAGGCTGTGGATGCCCCATCCCTGCAGGCATTCGAGGCCAGGCTGGATGTGGCTCTGGGCAGCCTGGGCTGCTGGTTGGTGACCTGCACACAGCAGGGGGTTGAAACCAGATGATCACTGTGCTCCTTTTTAAGCCAGGCTTTTCTATGATTCTGTGGTGCGACCTGATGGCTGTGATTCTGAGAATTCAAAGCATGACTGCTGAACTCAGGATGCAGCTACAGCTGGAGGCCCAGGAACATTTCCCTACTAATGCTTCTGAACACACATCCTCACTCCAAAAAGGGACAACAGGGATACTGAATTTTCTTCTGCACTTCGGTGCTTTCTACACCTTATTTTTTTTCCCCGTGTACACAACTACAGCTGCCTTTTTCTTCTGGTCAAAATGACAACTTAGGTTTAACAAATGCTCCTCCTTAGGTTTGATTCTTACCTCTTTCAGCCTTTCCTCTCCAACTCTTCAGCAGATATGCCAACTAACAGCTATTATGCCTCGCTGCACTACTGAAGGATGCCTAGAGCCATGTTCTTCACAGGGAAAGCAAAAATGTCCACATTTTAAAAATGGTGAGGAATATAATGTGGTAGTAGGGAGTAAAAGCATAGCTCATTGCATATCCCCAGTTAGCTCATTTACAAGAGGGAGAATGGGGAGAGTATATAAACAGGGGTAGAATGGAACAAACACTGAAGGAATGAAGTCTGTATCACTGTTAGCAAGACAGCTTTGATCTGCTGCTGAGGATATGAATGTAAAGAGGAAATATGAGAAATGTGCATTACTGATGTGAGAAGTGCTGCTGCTTTGCTGGACTCGCATTGTTCTTTGCTAATGATCACAAAACAGGACCCAGCTTTTGACTGCACTGCTGTGTGTGCAGTGCACGGGCTTCTATTGCACAGCTCCAGCAAAGCACCAACACTGTGCTGCTCTGCAGAAGGGATGTGTGCCTCTGCTTTATGATTTTCATTTTCCTTGTGGTTGAATTGCTACAGTGCATTAGGTTTTATTACAAACCCCAGGCTTCTAGCCCTAGTGGTGCAAACCTGACTGCTTACCTGGATGCAGCCCAGCTGTTATGCTGATGTGACAGGGAGCTTTAGCCAAGTCAGCGAGGGATTCATGCATCACCCTGACTTACGTGGGCCTGTAATGATGATGAGCTTACTAAATTTTGAGTCTTAAAAGCCATCCTCTATCTGCCTTATCTGTCTGTCTTCCTGCAGTTCTGCTGCTAGCCTCCTTTTCCATTCTCCTCTCCCCCACAACGTAACAAAAGCTGCCAGCAGAACAGGACTGCAGTCAGTCTGCCCAAGGCTGAATGGCTTCCTCTAGGCAGGCTGCCACCTGAACACAAGCGACGTTCTTCCTCTGAGCCCAAAGCACAGCAGATGGTGCAGCAATGTGCTCTGCAGCCCCTGAACCCCCCTGGCCTGGAAGGTGGAGGATCCTCCTGCTTTCAGACATCCTCTGAGACTTTTGGAAATGGGGAACCTGCAGTATTTGTATTTATCTCATGTCTTGTAGACAGACTGACATACCGGAGCCCCAGAGCGTGCCTGCACAGATGGAAGAAGAAGAATTTCTGCATTGCACAGCTCATGATAAAGCTCCCTGTACAAAGCTTTCTTCTGTGAGAAGTTGGGGTTGGCAGCACCTCGTCCTTATTGTCCTCAAATAGAAACTCAAGGGGGAAATAGGAGAGACAAGCCAAAGAGGATGGGGATGGTTACCTTGCTGTGTTTCAATCCATGAGAAATACAGGAGAAGTGAAAAGCACTAGGCTTGGACAACAAGGCCTGTGTGTTTTTTTGGCAGATTTTAGAAAAGCAAAAAAGTTCTCTTTAAATCAGAGTAATAAAAGCAGTTACTGCTATTGCATAGAAACAGCAAGAAAATGAATATAAGCTACTGAAAATTTGTCTGAAGAGGAAGTTCCTGAGTAATAAGAAAAGATCATTACATGTTTGGACAGAAAAGCCAGGTCCAAGTGAATATGCCACCTCAAACTCCATTTCCTTACAGGAAGTACAGGAAAAAACAATTTTCTACAGCAGCTGTAGAACAAAGCATTAATGAGTGGTATGATCTGAGCAGAACTGCTGTCTGCAAAGCAGCTGAGCCCTGCTCTCAGCACGCCCAAAGACAGACTGCACAGGTGGGTTGTTTACAATTACTTTACCTATCCTGGACTGTTCCTGCTCCTGGATGCTTTCATCTAACATCACAGTAGATAGAATGCAGTAGAAAAGTACCTGCAACATACCAAGATGCTTAGAGGGTATTTCTTGCTATGAGAATCAGTGTATTGTAAGAGTTTTGAGTCAGATTGGACAATAAAAGGATAAAAAGGCTCTGCTCTCTCCATGTAGCTGTGGGTACTGAAATCTAGGTCATGTTCCCAAACAATGAGATAAGGAGTTTTGTATTCCCTTCATTCTCCACAGCCCTGAAGTGCTGCCTGAGCCTCACCTTTTTGCAGAATTCTTTGTCTTTGAAAATAATCGACATCAATAAGCAAAACCCAGCATCAGAAATCAGAAGCCTGCACCAAGCAGCTGTATTCTACTGACCCAAGGAGTGTCTCCTTCCAAAGCAGATGCAGTCAGCATTAGACCTGGCTTCCCTCTGCACACCTGAACACATCTCAGCACGAAGACCATGCAGGACAACACGTAATCAAAACCCCTTCATCTGCTTTCTTCCATAGCAACACAGAACTTTCTTTACATCATACAATATCAGGTTGTCTGTAACAAATGAGAATCCAGACTGAGTGAACTGATGCCCTATGCTCCACCTGTCCCACTACACCCGTGACCACCAACAGATCCCACTTTGTTCCTTGCTTAGGCAGAAAGTAATCCCACATCATCTCACAGCCTCTAAACACCCCACACCACTTCTAGTGCCATTTGACCTCAGTCATCTGCTGTCACTCATTTTGACCTTTTAATTACATTATTTTTCATAAAATATATATAAACTCATTGAATTCTCTAGAGCTGATTCAGCTTATTCTTTAGAATTCAGCTAGGCTTCTTGCAAAGGGCATCACCAAGAAGTCTGCCATTCAGTGCTTGGCTGCAGCAAGAAACCCCTTGATGACAGTTATAAATATCTCCCTGCTCCCACAACATGTTCAAGGAGTCTCCAAACAAATCTGTAAATGAAATAACAAGTGTGAGCATGTTATAAATACATAGCTGACGTTATTTTGGTCAGGGTCACTGCATTATCTGCAGCAACTCCAGCTGTCTCAAGGACAATGTCACACGCTCTGTCTTTCTGCTATGCCATCTGAAGAAGCCCATGTGCTACAGTGGCAATGGAGTTGTGACGCAGATGTAATGCACTTAGCATGGGAATGCTTTGAAGTCCCACTCAAGGGACAGGTGTTAGATTTTATACAGGCACTGAAAGCTGCAGAAATGAGATAAAAACATGGGAACAGATCACCTGACTAACAGGGGAAGTGTGAAATTGCTGGAACTCCAGAACAAGAAAACATGTACAGTTCTTTATAGACTGCAGTGATGCAGGGGGGTTCCAGATGAAGTTCATTTCAGTGAAATTCCCTCATAGGTTTTCAAAGAATGTGACTGTGAGTGCCTGGCCATTGGAGGCTTGTAACTGTTGAAACCCCAGGCTTCATCCTTGGCAATCAGTTCTAGCAGTTACTTCAGCTAGGGCCTAACTGCACTGGTGCAGGACTATGCACAGCTCGGTTTGTCCTGCAGTCAAGGCTGAAATACTTCCCCTGGAAAGATGAAACTCTTAGAAAATGAATGCAGTTTGAAAGCAGTCTGTACAAAACCACATGCAAATGATTAATAATTAATTCCTCTGTAAATCAATGAAAACAGACCTATAATAGCTCTGCAGTGC
This sequence comes from Lagopus leucura, assembly GCF_019238085.1. Lineage (NCBI taxonomy): Eukaryota > Metazoa > Chordata > Aves > Galliformes > Phasianidae > Lagopus > Lagopus leucura. The sequence continues at coordinate 1,275,525 of NW_024962286.1, forward strand.
TCCAAGTTTAAACTTTTCATGAAAAAAACAGAAACAAAAACCGGGTACCAATCTCCATAACACTGGCATTTGTAGCTGTGGTTCAACCGCCTTCATCATAGGAACTGCTGGACCTGTAAGCTTCCAATGGTGCACTGGCTCAAGCACTGATTGCATTCCAAAGCTGCCCTTGCATCTAACAGGAGGTTTTCCTACATATTTTGACTGCTGATGTATTCTGAGTGGTGCCTTTGTTTCATATTCCTTCGCTTAGAGACAACAGCAACACACTTATCCAGATCAGCATGACATTTCAAGCACCCTGTATGCATCTGCTTCCTTACAACACTTATGACTTCTTCATACCTGTGCAAGCTGAATGTTTCATGGGATAGCTTCTGAAAGTCATCATTACTTCAATATTATGGTCTGTTAGCTCTCGTAACTGAGAAATCTTGCTCTGGGGAGCAAGAATGGGAGAAGGAGGCCTCAATTCTATTGGGTTTTGTGGATTTCACTTAGAACAAATATTAAGATGGTTTCCTAGCAGTTGGCAATATGCAATAGTAGGAGAAAATGAAAACGCCCATTCATACATACACTGATAGATGTAAGGAATACATACATGAAAGAAGCAGTAAATGTAAATGTGCTTCATGCATCATAGTGCTCATAACAGCACTATAAAAGAGCACTGTTGTGCTATTGAAATACCTGGGAGAAGCAGAACTGGTGTTTGGGTGGTGAGGCACTGGAACAGGCTGCCCAAGGAGGCTGTGGATGCCCCATCCCTGCAGGCATTCAAGGCCAGGCTGGATGTGGCTCTGGGCAGCCTGGGCTGCTGGTTGGTGACCTGCACACAGCAGGGGGTTGGAACTGGATGAACATTGTGCTCCTTTTCAACCCAGGCCATTCTGTGATTCTATGATTTGCCCCTTTGGGTGGAGTTCAGCTGTTCTCTCCTATCACCAAATGCAGTTTACACACATTTGAGATGTTTAAATGTGGCGTTTAATTTCTTGTATGGTATTTTGCCCCCAGCTATAGTTCTCTTTAGTCTATTCAAGCACTGTCACTGATGTAATAGATGTATTACTAAATGGTGAGAGAGGCACAGCCTCTGAAGAGAGATGGAATTTCATTAAAGTCAGCCTCGAGCTACCAGAAAAGTAAGGCTTAAAGAAATCTGAGGCCTGTATTTAGAGCTCTAAATAATTTTTTTAATGGTCAAATGCTCCAGAGTTTCCTACATCGACTTTAGAAGGTGCTCAACAGTTTGCTTCAATGTCTAAATATCAAGTTTAACATCAGGTGCCACGCTGCAAATGTTGCCCTCGTGTCCTGAAATCTGTGAAAGATGGATGTACTCCAAAAATCCTTATGATGGAAGAAATAGAGTGAAAAGCCAGTGGCAGTCAGATCATTTTACTGAAAATGACTAGGATATCACATTATGTATTTATATATGGATATATATAGAAACAGATTTGTTGCGCTTGTTACGGAATCTTATTGCTCTTAGGAGTTTCTGCTTGAACAGAAGAAAAGCTGCTGAATGGGCAGTCTGAAGGCTTTCAGTTCATTTCCAAAAACTGGATATTATGTTCTGCCCCAGCCATGTGCCGACATGTGCATGACTCCTGGGAAGAACTGACTGGCTGCAATGGTCAGAAGAGCAGAACAGCCTGTCCTCAGCGGAAGCTTTCCCTGGTTCTCTATCAGTATATGAAATTAAGGCAGCTTTCTCCACAGAGCAAATATGGGGTGTGATAAAGAATGGGAGATTGAGACAGCTTCCCAACGCTCTGTGGTTTCATCACCTTTGGTTAGGTGAGAAGGTCACATGCAGACTGCACCCACCTGTAATTGGGATGCTGCGCTTTGATAAGGCCTAGATTAGTGAAACGCCATGTTATTGTCTTTAATTCACAGAATACATTTATTTAATAGCATACCTTAGATTGGAATGGAATTAGAGAAGGATGCTGAGAGCCAAGAGATGATCACCTTATGGCCCAGCCTTTGTAAAATGGCTTACAAACACCATTCCATGCTCACTGCACTGATTCACTTCTGAACCTCCCAGGTATTGCTGAATTCAGTTGGAGTTTGCAGTTCCAGAGGCCACTGTCAGTTTCATTGCCACCATCCCACTGCCACCATCCCATCACCACCATCTCATTACCACCAGTCCCATTACCACCATCCCATCACCACCATCCCATTACCACCATCTCATTGCCACCATCCCATTGCCACCAGTCCTATTACCACCATCCCATCACCACCATCCCATTGCCACCATCCCATTGTTACCAGTCCTATTACCACCATCCCATCACCACCATCCCATTACCACCATCCCATTGCCACCAGTCCTATTACCACCATCCCATTGCCACCATCCCATCACCACCATCCCATTGCCACTATCCCACTGCCACCATCTCATTGCCACAATCCCATTGCTACCAGTCCTATTACCACCATCCCATTACCACCAGTACCATTGCCACCATCCCATTACCACCAGTACCATTACCACCATCCCATTACCACCAGTACCATTACCACCATCTCATTGCCACAATCCCGTTGTTACCAGTCCCATCACCACCTGTGCTGTCTCTGGCCAACGCTGAGCGAATTCCTTAAGTCACTCTGGAAATATCAGTGTACACATCATAAGTCTCAGTCTGAACCATCTCATTACATCATTTGAGGTCTTTCTAATGCTATTTTAATGATGAGGGCAGCAAAACCTTTCATTCATGTATTGCATAGGGAGGAATGTAAATAAAACTTAAATAGACACGAAAGGTTGAGAAAGCACTATTGCATCTAGATCTGTAGTCCCAGAAATGCTATACAACTTCTTGAGGTCTTTCAAAGATACTGGGAAGAAAGGAATAAAAAGAAAGAAATGAGAGCAAGATGAAGGAAAGGAGACACTACAGTCACATGCTAAAGAATATCTAAGTGCTAATTAAAAGTCATGTTAAAAATACATCAGTCATTAGCGAACAAGGTGATGGGCACAGCTGTCCAAAGCATGTTCATGGAAAGCAAAAACCAGCAACAGATCTCTATAGAGCACGAGAGAGAGAGACCTTCCAAAAGCTCTTCCACCTCCAAAAGAAGTTATGCATTATTCTTATCTCCATGGGTCTCCTCAGGAAGAGAACAGCAGTGGTTACATCTTCTCCACTCAACATCATTCTGTTCACAGCTCCTTCCTCTGCAGTTCAGTTATTTCACCAGTTGTCAACCGCATCCAAAATGCGGTTCAGTTTTCAAGTATGCTGAAAGTTCCATTATTAATATCTGCCTCACAAATATAAAAGTAAGATCTGTTTTTTTCATCGCCAGTTACTGCTTTAGTTAGAAATTCAGGTTGGATGAATAAATGCCTTCCAACGATGCAGATCCCAGCTGTCTGTGTGCACAACAAGGCAGATTTGCAAAGGCAGCAGAGTGAGATGAGGCTTTCCAGGCAGCTGGTCAGACAGGTCAGCAAAGTTAGAGCTTTGCATGCTTTTTCTGGGAGTGTGCCAGAAAGAAAATGGACCTGGCTTTTGTGAGACTAATGAGCTGAAGTATGGCTTTTGTTCACATCGCCCAGTTCTCCAGAGGCCTTAATTGCAGAGGTAGAGAGTTTCAGGATCAGTTAGTGAGATTTCAGTTCCCATTGACAAAACTCTGATTTTTAAAGCAACTTGGTATTTCTTCTGCGAAAAACAAAGGCAGGTTTGACCAGCATGATATTTTACTGCAGTGCTGAAATTCAAAGGTGGAACAGCAGCCGGGCTGTGTGACTGGTTACAGCTTGAGTGATTTCTCTTAGACATGCAGACAGAGCAGATTAAACTATTCCAAGTGTCATTCAAAGTGAAGAACCAAGATGAGCTCCCAAAGCACAAACCTGGCAGTGCTTTTCTCCCAGCCATTCTACCTCTGCTTGTTGAGCCTGCAGGGACCGCTGTGCCACAGCAACACTTGCAAACTGCAGGCCTGAATTCTCACTTCATCCACTGCGTGGTTGGAGCACGTTTCTCTTCCACTTCCATACAACCATAGAACCATTCAGGTTGGAAAACATCACTAAGATCATCCAGTCCAACCCCAATCCACCCCCACTGTGCCCACTGCCCTCAGTGCCACATCTCCACACTGCACACCTCCATGGATGGTGACCCCACCACCCCCTGGGCAGCTGTGCCAATACCTCACTTTGGCACATCCTTTTCTAATTCTGAATCATCCCAAACAGAAAACACACATGATGGTTCATAGAGCCTTTGGCTCCTTTGCAGCTCTTTGTGCTTTTCCTGAAGGGCTGGGGATCCCCGATGTAAGTTACTGTCATTCACCCTTCTCCATTCTTTCCCTTCTCAGTAAAACCAGGTCACAGTGTTTGTCATTTAACGTCTGGCAGTGTCAGTCTGTCACAAACCTGTTCTACGGTGTTAATCACAGCATATTCTTAAAGAAAATCACTGAAAGAAAAGCACCACCCAACCTCTTTTTTCGCCCTTCCCTTTTCCATTCATATAGGCCATGCAATGAAAATGCTTTTTGCAGCATTATAAAAGTATACAGCCAAGGTAAGTAAGTTCTTTCCTTGGGCCCTGGAAATGTATTCCAGTCTTTTTCTTTGGCAGGGTTTCCAGACAACGATGCTGCCCTACTTTTCTGCATTTGCAGCATGGATGAGTATCTCCAGCCATCCAGCAGCAATGGGAGCAAGCAGAGAGCAGGAGGGTGAGTCTGGGAGCTGCTCTCCCCAAATCCTGCTGGGGAAGGTGTGACATCCCCAGAAATGCCATGTGAAGGGGTTTAGACAAGCATGACCTACAAACAACAGAGTGCTGGGTTTACTTCTGTGTGTGCAGGAATTGAATACACGTGGGCTGCCAAGAGCTCAGCAGTCCCGTGCCCACAGGAAGTGCAAAGCAAAGCATTGCTGAGGCCAGGATGGGAAAGGGGGAACTGACCTAAGAAACGACCATTTGAATGGTTGCTCCTTCCCTTCTCTTGCTTTGAAAGATCTGGGAGGGCTGGTAATTGTTTGGCTGTATGGCTGAAAAGCAGCTTCCATTACTTTGGATGAGATGAAATACTGAAACAGATGGGGAACAATGAGAATACTACTGTAAAGCCTGATCATCTGAGATTTCCAGACATAAGAAATTTAGATGAGCACTGACAGGAGAGAAAGAGATGGGCTGGGACAGACTCTTTCAAACTGAACAGACTCAGCACAGGTGAAGGGGAAGGAGCTACAGGTTCATAAAAAGAAGGAAAGCACGAGGAAGGCAGGAGTGGCTGAGGGCCAGTGTGAGAAAGGCAAATGCTTTGGTCAGAAAGAACTTCAGCTGAGGCACTGGGGAATGTGGGAGAGCAACACTGAGTTTGGTTGGGAAAGGGGAAAATGGGGAAAGAGGGGAAAAAGGGGAAAAGAGGAAAAGGGAAAAGGGAAAGGGGATATGAAAGAGGGGAAACGGGAAAGCTTCACTTAGACAGGCAGAAGAAACTTTTTCTTCAAACTACTTCTTCCTTAAAATAGACACCTATATATTTTTAAACAGCTAAGAATATTTAGGGCAATCCAGCTGAGTATAATAAAAGTTGCCACTGAAGGTCACGAGCGCAGAAGGAGCTTGAATAAGTGACTGCAAATGGATGATTGAGAGAGGGAAGACCTCTTCCGTGTGCATCTGGAGCTGCCAGAACAGTTCCCTGACCTCAGCCCAATCTCCCCAGCTCTTCTCCCACGTCCTTTTACCTCTCACCACCTCCTGCACAGACAGCCCTCAGGCAGAGCCCATGCACCATGGCTTTCCTGCACCCCGTATCCCCATGGCAGCCCTTACGTTTTCCCTTCTATGAGCAGCAGGGCAGCTCCATAGCAGCACTGGGTGCCCTGGTGTTTGTTGGGAGGAGAGAACTGTGAGGCGATCTGCTAAAGCTGGATCAGTCGTGGCTTTGGGGTCGGATGGGAAACGTGGAGCAAAAGCTCTACACGTGGCAGCCTTAATACTTCTTTATTTTTTCCCCAATGCTTTTCTGAAAATTACTAGCTCAAATTCCAGAATTGTATATCCTACGTTGAGGATGTTCCAGAGTGTTTTCATTTGTTCCTAATATTGGAAGTGGTGCTATTTTAATAAAAGCACCATAATTGAAATACTGAGCGGGGTTTCAGAGCATCACAACAAAATTCTGGAAAAGGGCTGACAGCTACAGTTGCATAAAACGGGGATTTAACTCTTCTGTAGCAGCTTTATGGCTGATCAGGAAAATGAGAGAAAGCACAGTTTTCCTAAGGAGCTGGCACAGGACATTCAGCTGTTCAAAGGGCTCATTGTGGAATGTATTTACCGGGAAGAAACCAGTGTCTGGAAGAGAATCAGCTCTGGGCACAACAGATTTGAAAAGGCTCCTTCACTGCCTATGCAACTTCAGCCTATAAATCAAAACTATTTATTTCTTAGCTGGGAGGAGGACGCGCCGTTAAAAAGAAACCAACACCATTTTAATGGACTCATTTGTTGGAAGCATGCAATTACAGTTTGACCAAAAGGCAGTTGGGGTCACTCGCAGGCAGGGCACACAGACAGCCCTCCAAGACACACACACAGAGCTTTACCTTTCTGGAGCTTAGAGGCATTGTCCTGGATCCAGCTGAAAAGATTGGCAAAGTCACAGTCACAGACCCACGGGTTGCCCTCCAGGCGTATCGTCCGCAGGGAGGGAAGCGCTTCGAGGGCTGCCACGTTTAGGCTCTGCAAGTTATTGTCGTTCAATTCTAACACTTGCAGCTGTTCCAGGTTCTCAAAAGCAGCCTCGTCCACATCCACCAGGTTATTGTTTCCCAAGCTGAGTTTTATCAGTTTTTCTGCCGATTTGAATATCCCGGCTTCAAGCTGCGTTAAATTATTGTAGCTTAAATCTAAATACACCAGTTTGGTAGAACTGCTAAAAGTGCCCTCTTCTAAAGAGGTGAGGGAGTTATTCCTGAAGTCCAAATAGACCAGGTCTCCATAAAATATGAAGAAATCAGCTGGTATCGCCTGGATGTTGTTATCGGCTATAAGAAGTTTCCGTACGTCCAATGGAAACGGATTGGGAACACTGGGGAGTCCTTGATCCCGGCAGTCTATGGTGTGGTAGTCCATACAGCTACAGACAGCAGGGCAAAGATGACCCGTGGGTAAGAAGAGCAGGCAGACAAAGACAGAAAAAGGTAGAAGGCAGAAAGGAAAGCATGGCCACATCGTCAAGGATTCGGAAGCTGTGATGATGAGCACTTCTACGAGAAAGACATTTTGCTGAGCTGAGCAGCGGTGCCTGGTACTTGTGTGTGTGTGTGATTGTATCCAGGAGATCACATATCATCACAGATCCGATGGCAGCACGGTGGGGAGGGGGAGGGAGGGAGAGGCTGAAGGCAAGAGGGAGGCAGGCATATGTGAGGATTTACACTGCCAGAGAATGATAATGCTGCACAACGCGAGGGAGGGAGCGATGATTGGGTAAAACCGAGGACCTTTCAAAGGACTCCCTTGCTTTTGTGAGCTAAAAAAAGCTGAGAGCCTGTTTGCATATTTGCTGCATATTCCGGCAGATGGGAAATCACATCACAGTGATACCCCCAGAAATGCAGGTAAGGGGTGGCAAGCACCCAACTGGCTGCTGTGCACTCTTTTCTCTTTGATCCTAAAGAGGCAGCAGAAGGACAGCAAGGGGGAACCAAAGGCAAGGAGCAGAAGCTGCACCTGGATGCCTTCTCAGCCCTTAGAGCAAGGACACTAACATTACTTAAATATGACTCATTTATCTTTTAACCAAGCACTATCTGTGGCAGCAAGGAATCTGGTCTCAGAAATGAGGATGATTTGTTTCCTGTTCCAATGACCAGGGCAGCTACTTTCTGCGATGGCATTAGGAACGTCCTTCGGGACAAACAGCAGCACAAACTGGCTCAGACCTTCAGCTAGGTCAAAGAGAAAATGGTGATTCTGATTTAAGATCATTTCATAGCAATTCAGAGCATCTTTCATTCAGGATAAAGGTACACAGCATAAGCTGAATGCTGCCCAACATGGAAGTATGTTTGGTACAAGGGAACTCAGAAAAGAATGTCGGGGTGGGCACAAAGAAGGAACAGTAAGGGACAGAAGCCAAGGGAGCACTTGCTCTGAATCATGGGGGCCAAGTCCTATCAAAAACCTGTGATGATGATTTAAAATACTGAGATGAACAAGATGCAAAATACCTCTTGTGCTCAGGATTCACGCCATGAATCTGCATCACCTGCTAACTGCAACTGGTGATCCTCATGCAGAACTGATGCTTTGTAACCTGTGAACGCCACGTCGTGAAAACACTTCTGCTGTCATTTACTGCTTTTCTGCCCTTCTCTAACTCAGTTAAGTCCTTAGGTCAGAGATACAGCATTCCTCTCACCTGTCAGTAAGCACAACTGACCTGATGTCCTGCAGTAACAATGTGCTTAACTTTACACAGAAGACAGATCTTGGTGAAGTTATCCATACGCAGGATGTAAGGGCCCCTCTGTGCAGACCTTTATTTTTCTCCTTATGAAGCACACGGAATCAGACCCTGACATTTTCTCTTCAAAGATGTCTCAGTGTTATTATGCCTGTTTCACAGATGGGAGACTACAGACAGCAAGGCACAATCTGTGAAAGATCCAAGAACATATTAGCGACAGAGGTGGGAACAAGACCGAACTCCCTGCCTTGCAGCCCTTGCTCAAACTCTTTTCTGTACGAAATGGACCTTCCTGCTGCCCGTGTGTCCTTGCTGACACAGGAGAAGCACCGTGAGCCACACGACCTGCACAGCTACACTGCATGCCTGTATGCAGTTTGCAATTTCTCCAGAGAGTCTGTGGAGCTTTCCTGTCTGAGATGTTTGCAGGAGACTGACGATGATTATTTTGGGCTGGGCACCCTGTAGGTTTGCCAGCAGCCAGCCCTGCTCGCAGAGCAGCCATGCAGACAGTGCAAGGTGCCAGTACTGAAGGGCTGCAGCACTGCTGCCACCAGCACCTGCTGAGGTCTGACACCTCCCTCTGGCCACCTCTGATTTCTGTGTGTTTCTCCCAGACCTGTTTTTCTCTGTGTAACAATTCCCACTGCAGTTTGTCAGTTTATGTCTATTCTTTTCTCAGCTATCACTTACTTCTGTACCTCATCTATTTCTCTCACAGAAAAGAAATTCTCTTTAATCTTTCTGAAGCTTCACTCGCCAGACATCTCAGGCAATTTTGCACAGCACAAAGGAGATTCTGAAAAGCTTTCTATCTAATGAGATATTAAAGCTTTACCTCTTTAATCTTTCATTTGTATGTCAGATACAGTAACCTATATGACTATAGAAGGGGCCAGCTGCTGTACGCTGAGAGCACAGCACCCTCTTGTGCCCCACGGACCACTTTTCTCCTGCAAGAAGCTACCAGCAACTTCCACAGAATCAAAGAACCACAGAATGGTTGGAGCTGGAAGGGACCCTAAAGGCCATCAGGTCCAACCCTGCACTGAGCAGGGACACCCACAGCTCCATCAGTGCTCACAGCCCCATCCCCTGACCTTGGGTGTCTGTACCACCTCTCTGGGCACTCTGTGCAGTGCCTCACTTCCCTCATTGTAAAGGACCTGAGAAGGAAACACAAGGATAAAATGAACCTTCTATTTCTTGCTTGCATGAAGACAGAGCCAAATTGCAAACCTACTGCATGCTGCAACTCCTGGCATCTGGATTTCATCCTGTGTAATCTGTTGTATCTTTTGGTTGCAGTAACTGAGACACTAAATTACAGATTGGTAATTGCTTATCAACTCCGGATTTTTGTGGAGGAAATCTTAGAGCATTTTACAGTAGATAATGCACATCAGGAACTTCTGCTTGTCTTCAGTTGGCAGCAGTATAAAACAACATATGCGTCTTGATTACTCCCAAGCAAAGCCCTCATAGCTTTCTACTTGTGTTCCAAGAATATTTCCAGTACTGAGTTCACACAGTGACGAAAAAGCACAAGGCTCCTAATTAGAAAGTGCTGTCCCTAAGAAAAGAACAAAGACAAACAAGGTTGGTTTAAAAAATCATATTTGTGAAACACACAGGGCAACAATCTCCTTGCCAGGGCACCAGTGAGCAGCTCCACTTTGCCCTTTTGTCAGAAAATTATTAATATTTTAGAACATTTATCACTAAGATAGACTCTAAAATAAAGCAAGGGAGTGACAAGCCATGGCCCTGGATCTGTTTAGGTGGGATATGAGAAGGAAGTTTTTCATACAGAGGGTGGTGAGGCACTGGAACAGGTTGCCCAAGGAGGCTGTGGATGCCCCAGCCCTGCAGGCATTCAAGGCCAGGCTGGATGTGGCTCTGGGCAGCCTGGGCTGCTGGTTGGTGACCTGCACACAGCAGGGGGCTGGAAATGGATGAGCGTTGTGCTCCTTTGCAACCCAGCCACTCTATGATTCTATGATCTGTACAGTGCTGCCAGTACTGTATCATGGCAAGCAGCAGGAAACAAAAAGCACATCTTTCTGCTTGCAGATTACACTAAGAAATGGAAGGAATTTGGAGGAAGAATGACATCTTTTGCACAAAACTTCCAGCCCTCCTCTTATGAGAGCTCCTAACTTCCTAAAGCAATTTGACTAATGGAAAAAAGAACAAAACCACAGTACAGACACACAGGAAGGATTCAGATGTCTCAGCTAAGAAATCATTACTTACAGCAGACTGAAACAGAAAACTGCCCGTCCTCATTCATATTTGTGAACAGCTAATTAAGCATACTTTTCTGTGGAGGAAGTTATTATTCCAGGCTCATGCTTTGCTGAGCTGAGGTATGCGTCACATCCCAGGCTGCTGCTCCAGGTGCATGTAACCACTGCAAAGGGTTTTCCTAATGATCAGACGTTAGCAACGTGGCCTGGGAACTGCTGTTCAAACTTGAATGACTACCAACCAGTTAATCAATTAAACGCAGAAAGCAAGTGTTGAACAACAGCTCTGAAAAGGGATCCCATTCTTACTCAGGTATTTATCACTTTGGCTTCAGGATGTTAATCCTGAGAAATACCTTCCCCTGCTATGACCATGTGGTAGGTTTTTGTGAATGCGGTCACCTTTGGACAGTTCTCCCTTTGATCTTACAACAAAAAAAGGACCGAAAAAGAACCAGCAGAGAAAGAGGGTACACTCCCTTGTCTTACAAATGAACAATAGAAACTGTGAACTGAAGCTTGCATTATACCTGCCCAGTCCTCCTTGCTGCAGCTGTTGCTGCCATCAGCTGGGAGGGAAATCACATCAATATTAATCAGTGTGACAGCAGCAGTGATTGAATTTGAAAACTTGAGACACTGCAGTTCAGCAGCCAAACCAGAGCAGCCTAAACCCATCAGAAGGCCTCCATCACTTGCTCTGGGGATGACGTGGCTGTAAGAGACGTGTAGTCACCATCCTACTGCCAACTATTTACCATCACTAAAGCACTCACAGGGGAAGGACCAGTTTAAATGGTTCCTTCCCCCCTCCCCCCAGGATGGAGCTGGTATCCAGCTGCTGCACTGCAATCAGCTGCTTGCCAAGGTTGCATGCCGGCCCAATACTACCACACTGTAAAGCAAATCAAAGATAATTAAAAGTGAAAATTCTTCTGAGCTGTCAAACAGATATGTTGATGCATATCCACATCCAATTAGGTTTGAGACCGATTTGGGACAAGGTGGGTATGAGCTGGGATGGCCGTTCTCATATGTTATAAATCCACAAGTAAAGCTGGACTCCAATACGCTCCCAAACACTTGTCTGGTCAGGTTCAAAGTGGGTCTGCTGAGATCTGAAAGCCCTAAGTTTAATTCAGCTCTTGTGAAAAGCTGAGTAGAACACGACTTTTAATCTCTGACTGCCATCATGAACACGGCACGCGTGCTTAAAAAGACAGGAAAGTGATGGGGAAGTAATTTCCTCCAAATTGTGTGTTCACAACACAGAGAGCAACTGGTGACCCTCCATCAAAGCATCCAGAGCAGAACGTGTCCCTGTGCAGTGCAGCTGAGCAGTGGGTAGAGGACAAGTGGTGCCTGTGCTGGGAAATGGAGGCAGAAAACAATGCCATAGAGGAAGGAAAGCAAGGAATGGTTCTGGTATACGCAGGAAACAAATTTGTATTGTTTTAGCAGGGTTTGCACTGTTCTTATTCGTACTCTGCACTACCTAGGAAACGCTCCTTTGTTCAAACCAACAGCAAATAGATTTGCAAGCAATTAGAACAGTTGACAGCTGATGCTGATACACACACAATACGTAACTTCTGAGTTTAGAAGTCCTTCCATTCATTTTACTCAGCAGGGATCAAAAAAGGACTCCAATTCATTAATTTGTAACATTAATGGGCTGAGTGCCCTTTCCAAACCAAAGAAGATTGTGCACGCGTGAAGATCTTATGCAAATTCAAACCAAATACACACCAGGAGAAAACAGTTCCACTTACAAACAGGGCACAGCTCACTTAATTGCAGGTCTTTAAATGACCCCTTGGTCTGCTTTGAGATTTCACCTTGGAAGACCTTGGGAGCTGCCTTCCTTGGCTGTGCTGTTAGCCACGTTGTGTTGTTAGCAACCTTCCTGGGCTGTGTTGTGGTATGAGCTCAACACAATGGGAAAAGCAGGCCAGATTTTCTTCTACTGCAGAGAACAAACACCAAGGCGGTCATTTGCAATTGCTTCCCTTCACCCATCCACCATGCTGACTATTGCTGCACATGCTCCACAGATTTAAATATGCAGGAAGGATGTTTGTGTCAGTGGGAATTCCAAGCATCAGATGAACGATAGTGATAATGGAAATAATTATTTCACTCTTTTGTTGCTCTTTACTGTAAAAATACCAAAAATAGAACAAAGTGCTTAAAAGGTCAGACTGTATGTTCAAAACAGGGCTTGGAAATTGTCCTTTGAGGTGCACCTCCCCATCTTCCAGGTTATTACTGCCATCTCTGCCCTGGACCCACGCAGCATTAAGGTGCACAGTGGGGCACAAAGATCAGCATAGGATTTGAAGCCAAAAAGGAAGACCAGAATCCTGCACTATGATGAAAACAGAATCACAGAATCACCCGGGTTGGAAGGGACCCCAAGGATCATGTAGTTCCAACCCCCCTGCCTGGCAGGGCCACCAAACATACACATTCAGATCAGGTTGCCCAGGACCCCGTCCAACCTGGCCTTAAACACGTCCAAGGACGGGGCATCCACAACCTCCCTGGGCAGCCCGTTCCAGGGCCTAACCACTCTCCTTGTAAAGAACTTCCCCCTAACATCCAACCTAAATCTTCCCTCCTTCAACTTGGATCCATTTCCCCTAGTCCTGCTGTTATCAGCCCTTTTGAAGAGTTTACTCCCCTCCTGGGTGTAGGTTCCCTTCAGGTATTGATAGGCTGCAATGAGGTCACCCCGCAGCCTTCTCTTCTCCAGGCTGAACAAGCCCAACTCCCTCAGCCTGTCCTCATAGGGGAGCTGCTCCAGCCCCCTGATCATCTTAGTCGCCCTCCTCTGGACCCTTTCCAAAATCTCAATGTCTTTCTTGTACTGAGGGCTCCACACCTGGACACAGTACTCCAGATGGGGCCTCACAAGAGCCGAGTAGAGAGGGACAATCACCTCCCAATTGGGGTGATCCCAATCACCACCCATCCAGAAGGGTGTGCAAATATGTTTGTGAGCACACACACATCTGAGTGGATAAAAAGAAATATGGAGAGCAGGCAGTCTGGCGGAAAGAAGGGAAGGTTTGGCCCTTACTGCTCTCTGTGGAGCATCCTTAGTGGGCAGATCAGTTGGCTTTCTCAGCCCAACATCACACAAATCAACCCCCTGGGAAACTCAAGAAGTCCCCAGCTGCTTTAAAGCTGTATGAAGAGAAGAACAAAAGAAAATGGTGACAGAGATCCTTGAGCCAGTGGAGAGAAATCCCCTCTGATGCAAAGGACTTATTTTCACCCCGTAAGTATAATGCAAATGTTGAAAAAGCCCTGTATACTTTGCTGTATGGCAGAGAATGCTTACAGGATGACAGAAACTCCCTGTGTGTACTGATCACAGAATCACAGAGTTGTAGGGTTAGGAGGGACTTCAAGAGACCATGGAGTCCAACCCCCCTCCAAAGCAGGCTCTCTACAGTTGGACTCGATGGTCTCCTGGTATAACTAAAATACCTACAGTCCAGTTCATGGTAAGTGACCCTGCTCGTTCATTTCTTTGCTCTGAAGCGATCTTTGTATCCTCTTACAAGTTTCTCTGGCCATACAGTACAGTGTCCTCAGGGAATGCAGCATACTTTGACTTAATGGCTTCTGACATTTCACTCGCCTTGTTAATAAGCCAGGCGAGATGTCAGGGACCATCAGATCAACGAGTGCAGCAGTTCCCAGCAGGGAAGCGTTTGGAGCTTCATCACACCACCGCTGGATCTGCTTTACAAAAACATGCTGATAGCCAATGTTAATTATTACAATGACTAACTCTCATCAGTGCCTCAGAAATGACTAATCTCAAGGAATTGGGGGTGCTCCTCAGTTACACTCTGCAGTGCTGTGTTGGTAAGCAGCACAGCTGAGCAGCTGCATAACACTTTCTCAGCCTAAACATCGGTACTGCAGCAGCTTTACATGCTAAGGCTCCTGAAGGACTCACAGAACCATGAAGGATGGAAAAGACCACTAAGATGCTTCAGCCCAACTCACCCCCATCATGCCCACTAACCATGACTCCTTGCTCTGGGAGATGGAGCTGCTTGGTGGGTTGGTTGCACAGCTCCAGCAGCCAGGTGTCAGCCCCTGGTCCCACGCAAGGCGACTGTGCAAGGCTAAGTGCCAGCAGGCACCCCTGTTCTGTACATTTCATTTACGTTTGGATGAAGTCCCTCACACACCCGTGCATCCAGGCTTCGAGAATTTCTGAGGCTGACACTTTTCAGATATTAAAGCTGAGAAACAGCACCAAAAGAAGGTGAACTCCATGGGAAACATTACTGAAGTCAATGGGTGTTAATGTTGGCACCGGCCAGGCTGCAGCTCTCAGCCATTGCAATTTTAGGGATTGTCCGACATCAATTTCTTTATTAATACAGAAAGAAATGATCTCACAAAAATAGGATAAGTGATGTTTCTTAAATCCCAGAGCTGAATGGAACCTGAAAGAAAAAGTGTATTTGCTTCAGGCTCTGGTAAATTTTTCAGGAAGTTAATGGCACAGAAGATGGAAACGGTAAAAATACTGCACACGTGGTCACACGTGGAATGTTCTATTCTCTCCATTCGCTCAGGCTGTGCTGTAAGCAAGAAGATATTTTTAGGGGAAATGGAATGGCTGCAGACTAGAAACAGAGAAGCCCAAAGTGTCCAACAAAGCATTTCACTTGTTAGTTCTTACATTTGTAATACAATGTTTTTAGTAGGGTGGTTGTATCTGCTGAGTTACCCAAAAAGTCATCTCCTAAAACGCATGGTGTGAACTGCCTTATCTAAGCATACAAGGAAAATTGGCCCAGTTTATCCATGTGGCTTCTTCTGATGCAGGCTGCTCTCTGCAAGAACTTTATTTGCTTTTCTTGCCAACAGAAATCTAGCTTCCTTCACCAAGGTTCCATTTGTGTTGAGGAGAGGAAGATGGTTTGAAGGTGACTTCTCAGTGGGTACATCGTCAATGGCAATATTCAAAGCTACCAGAAACAGTGCTCCATGTCAGTGTTAAAGCATTCATGTGAGTGCAATGCATACAGAAATATGGAATATGTGCCAAGGCATTGATGTATTGGCTGTCCCAGCCTCCTTAAAAGTCATCCACCAAGAAACTCTAAGGGAAAAACGTCTGGGCTTGCTGACAATGAGAGGTTTCTACACTGGGGGGAGAAGCACTACGTTTCAAACCACTTTGTCCCAAAAGGTGACCTTTCTTTTCATCAGAATGAACCCAAACAAACCCATTTCTTTCCTATGAAATGTGCTGTGTTATCACTACTGCTTACAGAAAATTAAAATGGTTAATATTCTTCGTGTCGCTTTCACAGTTGCCTATACCTATAAACACGTGAATCGTGATCCTCTTATTCAGTGAAACCAAGAAGAGATTGACACTGAGAAAGAAAAACATCTTCATTCACTGCTAACAGTGAATGAAGTCATTTATAGATTAGATTAGTGTTGGCACTGAAGGAAAAACGTGCAATTCTTGTTTACATTCCTGACCTACTGGGTAATCACTACAGCACCCAGAGCTTCAGCTTCTCCACTGCTTCATATCAGACTAAAACCAACAAAATGGACCCTTGCAGTTATCTGACATTCACCTCACAAGGTTTCAGCACTTCCATTTAAAAAGGCCTTTGAAATATTGATATTTAGGAGTGCAACGGTGCCTGAAGACAGGTGTAGGCGACTTGGGGCCATGCAGGTGATGAGCAGGCCTCCAGAAGAGCAACTGTCCCATTCTCCTCTGTCTCCTAGAATTAGTTTATGCAAGGCAGGTCTTGCAAATACAGAGCAAAGCACAGAACTGTTCCTAATTTAAAGCATGAACAAACTTACCCAGACGGCAGGAAAATCCCGCATTTGAACTGCTTTCCCTTCTCTCCCTTGAGTTAGTGCTGATAAAGTAGTATCACAAGAAGTCATCTCGTGCAATAGCTTGAGTAATGCAAATATAAGGTCTTTGTTCATGAATTCCAGTGAAACTGCACCCCTTTAGGTCCACCCTCCACGCAGGATGGGACTCCACCCCTCTCATTCTCAAGTCATCATTTCACTTTATCCAAACATAAGTGATTTATGGTGTAGCTCAGAGAATAACCAAGCCTGAATCCAGTCAATGTTTTAGTATGATGAGTATTCACTCAATATTTTTTTTTTTTTGCATTCTTTGCTGTTCTTTCTTCCCTTGCTATTATACATAATGGATTCTTTTCCAGAAAAACTAAAATGAATGAATATTGTTGACATTTGGCAGAAGTGTTTAAAGCAGTACTATCACTCTGCTATTTCTACTAGACGGAACATTCATTGTAACTGAGATAAACTCCTTATTAAATTCAGCAGCATTGTATTTCATTTCAGGACATTACAGCATAATACTCAACCGTGTCAGTGGAATAATGTGAAAGAATCCAGATTTTGCAAAACTGCTGAGGCACTCATTATTTCCCTGACCCTCCCATGATTTCAGCACTTAGTTTTGCATTCATTTGAAGCATGCTTTGCTCCTGAAAACTTCTCACATTGCTGTCTATTGAATTTGGTGGCCAGGAGCTGCTGTCACTGCAAGAAAGCCAATGGTTTTTGCTGCAGAAAGATGTCTTACATCGACCAGAGTGCTCCTTAACACCTTTATCAAGATGATGGAATCGAGTGACCCTCAGCAATTTGCTGATGACACCAAGCTGAGTGGTTGACATGGTGGAAGGAAGGGATGCCATTCAGAGGGACCTCAACAGACTTGAAAGGTGGGCCCAGGTTAACCTGATGAGGTTCAACACGGCAAAGTGCAAGGTTTGGCACTTGGGTCGGAGGAATCCCAAGCATCCCTACAGACTGGGAGGAGCTCCTTGAGAGCAGCCCTGCAGAGAAGGACCTGGGGGTCCTGATGGATGAAAAACTGAACATGAGCCAGCAGTGTGCATTGCAGCTCGGAAAGTAAACAATATCCTGGGCTCCATCAGCAGAGGGGTGGCCAGCAGGGACAGGGAGGTGATTGTCCCCCTCTACTCTGCTCCTGTGAGGCCCCATCTGGAATCCAGGTCTGGAGCCCCTGTACAAGAAAGACAGGGAGCTGTTGGAGAGGGTCCAGAGGAGCCACAAAGATGATCAGGGGGCTGCAGCACTTCCCCTATGAAGACAGGCTGAGGGAGCTGGGCTTGTTCAGCCTGGAGAAAAGGAGGCTGCGGGGTGACCTCATTGCAGCCTTCAGTACCTGAAGGGAGCCTGCAAACAGGAGGGGAGTCAGCTCTTGGAAAGGGGAGATAACTGCAGGACAAGGGGAAGTGGTTTTAAGTTGAGGGAGGGAAGATTTAGGTTGGATATCAGGGGGAAGTTCTTTCCTGTGACAGTGGTGAGGTGCTGGAACAGCTGCCCAGAGAGGCTGTGGATGCCCCATCCATCCCTGGAGGTGTTCAAGGCCAGGTTGGATGGGGCCCTGGGCAGCCTGGGCTGGTATTAAATGTGGAGGTTGGTGGCCCTGCGTGGGGCAGGGGGTTGGAGATTCAAGATCCTTGAGGTCCCTTCCAACCTGGGTCATTCTGTGATTCTATGACAATCCACCGTGAGGCACGTGCTTTCATACCCACCTGAACAGGGTGGGAAAGCATGCTGCTGCTGGAAGACATGGCAGAGCCACTGCAGCTCCAGACCTGACCTGTCTGCAGCACAGCAATCTGCTCGGCTTCCTGCAGGCGCTGGGGAATGGTGAAATCCAGCCCTGCAGCTTCAGCTAAACCCACCAGCAAACACCCTGCTCCCTCTGCTGGCTGCAGAGTGCCGTGCAGATGGACGTTCTGCCCATTTAACCGCAAGTGCTATTAGAAAATCGCTCCCAATTAGGGGAGGGCCAGGAACATCTCCACATTCTCCTTCCCCATATTCACCAGGATCACCCACCCCCACCTTAAATGAAGCTATTATCCTTCCATAAGCTTTTTTTATCTTTCCACTTCCTTCTTGATGCTGCTTACACTTGGGAATTGGTACACAAAAAGAAACTACTTTCCTTCATAAGGAATGCCTCTCTAAAGACACAGTGGAAATAGGAATTTTGCCACGGACCTTAATGGGGGGAGTGTTTCTCATGTATTCATCCGCATGCATTTCATTTCTTCTGCCAGGATTCCCCCCACACTCTTATTCAAAGAGCCAGTTACCATCTCCAGGAAAGCAGACTGCCCCTTGTGCTGTTTGTGCCCCTGTCTACCCTGCCAACCCAGGCAGGTGCCAGCTCAGCCACATACAGATCACGACATTTCTTGGTGTATTTGCAGCACTCAAACACAACCCATTTAAAAATGTGAAGACATGTAAATCCCTAATGACAGCTGTTTGCTTTACCCATATAATTTCACTATAAAAACCAGGAAAGGCTTTGGAAGCATGAAGAAAAGCTCATGCAGAACCATTCCCTAAAAAAAGCCTATGAGGCTGAGAAAGTTCTCTTGGCTCCACTGCTGTGTTGCTTTCCTTATTTAACTGTTCTAGTTAAAAGAACACTCCTGACCTAAGAAAACCTACAGCAACCTTATAATTTTTTGTTAAATACATGGTGGTCATCCACAGGTTTAAAAGTAGTAAAGAGTGGGCATCCCATATTTAACTCTGAGTCACACTGTTGTATGTCACGTAGAGACAACAGCTGGCATTATTCAGTCCCCAAATGATATCGACCCATTTGTGCTCCAAGGCCCAAATTCATCAGAATCTTACAAAAATCTTTACAGTAGGAATGAAAAAGAATGGCAATTCTGAAGTGATCCAAGGAGGAAATAAAGCCACACCAGTATCAAACCATCCAACCATAGACACTGAAACATCCTAGAGGAGTGCTGGCATCACATACATCACCTTGCTGTTACACAGAGCTGCACGGACCTCCTCCTTACCCCTTCCTGCTCCCAGCACTTTGCTCAGTCCCTTCTGGAGTGATGGAAGTGAGATGAGAGGGAAAAGCAGCTCGGCCACAGATCTAAAGCGAAAGCACTGCAGGTGCACACATGTACATCTTTTATCCCTTAAATACCTGTTCATTTCCAGCCTCCAACAACTGGTTCAGCCTGCCTCCATTCCCTGGCTATGCTGGGAGCTGCTGCTTCAGAGCTGCTCTCTGCACTGTGACAACTGCACCGCCAGAGGCACTGGCTCTGAGTGCCCGTTTAACACATCATAAAACATTTCAGCTTGCCTCTGTGCCCCACAGCCTGCAGCATTTGTGAAACCTCGTGTATATCGACTGCTGTGCAGCTCTGTTGAGTTGCACAGCTGAATACCTAGCCCCATCTCCAGGACTCACATAAATATCACTTATTCTAGCTCAAGATCTCCCACTTCACACACTGTGCCAAGTTTGCGAATCAAGAGTCTCTCTTCACATCTAACAGAGGTGCTCCCATCTGTGCACATAATGTTCTACAGGCAGGAGCACAGACAGGGAAGGAACATCATCTTCCAGTGCTCCCATTCCCTGGCAGCTGCTTGATGGAAAACTTCTGGATGGCATCTCACATACCAGATACAAACTCGATGTACAGAGACGCAAAACCAAAAGCCAGCACTAAAGCGTGGCTATTTGAGGCCTATATAAATCAATGAAGACATCTGACGGACTTCAATAAGGGAAAGACATTTCAAACAGCAAGGTTTTGTACTCCTGCAGAAGCCTGCTATCAATCTTGATTTCACTGCAAGTAATTCTGTCAGATGGGAATACAGCCAAGCATGCTCTCAGTTTGAAGGCTAATATGTCGATCTTAATGTCAGCACGTGCATTTGATAGATGACTGCAGTCTATAAACACACACAAAAATTTTATCTGACAAAAAAGGAATACAAGACATGCAGCACATAGAAAGTAAACCCACATTTTCTTTCCCCATCCTTTCACAGGATGCCACTCTCACTGGAAGCTGCCTTCCCTTCCCATTGCTGAATTCCTGTACCCACAGGCAGCTGCAGGCTGTGCAACGTTGAACATAAAAGCTGTTTTCTCTAAGAATCATTGCTTTTCAAGTCGTTTCCCATTTTCTCACTGCAGCCAAACCCACCCCTTCAGCAGGTACTGAAGTACAGCAGCCCCTGATTTAGTCTAAGGAACTGTTCTGGTATTGAAAGAAGAGACCCACCAAGAGCTCCAGTTTTCCATTGCTTTTAACACAGCAACTTGGCTTTACTGCAAAGAAACCCTACAACAAGTCACAGAATGACCCCCCTCAGTTCCTGAATCGTTTACATTACAGATTCACTCCTTGCAAATATCACTGCCACAAGCAGCTTCCACACACAAAAAAATTATTCTGGAGGTAGAAATAAAGAGTGAAATCTGGCTACGACAGTGGGGAGACCTTCAGTGCTCAACTGCAGCATTCTGGGGGCACAGAGTGACACAGCTGACTCAGAGGAAAGCCAGCTCAGTTCTGCCACTGAGACAGAATGCTCGGCAGGATGCAGGCACTGCTTCCTCCTCCTCCAGCTGTGTCTCATGATTCCACCCTTGCCAGTGCAGAGGCAGCCTGAGCCGCTCACAGGGCTGCAGGACGGACGGATAGGGTCAGACAGGAAGAACAGATGTCGAAATGAAAGTAAAAGGGCTGCCAGGACTTCAAGCCATTTCCAACTCCTCCCTTAAACCGCTGTGATTAAAGACATGCAGAGCAGCCTTGAGATAAAAAAACACCCAAAACACAACAACAGACAATCAAAACACAGTGACCCATGCACGACTTAGCATTCTCCTCTTAGAAAGAATGACAGAATCATAGAATGGCCTGGGTTGCAAAGGAGCACAGTGCTCATCCAGTTCCAACCCCCTGCTGTGTGCAGGTCACCAACCAGCAGCCCAGGCTGCCCAGAGCCACATCCAGCCTGGCCTTGAATGCCTGCAGGGATGGGGCATCCACAGCCTCCTTGGGCAACCTGTGCCAGTGCCTCACCACCCTCTGCATGGAAAAGAGCTCATGGGAAGACTGCACAGGAACCATTGTGATGCTCCTGTACAAAAAGACCAAATTGCAACATCCCTCTGTAGGCCTAAACTTTTTTCTTATAGCATCTGAGTAAATGTGTGCATCTGCAACCAATCACAGAGTCGGAGAATATCCCATGTTGGAAAGGACTCACACAGATCGAGTCCAACTCCTGAGTCCAATGCATACCAACAGAAAAAGCTGTGCCTATATTCTACTGCAAAGCAAAGCACAACTGCTGCATTAGAGGAAATATTATTCAATCAGAACCTCAGTATAATTCCTCTATTTTCACAAAATCCTTTGGCTTACAGAAGAAGCCACAGAAGTGAGCCACAGTTCTATTAGCAAACCCTAATTTGTTGGGGTTCAGAGGAAAATTGCTCCCTTCTCTGCCTAGTCCCACACCTCCCTAAGGGTACATTGGTGTTTCTCAAAGAATTTGTGTTTCTTTCTCACCACGTGCTCAGCAATGGCTCTGGACCTCAATGTCCTTATTCAGCAATGTGCAGCTCTCAGCAGAAGGCAAGCAGAAGGAACTGCTTCATCCTGAAACAGCTGGAACAACACATCCAAGCCTTTCTACTAATTGTATTGCAACTGCAGGCAAGCTTCTTTCCCGTTTTTGTACCTATTTGATAAATATTTTTGAGCAGTGGGCTGGAATAGAAAAGAGCAGGGCATGAGACAAACTATTCCTCATTGCTCTGAACAATGAAAACATTTAAAAGTTGTTCTAGTAGCTACTGGAAATGGAAGTCCAATTCCTGAAAGCCCAAAAGCTCCACCTCTATGCTCAGAATGCTGCGCAAAGAAAGAAATTGTTTAATTCAGCAAATAGCTTCTCCTTCTTCAGGAAGGCCTACTCATAAACCCAAGGGATTTGTTTATAGGAATGACCATAGAAATGGAAGGTCCTCAGAGCATGTTTGAGGAAGAAGGGATGAAGATCTAAACAGATCCACTTTTCTGTTCCTGGGAACTTGAAGTAAACAGAAGAGCAGTCACTGGTTCCAGTTTGTCTTTCAGAGCCTATCTGAAAATATGTACAGAAATTTAAGCATTCCATTCTCATAAAGAACTATTTGTTCCAATTGGGAAATAATTTTCCTTAGAACTGCCATCCTCCCCTAGAAAATCTCAGTTTCATAGCAGCAGCATTTCCCAAGTGAACAATCTTTACAACATCTCAAGCAACATTATCCAAAAGTAATTAATCCCAGATTAAGATTCAAGACATGCTGCTATTTGGTATTTGAGAGCATTTGCTTCAACGTTCAGTAAGCCAGTATCACCCACTGCCTCTGCATCAACACTTCCTTATTTTCATCCTAGTCTCCTGGTGAACTTTGATACCAAGAACAGTTGTGGCACCGTTAATTTACCTATAAGAAATTCCCTTGGCACTTTCCATTTTTAAAGTTACAAAAGAGAAGCCCTATGGAAGGTGCTGCACTTCCCATCTGCAGTCCTTTTGGCTTGACTGCACCAATGCTGATGTTTAGACTTGCTTTACTCCTCTGTAACAAAGTGTGGTGGGGTCTTAATGAGAGCTCTGACTCACATTCACTGAGAAAAACAACCCAGCTATGTGGTTCTTTTGCTTTTTTACCTCTCCAAGTTAAAACCTCCTCCTCCATTGTCAGTAGAAGGGAAACTTCTATATCTCAGCTGTTGTGCCTCAGAGCCTGGTGTGCCAGCATTGCAGGACTCCACAGTACAGAAACAGGGGGCAAAAGAGCAACACAGAGCACTTGGTCTCACCACCTCCACTCACACTGGCAAAGACAGCTCACATGTGAACGCTGATGAAAACTCAAGAGGTCCCTGAATAGATGTGAGTTCCAGAATCACAGCGGTTTGAATGGACCCCAAGAGACCATCGAGTCCAACCCCCTCCTACAGTACCTCCCTACATAGGTGGCACAGCTATGTGATGGGTCTTGAATATCTCCCCAGGAGACTCCACCACCTCTCTGCACAACCTGTTCCAGTGCTCCGTCATCCTTACCATTAGTTCACAGCTTCCTATGTTGAGGTCATTATTCCTTGTCCTATTGCTATGCACCACCAAGAAGAGCCTGGCCTCATCCATTTGCCTCCCACCTCCCTTTAGATGTTTACAAACATTTATCAGATCCCCTCTCGGTCTTCTTTTCCCCAGGCTGAACAGCATCAGTTTACTCAGCCTTTCCTCAAACAGGAGATGCTCCAGCAGGCCCTTTACTATCTTTGCAGCCCTGCATTGGACTCCTTCTAGGACATGGCTGTCTTTATGGAACTAGGGAGCCCAGAACTGGACACAGCAGCCTAAATGTGGCCTCACCAGGGCAGAGCAGAGGCGGAGGATCACCTCCCTCGCCCTGCTGGCCATGATCTTTTTAATGCACCTCAGGATCCCATTGGCTTTCTTGGCCACCAGGCACACTGCTGGCACATTCGTGGCCAACCCATGTTCCAAGGACCCCCAAGTCCTTCTCCACAGAGCTCCTTTCCAGCAGGTCATCCCCTAACCACGTAATGGCACATATAGTCATTCTGCCTCAGCTGCAAGATTCTACACTTGCTCTTGCTAAAGCTCATCAGGTTCCTCCCTGCCCAACTCTCCAGGTCTTGTTGAATGGTAGCACAGCCCTTCAGTGTGCCAGCCCTTCCTGGGGCAAACTTACTGATGTTAGACTCTATCCCATCATCCAGGGTGTTGATGAAGATGCTGAACAAAACCAAACCCAGCACCAACCCCTGGGGAGCACAGATAGTGTCAGGATTCCAAGCAGACCGCATTGCTGGTGACAACCCTCTGAATTAGTAGTTCATTACTTGCCCAAAATTAAGAAAAGGATTTAGATTAATCATTGCTCCCAGAGCCCTGCTTCATCCCCACCTGTGTTAAAATCCTTATCTATACGAGAGCTTAAAGTTTAGCATGTTGCATACATTTTTGGTGCTACTCTACTCTTGCAGACACTTGATGCTGATGCACAGAAATGTGTACAGGAGTAACAAGAGCTATACTGAAAGCTGTACAGCTGTACTACTTAGGGTTGTACACAAGAAGGAAAAATCCTCTCTCTCTCACATATGAAAGCAGCGCTGAGGCTTGGAAGCCCGTGGTCAAAGATAAATGCTAGAGCACAGCCAGCATGTCACTTGAGGACACAGGCTGAAAGACACTCAGACGTGCAGAAGAAGTCAGACAGTATTTACTACAGAATTAAATAAATACCCTGTCCTAGAACTATTTCAGTATCCCTAAAAGCACATTCATTACCACACATACTCAGATAAACACGGGGTCTCGCTTTGAAATAAAAACCCATCAGTTCACAGCTGGAAATAACAGGACAAACGTCCTTAGTGTTGTTCCTTCAATATTTTTAGGGACAGTTTGCAGAAGGGAGGGAACTCCCTGAACGCTTCTCTCTGCCTGAATCCTCTTTCCCCCTTTGCTAAATAAAAGTCCTCTGAAAGCCACAACAGCTCCTGTAACTTTAAACCTGGGCTGAGATCATAACTTCAGCACTGCCCAAACAGCGCAGAGGGCGGGCCTGGCTCTTCTTTTGAGACCACCTTAGGCATGCTCCCACCCCTCTGCTAAACAAAAAAATGCTGACACCACTCAGATACTTTGCTTTAGCTGTATAGTTATCATCTGTGCAAACCTCTCCCTTTCAGCAACGGCAGCTAAAGGAATATTTGGAATACCAAAGTCGTTTCTGCAGTGATTTCTTTTCATGATCTCAATTCTTGCTTGACTCTAAAAATTTATCAGTCTGAATCCGTCTGGTCTGAG
This sequence comes from Lagopus leucura, assembly GCF_019238085.1. Lineage (NCBI taxonomy): Eukaryota > Metazoa > Chordata > Aves > Galliformes > Phasianidae > Lagopus > Lagopus leucura. Next base: position 1,301,057 of record NW_024962286.1, read on the forward strand.
CACTGGAAAGCTCTTCTCTAAGCGGAAGGAAGATGTTTATTAAAGTTCCATTCTTCATCTTCATTCTAGGGAGCGTGCCCCTCGTAGCCCTTGCTGAAGAAGGTAAGAAAAATCTTTACTTCAAAGTATTTGCAGATCTTTTAATTGAGCAGTTTGTGCATTTACTCAGATGATATCGTTTCTCTGTCCTGTCTATAAGGCTCTTCCTTAAAGCAACCACTCAGCAGTTGCTACGGTTGTGTCAGGAAAGAGACAGCAAAAGTTTTGTGCTGGGTTCTGTGCTGTTGGAAAGGACTTTCTGTGCATGTGAGCAGAGGAAGGAGCAAAGGGAGCAGCAGTGCAACGTTCATCAGCACTCTTGGAAGTGCCTTTGGTTTCACCACATGCAAGACTGCAGGCAAAAAGTTGTAACCAACACTTAGGTGGTGACGTTCTCTGCTGTGAATGTCACTTCTAAATCTTTCAGTGCAAGAGTTTAACTTCTGTACTCAGAGGTTAATACTCCCTTGGCCATAAGCAATGTGTGCACATGAGGGAAACTAAAGAGGAAGAATTATTACCTACGGCAGGTTTGAAAATATTACATGCCTGGAAAAGTCTGTCTGGTGAACTATTTCTTTTAAATTTGACAAGAAAAATTAGAAGTCTTTCTAGCACAGTAATGGACAGTAATCAGAATTGGCCTGAAAAGCGCTTTATTCCAGGAACTTCACATTCATATTTATTCTGCGTAGTATGTGAGCCATGTGAATGAGTTGGCCATGAGGCAACGTGCCCAGCGTGTGCACAGTGATGGCAGCAGTGCCTGGAGGGGTGAAATCCAGCAACCTCTGCTGCAGAACATGGGCATTCTGTTTGCCAGTAACAGTTCTCTGAAAGCAGCTTTTCCAAAGCATCAGTCGACTTAGGATCATAGAATGGCTTGGGTTGGAAGGGACCTCAAAGGTCATCTCTCTCCAGCCCCTCGTCTCACTTGGATTTTGGGACCCCACCTGAGACGTACGGCCTGATTTCGGCCTGGTGACAATCAATATCATTCCAATGGAAGTAACAGCTGTAGCAACATGCTGTACGTGTCAGCGTCGGCTTGTGAGCCAACTGGAGTTAACTGGAGCTCCTGATGTTCTGTACATGAGGGTATAAGGCTCACAGTTCAGAGTTACACTTCAAAACTGCACAGAAAATCTAAAAGCAATCCCTATTAGATAAAATGCTAAATATTATTTTCACTGGGTCCCAGCTGGCTTATCTTCCCAATGCACCAGTATTAAAGATACTAAAGTTTACAGGCATTAAAGATGAGACAAGAAGGCAATGTTGCTTTATAGAACTATCTTAGGCAGGCTCTTGTATACCAGAACTGCAGGAAAAATGCTCTTTTATCTTTAGGCTTTTGAGGAATTTGAAAGTACATTTCCTCTCAACTTTCCTGTATGGAGGATTCTATTTTTATTCACTTTTATTACCAGTATAATTTGCACTGAACTCTGTAGATGGACCTAGAACATGGTTTTGGGGTTCCTAAAGCTGTCTAGGTTTTAGGACTTTTCAAGTGGGGCTATCATTCAGGATAACATTCAAAAGCAGGCTCCAGATATAATAAGCAAGGCTCAAGTATTTGTTTCACTGCTGCTTGCCAATAACCATCAACAATTCTGAGTTAGAACAACCCTAGAATGGACGCATCACCATTGGCAATCTAATTGCTTTGAGCAGTGAGGATGGAAATTTTTGTTGCCTTGCAGATGTATGAGGTGGAGTGGGTATATTCAGATACCTGAATCACTGAGGCAGGCAGTTTGCCCTGAGGGTTCAAGAGAAAAGTTTCCTGGTCAGATTCTGATGCCTCTTAACGCAGACCAGGTCACAAACATGTGCAGCTACTCCTGTAGTTGGGCACTCCAGTCTCCGGATTGAGGCTGAGTCCAAAAAAGCACCATATTTGTTCTGATCAGAGAGTAAACTTCCAAAAGGATTGTTGCTTGTTCCAAGCTCCTCCTGAAATTGCTAAGTTCTGTCACTGATCACATATCTGAGGACTGTCCTCTTCCCCATCCACATCGTGATGCAGAGCTTTAGTAGTTTCACTATTATCTGCCATCTCTGAGTTGCTGCAACACTACAAAACCCAGAGGGAAAGGAACAATTTCAGAGCCAGAAACATGACTGAAGGACAGCAGTTATCACAGTAACTGGACTATCAGCCAACCTGTGAACAACATGTTAGTGAGAAACAGGAGTCTGGGAGATGCTGGAAGCACGTCAGTGCTCTTTGCTCAAAGCACAGTGAGTTACATCTAACATCAGTAACTTAAAAATGAATGATGATTTCTGTTAAAACAACCCAGGAAATGTTAAGAGGAATTTTTGGGCTCCAAGTCAGCAACTTCATATCCATTAGAATGGACAGAGTGCTTTAACTGGGTCACAAAGCAGTACAGAAGCTGTGAAAGGATAGCATACAACACTGACGTAGCAAAGAAGAAAACTAAGTTATTGATTTCCTTATTTATATGTGAGCTTCCAAGTAAAATTGACGACAGTAAATAGGAAGAATTCAGAAAGAAAACCTGGTAACATCATTGCCTACTTACAAACACAGTCGTGTATGCTTTGTGTAATCCATTCGTGGTTTCAATCCTGTCTGAAACAGCCAACTCCTTTGTCACACTGACCACCCAAGGACAGCCCTGAGCACTCCACATAACCTCATGCATTTTCAGACTAATCCATTTCCTTCTGAATGATTAGCAGATACATTTGTCCTTCTGTGATCCTGGTCAGCATATGAAAGCCTCAGGCAAAGCTAAACGGATCAGTCCAACTGAAATGGAAGTTAGCTGGGCAGGGCATTCATCACATGATGAAAAGCACGAGTATCCCAATGGAGGCTTTAGAGGCAGCTCATCTCCTGACTTGAAACCTTCCCTATGGTGCAAGTATCAGTATCAGTGTGGGTGAGGGGATTACTCTAGTGGCTGTCACATAACATGCACAAAAATGGACGTGATTGCTAACAAGTTCCCACATGTCACTTGAGCTACATCAACAGTACATGCACCCAGTCTTAACAAGAGGCAATGCTATGCAGTGCCTCCTCGTGCAAACCCCAACGTTTAACACATCTATGCTAGACTGTGGGACTACAAAGCAGTGAGTGTGAATTGCTGCATCTTGCTAAAATGACCAGCAAAGAACACAGCATTTGCATTCTCCTCTTCACTGGGACACTTGCCCAGCCATTTCTCCAAAGGTAGGAGTAAGTTTTTGAATCTGTGTAATTTTATACAGAAAGGAAACTGTCATATTTACAAGCTTACAAGTGAGCCTTTCATCGACTCAGGTGCCACAGTAAAACTGCAAACAGAGGCTGGATTCTCAGCGCTCGTAACTCAACTTTCCACAGAATCCATGCATTTCCCTCAGATCCTGTATTTCTAAATCCACAAAAAATAAGCAACTGACAACCAAAGAGAGATAGAAGAACATTAAGAATCAAAAAATAGTAAAGCAAGGTTAGCCCACTGTGTACATGCTGCTGGTCTCTGACAGAAGCATGCAGTGTTTCCTCTGTGTGTCATTTGAGGCAAACCATACATGCAACACCACAAAACTAACTACGGTTTGCCCAGCCTTAACTTAAAGCCTTCCTCAGTGGCACGTTTGTTTTGTTGGTTTGTTTGTTTTTTGTCTGGATGTGGTCAGGGACCACAGGATGGAAGCCAAAGGCTGCCAGGTCCCAGTGCTCCCTGCGTCCCACTGCCAGGCTGCAGACAGGCAGGCTCTAGAAGGGCACCAAACCTCAATATCTTCAGTTTGCATTCATGCAGCAGCACAGTTCACTCTGTTGCGTGGCACAAAGCTTGCTCCGCTTCATAACAAAATGCAGGACTGGGAATACAGGGACACTGGGAAATTCTGAAGGAAACTGAGAAAAATGATGACCAATTTGTTTCCAACCCACTGTTGCAGTAGCCCTGCCGAAGACTCAAAGGAAACCAACTGTGATGCTGTGTACCCTTCCATGTTGTTTTCCCATTGCTTCATGCTTGTGTATCTTTGTATTCGCTGCTTACAACTGCCACAATGGCCGGCATGAATTGTATCACAGTTCCTCAGGCAGGACTTCCTCCCCTCCCCTCCCCTCCGCTCCCCTACGCTCCCCTCCCCTCCCCTCCAAGCCCACAGAGGACAGGCTTCATTCTAAATGCATATTAGAACATTTCTTTGACTATGAAACCCATCCAAGTATTATCTAGTGTGTTATTAGTTAGTATGAATGCCAGACTAAACATATCCGAATGGATCTCTCTTGCTGTGTGGTAATATACAGCAAATAGCCAAGAACCACTGTGAGCAAAATGAAAGCCCAAGCAGCATCCAGCTCTGTGCGTATCTCAAAGAAATAAGTTAGGAAATGATGGTGCAAACAGTTCTGCTGACAGCTATGAGGGGTCAGTCACCTTAATGAAGGCTGTGATAAAGCGCTGCAGGAAGTAGCTGTGTTGAGCTGGCAGATGTGAGTGGATAGTTTTTGGAAGGAAGTGATTCAGGGAAGATTCTTTTATTACAGTATCTGAGGTCATATCTTAACTCCTTTCATCTGTATTCAGACCCCTGTATTTGTACACAGTTTGTGTGATTGCTGTACGTTCTGTAACACTTGCTTATCCAGAGCATAGAATTCTATACTTCTCTCCTGAGGCCACTTCACAGAATCACAGAGCCATAGGAGTTGGAAGGAACCACTGGAGATCGTCAAGTCCAACCTCTCTGCTAAAACAGGAGCCCTTTACTAAAGCAGGAGAGCCTCAGCTCCAACATTTGTTCCCTTCCAGCCATGCACTGATAAGAGGCATTGTAATATTGCAGTTTTAGGTGCCACTTGCAGAATGATCCCAAAGAAACTTGCTCATACCTCCAATCTTGTTGCCCCAGCCAAACCCTTCCTGCTCAGAAACCAGAAAATTGCCATAAGACTGCAGCAGGGCAACCTTCTGGTTACAGGACAGCAGAAATCGTCATTCAGTGGTTTAGACAGGTTCCTGGTGCAGCAGCTCTGAGGTCAGTGTACACAGCAGACAGACTGACAGCAGCCTTCTTAAAGTCACAAGCCGTGCAAGTCCCAGCTCCACAAAGATGATTTAGAAAGAAACACCCCTCAGTGGGGTCAGATAGTGTATCCCTAACCACAGCTTTGTGGCCAGCTGTGTCATGTATCAGAGAGAAAGCTTTGCAAGTGACCAGCTTTTCCTCCTGTGGCTTTGTTACATAGCTTTGGTTATGGGTCACATACATACCACCAGCATTTGAAGAGCAGCTGTTTTTTCCTTAACATCTGCCCCAGTTAAAATATATATGTTTTTTTTTTGTTTGTTTTGCTTTCCTGTGGGTATCTACATATGGACAGTGTACAAAATAATACTGTAGCATTGAGAAGGTGGGACTTATTTCAGAAATAGCTGAGTGCTTCTTTTAAATTTAAAGCCTGGCTTTGTTCCTCTGGCTTAAAGCAGTCACAGCAATAGAAACCATCTGCAGCAGGGTGTGGTGACCAAAGGAAATGTTTCTGAAAATTCAGCACAACGTTGTCATGAGCTGCACAGAAGAGATGAACAAAGTCAGTCGTGCTCAAAATAAAGCTGAACTGAATCCTTCCCTGTGCATCACAGCAGAGTTTCCAACTGGCAGATACTATCACCGTAGTTCTGTCCTCCAGCTTCCTCCATTACACAGAGCAAAGCCTGTCAAGGTTTGTGTAAGGAAGCAGCAATGAATACGTCAGCAATCAGTCAGACAGTGCATGCAACTCCTGAGCAACCCAGTTAGGCACTCAGCACACTGCAGGACACTCCTTATATGATAGAGAACTGCAACTTCCAGAATCAATTAAGAAAAAAACCCACCAACAGTACATGCCAGTGCCATGGCCCCAAATAGCCCAAAGAAAGTTCTCAGGGTGCTGAAGGTGTCACGAATCTTGCAGAAACCACAGCTACAAATGAGAACTGCAGTTCTCAAGAAATTATTCCTTGCCTTTATCTAATCTGAAAATTTTAGATGTCCAAAGGCTCAAAATGCTAAAGGCAAATAAAGAGAACCTGGCTTATTTTAACAAAACTCATTTTCAGAAAAAGTCCCAAACCGTTGGGGCCTGGATTTGGCACAGTGGAAACATTCCATGGGAAAAGGCTCACAGTCAAATGGAGTCTGGAGAACGCAGGGAGCTCTGCGTCAGGACAAATCCTGAGGCAAATGTAGCCCAGGCAGGATGGCTCAATGGAATCACAGGATGGCCTGGGCTGTGCACAGAACATGCACATGCAGGCCTTCAAACACCACTCGCTCAGTAGCTCAGGAAGAAGATTCTGAATACCAGCTCTTAAGAGAGGGAAGCCTTTAAGATCTGCAGTTTTTACCCACTGCAGAGACAGAAATGACCAAATGACCCATTCTGAGAGCTTCCTACTTCAGGACTAAGCCCAAGGAAAGGCTCTGAGCTGCCTTTGCCCACTCGCATCTGGGTTTGTTCAGGCTGCTGGGAAAAAGGAGATCCTCCAACATCTGTCATCTTCAAAACATCTTTGTTGTTTTTGGAGACACCTGAAAGAAATTCTAATAGACAAGAGTTTTACAACCCACTCTCCTTTCCAACACAAGCACTGTGATTTGAAAGCAACCCTGAGAGGTTTTTCTAGTAAATCGTCTCTTTATGAATAACAATGAGAAGTGAGCTCATCTTTCCCTAACTGGGTCATGGGACGTTTAACCACACAGTGTTTTTGAAGCAGTAGTAAACTTTTAAGGCCATCAGATTCTCTCCTGGTGTGAGAAGCTGAGGGCTGATAGCAGCTGGGGACTTTGAACTGAAATGCACACAGCTGGAATGTGGGGAGAAAGAGATGGAATGATTAATTCACATCCACAGCAACCTATAGCTGCAAACAGAAGAGGCCACGGGACTATTTGGAGACTATTTGGAGACAATCTCAGTGCTGTGAGGCGATATTTTTTATTTACAGCCTCCCTTAAGATCACAGTAAGAACACGTACACAACCAGTACTCGACCCTATGGCTCTTACTACATGAAGCCAGCTAATGACCAAAGTACACATGAGCTTACATCCCACATTATTCTTTGATGTCAACAGTAGATGCTACAGCATCCAAGAAGCCACACAGTTAAAAACAAATGGGCACTGCTGTCACTTTACTCTGCTTCAGTTTCCAGATACCTGCCTGGCCTTGAGCTTATTCCCAGCTTTCTCTGAATTGTGCTGTCTAATATCTAATATTCCTTCCTATAAATGCAACATACCAATAACAAAGGAGTCTCCTGATGACAGTTCAGCAACGTCTGTAACTACACAGCAGTGTGTAGAACACATCTGTCCAGAAAGCAGACCTGGAAATGTAGCCCAGGGACCACGCTCCAGCAAACAGGACCTCAGCTTTAGCACAGTATGCAGTTCTCATTTGTAGCTGTAGGCTTCTGCAAGATTCGTGACACCTTCAAAGTGGAGAGGCCTGGGACAAACCCTACAGACCTGTACAAATCAGGTCAACCTCAGAGCTTCAGGAAGTTAATATAGGAGCCTTATTATTTCAGTGAAGAAAAGCACTCCCAGAGGATGATCCAAATCTCAGGAGAGCTGAATCACCTTCTGGAAGCATTTATCTTCCTCTACAGTCTATAAAAGGTCCTTATTAAAACACTAACAATCCTTATTAAAACACCTTCACAAAGAACCTAAAATCAGGTCAGCTCAATCCAGGCCATTTCCTTTTGTCAGTCCCTGTATACCTATGGTAACACACTGAAATACATTCGCTACACATCACTGGTTGCCAGGAATCTTTGATAACTCGACCACACAAAAAATGATTACTTCCATGATCTGTGACACTCACCAGTTCTCCACACCTTTCCTCTGTGACACTGTTTCCTTTCCTGCCTTCACTGTCAGGTAATTCTTCAAGGCTGGAAGCTGCTGCCATGCCAGGAGTAAAATTATCTTCCCTGAGTATGCTGCTTGTTTTTAACATACCAAACTTACTTTGCTTTCCATCTGGGGTTTTTCTCTGGTAATTGGTTTTCTCCGTCTGTGCTTATTTGGTGAATAAAGGATTTCTTCAGTTCTGGCTGCGATTACAAATCTACCTGATGCATGCAGTGCGTGTTGGTGAGCTGTACTGCAGTTTATTTCTTTACACTTAACACGTGCATGCCATAATCTCAATGTTGTAATGCATACACAAACCAAACCTAAGCACTACAGAATAGCACTGTGTCTTAAAACACCCTGATAATTTAAAGAGATAATGAACATGCCTGGAAGACAAACCTTTTTCTCCTATCTATTTTCGGAGGAAGTTTTTCCCCCAGAGGGTGGTGAGGCACTGGAACAGGTTGCCCAAGGAGGCTGTGGATGCCCCATCCCTGCAGGCATTCAGGGCCAGGCTGGATGTGGCTCTGGGCAGCCTGGGCTGCTGTTTGGCGGCCTGCACACAGCAGGGGGTTGAACCTAAACGATCATTGTGGTCCTTTTCAACCCGGGCCATTCTGTGATTCTATGATCTACACAAATGGCCAGGCTGCTCACTTGATTAAAAAAGGATCAAGGCATTATTTTTACCATCTAACTTAGAAGAATGCTTCACCCTGCCCTGTTCTGGTCTTTCTGTGAATTGTAAGAGCACTTCTGGGAGACTGGCTGACCTACTGAGCTGGCTGCATTAGGCTTCATGCTTTTCATTTGTTAGTGCCTGAAGTACTATTTTCACACCCACCTTTTGGAACTTAAATAGAAAATGTGTCTCTATTTGGGCTTGTAAATTAAAGTTGTTTACTGGGGTAAATAAAGATCCAGAAACCTAAGCTTAGATCAGTATTTAGTACTTTGGAGAAGGCACAGCTCTTGTTCTTGCATTGCTAGAGAAGGATGAGCACTAATTTTGTTCAAAGATGAGTTTTGGGAGGAAGGAGATATATCTGTATATTCCCAGTACAATTCAGTGGCAAATGGAAATGAAGAATAATTTGGGTTTTTTGATATCTGGTCACTCACCTTGTGCATGAAATGTTTCCTTTTAAAATACTGATGCCTTTTTAAAAATCATTTCAAATTACATCTGGGCTTTTTCATTCGAAATAACATTTTTCATTTAAAGAAGGCAGTTGAAAATTCCATAAAGGTCAAATGGAACTTGAATTAAAGAAAAATAATTACCAGTAGATTTATGTACTGAAAATCCAAAGCAATTCTAACCTTCTTCCATTATGACACAATAAAATGCCTGGGTTGAAAAGGACCACAGTGATCGTTTAGGTTCAACCCCCTGCTGTGTGCAGGTCACCAACCAGCAGCCCAGGCTGCCCAGAGCCACATCCAGCCTGGCCTTGAATGCCTGCAGGGATGGGGCATCCACAGCCTCCTTGGGCAACCTGTTCCACAAATGCTGTTGTATAAACTACCTTGAAAAGGAAGAAAGAATTTGATATTTTGTTCATAGTTAATCAGCACCTGATAGTGGTTACCTTACACACAGCTCAGGTAAATGATGTGTTGTCTATCCAGGGTTTTCTCCAGCACCTCTCCCTGCAGATCTCCCTGCTGCTTAGAGGGAATGAGCGCAGTTCTCCCCCACACCACTTTCAGCTGCCATTGCAAAATATCCCTGCAGTAACTCAGAATTATGCTGAACGTGTGAACTGATAAACTATGCTTGAAGGAGTTCATATAAACTTTTGCCCCATTTGCTGAAGGAAAAGTCTGGCAAAAATCTGCATCCAGGAAATAATTATCCAGGAGTTTTCATGTTTTATGCCTGATGCTTTTTGATCAGGACAACGTCTGCTCTCTGCTTACAGTCACACACTGCTATCTGCAGTTAGCACAAGTCTTTTGCTCAGGCAGCAGCACAGCAAGCAGCTTTACTTCTGAGCTTCGTAGTCACAGTGAATTACAGACTCCCAAAAGCTATCAGACTACACTGGCATCACAGTGTGCGTGGTTGCAGTCTCATGAGTCAGCATGCAACTTTATCACACGATATCTGTGCTTCCAGTGATAACTGCCAATTATCTTCACATACATATTTACATTTTTTGTGTTCTGTCTTGTTCTACTTCATTTTCCCTACCCGGCCATATAGATGAGAAATTGGTTGTGTGGGCCAAATGTGAGGATAGATGACACGTAAGTCCAGAACAAAAAGAGGAGACATAAAAAACCAATTTGAGCTATGGCAAATCAGCTTTGCAACACTTAAAAACCTCTCAATAGATTTCTGTAGTAATACTAGTAATACTTTCTGAACTCCAGCTGTACCCATAAACATTAGTGACAGCCCTAAAAATGAAGGTTGCAGCTGAGACTGAGCTAGTGCTTGAAATATGGAGTAGCTGCATTCACCTGCATGGAGGGGAAGACTCGTACTGAAGAAACATTTCTCTTGGAGATGTTTAGTGATCAGTCCTTGCACAGCGCTGAAACACTGCAGCAGGTGTGTGCTTAAGCTCTTTATCCCACAGGAGAAGGCAGAAAGTCCAACTGATATTGCAAACTTAAGTGCAAAGCAGGCAGATGTATATCTCACATTTGACGTAATTTAGAAGTCAAAGCAGCCAGAACGTGTAACTATCAACTGAACCTCCAACCTATTTTTCTTAATTTTATCCAGCAAGTGCCATTCTAGAAGGAGAAGAAAGTGCAACAATCGATTTCAAAGACAGAAATGACACAGAGTTTGAGGAGTTACCGACGCTGGTGAGTAGCAGTCCAAGGAAAGGCTCCTTTCTGTTACCCAGATCTCACAATCTGCTTTTGTCTCCTTGCTTAGATTTTAAACCATCATAAATCACAGAGAACAGCTCTGAGTTTGAAAAATCAAGACCACGTGCTAATGCTTTTGCTTTGCAAGCAATTAGGTTGAAGGTGACAGTGCTCAAAGCATTTTTGGCAGTACATCTGTGCTGCCTCTTTGTTGCCATTTGCCTCTTCTAGCTCTTTTTCTCTCTCCAAACTGACAAACTAACAAAAAAACCAACAAACCCAGAAAGATCAGACAGGTCTGCAACCTTCTGCATCCTGTCCTGCACTTCTGTAGTCCTGCTGGGAATTCATCTGATCTACCAAAGCCTTTATAGCAGGGAAGAGCAATCAGCTGACAGATCGAGAGCTGTAAATGCTTACCTTCATACACTGAACATACTGAGGTTTTCTTTCCCCTCTGTTTTCTCCCCGAACTCTTTTAGCTGCCCACAAGACTACAGAGTGTAACAAATCTCTTGCAGTTTGGAAGACTAATGACCACAGAAAGTGCATTTGACGTGCCTGAAGAAAATGATAACGCCACGTATTATGAAGTTAACACTGAAACCGCTGACGGTAAAACAGTCTTCCATTTTCCATTTTAATATATCACAATCTTATACTATTTACTAAATACAATATCTGGAAAATTTAAATACCAAAATTAAGCTGCTCTTGTATATGAACTCAATTCCAGAAGTAGAGAACTGTACTAAACACATCTTGTGTAAGTTTCCATGCAGAAAAACGACGTAATCAGATCTGACTTAAATGCCACTGTTACACATTACAGCAGTCATTCCTGTAGATATTAGCTTATCTTTCTATAGTTTCAAAGAGCTCTTTGCATTCACTCTTGATAGTTTTAGTTTCTCATTACTTATCAGAAAACAACCTATTACACAGCTCCATACCACTGTGTTAACAGTCAGTAAAAGTTTTCCTTAGACACAGTGAAGTAAATTGGGATGCAGAACTTGGTATAAAGCCCCTCAGTAATTATTCTTTCTTACTTTACAGGTGGACTGAATGGGGAACAGACAGAGAAAACTGAAAAAGGTATTAAACCAAAGACAAGGGAGATCTTAAGTGCCAGGTGATACCAAGTGCTGGGTCCTGCACTTTGGCCACAACAACCCCAGGCATTGCTGTGGTTGTGGGGCAGAGTGGCTGGAAGGCTGTGTGGAGAAATGGACCTGGGGGTGTTGGCACAACAGGAGCCAGCAGTGTGCCCAGGTGGCCAGAAGGCCATCAGCTTCCTGGCTTCTATCAGCAGCAGGAGGTGATCATCCCTCTGTGCTGTGGGCAGTGTTGGGTCCCTCACTACAACACAAACATGGAGGCCTTGGTGTGCAGAGGAAGGAATGGAGCTGTGAGGGGTCTTGTGGTCTACACAGATCACAGTGTGCATGGCTTTGCAGGTCTCAGTACACAGAACAGACCAGCTTGGTGACTTCAGCATGTTTGCAATCTAGCACAGAGGCTAAAAAAAATCCAAGCAAACAAAAATACCCCACAAAGCTGCTGAAACTACCAAGCTTACCTGAGAGCTCCCATCACAGAAGGAAATCTTCCCAGAAATTCAGCACAAATGTGTCAGTTCTATCACTGATCTCCATTATCAATGATCTTCATGAAAAACATGCCAACAAACCCAATTTCTTTTTTCAGGCGGCCTGGAAACAATTGCACTCGTTGGAATAATAGTTGGAATCATAGTAGCTGTTGGAATCCTTGCTGGAATCATAATTGCTGTTGTAAGGAAGATGTCAGGCAGGTACTCGTAAGTAAATTGCTCATCAGGCTTTTCAAACAGCAGCATCCCCTGAGTGAGGTCACAGGAATCCCTTCTGAAATGTCGAATACTTCCAGTTTGCCAAAAGTCACCCCTGCCACAAGAGCTGCCAATGCTGTGAGCGCTTCAAATCCCTTCTCAGACAGTGGAAACACTGTCAGACACTGCGGGCACAGTGCCCTAATACTCACCACATGCATGGCTTTTGGGTCAGCCTACAGGTATGAGGGATAATGAAGTTCTGGGAGTGCTGGATAACATGTGAACACTGCCCAGTGATCTTTATCTCTGGATGTTTGTGGAAGCGTACTGAGGAGTGTTGTTGGTGCCACTCCATCTAAAAATGCTTTACAAACTCCCAAATAGTTATAAAACCACGCTGCATTTTAACAAACAGAATTCCCTCAGCATTAACCAGCAGGCAGTAAACAAATACTTCCAGGAATAGGGGCAGGAGAAACAAAAATATGAGCTGGGAAGAAAAATAAAGAGGTGAAGGAAAGATGGGAAGAGAGAGGAAAAGAGATCACATCATGACAGTTGGGTAAATTGATGAAATATAGAAAGATGTCACGTTCTCCTGTTTTGTTTGACAGGCCCTGAAAGGAGCTGAAACAAGTAACCATGCCATTCCATGTCAGTACACACAAGTGCTTCTTACTTCAGAAGAACTAAAGACTATTCCTGTATCAGTGTGAGAAGATGATCCATGGAAGATACAGTGGAACAGTTCCACATCTATGGGGATCCCACACAGCTCTCCCAAAGATTTTCCTTTTTTAAAAACAGACTGCAGAGCATGGAACATTTGCTTAGGATTTTTGCTAATCCCAGAGGAACAAAAAAAAATTATCCTACAGGAAAAAGCTCCAGTAGCAATGACATTTACATCTGAAAAATGATGTGCAGGTAATGTATGCTAGCTTCATTTCAAATGCTGCTGGCAAAGATTATTTCACATCACATAGTATGCATTTCTTTTTCCAAAATCTTTTAAGTGTTTTGGCTGGTTAAGTGCTTGTGGCATGTTCATCTACTGAATTAGCAAGGTAGGACATTTCTTATCAGAAAGGAGGTATTGCTTCAGATATTGATACTGATTTTCTGCTCAATGCTTACATTATCATGTGGCAAAGTATAATAGGTCCAGCTGGAACTGACCTACCAACTAAAAGCTTGTGCATTTGACTTGCATCAAGGATTTCCTGTCTCCTCTTGTTGCAGAGACACAAGGATTGGAATACACATCCTGAATTCAAGGGTGCTTGGAAAATACCCAGTTTTGATGGGTCACTTTAACCAGTTATTCAGCACGCTTTAGAGCTGATGTGCAAAGGCTTTTGAATTCATGTATTCACGTTTTTCTTTATAAGTGTCTTTTTCTAACAGCCTGCTTGATCACACGCATGAAAGACTAAATCAGAGCATGTTAGTGACATGTAGTGCATCCTTGGACTCTGCAGCTTTCTACTATGGCACATTAAGTGCAGCAGTATCTGAACACGAGGAGTTCAGAGTGAAAGCTTTGTATGCCAGATGGCTGCAGTGCATTGTGTTTTCTAAACTAAGGCATCAAACGTTTGGTGTAAAAATCTTCCATTTCATATGGTTGACATGTATTAAACAAGTCAATTTACATAGATTTACATGTGTTTTGCTGTTTCTTCTTTGTGTCATGAACTTTCCCATCTATCTGATCCCTGCAAAGAAAATGCAAGTTATGCCATGTTTCAGACTAATTGTTCTCTGTTTTTCAAAAATAACCTGAGAAAAAAGTCATTTGGAGGTCTTTTTGTGCAGTTCTTAGCACTCGTGAGTCTGCAATGACTGCCAAGTTTGTACACAGCAACAGAAGGGAAAAATTAAGACGAGAGAGTAGTAAATATCCCAATTGAGCAACATAAATGTTGACTACATCTTGAAAGCCTTCACTTGGATCTTGCTTGCTTGAGCTTTAGTGAGCTTTGTCTTCCTACTGGTCTACATGAAAAATTACTCTCTAGATCCAAAAGCTGTGATTTCTAGAAATGGGTGTTTTTCTGTCTCATTTATTAAAAAAAAAACACTTTTTCCTGACATCTGAGTTCAGACTTCCCTTTAATCTCATAACTCAAGTATATATGTATGCATGGTTTTGGTTTGTAGCTCGCTGTCAGCAACAGCAGTCACCTCCAAACTGCCAACGTTACTCTAGGTAACACTGGAAACAGTCATTCTGTTCCTTACCCAGGGAGATTCTAATGTAAAGTTCTCCACAAGAACGAGTTCCCCTTGAATAAATTGTTCCCATCACATCCAGGCAGGCAATTCATAATGAAATGGAAACATACTTCAACTTGTTTTCAAAGTCTGCTCTGATGAAACATGACTGAGGTTATTATGCATAGAGTGAGGCTACAGAGTAGGTATGCAGACACACGAGATGCCACTGACTTGAAAGAAAGTCATATATTTACATTTCCATGCTGATCTCCTGTAGTTAAATCTCAGATACCAAAGCATATCCATCCCAGAATGTGTCCACAGTTATACAGTACCTGGAATAATGCATCCACGTGTCACCTCTAGCTTAATCTCATTTGGTTTAGCTCTGCTTACACTCAAGAGCAGAGTACAACTAAACTGAAAGGAAAATTAATGATACCACTGTACAAAGTCATGTGTTTACTATATGAGAGTCTATCACAGGTTTAAGCCTGCTGTATACCTAATGTCAGTTCTTTAATGCTGAATTAGTATTGGGCATTTTTGAAGTACGTCATCCTGGCCCCAAAAGTGGGCTGGAGATTTTTGTTATGGTTACTGAAGACAAGGGACTTCACTTTAACTTTCTTAAAAGGCACCTAGCTTGTGTCAATACACTTTTTATCTGTGACTCATACTTTCTGTAGCATTAGTCTTGAAAAGAAGTCATGTAGTTTATCCAATCATTTCTGAAAGCTCTAATGTATTACATCAGTTACCTTTCAAGCAAAGTGAGGCCACAGGCTCTTACAGATTAGCACATGAGATTCCATCCCTGAAATACAATTCACACATGCCTAGATGCACTTTCCAATTTGGCTCAGTTAAAGATATTGTGTTAGCTAGAAAGAGTCACCTTTCACACAAGTGGTGGAGTCTCCTTCTCTGGAGATGTTCAAGACCTGCCTGGATGCCGACCTGTGCGACCTGCTGTAGGGAACCTGCATTGGCAGGGGGTTGGACTCAATGATCTCTGGAGGTCCCTTCCAACCCCTACAATTCTGTGATTCTGTGATCCCTTGCTTCAGTTTCCCTCTGTACTTCCACATTATGGTACAGAAAGGTGCCCAGATTACTTGAAGTATTTTGTTTCCATGTCCATACGTACACTGCTTTTTGAGTGAGAAAAAAAGATCAATTATACACAAAACTTATCAGTTGGCTTGTCTGACTCGTATGAATTAGCTAACAGGTTTAAACTCACATAAAAGCAGTAATATTAAAGCAGGAGAGAACAGTATTTTCAGTTACTTTAGATTTGACAGTATCTTGCCTATGCTGGAAGGTCCCCTGCAGGACGCACTTGATGCTTGAACAAAAGCATGCCATATGGAATTATGAATTATTCAACCATTGTAAGGAATAGCACATATGGCAGCACTTCCTCCTGCACCAACTCAGTTGCTTCTAAATTGCAAATACCACCAAATGGAAAAAAAAAAAAACCCAAAACACCTTATTGTGTAAGTTCTGGACATTTGTTAAGCCAGGGGTAAGACCCCATTTGATAAAGGCATAGGATTAGAGCAGATAACTTCTAAGGCAAAGGGAGCTCTCCTTGATCAAATACAGAACTCCAGCTAACAGCCTGCATGCCAACCATGTAAGCCACGTTTTGCTCCTGCTCCAAAATTTCTCATTAAGATCCACTTTAACTTCATACATTGACTATTAAAGTCTCTTGGTCTTAACCAGGACTTCAGATCCTGCCTTTTGGTTCAAAGTAAAGCTTTATTAATCTTAGGAGACACCAACTGCTACCAGATGGCCCCTGCTCCACTGAAATATAACCTGGAAGGCTTCCAGCACTGGAGGCTTGGTATTAAGTACACTGTGCTGTGATAGATCTGAACCTATAAAGACATGGGGATGTGAAGTTCCCAGACTGAGCTGGAGCACAGGGTACCCAGGATATGGCTTAGAGAAGGCAGCAGCTCTGAAGATCCACCATTTCCTTTATTCTGCCAATGTGAAGAAACAATAACTGCTGCTGCATTACTTCTAGTAGGAGCTACGTGGGGGGTTTTGTGTGTGTGTTTTGGAGGAGGATAGATGTCGTTGGGTTTTTTTTCTGCTTTGGAAGAAGTCAAACAGCACATTGTCCTGGGGCAAATACTTCAGTGAGCTGAAATGAATGAGCAGTATACATGTCTGCAGGATGGGGTCTGAGGTCAGGAGACTTCCTATGAATGTGAGCACATCAGGAAACAACAGCTCCATACTTCGTCCAGCTGGCCAGGTTAGAATTTTTATCCACCAGGAATAGCATTCAATATATCAACACTTACTGTTAACCTAAAATCCTTACTCCTGATCATGTTCATTCCTTTATGGTTAGTAACAGCAACGTTCCCTTTTGCAGCTTGGCAGTGAGTCATGAATGTGGCTCTTCTGAACAGACAAGCAGGCACCAGGCTTCCTGTGAGAATGCCAGATGTCACTAAAAAGCATCATAAACATAGTTGTCCCCTTGTATTTGGGTGTGTGATGAAGATATATAGAGGTAATATATGGTGAAAGTAATGACTTGATGAATATTTATGACTCTAGGTATGAGTAGAATGATTCATACAAGCATTCTTCACAAGGAATGTTTTCATTCTAAGAATGGAAGACATCAGAAGAATGAATTCAGTAACTAGAGACAGCCAAACATTCACCAGAAGAATATTATGGAGATCTTAAACTACTCCCACGATTTTTAGAAGCCTTCACTAATAGTTAAAACACCAATTAAAACACACAGCAATTGTTGCTTCAGATTCATTCTGTATTTTAAGGGTATCTGCAGTATGATGCTGCAGGTATCTCAGCTGCACGCTACTTCAGCCGTGCATTAAGAACTACAACAACTGCACAGCAATGCCTTCTGCCAAGCTTTCAAACTGAAAAGAACTGATGTATCATCCACAAGAGAAAGGTAAGCAACCACAGAGTATGATGTACACACTAATGACTTGCCAAGGATAACAACCATGGTTAAGGGAAAAGCCATCAGCACACGAATCTTTACATGTTAATCCTGACACAGCTTTGTATTACTTCAGGTAAAGCGATGTTCCATCATGCTTTATGATAACATTATATTCTTTAATATAAGATAGTAACAAAGAGCACAGGAAAAAAGCCAATAATCAAATGTACCAGGAGCCCTCGGGTCTGGAATGCACTCAAGATTAATGTTTCACATGAAACACTGCTCCACTTAAAGCAATCTCTCCTGTACCACCTATAGTTCTGTAGTGTAAGTACTACACTGAAGCAATTAGCCTATGCCATGCCTGGAGACACTGTGATAACCATTTTTACTCACCTACTTAACTAGATTAAGTATTAGATTGGCCATAAGCATAGTTTCTCGGGCAGTTTTTAATTTGAAGTGTTATCACTAACATCAAATTTCCCAGCATCTGGTTTTGCTGGGTGGCTGTTGATGATACAGAAGGTAACACTGGATGTGCAACTTGATAGTAGGTGCTCTAAGAGGTTTGAATTGGTGCTTTGTACATTTCTCACAGCTGCAGCGTGGAGGCATTGGTGCATAAATAAACCCAGCACCACGCTGGCCGTGTGTCTTTGTCTAGGCCATGTGGATTTAGGCATCAGACCAAACCCACAGCCCCCCTGCTTTCTATCAAACAGTTGGACGATGCCACAAAGATCCCCATGCAATCACATGGCTTGTTAGGCTTTTCCAGCCTGGAGAGGTCAGATTTCGAGACTGGCAAATGCTGCAGCAGTGAGCATTCTGGTCAGCAAGGTGTGCTGTGCATTCCATGCATTTTCAAGGCTGTGCTTCCAGAAAGCATTTGGCAAAGGTGATTGATTTTGAGAGTTCAAAACCAAGCAGCACCATCCAGAGAAGCAGAAAATGGAAGGAACAGAGAAGCGGTACAGCAAAACTGGCATAAGTCAGGTTTAATTATTCAAATAGAAGATAATCCAGTGGCTGCAGCAGCATTATGAACAGGCAGCCTTTGCTTTATTAGTAAATAGCAAAAGCATTTAGGTAGTGTAAACTGCTGCTTCAAGTTACCTCCATGGTTCAGAGTGAGACTTCATCTGAGGAAACTACCCTTGGCACCAACGTCAATCTTTTTTGAGAGGCAAAATTATTAATGAGATCATGAGAACACGTTGTTATTAACTACAATTTACATGAAGGCAAAGCCTGCCATCTGTTCATTTAGAACTAGAAGTTCTGGGTTTCAGAAATGCTTGACTAATTATGAACTTACTTCTTGAGAATAGCTTTCCCCATGGATTTTTCTAGTTCATTTCCTCATCATTAATAATTAGCTCAATTCCACAATAAGTATGCTTGATTAACTGAGCAGAAAGCAATAGAAGCATCTGAGAGTATAAAGCATACCTGCATTTCAAGCAGAAAACTGAGCAAGAACTACAAGAACGATTTAAGATTTTATAACCTGACAGGAAGCAACATTTCCAGAAATACACAGACAATACTGGAAGGAAAGACTCCTCACTGCAGGCTGACAATGCAGATGCACCACGACAGCACACTCAATAAATTGCATTGTAGCACCAGCTAGTGGTAAGAATCAATGAAGGCATAGAGAGGAAAAGTAACAAATGCGTTTGAAACAAAAAGCTTCAGATTGCATGTAGCCTCCTATCCGAACTTTTTCCTCACCTTTCAAATACTTTCAAAACAAAAGAAGTTCCACATGAGTTTCACTGAGCACGCCTACACCATCCGAAAAGCACTTTCAGTGTCCTTGATGCAGCTGCTGGAAGTTAGAAGTGCTATGAGCAACAGCCAAGCACTTTTGCCACACTTAGAGCTACTTCATCCTCAGAGCCAGCCTCTCACTGACAAACGGTACTTAGCCAGAACAAAAGCTAAATACTACTGTTGTGCTTTCTCTTCCATGGAGCATCACAGCATTCTCTCTCAGCATAAACTTACTGAACCAAGAAATAGCTCAGTGATTAATTCAGCTCTGAAACTCACGATCATTCATTTTCTGGACCCAATCCTACAGTATAGGAATTAGTTTACAGAGACCGTTGCAAAAAAAATGAATCTATTTGCAATGGATACCATAAAATGTCAGCTGATACTCTAAATTCAATTGGATTTTATCTTTATCTCTGTGTTACTATTGGTATAATTTACACAGAATAGCAATACTATGTTAAGAATACAAAAACTAAATGTTCCATACTTCAGATGGCTTGAGATTTGTAGGCTTCTCTGATCACCACAAAACGTAAATGGAAGTGCAGGTGCTCCAGAACACCACCAGGTGGAATATATTCTCAAAGTAAGGTGAAAATAAAGATAACTTTCTTGTACACTGGTAGCCAGACCTAAGTTTCAAGGAGAAGCGACCGCATCAACAGCAACAATCAAAACCTCCAAACACAGCAAACTGAGCAGCCTGCATGGCAGTGAACAGGGCACAAGGAACCAACACCAGCACTGACCATGACACAACAGGACAGCCAGGCTGCTCCTGCTCCCTGAGGTTGAATGAGGTCTGGAAAATAATAGCAGTGCAGAGCCACTGATGGGCCCCAATGGGTGAAGAATACAAGAAATTGATGGAGTTATAGAATTAAAGGCTGATAGACTGAGCTCTTTTCACCATAAAAAGAACCTACCTCCTTAATGCGGCCTATCTTTTAATCTCACTGGTTTTGGATACCTTGAAAACAAGATCTGATTAGGTTACTGAAGCATTTATCATTCACAGAGGTATGATGCAGTAAGCTCTGTAGAGACATTCATAATTTAAACAAGCAGCTTGAGAGCCACAGGATTTATACATGGAAGACTGCTACATCAAGAGCCAGCTGCTGAAATATTTATAAATGTGAATTTCTAATGTGTAATGACTTCCAACCAGTAATATTTTAGCTTTTGCTACAGATTAATACTGTTTTGCTACAGATTTTACATACTTTACAGTTAGAAGCTATGTATTCAGTGCATCACACTAGTACGGTAAAGTGTGATTTGGAACTTCAATAATCAACAAGAATACAGGAGAAAGCACACTTGGCTATGGGATTTTGGGTGTCACTATCTTAGAATCTTTCAGAATATACTATAAAGTTCAGAGGTATTTTGGTCAAAGAATGCAGGCCTAAATATACAGAACCTAGCTGAGTGACAGTTAGTTGAATAACAGCAAGAGCCTATTCACACTTGAGCAAAGCACAGCTGCTTAGAGGAACAGCGATAGGATATGCCAAAAATACAGCCTGAGAAACTACCAGTGAGGCCCCAAAGGAAAACAACTGGAATCCCTGTAGTTCAAGACATGCCATACTGAGCTGACAAATCATACATTATGTATCAAGTTTCTGCAAATCTTCAAGCCTACTTTTGTTTGGTTGAGAGTTCTTGTGACAGCTAAAGAGATTGGTGTTATTATTAGAGCTCAATAACCAAGGCTAAAATACTTCAAGCAGTTTCAAAAGCAAAGTCTGCATTTGCAGGAGATTTGCTATCACACAGTTATTATCTGAGGATGCCCTCATAGACACCTCAAGCATTTGAAACAGGCGCTGTTATATTTGCAACATGACTTATTTGCATCCTTCACGTGTTGATTTGTTCTATTCTGCACAGAACAAGTTCTAATTTCACCAGTGCAGTACCTGAGAACCTACTGTCACAGCCACATAACTGGCATTCACCACTCACATTCTCATACTAAGCCCAGTGAGCCCCATGGCTGGCTTGGTGTCTGTCATACGCATTTGTTACTTATTCATTACTGAGATGCAAATGCCAGATTGCAGACAGGCTGCAGGAAACATCTGAGTACTGAATGAGGCACCAAATTCCTTTTTCAGTCACAGTCTGAAGGAAAAACTACTACTGGTCACATCCATTGGATTATTTTAACAGTTCAGATCCACGAGAAAGCTTAAAGATGCCTTCAGTTATTTATTTTGAAGAAAACACCAAGATACAGCCATGGAAAAAATGCCTCAAAAGCATTACTGGACACACAGTTATTCCTGAACACAACACAGATGCATTCTTGCATCAGAAAAGCAGGTTTAAGAGTTTCCCCCAGTCAGTGTATGGAAGTGTGACTAACCAAGGTTCATACTGGCCCTCCAGAAGCTGCTCTCTCCTTTCATATATTGGCACAGGACCCCCCGTGCCTTTTCTCAGTTGACCAGAAAGTGACTTGGCTCTGCTCAGCCAGCTGAGGTCTCAGATTTGCCCAAGCAGCACTTGGACAAAAACAACTTTTTGTCAGCTCAGTCCTCAACACATCTTTTTTACTGACTGAAGGAGCTAATGAAGTCCAGCTTACCTCCTTCAACACCAAGGTACAAAATAAACAACTTGGGTATCAACACTCAGAATATGCAATTAAGGAAAAGAAAAGCATTCAGCAAAGACCATCTCTTAAGCCTTTACACCATCATGCAACTTAAAACCTCATTTTCAACGTGAATCAATGAAGACCTCAGCCCAAATCCCAGATCTAGCTTCCCTGATCTCCGAATTCCAGTAAGTCAGAACTCAGCAGACAGCTTTACAACTATTTGTTTTCCCCCAGTAGAGTGCTACCTTAGTGTGAGAGAGCTCCAACCTCTCTGCTTTGAAGGGTTTAAATTCTACACCTATCATTCTTTTTATTTTCCAGTAATACATTTTTAACAAATTCACACAGGCTCAGTACAACGTTTTGGAATGCTCTAATAGAACTCTAGAAGACAGAAATGCTTTACCTTTTTCTTCTCACATTCCTTCCACACTTCTTCATTTCTTCATATTTCTTCTGTCCCCCTGAATTTTGGAAAGAAAGGGCATGTGTAATTCAAACAGATATGGAGTTGTGAATCTCCAGCAGCCAAAAGGAATTGTTTTCTACTCTGTGGATCTTGTCTTACAAAAGCAAACTCATCTTTCCTTAAAATAACTGTAAGCAAGAATCTCTTAGTTAATAAATTAAATAATGCAAATCAGTCATCAAGCCTATCATGTCTTAGCATAATTAGTGGAGCTCTTCAGCTGATAAGGCTTTTTTTTTTTTAAAAAAAACTTACCCATAACAGTGATCATCATTTAAGTTTTTAACAGACCTAAGGTACTTTTAGCTTCTCTTATTATTCCAACTCTTTATTTTAAGGCAAATAGCAACATAAAACTTCTAAGAATATTAAGAAGCTTAAAAAAAACCAACTGATTTTGTTACCACAAAGGTATGACCTTTAATCAGCTGCAGTTACAAGCTCAAGAAGTAAGCAGCTAGAATAATACTACCTTGTTTCCATGCGGTTTAGAGCTTCAGCTTTTGACGAGTTCTTTCTTCATCTACAACACAGAGCACAACAAACAAACAGTTAATAAAACAAGAAGCACTAAAAATAACATTGAATTGAGGGGCTTTAATAAAGAATTATACATCTATAATTGGACGTAGATGATCTTTGAGCTCCCTTCCAACCCAAGCCATCCCTCAATTCTATAACAAATTCCAGGCTGTTCCAGCATTACACTGCCAGGCAATGAGAAGTAAAACACCAGTTTTGAGTAGAAACAACTGACAGTTTTAAAGACAATCCATTAGAACGCTGCTCAAGAATAAGCATTAAATAATAATGTACACTGAAATAAAAAGCTTCATAAAATCTCCAACTAAGCCAAACATAAAACAGACCTATCTTAGCTATACTGTATTCTTACCCTATTACTAGAGAAAGCCAAGCAAACCCTTTTCCTTGCCTAGAGAAGTAATGCTAGTACTCAACAGAAAAGCTTTGCTTCTTTCAGCTTAAAAAAGCGTAACTACTTGAGTAATGAATTAGAAATTCAAAACAAATTAAACTCTATGAAAATGATAAAGATAGGAGTGTTTTGTAGCTAGTGCTATAAGCGTACGGGTTGGCTTGCTGGTATCTGCGCTGCCCAGTTTACAGTCTCAGTGTTTCTAGAATACAGAAAAAGAAGTTAAAAAGACCTAAGAAAATGATAAACCACTTTATTTTCTAAATGGGATTCTTGGAGCTTGGGTTCTTCTTGGAACTTTTTCTAGTGTTGTAAATAGGTTAAGTGTTTTGTGTTGTTTTTTTTTTTATTTAATGTAAGGAAGAAGTTTTTTACACTAGGGGCACTGAGGCACTGCACAGGCTGCCCAGAGAAGTGGTGCAGACACCCAAGGTCAGGCTGGAGGGGCTCTGAGCACTGATGGAGCTGTGGGTGTCCCTGATCACTGCAATGCAATTGGACCTGATGGCCCGAGAGTCCCTTCCAACTCAAACCATTCTATGACTGTAGGATCTTAAGAATAGCTTGATTTGTATTAAAGTTATTGATGATAGTTTTGAAAAAACTTATCCTCAGTATTTGTGGAGTTAGAAAGGTGTGTACTATGGGTAGTGCGTGAAGGAAGATCACTGCACCCTGTGACTTCCAGCCTGCTGCCTGTTGATGGATTTGCACACTACAACAGAGGCATTAAAACTCTGACTTTGCGGTCAACATCCTCCTTGCACTTGAAAACTCATTTTTGCAGCTATCCTTGTTGGAAACGCAGTGGGTTACACTCATAGGATCATCAAAGTTGGAAAAGACATCCAAGATCCCCAAGTCCAACCACAACCCACCCCCACCATGCCCACATCCCTCAGTGCCACATCTCCACACTGAACACCTCCAAGGACGGCGTCTTCACCAGCTCTCTGAGCAGCTGTGCCAGCACATCACTGCTCTTTCTGACAAGAAATCATTCCTACAATCCAACCTGCACCTTGAGGCCATCGCCTCTCCTCCTATCGCTGCCAGCCAGGAGCAGAGGCCAACCCTGCCTCATCACAGCCTTCCTTCAGGAGTTGTACGGAGCGATGATGTCTGCCCTGCAGCTCCTGTTCTGCACACCGACCATCCTTGCTCCCTCAGCAGGCTGTCAGAAAGCACCAGCTAGACAAGAAAGGCTCAGCAGGGATCTTGTCTACTCGTGGAGGAAGCTCCCTGCTGCCGTGGCACCACAGCTTCTCTGCGCATCCACATCATTAACATTTCTCCTTGATGGACTCGTGCAACGAGCGCGACATCGAAATAATCAATGGAACACAAAGTAATCCCTATATTCAATCTCCTACATTAGCTTAATGACTCCATCCTGCTGCTAGAATTCCTCATTCCTCGCTCTTTTCTTTTTTCTTTTCTTATTTCCACACAATAAATAGCAAACTCTTACCACAAAGGACAGAAAACCCCACAATAGGGCAAGAGAACCCGCTCTCCTCCACAGCTCATTGTCTGGGGATGAGGGCGGATGCCGGAGGCCGCGGCGAGGAGGACGGCAGGCTGCGGCAGACGGGACGAGCCGAGGCGCTCTCTGGTAAACATGGGGACGAAGCGGGGAGCCGGGGGGCAGCGGGGGCGGCCCCGCTCCGGAGGGGGTCCCGCTACGGGGGGCACTGCCCGCTGGCCTCCCCCCAACGTCACTTCCGAGGCTGGAGACAAAATGGCGTCCGGACGGTACCGGAGCTGAGGCCGTTCCGCGCCTTTTTGAGCCGGGCCGCGGATAGAGGAGAAAGAGGAGGACAACGAGGAGGCGGCGGTAGCCTCGCAGGTGAGAGGGAGGCGGCCCCGCGGGCGCTGCTGTGCCGGAGGGCGGGCCGGGCTGTGGAGGCGGTGGGCAGAGCCAGCGGTGCGGAGCCGGGGGTGCGGCGGGGAAGGGGCCCGGGTTGGGGGGCTGGGGGGGGGGGGGGGGTGCGGCCGGGCGGGTCGGCAGTGCGGGTCGTGATGTTCAGTGCCGGGGTTGACGGTGTGGGTGAGGGGCCGAGGGCTCCCTCAGGAAGTTTGCAGGTGACAGCGGGTTCTGTGCCTGCAGGTGGGATGGTTTGACTGAGGGTCGTGGGCGGGCTGAGGTCTACGGCAACGAGTGCCCATTCCTGGGCTGCAGTCACCGCAAGTCCATGCGTTGCTACAGGGCTGGAAGGCTGCACTGAGGGAAAGGATCGGGGGGGAGCCAGCAGTGTGTGCAGGTGGCCAAAAGACCATCAGCATCACAGAATCATAGAATGGCCTGGGTTGAAGGGACCTCAAGGATGATGAATCTCCAAGCCCCTGCCACCTGCAGGGCCACATTTAATACCAGGCCAGGCTGCCCAGGGCCCCATCCTGCCTGGCCTTGAACACCTCCAGGGATGGACGGGGCATCCACAGCCTCCCTGGGCAGCTGTTCCAGCACCTCACCACTCTCTGTAAAGAACTTCCCCCTGACATCCAACCTCAGTGTTCCCTGCCTCAACTTCAAACCACTTCCCCTTGTCCTGCTGTTATCTACCATTTCAAAGAGTCCCTACAAACATCCTGGCTTATATCAGCAGCAGTGCAGCCAGCAGGAGGTGATCATCCCTCTGTGCTGTGGGCAGTGTTGGGTTCCTCACTGCAATACAGGCATGGAGGCCCTGAAGTGTGTGCAGAAAAGGGAATGGAGCAGTGAGGGTTCTGAAGCTCCGTGCTGCACTGAGTGATGCTGATCTGATGGGTCAATCTGGAGAAGTGGCTCAGAGAACTCCTAGCTCTCTATAGGGACCATAAGGGAGGTTGTGGTGAGGTGGGCTCAGCCTCTGCTCTATCTGCTGATAGATAAGAGGTGATGGCCTCGAGTTGCTCCAGGAGGGGTTCAGGTTGGATATTAGGAAAAAATTCTCCAAAGGAGTGGTTGGGCACTGGAACAGGCTGCTCTGGGATGTGTTGGGGTCACTGAAGATGTAGTACTTGGACTTGGTTTAGTGTGCGATGATGGTGGGAGGTGGACAGTTGGGAAGTTTTTCACACAGAGGGTGGTGAGGCACTGGAACAGGTTGCCCAAGGAGGCTGTGGATGCCCCATCCCTGCAGGCATTCAAGGCCAGGCTGGAGGTGGCTCTGGGCAGCCTGGGCTGCTGGTTGGTGACCTGCACACAGCAGAGGGTTGGAACCAGATGAGCACTGTGGTGCTTTTCAACCCAGGCCATTTACTATGACTCTAAGATCTTAGTGGTCTTTTCCAACTTTAATGATTCTATGATTCTATTTCACCCAACTCTGGGGTTTCTGTGCTGTAGTGCAGTGATACTGTGACAGGGGTGACAGATCGGACAGCATCTTTGAGACATCATTTGATGCCACAGGAGAAGGTGGAGCCCTGCTGGTGAGCACCTCATGAGTTTGCAGCTACGGTCTTCTGTGGAGCTTTTAATGGTTTTAAGTTCCTATGAAGCTGCCAAAGATCCATTTTGAAGTAGTAAAGAATACTTTGAACCATTTGTAACACACTGAAGATTGAGAGGATGGTGATGTTCTTGTACCTCTTATCTGAGCACTCGGTGACAAAAGGCATTTTCCTTACTTTACATTTCAGTACTCAACAACGGGCATCTCCCAGTGGTGGTGGGGCTGCTGGCATTCCTGATACAATACTTGAGACAAAGCTGATCAATGGAGACCTATAAGAACCAAAAGATCTTTCAGTGTATAGGGATTGTTAAATGAGCTGTGTGGTGCTGCTTGGTTTTCTCGTAGAATGACTTGGGTTGGAAGGGACTTCAAAGATCATCCAGTTCCAGCCCCTCTGCCAAGGGCAGGGTTACTGCCCACTAAATCAGGTGCCAGCTCAGATGGCCCAGGGCCCCATAGGTGGCCTTGATCACCTGTGGGGCATCCACAGCTCTCTGGGTAGCAGTGCCAGGGCCTCGCTACCCTCTGAGTAAAGAATTTCCCTCTGACATTAGTCTAAGTCTCCCCTGTGTTAGTTTGAAGCCATTCCTCGTCCTATCTCTATGTACCTGTCTTCAGACACATAGTTCAGCTCAGTGTTGTCCTCCCAGGGTTGCTGGGAGCCCGTCCACCCCATGCCTCAGAACATAAGAAAGAGATCAAGTTTTGTTTCTAGTGGAGCCCTGCTTATGTGGAATAAAGGGCAAACAATCACTGTGGGGTGACAAATGTGATAATATGTAAAAAGGAGTTCTAAATACTGTCCTGCACTAAATGTCAGTCTCTTAAAACAAGTTCAGGGTGATTTAGAGGTAACACTTGTAGTAATGTTTTTGCCTGTCACCAGTCTACAGACACTGGTTGGTGCTCGTGCCGTGTGTGCAAGTAAGAGTCTCAGCTGGGAGAGAGGATGGAAATGTAGGCTATGCCTTGCAGCAACAGCGTGGTGCCTTTTTCATCATGAGCCACTTGCTTACGTGTGCAGATTGGAGACTGCTAATTTTATGGGTTATTTTGTTTTTGTCAGAGATTTACAAACAGCCCGAGGTCACAAGCTGATGCATGTTGAATATCTGCATTGGGATACCTTGTTCCTTGTATTTCCTCCTGAGTCTTTGATCTTTATAGTTAGCAACTCCACGTCTCAAAGAATTGATTATGCTTTGTGCTATCCCCTTTTGATTTACTGTTCCATCGTTAGAGTTCTGTAATTCAGCCCAATCTTTTACTCCTGTAAATCATTCTATTTCCCATACTGTGTAATACTTGCCCTCACAAAATCACTCTTGTTCACTAATTCTTCACACATGGCCATCTTTCCATGTGAACACAGTATAGAAAAGATACCAGTCATTCAGTGCAGCGCTCTTCTTCTTGGCTATGTTTATTTTGACTTAATTCAGATTATTTGGAGGAATCTTTGAACTATGCATAGTCCTGGCAAGTGTCACAGCATTTTTAAAGCACTGCAGTGCATTTTGTGTTGAATTTGTTGGCGCATGCTGGGGCAGATGTGACCCTGCTATGTAACATCGTCCCCAAAACGAAATGCTTTTCTTTACCAGTGCTGTGTTTTCTCAGAATGTATTCCTAGCTGAAAAATGTTGTGTTTTGGTTTTTTTTTTGCCTCTGTATAAAAGATGCTTGCAGACAGAAGTGGGAGGCAGCCCTGCATTGTGAAATGACTGGAACAGGTTGTTTCGTGTGCTTGTGAGTCTGCAATGCACTTGTCTGATAAAATTGTCATTTGAATGTACTGCCTTTGCAAACAGAATGAAGAGGTGTACTTATGTCTGAAACTGGAGCAGTATTTCTGTGTACTAGCAGTTATCAGGCACTTGGCATTTTCTGTTGCTTCTTTTGATTAGTTGCTGTTTCATGAGGATGAAGTGTTGTGTTTGTTTTTTTTTTTAGAAAAATATATGTGAAGGTGAAGAGCGTGGGGTTCATCTCTGTGTTAATTTCTTGGCATGGTTACTGAATAAACTCTCTTAATACCTACAGCTTATTTGTTTACCAAGCACTAAGCAAAACTTTTATTTTTATCAGGCAAGAGGCAACAGATGTTACTGCTTTCATCATTTTATGCCCACTTTTCTCCATTGTCATGTGGCACTCTACAGTGACTGAAAGCTTCATTGCAGCCCAGTGCCCATAGATAGCACTGTTGGTTCTGTCAAGTTTGTACGTATTAATCTTTCAGTGTTAACATGCTTTTTTCTCTTTTTTTGGAAGCTTTCCTTAACCTAACACGCTGCAAATGTATGTAGAATGTTATTGTAGGATTGGAGTGCAACAAGGTAAGCACCCAGATGTTTAAATAAAATAATGATCACTCCTCTGCTATAATTAAAAGCTAAAGCAAAGGAAAAGATCATTTCTACCATCCTGCAGTTTCCCAGCCTGGAGCCCCGTTGGGAGAAGAGGCTGCTGAGGCTTTCAGGTTTTGTTCCAGCTTTGTAATTGATGTGTTTTTACCTGGACAGAGACGTGATGCGTGTCCCATTTTCAGCTTCCAAAACAGGACTGATGCTCTCACGCCTGTTTATTTTTCCTTCCTCTGAAATGGAAGCAATATTCCTTCTCAAAGTGAGAGAATCATCATCTAGAGATGATAACTGCGCCTTGGAGAAGCAGGAGGAGGATGGGTCAGCACAGCCACTGGAAGCACTTACTGGAAATGCTGACCCAACCAATCCATAACACACATAAAAGTAACTAATTTTATACAAAATTAGCAACGTTAATTCCAAGGAAGACTTTCTAAATGAATTTCTCAGAGATTAGGATGACGCCACGCAATAGATCTGACTTTTCTGATTTGTTTCTCTGTTGCTTCAGTACCTCGTGAGCCTGCTGTGCTCATGGGATACACCGTGGGTGGTGGTTTGAAATAAATATTCCCTGGTTTTCTGGAAATTAATTTAAAAATTCCAATTGGTGGGTGTTGTGTTTGTGTGGTTTGGGTCCTACATCCACGTTGTTGTGGAACTGGAAGTTAAAAATGAAACTTTGTGTTACGAATGCTTTGTTTTCTATTCTTAGGTCATTTTTACGCAGCTAGAGGTTAAACCAGTGACTCCGTATGGTGTATGTAGGCTGAAGTTGTTTTCTTTTTGTTAGTGCAGTCAGCCTTTCTACACAATTTTCTTCGTTGTTAAAAAGGAAATAAAATGGGGAAATGTTTTCAGATAAGTGATGTGAGCTCTGCAATTAAAAACTACCTATCAGAGCAGCAGGAATCCAATCTCAAGGTGAAACGGGTGCTTTAAGTTGGTACTCTTATTAGTAGTTATTGCAGCTTTTTGATTACCACAGCTTCATTTCTCATCTTACACTTTCTGATGAACTGATTCCTATGGCAACTTGTAGCTTAAAGTACAGGGCACAGCCTGTTTTGGAGCTGAGCTTTAAGTACATCATTCTGCTGAGGTTGGTCACTTTGTATGAAGGCTCAGTGAGAGGTTTGGATACAGCCAGTTCTATGGAAGTGGAATAATAATATACATAAAATCATAGAATGGCCTGGGTTGAAAAGGACCACAATGATCACCTATTTCCAGCCCCCTGCTGTGTGCAGGGTCACCAACCACTGCATGTAATGGACAAGTAGTGATGTTGAATGTTTGCTTCTGTAAAACACCACTTTAATTCTGCCTGGTTGTATTTGTGTAGCTAGAATTATGAGTTAAATGCCTTCCTAGTTCATTCAGTGTTGAAAATGATGAACGTACTTGAAGATGACTCTCACTGAGTGCGCCGTAATGTCTGGGCACTTCCTAAAGCAGGCTTTCTAAGTTGATTTCCAGAGCCATGATAGGTGGTGGGTCTGATAGAAGATTGCTGAGCTGTTAATCACAGAACCATTAGAGGTGGGGGGGCCCTTGCAGATCACGTGAGGCAAGGGATGAGCAGGCAGCAGGTGCCACAGATGTGTTCTCATCCTTCAGCTGTAGTTCAGTGCTCTGAAATGAATAAAATGTTCTTACTTTTGAGGTCTTTATGTGAATAAAGCCTTTAACATCCTAGCCAAATATAGAAAAAGCAAATATTTCTTCCCAAGAATCAGGTATTATTCTCACTAGGAAATACCATCCAGAATACTTGATTTACAAATTGCCATGAAGCAGACATCACCCAAGTGAGCGCAGAATGAAAGAGCTCTGCATTTTCCTGTTCCTGCATCATCCCAGTGCAGAAGCGTACACAACTCCAGCTTTGCTTTTCCTTAAATCTGCACCTCCACGTGTGCAGGCAGTTCCAGCAGGTGACAGCAGCCTGCTGACCGCCTTTCAGAAACCATTTGTCCAGAGCAGAAGCAGAAATTACATTTGTCAGGAGGGAAAACGAGTTAAGCTGTCAAGGCTGTGGGGCGAACATGGCATGTGGGAGATGTGTTGGAAACAACTGCAGGAGAGCTTGGAGAGAAAGTGATGTTGTTGCCGTGGTTGGATTTGACATCACAGGAGTGGCTGGAAATAGTAACAGATTTTCAATGAAATGCTTTGTATAGAAACTAACAGTAAAATCGTTTAGTGATTGTTATGTGGAAAACAATAAATAGTTGGGAAGAAATAACAGCACTTAAATGAAATGCTTTGTGGGTAAGTACCAGTCAGCCTCCAAGAAGTTCAACTACTGACAACAGGATGGTGTCTAATGTCACTTGCTGTGTTATTTCCTCCATGTATTTAAAAAAATAAAAGGCAAGTTACTATACTAAACTCTTAGATGTGACATTATTCTGAGCTACAATAACTGACCAATAGCTTGGAGCAGATCTTGTGTAAAGCAGTGTGCTGCATTGTGAACAGCCCTTTAGGAAGAGCAGCTTCAGCTCTGTGTACTTTCAGTTCAATGTAAACTGGCAGGTAGGCCTTACAATTGTCTGTTTCTCTTTGTAGGGCTCATGTAATCAGAGGAGTTCCTGTGTCGTGTGTGTCTTCTCAGAACGCAACTGGAATTCAGAATGAATCAGGTGAGTTTCCATGGAGGACTTTATCAAAATACTTGGTTAATAGAACAGCTCAGTGTTAACATGGAAAGTCAAAAAAGAAATGAAAGACTTCAATTTTTCACCTTTTAGACCACTGCATCATTTCAAACGTGCAGTGAGCAGCTTCTGCCATAGAAATTGGTTGATGGGGACGATTCACACTGCTCTGGAACCGGTTGAATCAACCATCTTGAATCAAGTGAAAAGGTTGGAAAAGGGCATTTATTTTGGGGTGCATCCTCTACTACGTGGATGCCAGAATGTCCTGGATGCCCTGGAGAGTGTTGTTTTAAATGAAACCAGGCACACTTGACACTGATTATTTTTTTTATCTGTCTGTCCAAGCAGAAAAAATAGAGATAGTGTATTTGCTGTGGACAGAGGAAATATTACCTTAAATTATTCTCATAAGTGCTTCTCTGTTTGGATTGTCTTACTGAGTCCCCTTGGCATGGGAGTGTGACCATGGGGTATTACCATGAAGGAATGCCAGTCTTCAATTTGCTAAAAAGATGACTGTGAACAGAAGCTTCTTGTTAGCCAGGAACAACCACAGTACACAGTGATGCAAAATGCTTTGTGTGCTTTTTTCAGTGCTGTTCCTAATGAATTACTTTTTTTGCTTTTAAACCCTTAATTGATCATTATTGGCACAATTAGCACTCTGCTGAAGTATATTCCACCACTGAAGTTATAGAAGTGTAAATACAATTACTTAAGTGAGGAATTATATGGTAGAATGTCTCCAATTGCTCTGATTTTAAGGGGGGGGGGGGGGAGGGGGGGGGAAACATATTAAGAAAACAAAAAGCAAAATAGGAACTCTGTCAGTATTGTCATGGATTTAGAGAGTACATTTATTATGTATTATATATGTACATGTATTATATATGTGCACAAATACGCATTATATATCATGCAAAGAACGTTTCTGTGTGCACCCTGTGGAAGTTGAGTGGTCTTGTGTGGGGTAGCGAGGATAACTATTGCTTCATCATTTCCTTCTTTTGAGACTTGAATTTTTTTCCCCCTGTAAGGTTTATTTTGAAGGTGCTGTGGCATGAAGCCAACAGCTTATTGTTCTGCTCGAGCAATAGTCCTTCTGCTTCATTACTCGCTCCCAAAGATTTCGGTGTTAATCTGTGCTATCACTAGCTGTTTCCTTCCCGTTTGGTTTCCTCATTCCACCAACGCTGCTCCCTTTCTAGGACTGAACAAAATTTCTGCCCTGTATAAAATGAAGTCTTTGTCCTTCGTACCTGGATTGATAACACCATTGGTGCAGTGCTGTGACGTTTATTACCTTACAATTCAATACAGAGATCACCCTGCCTCTGGGGAGAGTTACAACAGCTTCGAGTCCTTGGCTTCTCTGCCTTTTGCCTTTAGTTTCCAAAGTGTACAGAGCTCATAAGGCTTTTTATTGTTCAATTACCATTCATACTGAGTGTGTACTTAGCATCAAACCCGTGGTGTTTTTTCTTGCAGTGCCCTTGTAATTTCATTCACTATTGACAAGTTGTAGTGCCAGGTCTGTATGAGGCATGTCTTTGATGCCTGATGCCAAACATCTTTCAGGTGTTCTGCTCTCACTTCTTTTGTTCTGCTTATCTTTGCTTTTGGTGTGACTTCAGTGACCCTGAAACTAATCAGCTATTGTTAATTTTGCTTATATGAAAGGACTGCTCCTTTTGTTGAAATGAAAAAATCCTTTTCATGAACTGTTCTGGTCTCCTTCCAGTAAGGTTACAAAGGATTTAAAAAAATAATAATAATAATAATAATACACCTCTTATTTGAGTTAATATTTTTGCCTTTCAAGGAAGATTGCATCTCAGGATAGATGACATGCATTCTCTATCTCTTTTTAAAACAGATTTTTCCTTTTATGTGTAAAGTGCATCAGAATGCTCTGAATAATTTATTAAAAACAAACAAACAAAACCCACCAAGCAAGCGTGGGGTTTTGATCAGTAGCTTTTACTGCATCCCAGCCTGAGTTAAGATAAAGCAGGGAGAAAGTCGCATGGAACACTGAGTGGGAAGTTATTGCAAAATTAATGTAGGCATAAGATAAATTACACCTGCACTTGTGCTAAAGTGCCTTCTGAGTTTTTAAACTGATTAATTCAAATATTCTAATACATCTTCAGTCTTCAAGCACGTGCAGTAAAACTGGGGTGAGTTCAATAAGGTTTTTGATAGGAAACTCCTGCTTGTGCCTGCCATGTGCTAGCTCTTGGTTTCTGTTTCCCTTTCACAACTCCCTTCTGTCTCCTTTGCCTTGCCTCTGTCACTTCATTGGCAAGGGACACTCAAGGACAAGGGGCAATGGTTTTAAACTGACAGAGGGGAGGTTTAGGTTGGATATGAGGAGGAAGTTTTTCATACAGAGAGTGGTGAGGCACTGGCACAGGTTGCCCAAGGAGGCTGTGGATGCCCCATCCCTGCAGGCATTCAGGGCCAGGCTGGATGTGGCTCTGGGCAGCCTGGGCTGCTGGTTGGTGACCTGCACACAGCAGGGGGTTGGAACTGGGTGAGCATTGTGCTCCTTTGCAACCCAGGCCATTCTATGTTTCTATGAATGGCATCCTCTCTTCATTCCTCTTATTCCTGTTTCCATCAAACTGTTTGCCAATCTTCACATCATTCAGCATTATTTCTTTTTTCTTTCACTTTTTGTTCCAACTGATCACTTGTAGGCATCTTGTTGCAGGTACTTTTCCTATTGAAAGTGACACAAAAATTTCAGAGGTCTGCTGAAAGGCACTATCCAATGCCTGGACTCTGAATTGGATGCAAACAGGAAAGGAGAGCTTCAGTTGAGGCACCTTTAAGCCCTCCAACCATCTTTGCATTGTTCTTAGGTCACTTCACCCTTTCTGGTTTGAGTGCTGACAGTGTAATGTGTTTGGTGAACTTCAGAGGTACTCATTTAATGGGGAAACAAGCTTCTAGTGCACACCTACTCAACAGAATTGCAACAGAATTGCTGGCATGAGTGAAAAACACCATAGTAGGTCTTCAGTTTAATGCAGTGCTGGCTGTAGAATGTGTGCTTGTATGTATTCTTACCAAGAGGTGAACTTCTCTTCATAGGAAAGAATACCAATTTGAATCTGATTGTTAAATGTTGGTGGAAAAGCAATTGAAATCAGACTGTTTCTTCCTTTGGTAGGTAGGTCTTCCTTTGGGTTTTGATCTGGAAGGTGTCTTAAGAAGCTGCGTTTAAATTGTAAATAAAATTAGAATGCGCTGATTTGAGTGAACTAAATTGTTTATTTTACATTAATAACTATATATTGTACAGTATGTTTGAGATGTGAAATGTCTGGTTACATCCTGGGCCCAATTTTATGGTATGTGCAAAATCCGTGGATATAACTGGTGTGGAATGGGTCAGAGTGCTGTGTTCAGCTGCTGAGCTTTTATTTCTGTAGGAAGATGTTAAATAAAGTTCTGATTCTATGCTTTTCCTTGCAAATAGATTTCTGAAATGGGATGTTGATGGCTGAAAAGAGGTATGACTATTAGGAAATGTCTGATACGTCGTAGGATGTGATCCAGTGCTGTGCACTTTGGTCTCACTTGTCTGTTTTATAAAGTTTTGGTTGATCAGATTGTGTTGTAGGCTTGTTTGACTGCTCCTTTAGCTGTGGTTGCTTAAAAAAAGGTTTTGTCAGCTTAAAGCTTCCAATGCATTGTTCTCATAGCTGTCTTGTTCCGTGTCTGCTGTCCTCTCATCTATGCCCCATCCCTGC
This sequence comes from Lagopus leucura, assembly GCF_019238085.1. Classification (NCBI taxonomy): domain Eukaryota; kingdom Metazoa; phylum Chordata; class Aves; order Galliformes; family Phasianidae; genus Lagopus; species Lagopus leucura. Next base: position 1,336,875 of record NW_024962286.1, read on the forward strand.
AGGCATTCAAGGCCAGGCTGGATGTGGCTCTGGGCAGCCTGGGCTGCTGGTTGGTGACCTGCACGCAGCAGGGGATTGGAACCAGATGAGCGTTGTGCTCCTTTTCAACCCAGGCCATTCTATGATTCTATGTGTAATTTGTTACAAACTGCTGTGAAGGGAACTGAGGATGGTGTTCCCTTAATGAAGTGGGGAGGGGATACTGGGAGGGTGTCTGGGCCTCTTTGAGATGCAGAGAGGAGCAGACAGAAAAGAAACTCGCTCACATGTGGACTCTCCTATCAGTTCAAGGCTAACAGATGTCCGACTCGAACTTCTTTCATCTGTGTTTTTCCTTGCTGACTATTGGAAGAGCAAAATAAAAGGAAATAAAGCAGTTCTGCTGCGAATAGACTTTCAGCTATTATAACTGAAGAGTGAGGATTTTTTTCCCCCGTCCCCTCACTCTAGCGGATGGAAAGGGATTTCTGGCATTCTGTTCCTTCCACAGTTTCCAATTTCGGGGTCTTTCTCCCCTACAAATAGCTCTCTAGGATGTCTCTGTGCAGCTGTTAGGGCTTACCAAGGCAGCAATAGAATAACATTGCTAGACTCCAGTTTTATCATTTTTCTCGCTGTTGCAGAAAGCTGACAGAAGACATTCTTGTAACTTAACTCAGCAAGTCGTAAATATAGAAGAGAATAGTTGCCATACTGAGCACTCTTGAAGTGTGGATATGAAGTAGAAGAGGCTGGAGAAGCTTTATTTTCTTTGAAAGATTAAAAACTCAGCTGTGGTAGCCTATAGAGATACATTAAAAATGTATTTCCATAATGCCTCCTAAGTGCTCAGTGGAAAATGCTGGGTGTTATAGATGAACACTCAGCTCAGTGCATGAAGACTGCTATTATATCTCTGCTTTATGGCTGCAAGTAAAAGCAAGAGTCATGTCTGGTAAGTTGGAGTTTACTTGGACAGCTGTGGCAGTGCCTGATTGTTGTTGTTGTTATTTAACACCACCTGAAGTTTCTTCAGAACTGAAATATAACATCCTTCATGTTAGAGGAGCTATTGCCTTCTTCACCAGTATTTGTGAGTGCCCGGAGTGGTCACAGTTCAGTGTCAGGGGCAGATATTGTTTTAGGGCTGTAGCATGAAGTTCAGCATACGCATACACATCGTTTGTGCCAAGCACCATTCTTTCATAGTGTGGATGCATTTCTGGGAGGCTGTATGTGCTTGTGGCTTTTGCAATGCTGGTTGTTCCATCAGGAGTAGGTGTCTTGTTAACTAAAGAGCTGGTTGTCTTGTGAGAGCTGTGAGTAACGCTTGCTATTTTACATTATGTGAGTAATAGTATGAATATAATTACAAGCGGCCTATTGACTCCTGTAGATCCCTTAAAATGGACATGATGAAGCTAATCACTTAACATCCATAAATCACTTATTAGCTTTCTATTGCATCTCCAGCTATTTGAACACCTTAAAACAGTTCGTATTAATTACAGGCTAAGGGTTCTGAACGATTGGTTTAATTAAGAACAGAACACAGAAATAACTTTTATGACACTATTTACAACCTATCATTCTCTTCAAAGCAGAGCAGTAAGCTTGGCATGCAGGCACTTTGAGGTTGATCTCTGGAGTGAAATGGCTTGCTTGTAGGCTGTAAACAGAGCAGCAGGAGGAGAACAACAACCCAACAGTAGCTCTGGGAAGTGCATTACAAGGCAAGCTTCAGTGTTAGCCGTGCTACCAGAGGGGTATGTATGTGTTACTGGACTCAGGGTGAGCAGGGGAGCTCCTCTCTGTCCCCTGTTATCCAGGGCTGGGCAGCACAGGGTATGTTTGTGCTTGTGGCAGAGAAGATGGTGTATCCCAAACTCCCATTCTGGTACGTACATTGGAGTGGTTTGTTTACTGCTGTATCCTATCTTCTACAGGTGGAAAAATCACTTTTCATTTGTGTGAACAACACACATTTTTCAGAACTTTTTGTTCTGAATTGTTTTGTATTTGTATTGTATTTGTACTGTATTGTATTGTTTTCTTCGTGAATTTCTGTTGGGTCTTTCTCCCAAGAGATACACGCTCAAAGAAGGCAACACCAGAAGCTATTTTAGATTGCTGTGTTTTTTTGAGATGGGTTTTAACAAGAATACCTGAAAGCCATCACTTGAAAAGAGGAAACAAAGAATTGCTGATGTGTATGCAGTTGCTCTCAGTGTGGTGGGTAGCTGAAGTTCCAGCTTTGCCCTGTATTTCCAAAGCCATCCCTTGTGTGTTTCTGGGCAAGTTATTCCTGTTAGTGAAGCTTTGCATCCTTTTCTCCTTTATGCATCAAGGCATACATGGGTGTTCTGGTTGGAACTTTTATGTGCAAGTTTAGCTAATGATTGACAAAGGTAAAATGGAAGGCTGCATGGGCAGCTCTGCTCCCTCCCATGAGTGCTCTGGATTTGGAGCTGCTCTTTCTTCTGTAACTTCAGCATGTCTTCACACAAAACTGGGGCAGCAGTTCTATCGCTGTGAGCACAACAGCACAAACCTGGGCTGCTCACGGGGAAATTGCAGTGTAAATTGCAGTGTAAATTGCAGTGTATCTCAATTTTCACTTAAAAGAATTGGAGGATTTAAGAACAAAACAAAAAAACATAGAAAATAACAAAAACAAGCTTTGAGCTGTACCTTAACTACAAATAAATGTTTTTAGAAGTCAACTACTTCTAATTTCCTACCTCTCCATTAATAGACATGCTTTTAATAGCTAAACATGTTTTTCTTGCTGTTGGTCACAGATAGCCAGATAGGTCACAGTGCTTTTCCAGGGCAGAGAGTTACCTCAAGTCAAACATAAAAATGAAAAGGATTGTTATTAACACAGCAATGTTTTTCAAGTCATCCTTTTCCTTAACGCTGTCACTTTCAATAAAGATGAGCTGTGTGCCACAGATGGGAGGTGGATCCAGTCCAGCCCATGTGATTCTATTCACCTTTACTGAAGGCTTTTTGCTGAGGCTTATAATGAAGAAATTGCTTTGCTGCCTCAAAGTATCCTGAAACGTTTGTGACACCTTTTCTCATCATTCTGAGTCCAAAGAGGATGGAGCAGACAGAGATTGCATTTGAGACACAGCATGCAGCTGGAATATGCAAACAAGTGTGTGTGTATATATATATATATATATATATATATATATTTGTAGCTCTCATTATTCTTTAAAAAGAAAACCTAACTACCTCCCTTACGAGTTTTTCAGTTGAGTAAGACTTTCCAGACAGGTTACAAAGGAGCTGCTATGTTTATGCACTTCATGTTTTTTGTTTTAATCTGAGAACAGTCTGGCATCAGGAACAGAATTAAAAATAGATACAAATACTTTGTGTAGTCAAAATAATTGTGATGCTTCACTGTAAGGAACTGGAATTTTCCTTGTGATAACAGCTAGATGATAAAATGGAGGCAGTGCTTCTGCCAACAACTGTGTGATGACAAACTTCTTTGAGCACAATCATAAGGCAGGTAGATTTATCTGACGTATTTGGTCTGAAATTTGGAGGAATGTTATTTGGAAATGGCTCGAGTGGATGTTGTCTCAACATAGTGTGGCATGTGACAGTTCTGTTACTTAATTACTTGTTTGGTGTAGTTTCTCATGGCATAACTAATTAGATGAAATAGAGCAATTGAAAGTTGATTTGTTTCTGTCCGTGGATGAGTTTTAGATCACCATATTAATGAGCATTTTAACACTAAGCATGAATGCACATGAAAACCATATCCTGAAAGATCAACTTATGTAAATATTACATTATGGATAGATGATTTCCAGGGTATAAAGCCACAGCGATTCCTCTTCTTTCATCCTTTAGGAATAGTGGAACAGTGCTGCCAGGTGTGCTGTATGTGGATAAGATAAATCAAATGCCTTAAGCTCTGTATTTCCCAAGTAACCAATGGGGGAATTTTGAGTTTGGTTGTAAGGGAAACCAAAGAAAATAAATGAGATGGCAAATGCCTATGAGAAATAGGGAAATCACTTCAGATAGATTTACTCACTGTTTGAAGTCACATCCATTAACTTCAGTAGTTGGATACTTTTCTTATGAGTAAAAGTAGGGTTAAAAACTCTCAGCAACAGCTTGCATAGGTTGATCAGCACTGATGCTGTTCTTTCTTTCTTTGCTAATGGTTGTGGCCCTTCTGGTTTTTGACTTGCAGAACACAACCGAGCCTCCTGCTGCAGTGGAGACCTTAGCTGATGTACCTGAGCACGTGCTTCGGGGGCTTCCTGAGGATGTCAGGCTCTTCCCATCTGCTGTTGACAAGACAAGGCTTGGTGAGTGCCACAACTGTAAAAAGAGAATGAAGGCTTTTAAAATGGCTCACATAAATTGCTTGCTGGAGATGCTGTGAACATTTGGTGCCTTTGTATGCTGGGCAATGAATGGAGAAGAAATAACGTCTGGTGTGTTGATCTGAAACCATTTATATTGGAAGGAGTGGTCGCCTACTAACAGATCAAGATTGTGTTCCTAAAAGATCAAAATCAGGGTCAAAAGGGGACCAGAATGCAAAGAGGTTAGGTCATGGAGATGCTGGTATGTTCCTTTACTGGCTGCTTAACTTATAGCACTTTTACTTCTTTCAGTTTTGTATTTTTGCTGCTATCTTACCGTTGTTTCACTTCAGAATGCTGTGTCTCACTATCCAATCAATACAAAAAGTCTCTTACATGATTCAGTGCAGACTTGAAAGCTGCTATATGGAACTGTATCACTGGCTGCTATATTGTTTGTGTAATAATGCAGAATGCTGATTTTTTTCTTTAAGCAGAGTTTAACCTGGGAGAACCTTAGAAATCAGAGTTGCAGATTGGACATTTGATGTTAAAACTTGGTAGATTAAGGAATATCCTGGTTTACTGTTGGTAACAGGTTATAAACTCCTTGGAGCAAGGTTAATATTTTCTAGTATGAATCTGATCTGGCATGGTCTGAATGAGAGTGTTGTGTTGGAACTGAGTGAGGTAGGAGGGAAAGTGTTAGAAGGCTTGTATTCCTTATGGTATTTTGACTTGAGCTTGAAATGCAGGAGAAATCGAGGGCGCTTCTTGTCGTCACAGCTACAGTAGCTCTGGAGCAAAGGATGAAAGCAGATAAATGCTTAAGCTTTATGTGACTGGGGGAAGTTCTGGGGACTTCTGTGGCTGTTTGAATTATTAATAGTGAACTTGAGTTTCCTGGTTGTGATCTTAATAGTGCAGAGCACACCACAGCCTGAGACAGACACATGTAGTGATTGTAAAAAATATGAAATGCAAATAGAAGATCTTTCTTCAGCTGAGTTGGATTTGTTATAATTACTGATATGTATCCTTTCAGGTGTTTGGGCAACAAAGTCAATTTTAAAAGGGAAGAAATTCGGACCCTTTGTTGGTGACAAGAAGAAAAGATCTCAAGTTAAGAGCAATGTATACATGTGGGAGGTAAGAAAAACTTGTTAATACAAAAGGTGTCTGTCACTGGGTCAGTATTTTGTATTTACCTTTCTAGAGATTTTAGACATAAAATAGTTGCTACTTGCATATCTGTGGTTACCATTGCAAATCTATTTACAGATACTTGGGTTGAGAAATGATTCTGAATTACAAACCTTTGAACTATTGAAACTGAGATTGCTGTATGAATTTTCTCCCATACTGTCTGTGGATCCCTCATTTCTTTAAGAGTCTGCTACAAAGAAAGCTTTGCTTTGTTGGCTTGAACAGGCAGTAATGTCCATTCTTCAGCTGTGTACTGCCAGCTAATTGAAATGAGGGAAACTGCAAGGATGTGGAAAGTCTTAAGGAAATCTCAGTGTTCCTCCTCATCCAGCTCTTTGAAAAACAGCTTTGTTTTGGGGATTGGTTTTGCTTTTGCAGCTTTCATAAAAGTTCTCAGCTGTTTCAGTATTTCTTGTGCTGCTTGTATTTGGATTTGCCTTAAAGCAAATACTGTCTGGACAGCTGAATAGTTTTTTCAAGCTCCTCTGACAGTCATAAGACCTCAGATATTATGTAGATTTCAGAGTGTAGGTGTCTTATCTTAATCTGGAGTTAAACTCTATCTACAGTGTCTTTAAATAAGGCATTCCTAAGCACTCCCAGAGATTACATCACTATTTCTGAAGGTTTACACACAGCAGGTGGCTTTAGCAGAATGCATGGTCAAGGAGGAGGGATGGAGGAACTCTGGCACGGCAATTTCTGTTCAGAACATGCTAATGTACAGATCTTTAGGTTAAAGAGATTGATAGCAGTCATCCTTCTGGCCTCTGGACTGCAAAAAGAGAACTACATAAAACACTGGATAACCATGCAGAGCTTAGTGATAAGCCATCTCAGAGGAACTGAGCTAGAATAATTTCCCATAAATGCAAATTCACATCCAGGAAAGTAATAAAGTAAAGTGGAATGTTTGCTGTATCAAACTAGTGCTTTATTTTACCAATTCTACTGCATGAGGTATCTCAACTTTTGATCTGCTACACGAGCACATAGTGAGATTGGATCAGTCCAGTAAATTACTGACCTTGTGGTTGTTTTTCTTGATTTTCAATGTTCTCACTGGATGTACCTTAATGTCTTTGGAAAAATTGTGCTGAGAAATGATAGCAGCAAACAAACTGACACAGTCTCATAGTTTGCAATGCAGGCAACAACAGGATCTCCTTCTAGATTTCAAAGCAGTTGTGTGTTGCTTTAACACTGATTTGGGAATTTAGAAAAAAAAAAAAGGCAGCTAAAATGAGACTGCAGCAGTTGTTCCCATATGTTGATATCTGAAACCACCCCAGCATCCTAACTGTTAGAAAATATGATTGTAAAAGGATGGTGTGTGAGAGCAGTGCAGTGTGTGGACTTTCAACCAGGAGAAAAGCTTTTCCACAGGAATTTAATTAATTTTAGTGAAGTTAATCTGAAGAAAATCTCAATTTTTTTAATGATTTCAATCTCCCACATGACTTAGAATAGGTGAGCTTTGTGTTGATGTCTGCGGTTGCTGTATCTCAGGAGAGCAGTTGAAGGCATTCTCATTTTCTGTCAGAGAAAAGCCACTGGTAGGGAAACAATGGCAAGTGACTGAAAACTGAGGGAAATGCCACCTTGTGAAGGGCTCAGAACGATGGTCCATTTGTAATTCACCGTGGGTTTTAGGAGTCATTTGACGTTGCAGTGTCATACAGAGGAGCTGAAGCCATTTCCTCTCTCACAGCGCACAAGATTTTGCAGCAAAGAAGATGAGGTGACTTGACCAAAAAGCAATCCTGTGTTACGCTTTGTCACGCGTGCCATATCTACTACCTCTCCCAAAGCATTGCTTGGCTGTTTCCTTCCTTTTTAACCACCTCCTTCTTTGAAGCTGTTTGCTTTCTCATGTTGCAAGGGCTGGGTGTGCTGATGAATTCTTTCAAAAGTCAGCTGATGAAATCCACGCCGGAGTGGTTTAAGTGAGGAAGGAGTTTTCTCTTTGCTTGGAAAGAGATGAGTTCTTCCTAGTGGAAGCTGATGTCTGCAGGCTTAACCACAAGCAAAAAAAGCAAATAGTACAGCATTATCAAATAATTCATATCTTTACTTTTTTGTTGTTTCTGAAAATCTGAGAGCTGCCCAGTACTTCTAACCATACACAGTATCTCAATATGCCAATGTTCTGAGACAAAATGTTTTTAAATAATGGAAAAATGATGGCTTTCATTGCTGAACATTCTTCAATTTGGGAAAAAAAGTAAGTGTATAACATCCATTGATAGCTTTTCTTATAGGACTAACTTGGACTATAAGAAGAAACATGGGAAATATTTAACATTTCTTGAAAGATAAGCAGAGCTGACTGTTAGCAGAAAATAACTGAAGGCCTACCAGTATCTTTGCTTTAATGCAAGCTGTCTTGAACATGAGTAGACATTAAAAACACTGAACCAAGAATGGAAACAAAAGATTTACACAGCACCTGGGGACATTCAGAAGTTCATAGATCTGATCACAAGACTTCTGAAACATGAAGATTTTCTTCAGTCCTCCTGAGCAAGATTAAATATACGGTGTATCCTCCCTTACCTTTCCAAATAAATCAAATGCTTCTAAGTTCTTTGTCATTTCTTTTTCCTGATTCCTCAGATGGCAAAAATAAAACTCAACTGTATTTATATAATAACACCAAGCCTTACAATAGATATAAACTCCAGAGAATCACACCACAGAATCACAGAATGACCCAGGTTGGAAGGGACCTCGAGGATTGTGAATCTCCAAGCCCCTGTCACATGCAAGGCCACATTTAGTACCAGCCCAGGCTGCCCAGGGCCCCATCCAACCTGGCCTTGAACACCAGGGATGGACGGGGCATCCACAGCTCTCTGGGCAGCTGTTCCAGCACCATCAGGCATGGCAAATTGAAAGCAAAGCATAGAATGTGTTAACTAGTTTGGCTTTTGAGCCCAAAGCCTTCAGACAGAGGAGGGTTTGTCGACCAAAAGTTGTTCAGTTTGTTTCAGTTATACCAATTTGTCTGAAAATAATGCAAGCAGCAGCAAAACTATCCAGTAAAAGAATGCTCTGCTTGTGTTTTTTTGCCTTATTTCTGTCCTTTGTTGATGATTGCTGCTTTGTGTAGCTTTACAGTATATTTTCTTTTGGTGCACGTACACTTCAACAGAAACAGATAGCAGTTTGCTTGGGATAAATGCCCATTTTCTCTTGTAGGTGTATTACCCAAACCTGGGGTGGATGTGTGTTGATGCAACGGATCCAAAGAAAGGGAACTGGCTGCGGTATATAAACTGGGCACGTTCAGGAAAGGAGCAAAACCTCTTTCCTCTGGAGATCAACAGGACCATATACTACAAAAGTTTAAAGGTATCAATGTCTGGAAAGAATCAATTACTGCTTTGCTTAATACGTTATATTTCATTTCCCTCTACTCAGAGCTTGATAAAATTGATTCTAGATGGGTGAAAATCTAGCAGGCTACATAAAACATGTTTTTTCTATTCCTGTAGATACTGAGATGCTTTGTACTGAGCTTTGTATTTCTAGTCTTTGCATCTTATAGCAACCTTATAACCATCTTCTAACAAACAGATTTTCTTAATTCTATACCTGGGGAAGGGTACATTGCATGACTGGTGCATTGCATCTCCTGAGTGATGAAGTATTTGTTTTAGATAGATAAAGAGTCATAGAGTATGATAACGATAGAATGTTGTAGCTCTAAATTATTATTCAAATCTCTTACCAAGAATCTGCTAACAGTATGTGTAGGTCAGCTTTGTTCCTTCTTAGAATGCTTTTGTGTATTTACAGCCTTGCTGTTAAGCTATGGATGTTTCTTAAATTTCCTTGTGAGACCAATGACATTTAACTGTTCTACATTTAAGAAGAGTTGATTCTGTCAGTTCTGAAGTTTATAGGGTAACATAAAAGTATGTAGAACTGTTGCATTTTAGGTAAAGCTCGATTGGGAAAAGCCTCTAAATATTTTCTGAGCTGTACTGATAGCTTTGACATAGCATTTGAGTACAGGTTCCATATTATCAGCCAGACTGGCTTGTCTGTACTGCTCTTTCAGTGGGGGTGTGCTCTCAGGGCTCACCTGTAGCCAGCTTACTTTGCTCTAGACGTTTCATCATGGATTGCCTGATCTTTGCCCACAGTCACACAAACTCATTTATCTAAGTGAGCTTTTGGAGTCACTCTGACACTTTTTACATTTCTCTCTTGTTGAATCTTTCCAGCAAAGCTGTGATAAAGACACATTCACATTTCAGATCTGTTTTCTCAAAGGCAATACTGCACTTTGGAAAATAATTGTACTGCTAAACGAAGGCTGAGCAGTGCTGACAGGATAACGAATATCTGGCTCCAATATCTGAAATACCTTTTGTTGCTTTGACTGTCTTCTTCAGCTTGCAACCTGATGAATTTTATCCCAGTATATCTTGCCAGCAAGATCATGCTGCCAAGCAGCTTGTTCTGAAGACTGCTGGAGCATCCAATAAGGCTCCTTCTTATTTTTTTGTTTCAAATCCATCAGGGATTGCTTGCAGTGTGATGGAATGTCTAGCTTCTCTGGGATGCAGTGGGCTTCTTCAAAGAGCAGTCCTGAGTTCAGCAGTGTTTATCTGCTCCTTCAGCAACCACTTTGTGCTCTGCCTTTCTGTGCACGCTGTGGGGTCGGTTTAGCTGCAGGTTGGTGTTAGCAGTACCAATCCTGGAATCACGGCCTAGCACCTGGGAGCTGATGTATGCTGGTTGGAGGGAGCCTTACACCAGAAACTGTGTTACCTCCAAGCTGCCTATGTATGAAGGCTTGTTGCTATAGCTGTCACCAGTGCAGAAGCATCTGTGAGTAGCTTTTGGTTTGGGTGCTGCTACAGAACCACTGAGTTGTTTCTGCCTTGCGTGTGTAGCTCCAGAAACACAGCTTGGACGTACCTGAGCTAGCCCTGCAAGGCTGAGATCACTCATATTAGCACTCCCAGCTTCATACTGCTCAGAAGTGACCGAGCTGCTCCTAGGAGTGTTGCAGCCATGGCGCATGGGCTGGTAGCTCCCTGCTGTCCCTCGGTAGCCACTGGCACACAGGTAACAGGGCAGCTCAGTGTGAGGTCATGGTTGGACGTGATGACCTGGGAAGTCTTTTCCAACCTAAATAATTCTGTGTTTCCAAGTGGTATGTCTGGAAAATTCTGACCATGTGAATTTGTTGTGGTTTTTGAAGTGGGATTTTGTCATGAAATTGGACAGTTTTCACCACCTTTAAACACTCGGCATTGTCAGTGGATCATGTTGGATCACATCAAGATTTAGCAAGTTTTTGACTGCATGAATGGGCTATTCTTTAATAGTAATTAATGCTAATAATTGTAATGATAATCACCCCAATATTCTGTCTGCCTTAGCTGTTCCAAGAATATAAAATGCCAAAGGGTGGCATTGTCTAGCACTTCCCAAAGTTACTTTTTGAAGTGACAAATTTAGGGTAAGCAAATTTCTTAACAGTAGAGTGAAGAAATTGAAAGCTGAGCTGTGAGAAACTGACAGCAGAGGTAGGGGGATGATGTAGAAGTGATTTTAAATTTGTGGTCTCTTGGGCAAGTTGCAGCATGAAGGCATTTATTGTCTGTTGTATCAGCTCTCACTATCCTATAACTTGTTAATTTCCCCTGCAGTTTCAAACTCAAAAAGAATGGTGCCGTTTTCTGCTGCTTTTTTACAAAGTGTTGTTTATACATCTCCCATTTATTTTATTTAAAGACTTGGTTTCTGTCTCGTTTTCTGTGTGGGAGATGAATTTGTCCTTACAGTGTCCATATCAATCTTAGATTCACATCACACCTTATTGACCAGCGAGACAGAAGAAAACACGTATTTAATAACAGCTCACATGTTCAGGTTTTGATAAAGTGTTCCTAAATGGCCCCTTCCTGATCTTCTTTGTAATTCATAAATTCAAGAGAATTCCATTTAGTGATAAATAAACAGCACAGTTTTTATTTACCCCCAACAGAAAATTAGTGGCTTGTATGTCATTTTGTTCTGCCTTACCTGGCAGCATTTTAAATGCTGTAAATTTTTTCCCCAGGTGTTTGTTTGGGGGGTTCTGATTTGTAAGTTTAATTTGTAAGCTTTAATTTCCCTGTTCTCTGCCATATATGAAAAGTAAGGTAAAATTTCATGCTGGGGACTCCTAATGAGGTCTCAGATAACATTTTGAACTAAGCACAAGTGACTATTTTTGTCTTCTGTCTTCTCTTCCTCTTTACTGAAGAACTGAGGATATTTGTAGGTTGTTTTGCATATGTTTTCCCCAGCATACATGTAGGAGAGTTGTCACATTTCACTGAAACAGCTTAAACTGGTTAGAGAGTTTCAGAAGTTCTTCCTGTCTCTGCTAATTAATTGCGCTAGATGAACGGTGTTATTCTGCACACGGTAAATTGCAGTGAAAACTCAGTTTCAAAAAGTCTCCTAAATAAGTTAAGCTATGATCGTGTCCTTGATTAAGGTGAAATTAATTTGTTTATGGAAAGATGTTTCGTCAGACAGGTTTACAATAACTGGGGGAACACAGCGTAAAATAGTAACAGACAGAGTGAAAAGAGACCCAAACACCAATACCACAAAGTGTCTGCTGTGGTTACAGCTGGGGAGGTAAGGCCACATCCAAATGCAAGAGAGCAGAGTAGCAGTAAAATACAAAGTCAGTAGTGAAAAGTGCATGTTCTAGTAAGATCAGATAGGTAAATGCCTATCTCAGCCTTCTATCACCGCTGCCCCAACCTGATGCTACAACATGATCTAGAGGTGACAGCATGGAGGAAGCTGCTTGTCAGGGGTGTTGCTGGAGGCTGCAGAAGTGGCATTTGGTCACTGCGGTCCTTTTCTCCCTCCTGTTGCTGCTGATGGAGCTCTTTTGATGGTCTAATTTTGACATGTCTGCTGTATCTCATTTTAGAAGTACAAGGTTAGAGGGCTTAATTTAGATTCTAGCATCGTTGCTCCAAAGCTAAATTCATCAAGTTGAATGTCAGTTCCAGCCACGGAACTAACAAATTACGTGTTTGTTATCATGTGTTTGCATTGCCCAGTTTTACCAGCTCTTTTCTCTGAGTTTGTATATGGCTGAAAAGTCATTTGCATCAGATAACTCTTCTTTATGCCGGCTGCAAGATGGAACTGTGCAAATACCAACAGCAGCGTGGCCAGCAGATTGAGGGGGGTGACTGTACCCCTCTTCTATGTGCTGGTGAGACCTCACCTGGAGCACAAATGTGGGATCCTCAGTACAGCAGAGATGGAGAGGAGGGCCACAGCAATGCTCCCTGATGGAACGTGAGGACAGGCTGAGAGCTGGGGCTGTGCAGCACGGAGGAGAGAAGGCTGCAGGAGAGCTGAGAGCGGCCCGTGTGTCTAAAGGGGCTGTAAGCAAAAGGGGACAGACTGTTCAGCAGGGCGTGTGGAGATGGGATGGGGAAACGGATTCCTGCTAAAAGAGGGGAGACTCAGGTTGGATATAAGGAAGAAGGGAGGTGAGGCACTGCACAGAGTGCCCAGAGAGGAGGTGCAGACACCCAAGGTCAGGGGATGGGGCTGTGAGCACTGATGGAGCTGTGGGTGTCCCTGCTCAGTGCAGGGTTGGACCTGATGGCCTTTAGGGTCCCTTCCAGCTCCAACCATTCTGTGGTTCTACGAGACACATTTACCACCATCGCATCAGCCCTGCAGAGCTGTTAAGGAAGCCAAACAGCAGGCTTTGCTTATATTACAACCTAAATGCTTAACTTAATAAGTTACGATATAACTTCAACACTTGCATCTCTTGTTGCAGTGTCAGGACATAAAGATAGCTATCAGATATTCTATGATTCTTATCAGATATTCTGTGATTCTATTGCCTCTGTCAAGTGCTGTGAGGCCTTCTGGAAAAAAAAAAAAAAGTGCTTCTGAAGGAACAGATTCTGCTATTGTTCCTTATACAAAAGTCCCCTTTGGCTTCAGACTTGCAATAATAGTCTCAGGCCACCCTTGGCTGTAGCGCGGTGCCCGGGCTGAAGTCCTTGCGGCAGCTGCTGGGCCGCCGGGCCCGCTTCTACGGGGGCGGGGTTGGGGGCTCTGCGCCGCGCGCCCTCCGGCCGCCAGGGGGTGCGGTCGACGTCTCCCTCGCTGCGCGGGGGCCCGCCGCCAACAAGCCGCCCGCTGATTGGTTCCGCTCCTCTCTCTTCTCTCCCCGCAGCCAATCGCGCCCGGCGAGGAGCTGTTGGTGTGGTACAATGGGGAGGACGACCCGGAGATAGCCGCCGCTATTGAGGAAGAGCGAGCCAGCGCCCGGAGCCGGCGGCACTCCCCGAAAGCCAAGAAAGGTAAGGCCCGCCCGCCGCACCGCCGGCCTCCGACCGGGCCCGGGGGCGGCTCCGAGCTTCCACCGGGTGGGCGGAGGCCTCCGTGACCTTCCTCACCGAGCGGGGAACTCACCGTCCGGCCGAGCGCCGGCAGGCCCCGCCGCGGCCCTCGGCGGCTTCGGGCACCGGCGGGCGGAGCTGGGCGCGGATATCCGCTCTCACGGCGCTGCGATGCGTCGTGCGGCTCCGCGCGTGGCCTTATGTAACCGCGTCTGATCCTGCGTGCGATCCCCGGATCCAGCGCGGGGAGCTCTGAAGGTGACGGACGGAGCGAAGGAGGATCGGAGGTGGCGTTTAAAGCTGCGGCGTCGTGATCCCAGCACTGATATTCGGGAAGGCGGCTGTGCGGTGCTGCTTATAAGCGTTGCTGTTACAGCCTCTGAGCCTCGAGTGCTGGCTTGGATTTTTCTGTCTGCCGTGGGACGGTTTAGTAAACATGTAGCACATGCATAAGGGTGCCTGGGTGAATCGTTGTGCTTTTTTTTGTAACTGGGCATGGTGTTCGCAGGTGGGATTTGCGTGCCTGTGATTTACCTGAAAGGCCAGAAAAACAACTCGAAAGAATTTGATTAAATCATAAATTAGAAAAGCCAGACAGAGTCATTTCTAAGGTAATTTTTCACGGCATGGAAGATTGATTTGCATTCCTGAAACTACAGATTAAAAAAAAAAAAAAAAAAAAAAAAAAAAAGTCATTAAATAACTGTGGCAGTTTTGGGTGGGTCGTCCTGTGCTGTTCTGTAGCTCTGAGGCTTTAACTGCTAAGGATCTTAAAAATGTCAAACCACCCTCATTTGGAACAATAAATCTCTGCCTCCATTCTATGAACTCTTCCTAAATACGTTAATAAAAAAATGCTGAACATAGTTGAGAACAGAATAAGAGTTATAAGGCCCCAGTAACTTATCTGGGGGATTATACTCCTGTATCATTAAGCAGGAAGGCCAGCTGCTCAGTGTGGTTGTTTTGGGTTATTAAAGCTTCATTATCAGTGCTCTGTCAGTAAATTTATAGTGATTTGTGCTTTTCTAACGCGTGCGTGTTTTGAAATCCTATAGTTCTATTATTAGGAGGTTCTGTCGGTTTATTTTTACCCCTTCTACATTTACTCTCAGTTATTTTAGTGTTTGTAGTAGATCTGATATTTGCAATTCACACCTGATTGCTTCTAAGTAACATAATATTTGTGCTGCATTGACAGCACTCACTGCAGTTAAGATTCTAAAATGGTTCCCATTGCTGACACTCCTCTTGCTGGTTCAGAGGCTGAGATTTTATGGGAGGATAAAGGAAATAAGCAGTGAATTCAGCAGCTCTAAGCAGGTTTTTTTGTTTGGTTATTTTATTTTTTTATTTTTTCTTTTACGTAATTCTGACTATACAATAAAAATGGGAGGGGGGGGGAATGTTGCAACCTCTCGCATAGGAAAAAATTGGAACGCAGTACAAAGTAAGAATGCAAGTGAGCTTCCAGTGTAAGAAACTTCTTAGAAAGAAGCTCAGTGGGGTTGTAAAATTGGGATTCGTTGCCTGCTGACACAGATCAATTAATTCCTTCTTTATAAACTTCATCGTGTTCTGTTATAGATTGAAAGCGTAAAACAACAAAGGAGAAAACAGAGCTATGTAAGAACTGCCAAGTTTGGACAGCTCTGAATTGCTGTGTCCTGCAGAAATACATTTTCCAGAATAGAAGCAGACACTTTAATACTTCATAAATGCCCAGACAAGGCTGTGTTTGAGAAAGGCGTTGTAAGAGCTGTATGTCTTGAAAACTGACTTAATAACTGATCTGTGTTCAGTAAAACAAATATCCTTTTGAGTTTTAAGCTCAGCTTAGGCCTTGTCCTTGAGCAATGAGATGCTCACACTTGGTCTTATGGCTGCAGTTTGCTTCAGGAAATCAGAAGAAGTGATCACAGCAGTCACAGATTTGTCCTGTTAACTGACGCTTAGACTGCTGTGAAGCTTATTCCATACTGCAGTGGGATTCCTTTTGGTTTCTGGACAAAGCCTCCCATGCTATCGGTGCAGAGCCTTGCCTTCAGAGCTGGGCCTTCCTAAACTTATGAAGAGCCAGCAGCTGACCCAGTGTGCCACCGGCACAGACAGCAGATGGAAATACCACATCCTGCTTGCCCTTGGTCCGACCTTGGTGCAGGTGATTACTGACACTGGGTTCATAATCTCCTTTAGAGCATATTTAGGATGGCACCCGGCGTGCTCCCCATACACAGCATCTTGGCTGTGCCTCAGTCGTGCATCTCAGAGCCCACCTGCTCTGCAGCTGCACCACTTCTTCACCAGTTCTGTTCCTGTGCTCTGCCTGCACGGCGCTGTGCATCTTCTGGTGTCAGGAGTTACTGGAGTTGGTTGAAGGTTGATGTAGCGGCAGTAAATCTCTTGTGTTTTTCTTTTAACATGCTTAGGAGTTCAGATTCGGTGATGCTTCTCACTTTACTTTCCTGCATTGAAACATTGTATGTAAAATCTTGTTAGGGTGATTGGGAAAGGAAACCAATAGGATAAAACAAAACAAAACAAAATGGAAACAACTCCGGGAGCATCTCAGACTTCTACTACAGCAAAGCCCTGCTGTCTCTGACGTGATCACTCACTGGTTGAGAGCAGCAGCTGCCAGTGCATAAGAAGATTGTCAAGGTCAACAGCTAGTAGGAAAATGATGCAGTGCATTTTTTTTCTGCTTTTTCTGAAATTTTGCTCACTTGTTAAACTTTCCAGCCATTATTGCCTACTTGTCCCAAGCTGAAGCTGATGTTTTCTGACCTGCCTATCGAGCTTGTAGGAAAGTTTGTTCAAATTAAATGCATTTGTAGAAGATTTTTCATTAATGCACTTTCTAAGGAAAAAAAAAAAGCCAGTCTAGTTTTCACTTGACAGTTAAACTCATAAATCTATTAGAGGAGTAGCTTGGGCTTATTTTCCTTGCCAAGGCCTGTTTCTTTTAAACGTGACAGTGTAGTGTAAGTAGTAACACGAAAAGTTAGTGCTGCTTTCGACAGGCTCCCAGAGCACTGTTTTCTGTTCTCAGACTATTGCAGCTGGCTTTTCTCTCATTTGTGTGCTTCCCTTGCAAGGACCCATTTACTGAATGTTATTTGGAGACCCTGGCTTCATTCTGAATCTTCCTTCTAAGAGTAACTTTATGCAAGCCAAGTAAAGGTATTACAGAGAGAAGATGGTCATGTGTAAAAATGCACACTGGTTTTGTCAGGCTGTGATCTGAGGTGCTGAGCAAAGTAAGCACACAGCACTGAAATAATCCAGACTGCTCCTGTCGTGGGCTGTGTGGCAGATGAGAAGTCTGGTCTCAAGGGAAGAAAGATACTGATGCTGAATGGGGTACAGTTGTGCACTGCCACATACTTGTGAATAGTACTTGAGACAAAAATGTGTTTTCTGAACAAAGGAGATGAGGGCAATGCTTCACTTCTGTGTTTATTTCTATCCCTGTGCTAGCAGCTCCACGCTGAGCTGTTCGGCTCTGTTTGTTTTAGCTGTGTTCCTCTTTGCACTTTATCTAGGCAACGAACCCCAGTGGCATCATTTGTAGCATTGTGTGGAATGAACGCTGTGTGTGCCTCTCACATCTCTCTGTAAAGTCAGGCTGTCCGTAGAGAGGAAGAAAGTTGGTAACACTACACAGCTAAAAACATCCTGCGTGAGCAGGCTTGGCTGGGAATCTGTTCTGGAACCGAGTGACCTCACAGGGAGCCCAGCTGTGAGCTCCTAAAATACAGCCTTCACTGCAGTAAGACAAAACTCCTGTATCAGGACCCCAAAGAGCCTGGTGAATACTCACTGTAGCGCAGTTTTAAAGTCTCGTATGGTTGCTCATAAATCCATTAAAACTTTGCTGCATAACTGCCTCTGTTGTTATAGTGGTGGGTTTTTTTTCCCCATAGTTCTTATCAGACTTCATGGGATGTTCAGCGAACAATTCTGTCCTGGAGATAGCGTGAGATTAAGGTGGATGAATTATAAATCAATTACAGTCAGTTACAAATGACCATTATGCCATGATTTTTATGTGAGGTTGAACTCTGAGTGCAACGTCAGGCTTCAGCTTCTGGGACCGTAAATCAGTGCTGTCATAAAAGTGACAGTGGATTTACTTTCATGTAAGCGTGGCTGTTGCTGAAACTGCATCGAATTGCTGCTGTGTGAAAGTGAGGTGTAAAGGTGGGACAAGCAGGTGAGGTTCTGTGCACGCTCAAAGTTCTTACAGTCTTCGCTCTTAAGACTTCCATAGGCATTTTCACTTAGCTCCATGCATCCACAGATATGCTTCCTGTTCACAAAATGTAGATTGCCATCTGGATGTCATCACAGCTGGAAATCGTGGCCCGATGATGCTGTGTCTTTTTTTTTTTAAAGTTGCTTATTAGCTGGACTTGTTACGTGGAATAAAATAGTTGAGATAGTTGGGTGGAATGCAGGCCATATTAAGGTCTGGGAAGTTCATGGAATCATTACAGAATGGCCTGGCTTGAAAAGCTCCACAATGCTCATCCAGTTCCAACCCCTGCTGTGTGCAGGTCACCAACCATCAGCCCAGGCTGCCCAGAGCCACATCCAGCCTGGCCTTGAATGCCTGCAGGGATGGGGCATCCACAGCCTCCTTGGGCAGCCTGTTCCAGTGCCTCACCACCCTCTGGGGGAAAAACTTCCTCCTAATATCCAACCTAAACCTCCCCTGTCTCACTTTAAAACCGTTCCCCCTTGTCCCATCACCATCCACCCTCATAAACAGCCATTCCTCTTCCTGTTTATAAGCTCCCTTCAAGTACTGGAAGGCCACAATGAGGTCTAAGTTGTGCATTTGTAGCAAGGATAGCCCTCAAGGAAATGACACTGTTATCTATTTAGCCCTCCATCCAACAGATTTAATGGAAAGCTTTGCAATTCAGGGCTTCAAAGTTTCTTAGCCAGGGACTGGGAAGAGATAAGTGAGAAAGGAGGAGGTCATAAGGAAGTTCTGCAGCAAACCTCTAGAATGAAGTTCAGTTTGAATTGAGAAAAATCAGAACCATTTACAAGATTACTGATGCAACTTCAGTTAAAAAGCTGCATTTGGTGTGTTAAGGGACCTGCATCTCTGATGGCAGCTTCTATCTGGTGAATATCTGATATCTTTGAGGCCTTCTAACCGGCAGAGATGTTTTTATACCTCGTAAGGAGAGCTTTTTGAATAGAGCCTTGGTTACTTTCCATTCCCTTCTTTCCATCTGCAGCAATGCCCTTAACCCCTGTGATAGCTGCAGCTCTCAGCCCTTCCGAGCAGCAGGGTGAGATGGTTACGATTCATTCCAGCTTTGCTCCAACCAGAGCTGCATCACCATCTTGCTGCCAGTAGCACCACAGACACCCAGCTCCAACACAGGACTGGTGTGCTGCTAAGAAAGCAAAACCTGGTGTGATAAGAAGCAATGGAAGATCCTGGAGGCGGTCAGGAATGCTGTGTAAGGACTGTGCTGATTTTATCAGATCCTCATTAAAGCCAGCAGTGCAGTCCTGCACTACTGCATCCTGCAGGCATGTTGCTTTCTGTGTGTTTTGTCCTTAAGACAACAACATGCTTTGTGATTGTGACAAATCAATGGCCAGCAAAGGCCAGCGTGCATTTATTTCGTAATAAAAACTTTGTGTGATTCTGAGATTCAAATCAAAATCTACACAGCTCTGTATTTTCCTCTTTGTTTCTTCCTCGTTTGACTTCCATATTGCTACTTAGCATATTTGCTAGTGCTGTCTTCAGTTAAATAACCTGCAGTGGGAAGGAAAACGAGGCACCAGGCAGCTTCCCAGTACGAATCAGTTTTTTTCTATTGATCAGGGTTAACTTTGAAACAGAGGAGTGGGGGATGGGAACAGACATTACTTTCCACAGTCAAACAAGTGGTTTTCTTTTTCACCTCTTAAACAACTTACATGAAGCTTTAGGATTGTCCCCTTGCTTGTGACACATGAGAGCAAGCTTGGTGTTTTCTCTTATGCTGGGTGAGTTACTGCCTTGCCTGCACTCGGTCTGGGTTTGCCCTCTCCCTTAAAAACCCACTGACTTTTATTCCCATGAATAATCCTTTCTCGACTTCCTTTGCTTTGTATCCTGTGAAATCAAGGCTTTACCCCAGACACTTACTCTTTCCCTTCTTTTGTCCTCTTACAATGGGAGACTTTGGGTTTTATTGTAGATACAAGCTAATTAACGATTGACTCCATTGTATTTTTATTTACCTTTAACTAGCTGTCATTTTTCAGCCACTCCTTATTTTAGTGGAGGCTCTGAGTTCTCCTTGCAATGGAAACCTTTCCTACCCCCTAATCATCATCATTACAGCTTTTCTCTGGGTTCAGTGCTGCTGCTGCTTCTGTTTGTACAATGCTATTAATACTGATTCAGCACCATTAATGTTCTGAACTTTGGTGCTGGTTTTATTACAGTGTACCATAATTTTGCCTTGACCATTTATTTTACATGAACTATTTATGGGAGGACACATCTTGCTCTGAGGGCACATCTGCAGATGTCTGGTGTTATTTTCTATGAAATTACAAGCAGGGACGTGCTGCATAATATCTTCTAGTATGTCATACAAAGTTTTGATAACCTATTTATGGGAAGAGATGCACATTCAACAGTTATTGGCAGACCAGAGGGTACTTAATTTTTTGGATCTGTCAAACCTTCAAATGCATTTTGTCATTCTTGCCAAGAGTGACAGGAAAGGCTTTGTTGTGAAGAGTTCTCACTGCCCACAGCTGCTGTGTCAGGTTCCTCACTGTAACATTGCATCGGCCTGTAAGATTGCACTTGGGTTTAACAGTTATTGAAATAACACTCAATGGCATTTCAACCCTTGTAGCTAAGAAATTAAGTGTTGTTTGACCATCAGATATTCATTAGCAAATATTTACCTACCTTTTATGAACTCTCCCCTGGATTAAGCAAGTGCAGTGTTTGTTTGTATCACCAGTGTGTGTTTGTTGCTTAGCACAAAGTCTTCAGAAGCATTTAGGAGCTTACCAGGGTTGCTGTTGAGGGTTAATTTTGTTGTCACACTTTCTGTCAGAGCTTTGATAGACTGTGATTAATGCTTTACAGCTTCAAAGAGGCTGTGTTATTAATGTGAGGGTTGACATAAAGTTACTCTAGTGAGAGTATTATAATAGCTGAAAATCTATCTTCATGATTCTCATTGCTGCAGAGTGCCATGGAGATGGGTGGTTGGCTGTACATCTGTTTTAACTCGTGTTGAGAGCCAGATTCCTCACTTGCTTGAATCTATTCAAGTATCAGTCTGGTTTTATTTGGCAGTCCATAAGGAAATTCTTTTCTTGAATGGGAAAGGCTCAGTCTTTCTGAAAGTGGCTTGATTACTGTAAATTATGGTAAATTTTCTCATGCAGTGCCGCTGTTCAAGGCCAAGTGCAGTGCAAACTTCCTCATTTCTGCAGGTAAAATGAACCATTCAGCTGGCTGCTAAGCTCCAGCATCAAGCAACTCAGCAACAAGGACAACTGCTCTCTTTTCAGCAGCAGGTTTGTATCAGAATCTTAAAATGCACACCTTTGCCTTAGAGTCATGTTCTTGAAAGGAAATGCACACAGTACGGGTGCTGAATGTTAAAGCTGCCTTGGGCTTTATCCAGGCACTTGGTCACACTGAGCTTCAGCCAGCTGAGTAAAAAATTGACTTCCTGCAGTGTCTTCGAGTTGGAAGTGCAGAGCAAAGAGCCCAGCGTTTTGTGTCTTACAGCCCCTTGGCAAGGATTGCAAAAGCAAAGCGGACTTTGTGCAGATGATTTGTTCATGGCTACCACGTCCCTGCCTGGTGAGCGTCAGCCTCCAGTCTCTCCACTCATGTACCAGTGCTGTGTTTTGTCAAGTTCTTCATCTGAACGTCAAAATGCCCACTTTACTTTTTGGGGAGGTTTTATTATGCTGACATTCTGTACTATGAAAAACTTGTACACGTTTTGAAGTCCAGTTTCATTGAAACTGATCAGTCTCAAACGTAGCAGTTGGCTTGGCAGAAGACAGATGCGTTTGTCCTCTGAATCTGGGGTTTGTTTTCACGTTATTTGAGAAATGGAGGAAGTTGCTGTTCCCTGTGGTGACTTTATGGGCCTATGGAACTTTCTTGATTTCATAAATTAGACGGAATCTACTTTATTGTCATCTGCTTTGGGACGAGCTATAGACGTATGTATTTCTCTTGTCAGCTGTGCTAACTGCTGTGTAGCACTGCAGTTCCAGCTGCTGTGCTGTCACACTGCTCTGCAGCTGAGCAATGCAATGCTTGGGCAACTGGGGCATTGCAGCTAGAGTTCCTTTGGCAAGAGAACTCACTGTGTCTTCAGTTCCCAGAGAAGACTGGAAAGCATTCCTCTAGGAAAATGTCAGCGGGCTGCGGCTGAGATGAGTGAAGCACTTGGTGTCACAGCAAAAACAAATCCTTCACAAATATCTCACCAGACGCAAGCGATTCAGAGACTGCTCTGCATATTAAAATGATTATTTTACATGATGTTTCTCCTTCATCTGCTTCTATGTGTTAGGAAGGATCTGCTGTGATAATCTGCCATACGTCCTCGGATTGTCAGCCTGAAGCTGGAAGGAGACTTTCCAGATCTAACAGGTGCAGTTTTCATGCCTGCAGATGTGCCTCAGCTGTAGCTGCTTATCAGCAGTTAAAGATGTTCCTTCCTACGTTGGGCACCTACTTCATAAAATACCAGCATATATTTAGTGGAGGTTAATGGAAACAAACTGTGTATCTGCTGTAATAGCTGGTAATTTTGTTTTTGTCACCTCTACTTAAGTTGGCTTTTCTGTTGATTTCCTTCCTACAATGAAGAGCACTTGACATTAATTGTTTTCATTTCTGTTACCTGGTAATGTTCTTATGTAGTGCCTGAGCAAAAAGCTTAGGGACATCAATAGTACTGTGCTTCCAGTACAGAATAGCTTCTACAACTGTTACAGCCCAATAAATGTCTATTTATTGCTTAAGGCGAGCTTGCATTGCATGTCAGAACTGATGGCTTTGGAAAGCCCTTGTAAGAGAGGAGGCAAGAAGGGAGCCTGTGCACTATGCTGAATAATTTCCCTTTTGAAATGCAAGATAAGTCTGTTGTAAATAATTGGATTGCAGCTCATAGCAGTAAATATATAAAATCATCAGTGACGACGGCTGCTTTGTTTTGCTCCCCCAAAATCAAAAAAAATCCCCCAAAGTCAAGATTACCTCTGCAGGTTGCATTGAAGAAGCAGAGAATAAGAAAGATAAGACTGGAAATACTTGCTGAAGAGGGGGATGAATACATTGTAAAGCGGAGCAGGCTGATGTGGCTGAGCAACCTTTACTGCTTTAGAGATGAACATCTGAGAAATGACGTTACCACAGTTGTAATAAACAGAGGGATTCAGTTTGGTGAAAAAAAGAAGCCAACTAACAAAATAAATTATAGCAAATAAATATAGCAAATAAAAAACTGAGTGTGGCTTTTTAGCAATTTCAAGACCTTTAATTTCACACTTCGTTTCAGGGTCAGACATTTCACAGAGCACTGCAGTGGGTTTAGGAGCACTGTATTTGTGACTCAGGTTAAAGCTCACCTTCATTACGGTGGAGATCTACATTTTGAGCATTCTTCTGTGCTTAAATACAAAAATTTGATGCTGTTCATGAGCTGTTGCTAAGGATTCTCTAAATATAGAGAGCACCGCTCCCTTCTGGAAGATCTGTGAAGCAGCTTGTGTGCCAGCTGTCACTTATTGCTTATTTTTGCCTTAATACTTACTTAAATGAAAGCTAGTGGAACGTAACTACAGAAAACAAGATGAGTGTTCTTCTCTGTGTCAGTAATAGCCATGTAAAGTGACTTGCCAGCAGTGATGTAGGAACTGGGGGGAGGTTGTGTTCCTGGGCAGGGTGGGAGTTAGACATGCATAATGGTGAGTGATGGAGAAATTCCACAGGAGATCCAGTGCTGCATATTTGTGTGCTCTATCTGCTGTTTTAGCTTTAGAAGTGTTGGCATGAAGGCAGAAATAACATTTTAAAATCTGCACGTTTAATCATTTACACTTAATTGTTTCAGTACGGCTCTTGTGTGGCTTAAACTTGTGTAGAATTAAAGGCTGTGGATGTTTGTGTGTGCTGCTCTGAAGTTGTCAGATGACATTCTGTGCTATTTAAGTCATTCTGGATGAGTAAGTCTATAAGCTTAAGACTTCCTATGATTTCTGCTCAGGTTAGTCAGTGAAGGTGTAGCGTGTTGAGGATTTGAATGTGGTGCTGTGAATGTAGATGGCAGATACCCAAGGTCAGGGAATGGGGCTCTGAATGAGCACTGATGGAGCTGTGGGTGTCCCTCAGTGCTCAGTGCAGGGGTTGGACCTGATGGCCTTTAAAAGTCCCTTCCAATTGAAATGATTCTAGGATTAATTCAGTTCACACATGTGAGGAAGACCAGAGGCAATTGATGTGGATTGCTGTAATAGCATGTTTAAGATGTGCTTCCTCCTGGTAGGACTTTTCAAGCCTAAATGTATTAATCAATTCTGTGAATAGCTTCAGCTGTGCTATTCTGGGTCTGCCCTACCGTGCTAACATATCTTACACTGATGCTTTTATAATTCATAGAATCACAGCATGGCCTGGGTAGAAAAGGAGCACAGCGCTCATCCAGCTCCAACCCCCTGCTGTGTGCAGGTCACCAACCAGCAGCCCAGGCTGCCCAGAGCCACATCCAGCCTGGCCTTGAATGCCTGCAGGGCTGGGGCATCCACAGCCTCCTTGGGCAACCTGTTCAGTGCCTCATCACCCTCTGGGGGAAAAAGAAATAAAGATGATCTTGGTGAGATCCAGTGATTTGATCTTCAGCGCTATCAGAAAGGCTTTGCCAAATGTTCTCAGAAATTGATGTTTTAAATAGCCCCAGCTCAGAATTTTCTTACACTTTCCATGGCAACAAGTTCATCTGTTATGCAAATGTCACGTTAACAGTCTCTGTAAATGCACTGCTCCATTTCTTTCCTGCAAAGTGGATGTTTAGTTCTTGGTAGAAGTACATTTTAACAAAGAAATACAGTTACGTGTGTGAGCACCTGCCTTGAGGTGAACTGAAATGTCTTCCTAAGGTGAGACTTGGGGGTAACATTTATAATCTCATTGGATGACTCAGTGATTTAAAAAGCTTTTTTGTGCGTATGAGAAGTGATGGTTTCTGTGTGTCTGTTTCTGTAGTAGGGCAGAATTGTTTTCCTAATGATAGAGGTGGTTGTTTTTTCTTTTTTAATGAGGCAGTTTGGTCCTAGCAGTCACTGTGAAGTTCGTCTTCAGTGCCTATGCTGTCCTTCCTCCTCCTGCTTCTGCTGTGTAAGCTTGAATGTATATTTTAGGGAAGGGGAGGTGCAGGGTGTGGTGGGAGACCCTTTAGTCCCCGAATTTGCTTTTATTTTCAATGTTGAGGATGTATTTCTCTCTGCTGTTGATGGTCCTTAACAAGGCCATTGTACTGGTCGTTAATTGCAAATTAGAACAGAAATGAACTAAAACAATGGGGTAAAACATGCAGTTTCTCATCAGAGGCTTTATGTTTTGGGAGGCAGCTGAGCTGTGGCCATTACTGGTAAGGCAGGCTTGGACAGCTTGACAGCACAGGACTGAGATCTGATGTAGCTCTCAGTTATTCTCATGGTCCTCAGAAGTTAAAATTCCATTGCACTTAATGGCAATAGTTTCTATACACTAATATTGACACGGACTGTTATCAGATAACTTCATAATGCTGCTGCAAGAAAAGTGCTCCATTAATTATTTATAATAATAGATGGCAAATGGGGTCATCTTGACGTCAGGATGTTGTTGCCTTTTCTCTGCATGTTTTCATAGGTACTTGGCAGCACTGTTGAAACAAGACTCTTAATGATAGTATGTAGCCACTGAGATTTTAATTGACATCCGCTTTAATTAGATGTTTGTGTTTCAAAAATCGAGCTGTGCCATTTATGTCTTGGATCTCACCCTGAGGGCTGCACGGAGATGTGCTGCTCTTGCATTCTCTCAGTGCCTTTTTAACATTCAGTTTGAGAAGGGTTTGGTGTTGATAATGGAAGTCAGTGCTGGCAGATGTGGTTTGTGTCTTTGAATCAGATGAGTGCCTTCCAACCTGGGTAATGGCAGACGATCAGACCGAGGGTCTAAAAACAGAATCAAGACACTTCAGTGTTACCGGCAGAACTCTATTTTCATTCTTTTCCTGCTTAGTTCACTTGCTGTTTGATCAATTATGTATATTAAATAGGCATGGTCCTTAATTTTATACACCATGGCATGCGTTGTTGGACGAGTTCTCAAAAGCCTGTGTGACATCACCGAATGTGGTTTTCTTTGTGCTTCTTCAGTTTTAGAGCAGTTTTTGCTGTTATTTTCAATGACTTTTTGCATGTGCAGAAGGCATTCCTTTTCTCTAGCTCGTCTCTCAGAGCAACCAGTCAGTTTTTCACATGCACCTAGAAATGTAAGTAACTGACATGAAAAACATGGCATATCCATTAGTATGCTGGATGTGGGATTAGAGGAATTCTGATGCACAATAAACTATTTCTCAAATGAAATCTCAACCTGAGCAAAGTGGAAATGGTGATAGAGTTATGGCTTTTGCTGAATTTTCTGTGAGGATTGTTTAGCTTGGAGATACTCTTAATCTTTCTTTAATTCTCTTCAACACCAAAATATTGGTATTTAAAAAAGGAGAAAAAAATCTGAACCAGTCCAGAAGGGGTTTGACCAACAAGTCTGTGCTGTTAGCCTGCAGTTCACATCATGGACCCACGTGGTTCTCACTGTTGGTGTAACATGGCAGTCTGTTGTCTTTGGTGTTTCTTGTAAGGCATCAAAACAGTGCTTGAGAGATCAGATGGGAGATTCCCCTTCCTGCTTTATGGTGGGAGCTGTGAGCGTGTTTGGTGCCGCACTTAAAGCTCATTAAAGATAATAGCATCTTGTGTAGTTTTGCAATACTTAATTATAGGATTCGACTCCAAGCAAGACTGTATTTGACTTCTTCCCTCCTGGCATCTGAGCACACTGATCTCACTAGGAATTACCAGTTGCTGTGGAGTCCCGTTAGTATTTTGGTTAACAGCAGCGATTGGAGTGCGGGCACTGCGGGTTGTTTGGGGATGTCTTGGTCTGTCAGTAGCATTAAGTACAGGCAAACAAAGGTAGTTATTGTTTGTCACCTGAACTCCTCTGAACCGAGCAGCACTGCAGTGTTGATATTGACCAGTTATCTGGCCACTGAGAGCAGTGTGAGATCTGTGCCTATTGCAGTGCTTAATGCTGTGTGGGTACTGCAGGTGGTACAGGCAGGTAATGCTCTTGCTCCCCTGTCTACAGCATGCATAAATAGCTTTTAAATATGGCTCCTCCTCCCCTTTCCTCTAAGTGGCAAGGCAGATGTTCCTGCATTCCTCTCTCGACCTTTGTTGCTGTGGGCAGGTAGCTGTTTTTCTGTCTCTTTCTTTCATTCAGTTTCCTTTGCATCTTTCTTTTGCAATTCCTGAAATGCCCATGCACATATATTAAGTTCTGCCCTTCATTTATTCTTTTGTCATTGTTTCCATTTCACTTTCCCTGTGTTTCATTCCTGTATCTTTCTTGTTTAGACCAAGTGGAGGATCCAGCTGGCCGTAGCAGCCATGTAGGACCCTTCAGGAACCTGATGGTAAGTGCACGTGTGTACTTATACTCAGGCTTCCACCAGGTTCTGTACTGTGAGGAGCTGTTTTCCCTCCTGCAGGCTTCTGTCAGTTCTTGATGTCTTAAACTGCAAGAAAATTGTGGGGCAGACCTTTGGTTAATTCCTTGTTGATGCTTTGATATCAGAATTGCAGGTAGAGGTTTTCATTGGAATTATGCAGGGAGAAAGTATGTCAGTCTTTCATGGTTATGTGAATTGTAAAAGCACTTTGAGAGCTCTCATGATGGAAAGTCTATCAAAAGCCACTGGGTATCTTCAGAAGATCCTGAACTCTGGTGAGTTTGAAAGCTAAGAAGGCATACCACGAGGATATGCTCTTCTTCAATTCTCTGCCTGGACATCTGCTGTTGAATATGGTTGGGATCATAGGGTGGGTCCATCTGGGACAGTCCCTGCTGTGCTTGAGTATAGGACACTTCTGATCTTTATAGGGAAAACTGCAAACTACAAGCCAACAGGCTAAAACTAATAACAGGAAAACAGCAGAAACTGTGTGCTATCCCTGGCTGATGTGTCAGCAACTGAACTGGCACATCTGATAAATGTATGCAGGCATTTTGCTCACTATAAAGGTGAACAGATGCCAAATGAAACTTCTCTTCAAATGCATTTGGACCTAAAGACCAATAGCTTGAAATATTTCTGACAGTATCAGTAAGTAGGTTACTTTTTTATTTTTTTCCTTCTTAGGAGTGTGCCAAGGTATCTTGCAAATGGTTTTTTTCCCATCAATAGCATAAGAAAGTATGCTACCTAAATAACTCCATTTTGGTTAAAAATCCTGATACTCTGATGACTTCCCAGATAATAATTCAAAGTGCTGTAAATTTTGCATTCTATAAATGGAGAACACTTTGGAAAACCTGTTTGCTTTGGTACTTCAGAGTGATTTTTGTTGTTGTTGCTTTTGTCTATCTTGCATTTTGAAGAGCACACTTTCCCTTTCATCTTGCTGTGAGAAGGAGCTGGCTCTTGGTTTGCAGGCTTTGACAGTAACCTGTCACCATGCTGAATATGGAGGCTGCTGTAGCATCAGACTGTATTGTTGCCAGTGATTTCATCTCCATACCATCCCCAGCTGAACCATCTTGTGAGGCTGCCTCTAGCTGTGGCCAGGCTTGGCAAAGGTGAGAGCTGCATCCAGGCCTTTTTGGTCGAGTCAAGACATAGATATTAGTCTTGAAATGAGAAGTGCTCTGCAATGAAACGAAGCTCTGAGGGAGTTTGAATAGCTGAATACGTGTTTTTGTTATGTGGCTCTTAACATGGTGATGCAGTGTTGATTCCATAGGATTATACTGCAGTTCAACACTTAGACCTTTTACCTAGAAGTAGAATGCTTGCTGCTTCTGTAGCTGTACAGGTCAAGAACAGTTTTGGGCAGCTTGGTGGATACTTCTGGAGAACTGTCTGAACTTCTTGCTCAGATCTTGGTACTGCATGTTGAAGTTACAAATAGCTGAGGTGTCCTTAGCATCAAATTGTGTTCATATCAGACCAAATCAGATGCAGTTGGGCTTAAACTGCTCGTGGCTGTGTGAACTGCTGACAGCTCGAAACCATTTGGTGTTGGAGCCTTGTATTGCCTTGTCAGGTAAACCAGAATTTGCTCCTTTTGGAAAGGTTTGATGTGAACTGATAGAATGTTTGCGGATATTATGGGATAATTGCTAGAACTGCCTAGGAAGAGTGCATGCCTATTTTCCAAAGGTGACAAAAATGTGTTCTGAATGACTGCAATATCAGTTTCTGAGACTGAAAACTCTTAAACTGGTAAAAGGGAAATGAAGGAAAAAAGGGCAATTACACACATGAATCTGAAAAGCCCTGTGGAATTTGGGGAGCGCCTGTGAAACTTGAGCTCCTTGGAAGGAAATGAGGGTAATTATTTGGATGATGTAGAAGGTTCAAATAAAAACAAGTATTTCCTTTTAAAGCTGACCTGTCTCAGTTCTATAGGAGGGGGTGCACACTTGGAAAATTTGGGTTGGAATAGAGAGGAATTTTTTTAAAAGGCATTTCAGACTTTTGGCCTACAGCGTGAAAAATATTTCAAGAAAAAAAGGAGGAACGTGTTGACAGGGTTATGAATTGGAATAACGTGCTTCTAAATAAGAGATGAATTTATGGCTGTAATTCACGCTTCTGACTTGAGAAGAGGGGTCACTGTGTTAGAGTGGTATTCTGTGTGTTAGAGGGAGCAACGGAGACATTTGGATGGCTGCTTCTGGAGAATTCTTGTTCCTAGGAGGTGGGTGTGTGGAAGTGTGAAGTTCCAGATGAGAGTGGTGCTTTCAGCACATGCTTACACGTGGAAGTTCACTGCAATGACTTGAGTTAGAGGATTTTGGCTTCATTTGTGCTTCCAGTCCTTGCCATCAGTTCCAAAGATTGCAGAACAGAATCTTTAGGAGCGGGATCAAAAAGATAGTGTTATAACTTTGTAGCACATACATGGGTGAAGTTCTGAATGTCTCTGCGTGTTGCATCACAGATCAGGTCTTTGCACAATGCCATTTTACTCTAATCTTCATTGTGTTCATTATCTCATGCAAATCTAACACAGTTCCCAGTTTTGCGATCCGAGAGTGTCAGCAAGCTTGGTTGTGTCAGTGGACGTGGTGCTGCACCCTTGGTTTGCTGTTATCCAGTTCCATCCCATTTGTTTACTGCCTTTGCTGTGTTGGCCAACATCATGCTTATACTTCATTTCTTTGATTATACCTCCCCTCCATGTCATAATTCAGAATGTTTGCACAGGTTTAGAAGCCTCTGTGAGCTTCTATTTGGTGCAGCCTTCCAATTAACACTAAAGAATAATAATGCAATTTCCATACACTTGTATGAAATACAGTAATCTCGCTGATGGAAGGTAATTAATGACTATGACTTGAGCTGCTTAACTCTGTCACAATAGATCTCCTTTGTAGTCTGTGCTTGCTTTGTAAGATATTTTGGAGTATTGGCTTTTTAGAGACTCACGATTGACTTCTTTCAGGCCCTAGAGACTTACTACCTTATCAATACATAGCCACAGATTAGACATCAAAATTAAATATACAGATGGGTAATTTCTTCTAGGTCATCTTTTCTTGCTTCTTTTGTTCTGTACTTGGCCTTAGCACTTTTTGCCCTGTGGTCAGTGTGTTTTCTGAGTGTTCTTCTTCCTTGCAATGTCATTTGAGTTCCTGAAGAAAAAAGAGTTTCTACAGAAGTATGTTGTACTCCAAGGCTGGGTGTTTTAATTTGCCAGTCAGATATGAAAAATAAAAATTGCTCAACAGGAATAATGCATATTTGTTGTTTGTTTTTCTTTCAGGAAAGAAAAAGACTCAGGAAAGTAAAAACAAGGGGAGGAAGGCAACAGATACAAAGCAGAAAAAGACTGATTTGGATTCTTCGGCAGATATGAGGGATTCTAAAGAGGGTGAGAGCTCTCAAGTATCTAACTGTTTTCTTTCCCATTATCTTCTTCAATCAAAGCACAAGTTTTATCATGTTTAATAAGCTAATGCGTTATGCTAAAGCAGGAAAGTGAACAATGTTTATATTTACCCAAACAGTTCAATTATCAGTCAATTTGGATGTCAGAACTTTGTCAATAAGGCAACTCTGCAATTGGAAAACACAGCTACTGTGAAATGTCTGTGCCCAGACCCCTTTGAACAGAGAAGACCTTATTCAAAAATGTCTTTAGAGCTTATAGCTGTAATAATGACTGTATAAGAAAGATCAGTGTTACAAGGGAAAAATATAGTAATAATGCATAGAATAGCTAAGCATACCGTTTGTCCTGAAGGTGATCTGAAAAGATTATGTATAAAATTATGCTGTTTACATATTATGTATGTAAAAATGACTTAAATGTGTTTTGAATGCGTGGGTTTTTTTGTTTTACAATCATGGAAAACTTGCCTTTGCTGTGGGTGTAACTGGTAATGGTTAAGGCTCTGTACAGGTACTGATAGATATATTTTTTCCAAACTTACTTAACTTTTTTGACCCATTTCTTCACTCTGTTTTCTCTTCTGCTTGCACACTGCGTGCACTGTTTTACTGCTGATGTCTGATGCTCTAGCTAGGGAAGGGAGATGAACTTCCTGCTCCATACTCAAGGCCGATTCAGAAACTCTGTGTGAGTTGGCAGAAAGAAATACTTTCTTCAGAAATGGATTTATCTGACAACAGATAAATAAAATTGGCACACAAAAGTGTGAATAAACAACCAGTTTACACTGATCACTGGGATGCATGCAGGCAGATTCAGAAGTGCAGGGAATAGCTATTCAGGCAATGGCTAATAGAGAAATTTCATAGACTGGAAAGCACCATGCCAGATCTAAGTTACGCCTTGCCATGCATTACAGTGTAAGTCCAGATTGTTGCATTGTGCACCAAGTTAGTAATAACTTTGGGGAAAAGCCCAAAATACTTTAGCTGTGTGTCCTGCTGTGCTTTTCTTACACTCTTTTAATGAAGGAAAAACCTGTGAAGGTTTTTCAGACGTTTCTTTAAATGTTCTGAAGTCTGCTATTTTATGTATTCTTTGGCCATGATGTTCAATCCTAAGATCTCACCGTGTTAAGAATCAGCAGTTGTTTACATTTTCCTGAAGCTCCAGAAAGGAAATTCCTGAGTATGGTTTTGTTTGTTACAGAATCACAGTGGTGAGAAGAAGTATTGTGGGAGTTGTAGAGTATTGACTTCTACTGTGTAAAAGGTAGAAGAATGGTGTAATGTACTTCAGGGTGTTTGGTCAAAATGTTTCATGCTTTTCCTACTTCATATATCAGGTCATAAAGAAGAAGATGAAAAGCCTTCCGTTTCTGCTGTACTGTCCCTGGAACAAACAGCTGTGATTCAGGAGATGGTAAATCAAGATGTGCTTCCAAAGCTGATGATTCCAAGTCCTGCCAGTGAACTGCAAATAGTGACCGAAGAGAAACAAGAAGAAGCAATAAACTGTGCGTCAGATGATTTAGATGAGGATGAAGAAGAAGAGGATGAAGAAGAGGAAGAAGAGGAGATGGAAGATACCAATATGCCTAAAGAAAATGCTGAAATGCCTTTGATATGTGAAGAAAAGTTAGACTCTATGGAAGAGCAAAAGAGTACATCAGAGGAATCTCCAGAAAGCTCTCCAAAGAAACTTGTGGTGAAAATTCCAAAAGCAAGAGGTGAGTCAAACGGTGATGTTCAGGAAACATTCATGTTTCCTTGTCAGCATTGTGAGAGGAAGTTTACAACAAAGCAAGGACTTGAACGCCACATGCACATTCATATATCTACTGTTAACCACGCTTTCAAATGTCGATACTGTGGGAAAGCCTTTGGTACTCAAATTAACAGACGAAGGCATGAGCGGCGCCATGAGGCAGGGCCAAAAAGGAAACCATTCTTAACACTAACATCATCACAGCACCTGGATAATGTTGCTGATAACCAAGTAATTGTGAGTGATGGTCTTAAAGATGACTTGAACGTTTCCAATCTTGTACAAGACTCCGTTGTCTTGGATTCTGAGAAAGTCTCCCAGGAAATGTCCCACTCTGCTTTTGCTGAGGAAAACAAGGAGCCCAAAGAATTGCACCCATGCAAATACTGCAAAAAGGTTTTTGGAACTCACACCAACATGCGGAGACATCAGCGCAGGGTTCACGAGCGGCATCTTATTCCCAAAGGTGTCAGAAGAAAAGGATACTTTCATGAAGAGCCACCGCTTCAAACTGAGCAGGCCCCACCAGTGCAGAGTGTATATATAGCAAGTACTGAAATAGAAGAGGAAGGTGAAATAGATGATGTCTACATTATGGATATTTCCAGCAATATTTCTGAAAACTTAAATTATTACATTGATGGTAAAATTCAGTCCAACAGCAGCACTAGCAATTGCGATGTGATTCAGATGGAGTCCAACTCTGCAGACTTGTATGGACTAAATTGTATCATCAGTCCAGTCACGGTGGAAATTTCCTCAAATATAAAGATTACACAAACACAGGTGAATGAACCTCCTAAGGAGCCTTCTGGCAGCGGGAGCAATGAATCCAAAAAGAGGAGAACTGCCAGCCCTCCTCTTGTACCAAAAATAAAAACTGAGATAGAACCAGAACCTATAACTCCTACTAGTTCTTTAAATCTTCCTCTTAGCATTTCAACAGAGAGCTTACCTTTCCATAAAGACAAAAGCGTGTATTTGTCATCAAAATTAAAACAGCTTCTTCAGACGCAGGACAGTAAGAAGATCACTCCATCAAGTGAAATCCCTAAACTGGGACCTTCTGTTGCATCATCGTCTATTTTGCCTCCAGTATCCAGTAGATTTAAAAGAAGGACCAGCTCTCCTCCCAGTTCTCCACAGCACAGTCCAGTACTTCGAGATTTTGTCAAATCAGGTGAGGGAAAAACTGTGTGGAATGATAATCTTCGAAGTTCAAAAATGCCAAAGTTAGAAAGCCACAGCAACTCACCTGCTTGGAGCCTAACTGGAAGGGAGGAGAGGGAGACTGTGAGCCCTCTTTGCTTCGAAGACTTCAAAACATCAAAAGACTGGACAGTGGCTCCAACCTTTGGCAATGTATGCAACCAGCAGCCCCTGGATTTGTCTAGTGGTGTAAAACAAAGGTCTGATATCAAAAATAAGCATCAGGTTCCTTGGGAATCTGTATTAGATTTAAGTGTGCACAAGAAGCCTTGCAGTGATGCCGAAATTCGGGAATACAAAGAAAATTCCATTCAACCAACCTGCAGTGGTGTTAAAAAGAAGAAACCAACCACTTGCATGTTACAGAAGGTTCTGCTGAATGAGTATAATGGAATGGATGCAGCCACAGACAGCACACCCAGTGTGAACAGAAGCCCGAGCCCAAGCAAATCCCTGGAATCTCAGGCAGAACCAGACACAGACCCCAGTCTGTCTGCATCGTCTTCTGTTGACGCTCAGCCCCTTAGTTCCTCTGTTTCCCTTGTGCCACACGCATCTGTCGCACCTTCCATGTGTCAGCTGCCTCCTTTGTTAACACCAACTAATCCTCCTTCCCCACCACCCTGCCCGCCTGTGCTCACAGTTGCTACATCACCTCCTCCCCTTCTTCCAACAATGCCTTTATCAACTCCAGATGTCTCTGCTAGTGCCACTAACACTTCCTCTTGCCCATCGCCACTTTCAAACACTACTACCCAGTCTCCACTACCAGTTCTTTCACCTACGGTTTCTCCTTCTCCATCTCCGGTTCCTTCAGTTGAACCGCTCATTTCTGCTGCTTCACCTGGTCCTCCTACTCTCTCTTCTTCCTCTTCTTCCTCTTCCTCCTCCTCTTCCTTCTCTTCCTCCTCCTCCTCATCATCTCCATCTCCTCCTCCCCTTTCAGTGGTTTCTTCCGTTGTTTCTTCAGCTGATAACCTTGAAAATACTCTTCCAATGATAAAACAGGAGGAAACTGAAAATGAGCAGAAGGCCAGAGAAGATCCTCATGCTGCAAGTGAATCGGGAGTAGTGCAGGAAACATTCAATAAAAGCTTTGTGTGCAATGTCTGTGAATCACCTTTTCTTTCTATTAAGGACCTAACTAAGCATTTATCCGTCCATGCTGAAGAATGGCCCTTCAAATGTGAATTCTGTGTACAGCTTTTTAGGGATAAAACAGGCTTGTCAGAACATCGCTTTCTGCTTCACGGAGTAGGAAATATCTTTGCTTGCTCAGTCTGTAAAAAGGAATTTGCTTTTTTGTGCAATTTGCAACAGCATCAGCGAGATCTCCATCCAGACAAAGTGTGCACACACCACGAGTTCGAAA
Organism: Lagopus leucura; assembly: GCF_019238085.1. NCBI lineage: Eukaryota > Metazoa > Chordata > Aves > Galliformes > Phasianidae > Lagopus > Lagopus leucura. Next base: position 1,372,394 of record NW_024962286.1, read on the forward strand.
GCGGGACTTTGAGACCCCAGAATTTTACTGACCCCAGTAAGGCCAACATTGAGCACATGCAGAGCCTGTCAGAAGACTCTTTAGAACTTTCTAAAGAGGAGGAAGAAGACGAAGATCTAAACGATTCCTCCGAAGAGCTTTATACTACTATAAAAATAATGGCTTCTGGGGTAAAATCTAAAGATCCGGATGTTCGAATGGGCCTCAATCAACACTACCCAAGCTTTAAACCACCTCCATTTCAGTATCACCATCGAAATCCTATGGGTATTGGCGTTACTGCAACAAACTTCACTACCCACAATATCCCACAGACTTTCACTACTGCCATCCGATGCACAAAATGCGGGAAAAGTGTGGATAACATGCCTGAGTTACACAAACACATACTGGCCTGTGCATCTGCCAGTGACAAAAAGCGATACACGCCCAAAAAAAATCCAGTGCCACTGAAACAGACTGTGCAGCCTAAGAACGGCATGGTTGTCATCACTGGTCCTGGAAAGAATGCCTTCAGACGAATGGGTCAGCCAAAAAGACTTAATTTCAACGTTGAGATTAGCAAAATGTCTTCAAATAAACTAAAAATAAACGCGTTGAAAAAGAAAAACCAGCTTGTCCAGAAAGCTATCCTGCAAAAGAAGAAATCTGCTCAGCAGAAGGCAGAATTGAAAAATAGTCTTTCTGAGTCAGACCCTCACATCTGCCCCTACTGTAACAGAGAGTTTACCTACATTGGAAGTTTGAACAAACATGCGTCGTACAGCTGTCCCAAAAAACCCATCTCCCCATCCTCCAAAAAAAAATCATCCAAAAAAGGTGCAAGTTCATCACCTGCAAGCAGCGAAAAAGGCAGCAACCAGCGCAGGAGAACAGCAGATGCAGAAATCAAAATGCAAAGCATGCAGCCTCACTTGGGCAAGACAAGAGCGCGAACCTCAGGACCTGCACAGATCCAGCTGCCCTCTGCATCCTTCAAATCAAAGCAAAGCATTAAATTTGTACCTCCCATTCGATCGAAAAAGCCAAATCCGTCTTCGTCACTGAGGAACTCTAGTCCTGTGAGAGTGTCCAAAATGACTCACGTGGATGGGAAAAAAACTAATAAGGTGGTAGGTAAGAACACTTCCTCTGGCATCTCAAGCAAAGCCACCCGGAAATTGCACGTCAGAATACAAAGGAGTAATAAGGCTGTTTTGCCAAGTAGGTCTGCTGTGGCAAGTAAGAAAAAAGCAGACAGATTCACTGTAAAATCTAGAGAGAGGATTGGAGGACCTATTACACGAAGCTTACAGCAGGCGGCAAATGCCGAGGCAGCAGAAAGCAAAAAAGATGAAAGCAGTACAAAGCAAGAATTAAAAGATTTCAGGTAAGCTTTTAATTTGAACTTCCGACAAAACAGGAACACGTTGCTTGCTGTTTTGCCAATTTTCTTGGTCTTTTTTTTGAATTTGTCATATTTAAATCAGAAGAAGATTGCGTTTCCTAAAACGTGGTTAGCGGCTCAGTCACGTATGATGTACATATTTGATGCATTTTGTCACATTGTCATATATACATCATTTGTATAGAGAATGTCCTTAATTATAAATGGATTTGGAAATGCTGGGAAAAAATGTCAGCACTTGAGTGCAAATAAACCTAAGTCGTTAAACTTCATGTTCCTGGTGACATGTATCTGCTATCCAGCACACGGTGGCCTGGAATGGTTCTAGGTTTAGGTGATGGTGGTTTGTGAAGCAAAAAGTCACGACTGCGTTTTTACCCTCCTATTAAAACAATTGGAAATGTTGTTTTTTAAAATAAAAAAAAAATATATATATATATATTCTCTGCATATCGTATTAAAAAAAAAGAAAGCATACTTCAACAACTGTATGTGCATCCTAATTGAGTCAGATCTCTAAATACTTAATATAAGGGAAATAGATGTGTAAGAAAAGTGACATGAATGTGTAAATTTTTGTTAAAAGTATCATGCTCTTATGTTTCAGTTTAAGAAAAAAAAGATTATAACTAAAGTTCTATTTCATTTTCAGATGAAGCATTTTAATCACAAGAAAGGGTAACACTTAAATAAAATAAAATCGTACTGTATGTGCCTGAGTCCCGTTTAAAGTCTTCATGTCATCTTTCAAAGTCAGCAGTCTGTTTTGCAGCCTTCAACATTTCTGTTAGCAGGCTCCTGCCCTGCTGTTCTTGTAACAGGTGTCTGATCCGCTGGGTGACTTTCACAACACTCAGTGCTGGTTGTTTGCTTTTTGCTTTGCTGATTGCAGCCCGTGGCTGTGATTAACAGGAGGTTTGTGGCTAAAGGTAGGATTTTTGTACCAAAGCGATTGGTAGTGGAGAGGGCCCTGCCTCTTTCACAAGTGCCCACAAGCAGAATTGTCAGGAGGTGTCAAAAGCCAACTGCTTGCAGCTTGTTTGTCTTACAGTGAAGACCTGTTGTGTGACAGTTTTGAGAAAATACTTCCTATAAAGTAAAGCTTTGACACAGCAGAATGATTTCAAAGAGCTGGAAGGGAAATGAAACAGTCCAAGTTAGGGCATGTTGAAAGAAAAAAGTCTATATGTACTCCTGCAATTTGGAGAATATAATGGTGTTGAGTATGCCCTTAAAGTACAAAAACTGTCAACCAGGCCTCCTCTCTTGGACAGAATAATCTTCGTGTTGCTTAATTCTATGATCAGCTGCTCCCTTAGTGCTTTTTGTGGAACTTTTACACGGTGCCAGGACAGATCTGTAGAATTCAAAGCTGGAATGACACACCTTTCCACCCAAACTAATCACTTGACCTTGAAGCAAAATGAGGGAGTGCTTGGAAATCTCTGCATATGGAAATTGTTTAGTAGCATTCAGGGTAAATAACGATCTACTGAGGGGCAAGGTTTCCTTGGCTATCTCAAATACCATTTGTTTACTTTGGCACCTTGCAGTCTTCAGTGGTTTAATGAATAGTTCTGCTAGAGGAATTCTTGCTTTTGTTTCTGAACTACTGTTCATAAATCCAGATTGTCTCATCACCACATCACCTTTGTTTTCATCTATCAAATATGGAGAGGTGTTTTGGTTTTTTGTTTTCGTACACGGTTTAACATCTGCATAACCTTCAGTCCTACTCTATGTAGACATTTTTTTCTCCCCAGGAAACCTCTATTCCTAATATCATTCAAGACTGCCATTGAGTGCAGTAGTTGTCTCCAAACCTGTTCTTCACCTTTCAGTTTCTCCATGTAAACATACTCCGTTTGCGAATAAGTTGTTTGGACATTTATCTTCAGTTTTTTGTTTTTGTTTTTATTTTCTAGGAATATCCAGTAAAACAAAGCAAAACAAAACAAAATCTCTTAATGACATGGTAGAGCTGGTGCATGCTCAACTTAGGATAAGCACTACGACAATGGATGTGAAGTCCCCCAAGCTTGTGAAACCAGCAGAAGCTGACTCACAATCATAACATGGCCTGCAGGCTGCTTGCTAACACTCAGGGGTAGATGCAGGGCTTTGTGCCTGACATGCGTGCTGGGCTTCGTGGTGAGTCAGATGAGAGAAGGGTGCTGTTAAAAGCCAAATGGAACCAAAAACAAGAGCAAACAACACACAGCAGTGCCCCACACAAAACAAAAACCACACACAGAAGCATTGAAAGAAAGTGGGAATAAACTAAACCAAATCTTTAGCCTTTGAATGCTTAGATCCTGGTTTTGTCCATGCCTTTGTGAATGACTTAAGAGACGGTTCAGTTCTAAGCTTGGTAAAGCAGAGATCCCCTGTTTTATCAGTAGTTTGGTAGGTTCAAGGACAGCAGTTTCTGCTGCACCCTTTCTGACATTTAGTAACTCTGTTAAAACCTTCCTTCTAAATGCATCAGTACAGAGGGACCTGGAAGGACAGAATTTCCTTTTCCCACCTCCTCTCCATTCTCTGCATCTTTTGGATGGCCATCATATAATGGGAAAAAAAGCCTGAGTGAGTTCTCTGTGAGTTTTCCAAATTCTTATTTATACATGCAAATGAAACTTTATATAGCAGTGAAATACCAATACCAATTTCTAAATACTATATATAATGTGTATCTTTTTATTGATAAAAAGGCTAGACCAGGGCTACATACCTGTATATTTTGAAAATGAAATATATAATTACTCTAAAAGGTCCTACACCTCTATCTAATAACTTAAAACAACATTGGTCTATTGTTCTTACACAGCTTTTTATGGAAATACCATTTCTCATGTTTATATAGCTTTCAAGATTAATGACTGAGTCGATGGGAAGTGACCAGTTTCATTATCCAGCCACCCCTTTTATTTTTTGTTCTTGACTTAAAAAAGTAATCTACCTCTTAAAATTTGTAGTTTAATACTTGTTTGGTGAATTTGTGCCACTTTAACTTTCACTTTCACTATCATTCCCATTTTGTTACATTTCTGTTGTGGGGACTTTATGTTGAAATAATGTATAAAGCATTTGTAGCAAGTATAAAAAAAATAAAATATTTAAAATTATTTAAATTGTTTTGGACACTTCAATTGTACTATATGTGATTTACATTTTACATTAATTTTCATTCTGTTTTCATCTTGGGCTGTTCATCTTGGAGCGTGTTCCTGTATTAAAAGTTTGCTGTTAGTCATATTGTTTCTTTTTTTTTTCTTTTTCCTTTTTGGAGAGTGATTCAAAGGGTATTCTAATGAAAACATTAAAAATTGCAATTTGACAACAAGTGGGTCCTCATTGCTTTTGAACATTGTAGCCTTGGTGAAGAGCCTGTAAGTGCAGGTAAGCAACAGGGGGGATGTTTCTCCTCCAGCATGCAGTACATCCTGTAATTTGCAGATGTGTTCAAGGATATCTGTTGTGTTGCAAGCACTTAATGGCCAGCTAGATGGAACTACTATGACACGTTTTATATAACTGTAACCAATAAAGTGAGCTTTTTAAAAACTTTGTGGGAAAACTTGCTTCTTATATGGAAACCAGATGTGCCAGGCAAAATGGAGCAGTGTACATCTAGAAGGAATTAAGTATGCTTGCATCCTTGGGCTTTCTGCACTGAAACGAATCTATACAAGTCTAACACTTCTGAGTTAGTCCTTGATGTTCTTTCCTGTGGATTTAGTTAATTTAAAGGTTTAATTAACACTGCAAGCACCATTTGATAACTTTTTCTGTTCTCTGTGCTTAATAGTTGTGATCTAACTTAGTTCAAAATCAGTTCTGGCTCGGAAGATTTTAGAAAGTTGCATTCCAGCACCAAGAGGAATTACAGCTTGTGTCGTCCTCCAGCAGTGGGGCCAGAAGGATCCTTGGCCATGTTAGTGTGGAGCTGGATGGAGTAAAGTCACACTGCTGCGACTTAGCACTGTTACACGAGCCCATTTCTCTCCAGTAGTAAGTTCATACCTTATGTAGTCGTTTACTCTCATTCGTAGTTCTGTTTCACCTCTGAAACAGCTTGTTGAGTTTTCTTGTAAGTCATTCTCTGAAGATGTTATCTTCTCTGCAGTGAAGTTTTCCCTGAATTTTAATCATCAGGGAAAACTCTGGTGAAGCAATGCAGAAGTTGGACATTATTCATTGAGTGTTTTTGCAGGCACATCTGCTCTGTGGTTATGGATGCTGCAGTTTAATGGTGGCAAAGATGATTAAGAGATTCTAGCTAGAAGTGTAACGTGCAGCAGCAGTTATGAGGCTGTAGGACAGCCACAGCGAAGGTGATGAGTATTGGTTAGGCTTCACTATATTTACCAGAATGGAAACGTTATGTTTGACATACCATCAGATCTGGTTATTTTATAAGAGTTGGGAAGCATGAGAAGAAGTAAAAATTCCCCATAGTTTTGAAGTTACTGAAGATGCAGTGCTGAGTAGTTACCACATTTGTCACACCTTCCACTGCTGACAGCTGAAACACCAACTGCAGTCTCAGTGTTCTCATCACCTCTTTGTGATGGCTGACATTGAACTGATCACAAATAAACCTGCGTTCTCCCCTCGTTGCTTGATATTACAGCAGAAATCCCATTGCCATTGGCTTTTCTGTTTTTCTCCTGTGATTTCAAGTCCTGCTGTGTGCCCACTCTGCCATGGTCTGCAGCGTGTTCACACACAGCAGTGAATTCAAGTATCTGTCCTCCAAAATGAGAGCTTGTGAACAGCCTTAGAGAACTTGGAAGAGCTTGCCTATTAATTCTGAGTGGCAGCTGTGTGAGTCACACGGTAGTCTACTGTTATTCATAATGAGAATGAAATAAGAGATGAATTCTGAACTTGCTGTTATGGATCTGAGCTTTGTGGTAAGTGATCTATGAAGAAGAGGTAAACTTTCACATCCTTTATATGACTAAAGCAGTACAAAATTAGAAACTTTTTGGGTTAGTGTACAATTCGTAGTAATAACTGAAAATATTTCAATAGTAAAAATTATTCAATAGTAATAAATAGAACAGCAGAGCTTGATTTTGTTTCATCTCTGTGCAGTACTTAAACATACTTGTAAAATGTTTGAGTATTCTTTTGTGTTTTCAAGCTGAATGAGGAGTTTTTGAAAGTGTTCAAGGCTGGAATGCACAAATATTAGGGAAGTTTAGAGGGATCTCTTCACCTGCCCTGCCACAGCTTTTAAAGTGGATTGTTTCATTAAACTTTGTGTTATTCCAAGGTTGAATGGACTGAGAGCTACTGCTACTCAATAGTGATATCTTAGGGTGCTTGGGAATGGAATACAAGTGAAAATGCTCTGGAGAGTTTTTGAAAGGCAGTCTTCAGACTGCAATGAAGATTCGTGTTATTGCTGAGTGGGAAAGGAACAGTTGTTGTAAAACATGGTTTTTGATGCAGGTTTCTGGCAGAGCTCAGTTAGGAGTGGGAGGTGTTGGACTCCCATGCCATCTTCTTGACCATGGGCTCTCCAATGCTTCCAAACCTTTTGGGCTGCCCTATGGCAATAAAAAAGAGAAGTAATTCCCTGCTATCCAGGCCCGTTTCAGCAAAGCCTGCCTCAGTTCCTCCTGCAGTTACGTCAGTGCTACTCAGCAAAGCTAAATGTCCACAGAAAAGTAAATGTGAGCACTCTTCCAAGGCAGTGATTCTGGGGAGACTGCAGTGGATGCAGCGCATGCTGAGGGCATTGGGCACGGCAGCAGGAGTGGAAACAAAGGAGCTGAGTCAGTCTGTCGGTGTGTTGTCCTTGCTGTAGGTTGGCAGTGAACAGGGAGCACGGCTGCTGCTGCTCAGGAACTTGCTTTGGAGGCAGACCAAGCCAACTTGCTTGTGCAGATCACATTGAGGCACAGTTAGTGGTATCCCAGCTGTGATGTGATGATAGACTGCACTTAGCATTCTTTCAGGTAGTTTCTGCTGGCCGTTGCAGTGTGGAATGGGGCTGGAAGATAAGGGAGAATGAATTCCTCCATCACTGAGCTGCTTTGAAAAGGCGTACCCTCAGACTTCACTCTCACTGGAATTGAACTGAGGTTTAATTCCCATTCATTGCAGGAAATACTTTCACTCATCACTAGCAAATCAAAAAATCAGAAGCACTTTTTTTTTTTTGGTGATTTTTATATAGTGAGATGTGCAGGACTGGGGACGCTTAGAATCATAGAATCATAGAATCATGGACTCATAGAATGGCCTGGATTGAAAAGGACCACAATGATCATCGAGTTTTGGCCCCTGCTGTGTGCAGGGTCATCAACCAGCAGACCAGGCTGCCCAGAGCCACATTAGTAGTCCCTGCAGCCTTCAGAGGTCTTGAGACCCACTTGGGTTACCCGTTTCTGCATAAAGCTAACAGTTTTCCCTATGTGTGATAATTGTTTCTCATTCTTTTCCTCTGTCGTGATTGCGAATGGGTAGATAAGCATTTTTTATCAGGTTATCAGGTTAGATTACATGACAGTGTGGAGGATACATTTGAGTACTGCTACTTTAAATGCTATATTCATCACTTTCTGGCTCACACAGTACTCTGTGCTTCTTTGAAAGGGAGATAAATTGCCAAAGTGATATTGTTCATGAAATGTGTATTCCTGGGTTTCTTTGTGACTGATATTTTCTTTGTGCTCCCTTAGAAATACCACTGAAGCCTGATTTTACAAAAGCTCCACAGTCATCCTCAGTACCAAATCCCTTCTCAGTGGCCACTTTGGATTAGCAGTTGCTTCTGAAAATCTTACACTGAATTGAAATATTGCTGCATTCGTTTTAGACAGAATCCAAGTGAATTCTCTGCACAGGGTGAGATTTTTTTTCAGTGGTTCTCAATTTTGTGTCCATCACTGAAATTAACAGGGTTTTGAAGAATGATTTCAGTGGGATCAAGTCAACAGAGATGAAACTTGTACTCCAGAGCACATGTGTGTCACAACAAATTAATTTCTGAGTTATTATGAGGGAGCAGCACTACTTTAAAGGCGTTCTGTCCTTTGAACCTCTGCTGTAGATCTTCTTGAAAGCTGGGAATGCAAACATCTCCGTAACAGGTTTTTCCAGCTTAGATTCATGAAAGGCCTGCCCGTAACATCGTGATGTTCATGTTCTGTCCTTTGCAGTCATGCGATGGCAAGATAAAATCCTGACACGCGGCCCAGCTTTTTCACCACCCTCATAAATAGATGCAGGCTGCTCTCGAGTTCTCAGCAGCTGCATGTGCAGTGCAACACGTTGGGATCTTTTCTGTTTTCTGCTCACCTGCTTGTCCTACAGAGGCAGGACAAGAGAAATGAAATTCCTTTATCAAACCTTTTTGTCCTTTATCAGGGAAAATAAAACTCACGCCATTTGGTGGCTGATGCTTTTCCAAGCCCTTGTGTTGTGTTTCCCTTTAAGGACTGCACCACTTGGGTTAGCAGCACGGCGTTTTTGTTTTCACTGAGCAGAAAGCACAGGAATTTCATTTATCACCCCCATGCTTGCCTTCTGGCCCCTAAAATCACATCAGATGTCAGTCTGTCAGCTTAGACATGGTTTTATGTAATAGGAGTAACCACTTTGGGCAGAGTGTGTCCCTGCTACATCTATTGTTAGGAGATCATTGGAGGCAGCATGTGCACAGCTGAGATTTTGTACCATCTGCGTGTTATTTTAGGTTGGGAGTGTAGAAGTGAAAGCCCTGCAAGAAACCCACACCTAACAGATCCAAACTCCCCGAGTTTTGGGCCCTCTCCTTGGCTCACACTCCGACCTTGCTCTGGCCCATGGTGTGAGCAGCAGCATCATGGCTCCAAGCCTTCAGTCTCACAAGCAGCACAGCTTGTTTGGCTGTTTTTAGAGAAGGAAAACTAGCAGCTTGGAAGAATGTCTATTGCTCAAGTGTGGTAGAAGAGGCAATTTGCATACCAAATGTATTTCAGGAATGTCTGAGGGCAGGGTGTGTGCTGGGGGCTGGCGGGTTTGCAAGCCTGTAAATCCATGTGTGCCATCTCAAGGGGAAGGTGTATGGTGAGCTTGGGGTGTGTTGGGATGCCGTTCTCAGCCATGGGGTTTGGGGTGATGTGTGCAGCCAGATGTTGGGCTTGGTGGTCCTATGAGTCCCTTCCATTTGGGGATATTGTGTGATCCTGAGAGGAACCTTTGCTTTTGTTCCTTTTTCTGTAGGGTGGTGAGGCACTGGAACAGGTTGCCCAAGGAGGCTGTGGATGCCCCATCCCTGCAGGCATTCAAGGCCAGGCTGGATGTGGCTCTGGGCAGCCTGGGCTGCTGGTTGGTGACCTGCACACAGCAGGGGTTGGAACTGGATGAGCACTGTGGTCCTTTTCAACCCAGGCCATTCTATGATTCTGTGGTTCTATGAATCTGTGATTCCTGCTTTAAGACTGCTCACCTCCTGGATGGCTGTGGCAAATAAAGCCCTCCTGACTCTTGTCTGCATCTCAAAAAGTAGGATTGTGGTACTCAGTGTAGCACAGAGCACTAAGAGCTGAGCACAGGAGATTGTAAGAGCCAGATTTAGGGTGTTGTTGCAGCCAGGGCTCACTAAAAGCAGTGCTTGGTTTTTCTGTCGAGCTCAGGTGTGCTAACAGTTAGGTGACAGAGCTCCTGGCACTGTCTAAAAGTGAAAAAATGACGTAGTTTTACTTCTGCTTTGACTTTAACTCGTAGTGTAGCGAGCACATTTAACCACCACTACTTACTATGATTAAAGCATCCTATTTGACAAAGCAAACCCAGTGCAGATGTGACCTTTCTGCTGCCTAACTTTCAGTTTCTGTGCCTTTTTTTTTTCTTTCCTGCAAGCTTCACATCTTTCTGAATGCTCCCACCAAGGGACACAGGGCTGGGTGCTGTGCTGCTCTTCTGCATTGCGTGGCTGTGGTGCAGCAGGGTTGGGCTGCAGCCCCTGCTCCCATCCCCATCAAGCTGCTTATACCAAGGAATTTCTTTTCTTCTGCCCGGCTACAGTTACCCCATGATGGTGAAAGCAGGTGCAGAGCGACAGTGCCCAAAATAGCATAACTCCATAACTCTTCCCCCCCTGGAGCATTCCCAGAGCCTTTGGTGCTGTGCTGCGTGGTGTCAGTGCAGTGAATTGAGAGCAGTGGGGAGGAAGCAGGGAGAGCTCTGTTCCAGCTTCTATGCAGAGCATCTAGGCAAACGGTTCCTCCTTATCTTCTCCCCCTAATCCTCTGCTTTCAGATAGTAGCCCAACAGCTTCAAAGGGAGATGGAGTTGGGGGATAAAAGATCTTGACATATTGATTTTGGGGGGGGGGTTGGGGAGGAAAGCGAGCGCCTTTGAAAATGCAGGTCAGGTTTTCTCAGCTATTTTAGGTTGGGATGTAGAAGTGAAAACCCTGCAAGAAACCCACACCTAACAGATCCAAAAGCGAGCGCCTTTCAAAATGCAGGTCAGGTTTTCTCAGCTATTTTGTCTCTGTGCGTTTGAAGCCTTTTCTCTGTGTTTTTGTTTGCTTGTTTCCCACGGGATGCAGCCATTTGCTCATCACATGCGATAACACGTGGTATTGATTATAGACATTGTAGATGTTGACGTTGAACATTACTTAAATGGAAACGCTCTGAATAGAAGAAAAATTTCTTCTAGTTATAGTAAAGGACTGAAACCAAACCAAGTAAGCTTATTTTGGATTTCTACTGTTCCCCTTGGTAACAGCCTTTATATGGGACAACGAAATCTGGCTTGCATTGACTTCCTCACCACCACTCTGATTCTTACACAGCAGACAAAGGCTGCAAATTACATTTGCCAAGGCTGAAGAGTTTGATTTGCACAGAACAATAACAGAATAACATTTGGCAAATGATTTTACCCACAGCTTTTAATTGAGAAATGATGGAGCCACTCACTCTTCAAAATTTCTGTGGTTTGGGGTTGGTTTCTGTTGTTGTAATGGAAAAATTTGCACTTCTTTAGTCCTAACTTGCAGTGCTGCACGGTCTGCATGTAAGGATAACGAAAGCTGAGATGTCCTTGAAAGGGTGCATACTGAACTCTAAAAACACCCTGGAGAAAAACCTAACTTTCCAATTTTCTTGGATATGTTGTTATGTGGTAGAACCATGTTGTGAAGTGTGGGCCTTTGGAAGAAGGTAAGCAGTGATTTGGGTTGGGCTTTGGGTGAATTCGTGTACCCAAGGTGAGTGTGCACAGATGTGAGCTCACCCAAGCCCTTTGCTTCGCCATGCTCTGACTCATGCTTTCAGGCTTTGTCTTGCAATCACAACTGATAGAGATGTAACACCATCAAGGAAAGTCCCAGATTTTTGCTTCTGCTTTACAAGAAGGTCGGGGTTCTCAGAGCTAGCCTAGAACTTGCAATGAAATCACGTGTCACTGCAGTAAGGATTATAGGTCACCATTGCTGCAGTGACCTGTAAGCATAATTCATCACATCTCCAAGTGCTGCACTGGCAGAAGTGTACTCCATGCTTTGCCCTTGGCCACTAATGGGCAGGTATTGTGCTTACCCAAGGTAAAATTCCTTTTCTATTTAAAAAGCTGATTTGGACCACGGTGAGAAAATAGACCCTGACTCCCTGCCCTCTGTATGGCTGGGGCTGTGTCTGTGTCTGTTGTCCCAGCCATAGGGTGGCAGGCTGCGTGCTGCTTGATTGAGACTTCCTTCTTCCTGCTTCCATTAACCAATGGATACGTTCAGAACAAAAAGCCTTCTTGCCTTCAGAAGCAACACCCAGCACTTGGAGGATGAGTAGCGTTGGTTTTTTTCTCTCACAAAGCTGCTTTGGGGCCTCAGAGCACATCCCTGCTGGTTGGTTTTTAAAAGTTCTTAATTTCTGTGTCCCATCATGCATGTGTGTTTTTCCTGCCTCTTTGTACAGTTACAGACTCCGCATGGCCTCTAGATGTCCCTCCTCCTCTTCTCCTAATACCAGCACCAGGCAATGCAAGAAATCCAGCTGCACTGCATCCCCCTTCTTCAAGGAATAGACCTCTGCGTGTCAGAGCGGAGCAGGTACAGCGTGCAGCAGTGCATGGAGCTCAGCTTGTGTTTCTCTTGGCAAGGACTGCAAAGCACTTTACAGAGCCAGAGCATTGCTGCTCTCATTGCAGCTGCTCACCAATAAAAAACAGACGTGGAGGGCAAGAGCAAGATGCCCTATGCCGGAACCAGCACCAGGATGAGGCTTTGGTCTCCGTTTACTGTTTGTATCTGAGAGCAGTAGTGGGTAAAGTGCTTTGGGATCCTTTAAGTTGTATGGGTGAATGCTGAGCAAATTTTAGATAAAAACCAAAACCTGGTTGGCTGCTCTGCTTGAATGCCAGAGGCTCAAAGCCCTTAATTAATTACAATGTAATTTGGAGCTGTGTTAACACACAGAAACATCAGTTGGTGTTGTGGCAAGATCAGCTGCTGTAATGTGTATGGGCTTGGACAAATTAATGAGCTGGTCCAGTGTGTTGGGTGATGCTGAGTTATTTTCCCACTGGTTAACTTTGAAAAGACACTTTGTCTTCTGTTCCAGCAGCAGCATGCAACTAATTGCCTGCTGTCCACTAATGTGGTCGCTAAGGGACTTTATACTTACCAGTATGGAGCTGAAGGTGAGAATGACTGCCAGCAAAATCAATACACTGTTACAGTATATTTGAAAAATAAAATTTGGGGAAAACATTAGGAAAATTCTAGAGTTCATTACCTCCCCCAAAACGGCAATGGTTGGTAATGGAATGTTAGTGTCCCTAAATAAAAGAGGGGACATTTAGATTGGATATAAGGAAGAAGTTTTTTACAATGAGGGCAGTGAGGCACCGCAGACACCCAAGGTCAGGGAATGGGGCTGTGAGCACGGATGGAGCTGTGGGTGTCCCTGCTCAGTGCAGTGCAGTTGGACCTGATGGCCTTTAAGGTCCCTCCCAACTCCAACCATTCTATGATTCTAACTGTGGCTTAGACCACTGAGTTCTGGGAAAGCCAAGCAGAAGTCATAGCATGGACATCTCTGCTGTGCCTCATTGCCCAGGCAACCAGAGCTGCTCTTATCCCTAACACGGACCCTGATTAACCACAGCTCTCTGTATTTGCAGGTACTAGGAACTTTTGGCTAGAAAAGGGGAAAGGAAAGAATCCTCCAGCATTGTCCCAGCTGAGGTGAGAACAGTTCCTTCTGCTGTCGCTTTGTTCTCCCATCCAGAAGGAGAGGGACAGCGTGTGCTGGGATAGCATGGAGAAATGGAGAGAGCCAACAGCTGGAATAGCATGGAGAAATATTCAGACAATGGCAGGCAGGTTACCTGTGTTCAGAGAGCTGCAGGGCTGGGTGAGCATCCTCTTCCTGGCCAAACATGTCAAGGGGTTGAACGTACTATGCAATTAAATGCTGAGAAGACTGTTACATCGTTTTATTCCTACCTTGCATCCTAACGGGTAAAGAACTGGGCAACTTGCAAAAACCCACAGGGAGAGAGGTGGGTTTTGCTGAGGTTTCCACGTCTGCATCCTGTGGGTACCCCAGTTCCTTGACTCTGTACCTTTAGCTTTAACGGGCACAGTGCCATTGCTTTTGGAGTGCTTCAAGACTCGTGTTTCTTTGGAAGACCACTTGTTAAGTGATCTCTGCAACGCACTGATAGCCCACAGGTTCCTAAAGGGACAAGCATCCGTTTCCTAAAGGCTGCTGTTGCATTTCTCGCCAGTCTGGTACTCTTCTTACAGCCAGGATTTGTTTGTTTGGTGATTCACATGTCACTGAGCAGTGCCACACAATGGTTTTCCTTAAATATGGAGCTCTGTGTAAGCTGTAATGCAAGCATGCTTTGCTTCAATGGTCCTATAAGAGGAGGCATCAATGGAGGCAGCCAGGAGAGCCGCAGCAACATTGAGGTCAGTTTGAAAAATGCAGTGCAGAGAGATCTCTTGCTCCTAAATGCTGACAATCACACACAGGCAGCGGTGCTCCCGCTCATTTCACTTCTGAGATCCCACTTTTGGTGGGATCCCTGCTAATGTAGTGTCCGAGTTCGGGATTTTTAAAGGAGGCCAAGGGGCTGATGGCCCCATTTCCCCCTTGTTTCGGTCAGTTTTTCCCTTCCCTTGTCTTTGCACTCTGCACAGGTAAGCACACATCTGTGTATCCACGTGTTAGTTGTGAAAAAACAGGTGCCCAGTTGATACTCCTCCCCACTCCCACCCTGGAAAGGGCACAAAAGGATCTATTATATATAGATCTACATATATATATGGCTTATATATAAATATGAAATGGCTGAGAACAGCTGATTTCGTATGGTTTTGCCGAGAATCAGAATGTTGGAGATGAATACAAAAGCTTTAAACAAAAAACTATTGGTTCTGTTCGCTGTAAAAATGTCTAAGCTAGATGTTTGAATAGAAGAGCAAAGGTCGTCAGGATCTTACCTAGCTGCAGATCTTTTGGATAGCCCCTATTGCAGGCTGTCTAAGTGCAATTGTGGTGTGATGCTGAGGATTGGATGAGCCATAAGAAGCAATGTGCCCTTCCAGCCTGAGGGGGTGAGAACATGGAGGTGAAGGCTCTGTGGGCAGCTTGTGCCACTGCTGGCTGCTCTGCCTCTTGCCTACACTGCGGAGTCTCAAGGATGTGTTCCTTCTTGAGCTTTTTGCTAGCAATAATTTCCTCTTGAATGATGTGGTTGTACCAATTCCAAACCAAGGAGGAAACGTTTCACAGCAGCCTGGAAGACTCTCATTATACATTAAAACCAGTAGGAAGTGAGTAACCAAATGTGCTGGGTAGCTTGGTCAATCTTGGTCAAATAGCACAGAAAATAAATTCCCTGGCCTTACATATCTCCAAGAAGCTGATGTGCACATAGAGCTCTCTGATCAGTTCTGCTTTTGTTTCACACGTCATCTTTCCTTTAATTTTCCCTGCAAAGTTTTCCTTTCATCGTTTCCTATTAGTGTGGTAAACCCTGTTCTTCAAAGCAGGCTTTACCTTCCTGTGTGCCTGGGCATCATCTGGACAATTCAAACAGCAAATCCACAGGGCTTCATAACAACGCTCTGTCCTGAGCACCACCTCGATGTGCCCTTCATTTTCCCAGGCTGCCCAGAGCACTGTGGGTGCCCCATCCCTGGAGGTGCCCGAGGCCATGGATGGAGACCTGGGGCAACCTCACGTGCTGTGGGGCACCCATCCCACGGCAGGGATTGGAACTGGATGGGCTTTAAGGTCCCTTCCAACCGAAGCCATTCTGTGACGTTCAGCTGAAGGTGGTGCTCACTGCACAAATCCTCACTGCTCACGTGAGGATTGTTGCTGAGCCCAAATCCTGCTTTAAACAACCCGTCCTGAGATGCTCTCAGCTTCCAGCAGCAGTGACTTGAATGGAGTGCAGAGTTTCTGGCACGGATGCTGCTTCGTTCAGTGCCTTTGAGGCATACCAATGAGGTTAATAGGGGTGGCTTTTGTGCAATTTAGTTTTGCTTTGTTGTTGTTGTTGTTGTTCAGAGCAGCATTAACGATGAACAAACTCAAGGGGAGAAGCATGTAAATTGTTGTGCTATATGAACATTTATTTCTCCAGAGAAATTCTGGCCTATTGCACCAACCTGTACGTGTGTATCTACTGTTTTAAAAGCACGTCTTTCTGTCCCTGGTTGTAAATGCTCTGTTTTTAAGCTTTTATAAGGTGTGTTACTCAACCAAAAGACCACAGCACCCAGCTTTGTATCTTTTTGGAGGCTCCATTGCAGTCTGAGCTGTGGTAGAGAAATATCCACACCAAACCACTCATCGTTTCCCAGTTGTGGAGAGTTGATTTTTCTTACAGGAAACAAATCAATTCAACACGGTGTCGTTTCTCCAGAACGATGAGGACTTTTTCTTCACAGCAAATTTGGGACAGTAAACCATTTTTTATTTTATTTTTTTTTTTTTCCCAATGGTGGAATTTCGTGGTTTTGCAGCAACTTTTTAACCTCCCTGTCGTGTGCCTGCTGACAAAACATGAAATTCTGTTGTGAAAACCCAAGGAGAGCGTGGCGAAAAAAGCTCAGGTTCTGCATGTAGGAATCTGCAAGGCCAACCATGGAAGCTCTGCAGTGCTCTCATGATGATGCTGATGTTGAGGAGTTCATGAAATAACGAGTTACATGGAGATGTGGCATGAGCTGGCTGGTGCTCAGATGCTGAACATTGCTTTGGAAGAGTGAAAGCTCTGTTGCCCGTCCATGTAAAGGGAAAGACCAATAAATCAATGTGACAAACCTCACTGGGGAGCTATGATTGTTATTTCAGCAAAGGACGTCTTCAAAATGGAGAGGCAACCCATTGTAGCTGTGATAAGTATAGATAGAATGTTTGGGGCTTTGCTGGGTGGCAGAAGAGAAGGAAGGAGACAAAGTGCCACCTCTGTGCCAGGATCCATCCATCCAGGTTCAGACCCAGGCTGATGTGTGTGTGGGTAAGCTGCTCCTTTGTGGTTTGGAGTCCAGGATGGGATCAGCACAGCGTGATGATGTTGCAGAGATGGCGTTGTTCTCTGTTGGGGTCGATGTTTAGGCAGGGTCTGAAGGGTGAGGTCCTTGTTTCATCCATCTCCACTGAGTGAAAGGGTTTGGAGCACAATGATCTTTAATGTCCCTTCCAACCCAAGCCATTCTGTGATTCTGGATGCTCCATCCCTGCATCTTGAGCAGGAGATGTGTTGGGCTGTGCGGGGCTGTGGGGTCACCATTCATCCCCATTGATTCAACCATACTCTTCTCAAATAAGTACGGATGCAGTGAATCACACAGAATGACAGAATTGTAGGGGTTGGAAGGGACCTCCAGAGATCATCGAGTCCAACCCCCAATGAGCAAAGGCTCAAAGGCAATGAGCAGGTCTGAGAACATGGAGCTCAGATAGAATAGAAATGGCTCTTTCACCCAGAAAATCAGAAGATGCCACAGTAGATCCAACCTCTTAGTAACACCCCCACTGTTGTCACCACCGCCCCGCCTGCAGCAGCCAAACTCTTGCAGCATTGAAGCCTACCTGATTTGTGTTAAATGAGTTATTCACTCACTAAACAGTCCAGAGGAAGAAAGAAAACCCGTCAGGCCACCTTCATGTTTGATGCCCATTCCAGTTGTGAATTGTCTTTAGTGGCTGTGGGACATCTCCAACCCCAACCCATCCTCACCATGCCCACTAACCGTGTCTCTGACTGCCAACCCAAGGGTTCAAGCTGTGCTGCATTTGTTTTATGGCTTGCTTTGCAGCTGCCTGGGAGGAAGAAGAGGGAGTTGTTAAGTAGGCTGCTCTGGAAATGGTATCTTGAACATGGGATGCTAATGCAAACAGTTTCCCTTTGCTCCTGTAAAGATATATGAAGCACTGGGTCACCTTGACTTTCTCAGGACTCAGCAGAGTTGATTTTCTGTTAATTTATTTTGCAGCAGACTGTAAGATGTATTTAGCATGCCTCATTAGCACTCTATTTACAAACAAATAGGTACATTCCTATCTTCTTCGTTTTCCTCCTAACTTCTTGTTTTTCCTGGAATTCTGCTGGGGTGATGAAGTCTTGCAGAGCACAGCTTTTCCTCTCTGCACCACTTATGCCATTTTATCTACCATTCAAACTTTTCACTTCCAGAAGGAATAAAACCCAAGCAAACAATTCTGTTTCAGCCAAGAGCTGATGGAGATGCAATCTAAAGGAAGGCAGAAATACATGGAGGTTATTTCTATCTCTGATGCCAAGACTTAAGTGCATTGCTTCAAAATCCTTGTGAGCTCTACCAAATGCTGATATTTTTCCTTGCATCGTGCAGGCATCAGGATTGCATAAATGTTCCAGAACTGACCTCAGCAGTGCTATCTCCAAAGGAATAACTGCATCTGTACTCCTGAGTTCCCAGTGCATGCAGCCAAGGATTTTGTCTGTCCTCTTTGTGTTGGTGCTGTGCTGGAAGAAGATGCAAAACCTTTATTATACCCTTATACTTATTATACCATGTTTTTATGATGCTTATCACGGGTTTAGAATTCTTGTAGGCTTCAGATATCAGTAGATATAATCCAGATGAGTTTGCTATAGGCAGCTGAGCATGGCCACAGCATGCAGAGAGGTGGCGGAGCCTGCCCATGCCTCCAAGACTTGGTGGAAGGTGAATGAGGACAAGGCTTGGGGCACATCCTCCTTCTTCCCTCCCAACCCCTCCTTCCTTTCTCTAAGGATAACTTCTGATAACATCAAGAATGCCTGACATTCCTTGTAGACTCAGAAAATAATGGTTCTATGATGGAATCACAGATTGGTTGGGGTGGAAGGGACCTTAAAGCCCATCCAGCCCCAACATCCAGCCATGGGCTGAGTGCCCCCCACCAGCTCAGGCTGCTCAGTGCCCATCCATGGCCTTGGGCACCTCCAGGGACGGGGAACCCACAGCTCTCTGAGCAACCTGGGAAAATCAATGGCACATCGAAGTGGGGCTTAAGACAGCAAAAATGAACACTCAGAGACAGTTTTGGTTTGCTGTTTCTCAGCTTCACTCTGCCGTATCTGATCTGACCCTAAAACCATCGACATCAGCACGGTGAGGTGGTGGTGAGAGGCAGCAGCAGCCCAGAACACAGAGCTGCTCCATCCTTTGGCTGGGACAGGGCAGGCACAGCACAGTGACACGGCTGTGGGCTGTCAGGACACACAGGACCCCACACAGTGCCACTGCCAGGTTGGATGCCCCACTGCTGGGGATGCTCCTCGTGTCCTCAGACCTGTCCCTGCTTTGGCTGCCTACAGAATGTTGTGACCACACCTGGACGTGGCAGAACAGGCTGACAACAGTTGGCCAGGGTGACAACATGGGTTTGGCCTACTTGCAAGGCTCCTGCTGTAGTTTCCTGGTTCTGCATTCCCCCCCTGTACCCCAGCCTTCATTTCCCGGGAGCTCTGTGAACCTTTCTTCCCAAAGACAACTCCCAGTCAGCATCCTTTCCTTTGGCCAAGGGAGTTTTTAACATAAAGACGGCTACGCTGGCTTGGACCCACTCGGGGTTACTTCCAGCCCTCCGTCTGTGCCGTCCCTGGGTGCTGTTGGGAGGGGAAGAGAGAGGAGCGATGCCGGCGGTGGGCGGGCAGGGGTTAACAGCGCGGCGCAGCCCGGAGCCGCCCGCATCGCATCGCATCGCATCGGGCAGAGGGAGGAACGGAGGGAGGAGGGACACTGCAGCAGCGGCAATCTCGGGGCCGGGTACAGGCAGCCCCTGCCCGGAGCATCGCTGGGCCGGGGGTCCATCCCAGCCCCGGGTTGTGCCCATGACCGACGCCGAGGATCCGAGTCGAGCCATGGATGTGACCCCCAACCCCGTCACCTTCTCGCAAGTTTTTGGGCAGCAGTGCCAGCTCATGGAGGCAGGTAAGGGAAGGATGTGTCTGTATGATGTGTATTTTCCTGCCTATCGCTTCCTGGCTGGCGACGTCCTCCTTCCCATCCCCTCTTCCCAAGGTCTTCCCAAATTTCCCCAAGGGGAAGGTGGGGTGAGCCCCGCTTCAGCTCCTCCCCAAAACAGAGCCGTGCAGCTGAGTGGCCACAACCCCAAGGCAAGGGCTGGGATTATCGCGTGCACCAAAACAAGGGGCTCTGAGCCACGCAGAGGGAATTGCTGCGGTGTTCAGGTGCGTGCGCAGCATAGACAGCAACTTTTTGAGGCAAAGCATGGATGTTATTTCAAAAGAGCCACGTTCAGGCTGGCAGTGCATCCAGGAATTTCTCACTGCATACAGAGCATCTACAGCTATGTGCATAGAATCATAGAATTGCTCAGGTCAGAAAAGACCTTAAAGATCATCGAGTCCAACCACAACCAACACACTGCCCTAACGACCAATCCTAAATCATGTCCCATCTCTGCTTTGGTTTCTAGTGCTATGAAAAACAGTGTTTATTTCTTTTATTTTATTTTTTCTCTGCTTTTTTTTTTTGGTGTGTGGCTTTTTGTGTTTCCATAGCACCTGGAAGCCCTTCTCCTTTCCCCATTTGTTTTCAGCTGGGCCTGATTGCCAGTTACCTTCACCAGCTGGCAACTGAATGTGCAACAGGGCTGCATCCCCTCCTCCCATCTTGTTTCTCTGTGTTGACTTTGCACAGGTGCTCTGAACCCTCTCCTATATTGGGGTTTTGTACAACTCTGTGCAACTTCTGCTGTGGCTCTCACTGATTGAGTTAGGAAAAGATGCACAGATTGAGTTAAAATCCAGGGAAATGTCAGAAAATTTTCCAAGAGGGTTTGGCATCTTTGGTGTTATAGGACGTGGGATCAGTCCCAAGGCTGTGGGATTGAGTGCTACATGAGGGAAAGATGTGTTGGAGAGCTGATGTCCTGACAGAGGGGGTTGGTTTCCAAACGAGTAAGAGCAACCAGCTGGGAAAACACAGGTGGAATCGTTGCATTGTTTGCTGTTCTTTTCCCTTTTTCCCAGTCTGTGAATCAAAGACTTTTGGCTCCCACCCAGTAACTCAACCACAAGCTTCTCTTCCTCCTGAAGGATGTTTTTGTAGCGTTTGCTGAAGGTATTCCTGGGGATGTGCGATGCAGTGTAAAGATGCTCCATGAATATCCCTGACAACCAAAGACAAATGACTCAGTCATGTGTGTGTGATTTGGTTTCTACAAGCTTTTTATTTTCATGGCAATAGCAATAGATATACAAGGTGACCTTTTGGGGTCTCTTCCAACCCATACAATATGCAACACGGGAGAGCTGTGCACACAGAACCCTTCCTACTGTGCCTTCCAGCACTGCTGCCACTTACCTTGTATTTACTACGCCTCAGTAAGTTTGTTTGCTGTGATGTGCTCCATGCAGTTACCTGGGTGTTTCTGTTTGCACTCAGCATAGCACAGAGTGCAATGGGAAGGCTGTGGTTTATGTGGCTTTGGTTCACTGACACCACTCTGCACCCCGAGGCAGTGAATCCTTGCTGTCACATGCATTAAATTTGTCTGATGCAGAGTGATCTCGGGGCACAGTCACCTTTCAAGAGCATGTAATTATAAAAGGGACTGTAACTTCTCTCTAGGGCTGCCTGGGAGTGAGGCTTCCATCTCATATGCAGGTTGGTTGGTTTTTCTTCTGGTCCAACCTACAGTTCCCAAAAGCAGGAAGTGAGGTGCTGGCTTTAGGATGGTCCTACATCTTCCTATCACAGCTGAATCTCATAGAACCATAGGATAGTTGGGTTGGAAGGGACCTGAAAGATCACAGAACCATAGGATGGTTGGGTTGGAAGGGCTCCCAAAGATCATCCAGTTCCAACTCCCTGCCCACCAGGCAATGCTGGACAATGGTTTTTTAGAGCATGACTTTGCTTATCTTTGTGTATTATTCCTTGACTCCCTGCTCCATTAGATAAACTGTTATTTTCCATTAATTCTTTGGCTCAGAGATGCTGCTGTTTTGCTGGGCTCCCAGGTTTTACATCTTGCCAGTCGATTTTCCATTGGTTGTGAAATAAGGAACTTCATTCAAGATGTGACCTGAATGAGCAAGAAGGCTTAAGTAACTTAAAAACCATTCAGCTTTTAAGATGCTGCACTGAAATTTTTATGTATTGCCTTGCAATTACAGATAAATTATCCATTATGTGTGTTTTGTAGACACGAGCCTTGTTTGTTGACTAATTAGAGCATTAAGGCTGCAACTTTAATAGGAGTTCTTCCATGGAAACTGTTGTAATGTGGCTCAAAACTTTTGCTTTCTTCCCCCTCTGATTTGTGTTCCAGCTCTTAGAATCATGGAATCACTGAGGTTGGAAAAGACCTCCAGGATCATTCAGTCCAACCCCAACCCACCTCCCACCACCCCACCAACCATGTCCTTCATTGCCACATCTCCACCATCCTTGAACCACCATGGATGGTGACCCCACCACCTCCCTGGGCAGCCTGTGCCACTGCATCACCAAACTTGGCATAAAGATTTGATTTTTACCTCACTAAGCTCCAGCTGAACCCTAAACACTGATGTTCAACAGGCTCTAAGACTTCATATCAAACCCAACAAACCATCTTCACAAACAAAGCCTATCTGCTAAAAGCATGCATCTTATCTTGGGACAACAAAAGCAGCAAGCTGTAATGCATGTAGGAAACAGAACGTGCAGAGTACTGAAGGACACATCTCCAGCCCTGATTCACTGCAGTCCTAAACCACCCAAGCCAAGCACTTTTTATGCTGACTGTTTTCTTGCTGTCCATGAGGAAAGCAGAGCTGTCATAGGGGGTTTGCTCAGATGCTCTTATGATGGATCTGTGCCTGGAGAATTCCAGGGCCAGATTCTCAATGCAAGAACACGAGCAGCTGCAATAGATGAAGCGTGCAGGGAGGTTGGTTTCCTGGTTGGTGGGCATGGTGGGATGGGTTGAATTGGACTGAATGATCTTGGAGGCTTTTTCCAACCTTAGTATTTGAGAAAGCAAAATAAAAGCCCTCTAAAAACGAACAAAGCAACAACAACAGCAACAAAAAACAAACACAGAAGAATAGAAAGAAATGCTGAAGATGTGATTCTTTGCAAAACTAAAGAACGCGTTGTTCACTGTCACCTCAACAGAGAGACTCAATTATGGAGCAGCTGTGTATGAAGCACTCACCAGCTGATTTACTCCTGATTAAATTAGGGGAAGTGTTCATCCCTGCTCCTGACAGACAAACCTGATATTGTCAATTAACGCTCACGAGCAGCAAAGTGTAGGGATGCAATAATTCCTTCAAATTGAGTGCAGTCACCATGTTCTCGTGCCACCAGAATAATGAGCTGAAAACATGGGTATGATTAGCACCAGCTATGAGCATACCTCAAGCTGCAGCAAAAAAAACCAACCCCTTGGCTTCCCCTGCAGCATCCTTCTGCATGGATAAAAATAGAGCATGCCCTCATCTGAGCTCTCAGGTTGTTTTGCAGAGGTGCTTACTTGTTAGTTTGATTTTTTGCAGACACCAAAACAAAAGTACAGCACGCTCTGGTGACTCTGCAAGATAAAAGAGTTCAGCCTCAGTTCTGCCAGAAATAGCAGTGAGGATTGCAGGCTGAGGGCACGAGGATAAAGGGAGGGCAGTGCAGAAGCCTGGAAGAAGCACTTCAGGTGACAAGAAGGTGAAAAGAAACTGGATATGTTTTAAAAACCCGTTGTTTCGAGAGAGGACTTCCTTCCATTTAGTATCTGTTCACCAAAACCGAATAGAAGCATTAAGGTTGGAAAAGACCTCTTAGATCATTGTGTCTAACACCAGCCACCCCCACCACGTCCAAAGACCATGTCATAAAATCATAGAGCTGTTTAGATTGGAAAAGACCTCCAAGATCCCCAGCCCCAACCCATCTGTGCCCCTGCCACGTCTGCATCTCCCCACTGAACGTCTCCAGGGACAATGACTGCACTCCCTCTGCAGTCTATGCCAGCACATCACCACTCTTTCAGAGAATAAATCGTTCCCAATATCCAACCTGAGCCTCCCCCGGCACAGCCTGAGGCCATCATCCTATCTCTGTTGCCTGGGAGCAGCACTGAGCATTTCCCCATAACCCCATATCCAATACAGATCTGATCACCGTGCTTCAAACTTTGCACATGTTTATATTTATCTGCATAAAAACACAACTGCAGGTTGGAGCTGCTGCTTTTTCTTGTATTTTTCTTTTTTTCCCCCCAAGTGCTTGTTTTCTTCTTCTCTTTTAGTGCTTGTAATGCCACTCCTTGGGAATGCCTTGCATGGCACTCCAGGAAAGTTGCAGTCAACCAATGTGCTGCATTGCCTACTACACCTATGGGGAAGGGATTTTGTTATGGCAAACTTTTATTGGGCTCAATGAACTCTTGTAATGCTTCACTTAGTCTGCAGCTTTCATTCTGGATTGAATGGAGGGGATTCTGGAGGGGATTGTGGCTTAAGACTGATGCTTTCCCCCCTTTTTGTAGTAGGTTAAAATGATTAATGAGGAAATGTGTTTGTAATTGCTTCTTTCAAGAAAGGCTGAGCAGGAATTGTCAGGCTTTGCTACCCGTGCTTGTGATTTGAAGCAAGGATTATTGGTATTTTGGCTTCTCTCTTTTCTTTTGTTGGGTGTTTCTCACAGCTGCCAGCCCATGGCAAAATCTGCTTCCACAAGTCTCAGCACGGCGTCGGTAAGCTAACGATGGGAAGGATTTCCTCAGGGCTCTGCTGTTCTCTTTTATTGGCTTTGGGCATCTTAAACAGAAAAAATATATATATCCTAATCTGGTTAATGCTGCTTTGGCTTAACTTTGTATGGGAGTTCTTGATCTGCTCAATGCATGGGAAGAGGCCAGGAGAGGGAGGCAGAGTACACAGCAAGGCAGGGAAAATGAATGTGGAGTGCATCAAAAAAAGGAAGCCCAACATACAAAAAAAATCCCAACTGTGCACCAAAAAAGATCCTGTGGGGCTTTTCTGTGCCCCAAACAATGTCACCACCATTGCTGATGCTCTGTTCACTGGAGGCTCACATTCCTGTGCAGAAATGTGTGTCCTTGAGATGATTGTTGGTTCAGGTTAGGTAATCTGTACAGATTTAGGCTCATTTCAGGTTAATTAGACTAATTGAATGCAATTTAATGAGAATGAGCAGCGTTTGGTTTATGAAATAGGCCAAATTTCATGTAAACGTTCTGAGAATTGAAAAACATTGGGTTGTACAAATCAGGTGCTGGAGATCTCAACTGTAGTAAAGGAGAAATCAAAACTGAGGATCACTTTGGGAAACTGTAAGCATTGGAAGTCACATCAAGGCCCTATCCCATTTCTGGGGGTATATCCACATGAAAATCCATGCCGTGGGCAGTGGATGTGCTGGAGGTGGGTTGGGTTGGACTCGGTGATCTTGGAGCTCTTTTCCAACCTTCATCATTCCGTGGCTCTGTGGACCTGGGGTACCTGCATGGTGCTGACTGTAGGATTCTGCCTGCTGTGTGCTTTGGGTTGAGGTTGGGACAAGGTGATCAAGGAAAGGATACAAGGCTGTGTCTCATGGGCAGGGAATGCTAAACCACCGCCTGGCTCCTCTTGCAGTGCCCCAAGGCAGCGTGGAGTTACCCACATCAGAAATAACTCACCCTAAAATAATTACAGGATTGGAGCTCAGGGCAAGCTGCACACCAAATTCCTTGCCAGGGAAGAGGTTTTAGCCAAATAAAGTTCCTGTGAACAATTACTCTCGTAATTCAGTAGTAATCCTGTTGGGGAATTGCTCTCGGTAACTCTGATGTTATTAATTAGCTCAACTAACGTGAGGGATGAATAAATACTGCGACATTTGGGAATAAACAAATAACATTTCATTATTTTACACATGGCAGACCTGAGGCATGGAGGTTTAAATGAGCCAGCAACCGAGAGACACAGCCAGGAGTGGAAAATGGAATTATTTCAGCTGCCGTAGTAGGAAGGCTTTAAGTTGCACTATGGGATATTCAGGGTTGGTATTAGGGAGAATTTCTTCTCAGAAGGAGCAGTGATGTGCTGGCACAGCTGCACAGGGAGGTGTGGGGTCACCATCCATGGAGGTGCTCAGTGTGGAGATGTGGCACTGAGGGACGTGGGCACGGTGGGTTGGGTTGGGGTTGGACCTGGTGATTTTGGAGGTCTTTTCCAACCTGAATGATTCTATAATTTATGAAAGTAAGAGACGCTTATGCACTTATATGACAACGAATCCCCTTGATTCTTGGAGCAAGAAGTGTGAATTTTATGGGTGAGGAGACCTTCACGTTTCCAAAGACTGGACAGGAGGACTTGCATCCTACACCTCCAAAACACAAAAGCACCCACATATGTAATGTGTTCCAAAATCACCAGAACTTGGCTCAAAAACCCACATCTCGGGCCTCTTGTGCAGGGCTGGCCATGAGGGGTGTTGGGCTGTGTAAGGTCCTGGTGGCAGCAGGGCTCAGCCCTGAGGTCCTGCACTGCTCAGCCCTACTGATATCTGTCCATGAGCACCCAGAGCTCAGCCAGCCTTCCTCCACTGCAGCCCAAGAATTAATGATGACACTTCTTGTCAGGAAATAAACTCCACCTGCCATTTGCTGCTCGTGTCACCAGCTTTTTTCCCCCCTCTACAAGTCTAAACCATTAGCACTCTAATGCATCATCTAGACAATGATTTTCTGTGGCTTGATGCTCTGCTCAGACCTCTCTGTTCTTGTCACAGTGACATGACAGCATTTTTGTGGCACTCATGCTAAGAACAGCCTTAATCAAAGTACCAAGCACTGAAGGGTGGATGTGATGGGGAGCAGTGCGCAGTCCAGGGCTTGTTTGTGTTCCAACCTCCTGGCCCCACAGCCTGGGGATGGAACGTGGCATGGGAACAACCGAAGTTGGTGGCAGACTGTAGAAGTCCCCATCCCTGGAGGTGTTCAATAAATGTGGAGATGTGGCACTGAGGGACGTGGGCAGTGCTGCCAGTCCATGGTTGGACTGGATGACTGTAGAGGTCTTTCCCAACCTTTATGATTCTGTGACTCTAAGTGTGAGGAATGGTAGCATTGCTGGGGGATCCTCTTGTTACCACCTCCAACCCATAACCTCTTGACCTCACTGGGGGCTGGATGTGGTTGCAGGACTGATTGGTGGCTCCTTCCATTCACTTCACTGCATGGAAAGGCATGTGTCCACTCTAAGACATTTCAGGGTGTATGTTGTGAAGTGAACCTTGCATCTGTTATTTATTTTAATGAAACATAAAAGCATTAAGATTGGAAAAAGACCATTAAGGTCATCCAGACCATCCCTCCTCCACCACACTCACTGACCATATCCCTCAGTGCCACACCTCCATGGATCTTGAATACCTCCAGGGATGATGACCCCACCACTTCCCTGAGAAGGAATTATCCCTAATATCCATCCTGACCCTCCCCTGGTGCAGCTTCAGGCCATTCCCTCAGGTGGTAATAAATGGAAGAATAATAAACTGAACTTACACACCCATGCTGTGGGCAAATGACCAAAACTGGAGGGATCTTAAGTCATGCATAGATTCACCCCTTGAATAAATCTCAGATCTTTATGGTAGGGATGACTGGTGGTTGGACTGCATGATCTCAGTGGTCTTTTCCAGTCTTAATGATGCTACGGTTCTTATGTCTTATCCATGCAGCTCATGATGGATGGTGTGATTTATGGTTTCCTATGCAATGCTTTAAGCTTCATTGTGTTTTTGTCTAAACCATTATTTCGTGTAGAAAATGAGGCTGTGAGCTGTGAAACTGCTGAATATAACTATGTAAAACTTATCCGTGATTTGTGGGAAATGAAGAGCTGAAAGGTTTGATGTCCTTTGGGAGTTTTCAGCCTTTTTTTTTTCCCCCCAACTTTGCATCTAGATTTTGTGTTTAGCTTTAATAGCTAAAATAAAATAGCTTTAATTCATCTTAAGCAAAAAATCAGCAGCCAGCCAACTCTCTCCAAAAGAAATGACTCCAAAAGAACCCAAAGAAACCAACCCTAAATGGACATTGGTTGAAAGTAAGACCTCTTGCAGACACTTTTCAGTATGTGAGACTGAACTGTTGAGGAAGGATCCATTCCTGGGGGATCCTGAAAGTACTTCAATGGATCTGGATATCCTTTGCTACTTTGGTTGTAGGTGAGCAGCAAGGAGAACTTGTTGCGAGAGCATCTCCTCATTAATGTGGACACGTGAGCTGTAGGGTTCTGGGGAGGAGGAACAGCTGCCCAGAGAGGCTGTGGATGCCCCGTCCATCCCTGGAGGTGTTCAAGGCCAGGTTGGATGGGGCCCTGGGCAGCCTGGACTGTATTAAATGTGGAGGTTGGTGGCCCTGCACGTGGCAGGGGCTTGGAGATTCATGATCCTTGAGGTCCCTTCAACCCAGGCCATTCTGTGATTCTGTGATGCTGTGAACTTGAGCAGCAATGGCATTTGTTGCTCCTCATGTAAAATCAGAGCTCTGGGAAGAATGGCTCTTTGTTCCTTAGAGGGATTTACACTTTTGCTGTGTGCTGGTGTCAGACTGATGTGGATATGTATCCCCGTACCTTTCAGTGTTACCAGAGTAGCACAAAGCTGCTTGAAACAAGGGAAAATCATGTTCACAGCTCTCCTGAAAGCCTTTTGGCTGTTGGCTGAATTATTGCTTGCTCCAAGATGTGCAATGCTGAGCTACACCCTTTTCCCACTGCAATAACAGAAGTTGTAGAAGTGCTTGCTGTTGCCAAAGCCACAGTTCATAGAATCATTCAGGTTGGAAAGACTGATAGGATCCAATGGGGACATCCAGCTCCCACCAGCACTGCCCACATCCCTCAGTGCCACATCTCCACACCGAACACCTCCAGGGTTGGTGACCCCACCACCTCTCTGGGCAGCTGTGCCAGCAAACCACCACTCATTTTTCCTAACATCCAACCTTGGAGGTTTCCAAACGCTGTTTAGGATGATGATGCTGGAAGTGGGTAAACGTTGGCACAGCGTAGGGAGCACAGCTGTGGGTGAGCAATGAAGAGCTCCTTCTGTTTAACCACTGCCACAGCCTGAAGAACGACAACAAAACCCAACCAAACTTCTGCCTGAGCAGCTTTGAGTGCAAGACCTCTCATTTTGACTTAAAAGTCAGAAAAGTGTATGTGTGGGATAAATTAGCATGGAAATCCAGGTCAGGTTTTTTTGGGGAATATGTGCAAAAGTGGCCATTGTAATTCTGGTTGTATTTCCAAACTTATCTACACACTGCATCTGTATAAAGGGCGTCTGTAGCCAAGCTCAGGGACTAGCTGCAAAAGGGAATGCATTTCAGGAGAAGATGAAAGGAGCTTTTCTGGTATTAATCCTTGAAAAATAGCCAGACGTTTCTTCCTGTATTTACCAGGTCGTCCTTCAGATCGAAAGCTTGTGTGTGGGAGGCATTTATGTGCTTTACACAACACTTGGAGATCAGTGGAAATGAAAAGCAGTATAATTACCCTCTGGCCTTCTATCTTCTTGCAGTATCAATCCCCAGAGAGCAGAAGGATGGGGTAGGGAAGCATTCACACTGAGGATAATCATAGCCATTAGATGAAACAATGCTGACTTAAACACACCCATGGTGTGTTGTTTTTTTTCTCCAGTAAATCCTCAGTTTCAGTCAATGTTGTTCTGCCTGGTAAACAGCACTGTGATCTCCACGCAGGGCAGGACCTGCATGCAAACTTTGCTGCTGGGTATCCCACAAGAGCGAGGTTTGAGCAGATCCAGGTATCACTGTGTACAGGGGGCACTGTGCACAAAGATGCGCAGATCTGCTCTGAGTTCAAGCTCCGACTCAGCCTTAATTACAAATCTGTGATCAATGCGGCCGTGCTGCGTATGGGTTGGTAAATAATTAACAAGGGAGTGCAGTGTGAGGATGGGAATCTTATTGTAGGGCTGCGAGTTGAGGGAATGTAGCTGCCTTTAAATAGGGGAAGGAAAGGATGAGCTGTGACACGACTGGAAGCTGAAGGGAAGCAGTGATTTCAGTGGTGGTTAAATAGAGGGGAACTGCTTGGGCTGTCATTGTTAGAGCTGATGCACGAGCAGGGAGGGACTGTAATTGTGTGGGGAACCCGCTGGTGTCAATAAGAGCTTGACTGAATGTCACATCCACTCAATGGTGCTACGAAGGGAAGGGAAATCACTCAGCCTTGTGCCCCAGAGAAAGGTCAGAGCATCCGTTTATCTCTGCCTGAAGCCAATGGGGAGGACAGAGCTGGTTTATCCAGCATCAAGGATTTGGTGGTTCTGAGTTCTTGTGCCGTGGCCAA
Source organism: Lagopus leucura (assembly GCF_019238085.1). Lineage (NCBI taxonomy): Eukaryota > Metazoa > Chordata > Aves > Galliformes > Phasianidae > Lagopus > Lagopus leucura. Next base: position 1,402,626 of record NW_024962286.1, read on the forward strand.
GCTGGTAGGATTAAATCTATGCATGGCTGAACAAGTTTTAGCAGAGAATTCAGTGGAGGAGATGTTTGCATTATCCCTTAGCTAGAATGTTAGTCAATTAGGAGATTCTTCTGCCTAGAAAACTTGCAGGGCTTTGTACTAAGTCAAATTTCATCAGGCTTAAAGCATCATCCAAAATGGTGCTCAGTCCATCAGTAGGACCAGAGGTAACGGCCTCAAGTTGTGCCAGAGGAAGTGCAGGTTGGATATTAGATGATAATTTCATCTCAGGAAGAGAGGTGATGTGCTGGCACAGCTGCACAGGGACTGCAGGGGTCCATGGAGGTGTTCAGTGTGAGATGTGGCACCGAGGGATGTGGGCACGTTGGGGTGGGCTGGGTTGGATTGGGTGATGCTGGGTATCACAGAAGGACAAGAAGGTTCCACATCACGTGGCTTTATAATGGAAGCAGAGAGTTTTGGATGTAAATAAGATGGGCAATGTTTGCATCGGTGCGACAGGACACGATTTAAGTGCCAACGGGGCTGATATCACCACTGCACCAAATGCCATCCATCCATCTCTGCAGCTCCTCTTAATTTTCATCACCCTTAAAACGTGTGCAGAGAAATTGTTACTAAATCCAGGCAGCACCATCAGAGTGAGGCTGCTTGAACAGAAAATGGCCCAGCAGTGTTTGCTGCATTTGTTTTTAATTTCTACATAAAAGCGCCAGGATGATCGGATTCTGTGCTCTGAGATGAGGTGGCCTGAAGACTTAGAAAGAAGTGGGTGAGTGTCTAAATAATAAATGATCCCGGGAACAACATCATAGGAGAAGCTTTAAAAATGAGGAACAAACACACTTTGATGTCATAGGTTATGAGTTACCTATGAGAAAAATGCAAAGAATATCAGATTCAAAGTGGAGAAGTGCTCCACTGGTGCTGCAGTGTTGACAGTGATGCTCTAACAATTTACCAAGTGATAAAATAAAAGTGATTTAGTATAATTTTACAGCGTTGGATTTTGTTGGTTTTTTTTTTTTCATGTGGAATGAAAGGTTCAGTTGCCTCCAGTTTATTTCACACCTAATAATATTGATTTTTGCCATATATTTATATATATATATTTTTGTTCTTTTTCAGAGCTTTTATCCAAACTTGGCATGAGATTTAAAATTTAATGCAGTTGACAACATAAAAGCCAAGTTTTAAAGAATCTTATTATGATAATTACATTTCCCTGCTGGAAGCTAATGTGTATATTACATAGAAAAATACTTTTTATAGTCGGGAAGCCAATGTAAAGGGACAGTCACTTAAAAATGTGACAAGCACCCTTCAGTGACAAGCTCTTCAATGTAAGACAGTTTCAGAGTGTTTGAAAGATGTGAGGATAGCTCCTGCCTTCCAATAGCTTTTAATATCTGCCCTCACCTCCATGGTGATAGATTCCTCCTACTGATGCTGGGACCCCAATGCTCTTGGATCCAAAGCTCAAATCCTGTTGGTCGTTCTCAACCTGCTGCTTTTGCAGGGAGATGAGCAGAAGCCATCTGGGGAGATCTTTAAAAGTTTGAAGACTCAAAAGTGGTTCCCATTGCTCCGGTGTCAAACCTTCCCTTCTTTCCCAGACCATCGCTGCAGCAGCTTGTTTGCTTTCAGACGTTCATCGCTCAGAAGGAGCAGAAAAATGGATCTTATTCTCCGCCTTCCCAGAAACAGCGTCTGTTCTTCTATATTTAAGTGTTTTAGGTTTTCTCCTTGCTCCAGATCTGATTGGGAGCTCCCAGCAGGAAGCTGGAGGTGTTCAATGTGGAGATGTGGCACTGAGGAGCGTGGTCAGTGGGCACAGCGGGGTGGGTTGGACTCAGTGATCACGGAGCTCTTTTCCATCCTTAAGGATCCCCTGATTCATCATTTAGCAACAGCATTATGCAGGCTCAGTAAAACACATAAAAAACCAGCAGAGCCTACCAGGTTTGCTTTTTGACTTGCTAATGAAGTTTGGGTGATGTAAGGAGGACCTTTGGATGCTGAGATGAGAGCAGCGATGGCTGTGATCACTGCAGGGCTGGGATGCTGAGCTGTGCAAAGCACGTGTGGGCTGTGGGATGGATAGAAGCAGTGATGCAATGCAGTGCTGAGCTGCGTTCTGATTACCCACGTTAGCACCTGCATTCGCAGGCTCAGTTCTCCTTGCACTGCAGTGCTCCATGTGCTCAAAGCAGGATGAAAAAACCTGCAGATCTGCAACATGTCTTTAGTTTTATCCCAGTCTTTCGAATCCCGTTGGTGCAGTTGTCATCACTCTGGATTGCAAACAAACCCCATCGTCCTGAATGTTTGCCTTGTTCCTAACCAACAGGTTGCTATGGTAACTTGATGTTGCTCTGGCTGCTGCACCAGATGCACAGCCCTCTGTCCTTGGACCAGTTTTTGTCTAATCAATTATTCGCATTTAAATTAAACATACAAAATTATTTGATGTCAATTAGTTTGTATGTTAAGCTGGATGCTTGCGGAGTTTTTCTCTTCCTACTCACCCTGGAACATTAATTAACTCCTCCAGATACCAGAGTCCATCAGACAGCGCTGTGGTCTTCTCCAGCTATTGGCGTTACAGCCCTCACTGCCCACGTGGGAAGTCATCACCATCCGAAATAATTGCTTTTCACAAGCCTGCAGTCAGCTGTCTTGTCAGATATTTAAACCATAATGAAACTGTTTGCATTTCCAGGAGGAAATATTCAGCCGAAATGAATGGTAATTGCAGATGGAAAGTGAGGATGGCAATGGACCTGGTCCTAGGAGCTCAGCTGCACAGGGATCCATTGCGCTGTGCAGAAACAGGGAACAGCTGCCCAGAGAGGTGGTGGTTCCCCATCCCTGCAGGCATCCAAGGTCAGGGAATGGGGCTCTGAGCAATGCTGGAGCTGTGGGTATCCGTGCCATTGCAGGGGGTTGGATTAGATGGCCCTGAGGGTCCCTTCCAATGCAACCATTCTATGATTCTAGAACAGCCTTTCTCCTAAAACTCACACTCTGTGGACAAGGATATTCATTCTGAGTGCTCACATCCAGCATTAGCCACAAGAAAGGAAAAGGTGGGGAATGCGTGTGCCACACTTAAACAATTTGTACTGAGTTTTCTGATCTGTGGCCATAAACTGCAGAGAAACGGGCTGACAAATGAGTAGCCCACAGGGAAATGTTATTTACAAGGAAGGCAACAGAAACACTTAAGGATCTTTTATTAGCCTTATTTAGATCATGTGCCTCCTACATGGTGGGAAACTTCGTAGCCGCTGCAGTAAAACAGCAGTAGGTATGTGCTGAGTTACAGAGTCTCCGAATTTGCATCCTTAAAATCCTCTTCATCTCTTGCTGCAGAGAAAAGGAGTCTGGTAATGAATGTGCAGGGAAAAGGGGAATCCAAGAACAAGGTTGTGGATGCCCCCACCCTGGAGGTGTTCAAGGCCAGGCTGGATGGGGCTCTGAGCAATCTGGTCTACTGGGAGATGTCCCTGCCTCCAAAAGGGAGGTTGGAACTCAGTGCTCTTAAAGGTCCCTTCCAAACCAAACCACTCCATCATTCTGTGAATTTATAGAGTACCTAAACTGCAGGAACTACTGGAAGGGAAGAGTTGTTATGGCAGAGGGTATCTGCAGGCACACAACAAATGTAAACTTGTGTTGTTGTCTGACTGAAGCAGGATGACTTTTCTGCATGTGCCTCATCTTTGAGTTGGCCTTCCATGGGTTTTTGCAGCTCAGAGTTACCATAGAGATTAATATGAAATCCAATTTAACAACTTCTGTGCTTTCAAGATCAAGCACTAACAGATCCAACGTGGTACCCGAGGGCATGGTTTAGAGGGCAATATTGGTGATAAGTGGACAGTTGGATTAGACGACCCTAGAGGTCCTTCCCAACCTTAATGATTCTGTGACATGGTTGGTGGGCATGGTTGGGGTGGGTTGATGGTTGGACTGGGTGGTCTTAGAGCTCTTTTCCAACCTTAACAACTCCTTGATTTACCAGTGCTTGTGGATTAAGCTGCACTTTGGTTGCCAACCTTCCCTTGGCACTTAGGAAGCGTTATTTGTTTATTTACTCTTCTAAAGGAATGGAAGTCTGTGCACCATGGTGATTTCTTGCTCTCCCCATTGGGTCTGAATTTTTAACAGAAATGTAAGTCTGAGCACTCAGTCCCATTAATTGCTGATTAACCCCGCTGCCTGATTGTAGCTGGGGAATGACAGCATTCCCATGTTGCTCCTCATCATCCCTGGAATAAATTGGGAGAAATGCGTGGGGTGATTCTTGGGGGCTGCATTAATGCCAAACACAGCGATGCTCCTGCTCAGATTGTGCTACTTTGATTACTGAGCTGAGTTATTAGATCCATGAAGAACAGCCATTTAAATGTAAATCCATTCTCCTTCCGTAATAGATAAATGTGCTTTGCCTTGAATTTGTAAGCAGAAGACATCACTTTGATATACTAACTGGAACTGAATAAAGCTAGTCAGTAGACCAAGGGAAGGATGCGGATGGCTTTAAAGCAAAAGGAACAGAGGAGTCCATCAGTTCATTAATTAACTTCAATTTCTATTTTAATGAACTTTCTCTGGTGCCTGTTTAAGCATCCAGATGCTTGCAAACATGTTTTTTTTTCCCCAACAACAGACTTTTGCTGGCATTTAATGGATTACAAATATGAGGTCTATGTTTTCTCTATCCCAGAAGTACTCCTCTGTGGCAGTGGGGACGTGATGCCACCATGGGTTCAGGGTCCAAACCTGATGGATGGATGATCTGAAAGGAGGAACGCTGGTGATGTGGTGCCTTGGTGTGTTCCTTGGAAGGGGTTGTGTGTTCCCAAAATTGAAATGCTCTGGCGAGGCTCTGTGCCCTTCCCCAGCAAGGTGGAGATGGGATAAATGGGGTTCTGCTCTGAATTGCCCTCTGGATGTGTACTGTTAAAAATGGAAGGAATGAGAGAGCATAGTTCTGCCCAACCCAAGTTGTCCCATGTGTGTGGAGGTAATGCCTCCTGCAGAAGCTATCCTTCCCCATGCCTAACATTTTCTTTAGGAATTCCCTGCATTTAGGGGTGCAGAGAAAATCTCCTTTGCTGTTTGTTTCGTAAGCATTTTGGAAGGGACTCAGCTGGCTCAGCCCTGGGAGGGAGCAGGGCTAAGCAGGTGGGCAGTGCCCCGGAGCAGCTCACCCAGCAGCCAAGCTGGATCTCTGAAGTCAGATAAATGGCTCGTATTTCTGTCTGAGCACAGTAAAAGAAGGAATTGTCCCTTGGTTCAAGACCTAGAGATTTGCAAGAGCTCTCAGTTTTGTGTTTTTTTCTTCTCTCCTCTCTTCAAAATAAAAGGAAATATTTTTCCTCTTACTGACTTCCCAGAACTCGTTCTGCCAAGGGCTCCCTGTGTGCTATTGAGCAAAATGCTTGTTCCCTCTCATTCAAATTCCCTCTTGCAGTTCAGCCCCTGCACCCTTCTGTTTCCTTGCAATAGAAGTGCTGTGGAGGAAGAAACATCTCCATGTATTTCCAGGGCAAAGCAGAGCTGTGTCCCAATAAAGAGCTGCAGAACTCCAACTGGGGACACGAAGCATTGAGTTTCACATTGTAGTCTGTAGGAAGTTGGGTCGATGGTTGGAATAAATGATTTTCATGGTCTTTTCCAGTCTTTATGGTTCCATGATTCCATGTTTTCTGGTTTCTTCATCTTGGGCTGGTTGTGTTGTATGTGTAGGTGCAGTTGTCCTTGCTTTGGGATGAATTTCAGCACTCGTCCCATTAGTTGGCTGCTTAATTCTTTTAAACATCACGGTGGAATGAAACAGATTTAAAATCTAATAATAATAGCTGAGGAAATGCATCTGCCAAGCATGGAGCTTCCCCACTATTGCTCATTGTAACCGTAATTAGCCAGTTAAAGCCATCAGGCATCTGTGTGTTAAGAGATTAAGCCTGTCCTGCTGCTTCCATTAGCTCTATGAGCACTGTTGTGTTACCCCCCCCCCCAATTTCTCATTTCTCCCTTTTCTCACCAGATTCCACGGGGAAGGTTTTATTAAAAACATACTGAAATAAAGCATATTAGAGATGGGCTTGTGGCTGCTGGTTTGGTGTTGTGTGCTGGGTGAAAAATCCTCGCTGATGCTGGAAAAGACTTCTAAGATCATCCAGCCCAACCCCAACCCATCCCCTCCATGCCCACTGACCACATCCCTCAGAGTCACATCTCCATGTTCCCTTTTCTTTTTTTCTCTTTTATTTCTTTGGGCTGAAGATGCTTCCAACAGTTTTTTCACTCTTTTTTTTTTTCCTCCTTGGCACTTTCTGATTTATCCCTATGTACCAAACCCCTCTCGTACCTGGATGAACCACAAGAACTGTTCATTTGAATGCTGCATTAATGGGATTTTGTCTGCGAGGAGGCAGCACAGATATTATTGCAAATTAATCTTTTAAAATCACAGTGGGCTTAACTCCATGTGTCATTAAAGCCTCCTCTGAATGAGTTGCTGTAAAGTCTTCAGCACAGCCAACACTTGTTTTGTTGTGAGAAAATGTACAGAAAATGCCCAGCTTTGATCTCATACTGTTTTTGCCGAATAATTTGTGCCATCTCCTGAGATTGGTGATGAAAACCCAGGCTGGAGCTAGAGGGGCAGTGCTATGTAGGCTATGTATACATATGTACCCCAATTCTAATGCCCAGACCCCAAAAGTAGATCTCTGAAATGCTCTCAGATCTCTGAGATATAGCTGTGGATTTGTTGTTGCTGTTTCAAGCCCGAATTTAAGTTCTTGTACTCAAGACTTGAGGTTGGCTCTGTGGATTACCTGCCCTTGAACCTGTTTCCATGCATTTCTGATCATCAGTTTGACAGGAGAGGTAATTAAAAATTACGAGTCTGGAGAATCAGAGGTGGGACGGAGGGAGTTATTCGTTGTGCTATAAACAAAGCCTTCTGCACTTGGGGCAAAACTGAGTCTGGCAGGAAGAAAATAGGACAGTGATCTTGATGAGAATTGATGTCCGATGGGTTTCTCAGTCTCTATACACTGCCTTTCATGGCATCTGAGTTATTAAAGCTGGATGACTGATATACCCATACAGAGAGGGAGGTGACCCTGAACCTTTGCTAAGCTTTGAAAACCTTAGGTTCATTTATTTAGATTTTCTTTTTCTGTCTCTAAAATCAGAATGGAATAAAACAAGTTCAGGAATCATTAGATAAGGTCAGAGGAGAGGTGGAGCAGTCAGACAGTGGGGATGCTGTGGACACAACTCTTCTGCAGTCGAGGCTGAATTAGTGGGCTGCCATTCCCAAAAAGCAGCTAGGTTGCAGAGCATTTCTTCTTCTATTTGTTATGTTAATTATTCTTCCCAGATATACAGTCAATCACGAAGGTTGGAAAAGACAGCTACAGTCATCAAGTCCAACCACCAACACAACCCCACCATGCCCACTGATCATCTCACACAAAACTCTTCGGTGCACTTCTGAACTTGCAGTGCTCAAGTAGGCTGAAAGCCATGGAAGAAAAGAGTGAATTCATCCCTCATTTCCAATTAGGTTTGCATACGAAGCAGCTCGTGCATTGACTTAGCTCTGAGCTGAAGAGTGATGCTTTCCTGGGTCAATGATTTCTCTGCTAAGGAGCCCCAGGACAGCCTCTAAGGCTAACAGCAGCTCTGAAGTAATGGCAGGGATCAGTCTACCAGGTCAAAAGCTATTTATTGTTGGGAACCACGGCACTGCAGCATGCTTTCGGATGTGTCACCTCTGTCCTGCCTTCTGGACACAGCAGAAAGCATGAACTTGCTCAAACTGATATTAATATTTAATTTGTGATGAGATAATTAAACTGACCAGCAGAAAGCCTCAGAGCTCGTATCAGTTAACTCTATTTTTTTTTTTCCAGTAGGACTCCAGTGAGATGCTGAGAAAGTGTTGTCTTTGTGTCAGAATCCAGCCATTCACTTCACTGCCTTGTGTGTTTAAATTGCTGCTCCGTAGGAAGGCTGTGATGAGAAGTATCTTGTTTTCCAAGCCTTTCCAAGGGACAGTGGCCTTATTTATGCCCCATCCCTGGAGGCATTCAAGGCCAGGTTGGATGTTTCCCTGGGCAGCCTGGGCTGGTGGGTGGCAACCAGCCCACATCAGGGGTTGGAACTGGATGATCTTTAAGGTTCCCTCCAACCTCAGCCATTCTATGAGCACCTCAATGCTTATTTAGGTTTTAAAACAAATATACTAATCTGCAGGCGTGTAATTAAGATCATAATCACATGCATTCAATTATTTTATTGTCGAAGCTCAGGGTTTCAATAGAATTAAAAATGCAGTCGAATTCAAATCCAAGGCAATGTAAACCCCCCTCTGTGGTTCTGCTGATTGGGATTTTATATTCCACACCAGAATATGTGATCACAGGCCTCTTCTGCAGATCTCTGTGATGCCAAAACGTGCCATCTGCAATGAGCTGCTCATCAGACTTGGCTGCATAATTTCTGCCCTTAATTTATTGGTCGATGAGACTCTTAGTATGTACTTCATAGGTCTCCAAAGGATTGCCTTGGCTGCCAGCCTGGGAAATACCAATATTGTAAGGATTAAACAAACAAACAACAAAAAAAATCAGATAATCTAACAGTGTGACTAAATCAATGCAAAAGAAATATTTGGATTGTGTAGATGCGTTGGGCAAGGCAGGCAAGCTTGGCTCTGTAGAAATCAATGTGCCAACGCCATGGATGCAGGATGTCCATTTGGATACATCTTATGCATTGCAGCTTCAACTCTGCAAGATGGGAAATAATGGATTGACAACCTGGGACAGTGAGGTGTCCAGGAAAAGGGTTGATGTGGCACTGAGGGATGTGGTTAGAGGGCATGGCGGGGGGAGGGTTGGGGTAGGACTTGGTGATCTGAGGGTCTTTTCCAACCTGCATGATTCTACGTGAGGTGGGCACACAGGTGTCAGCTATGGGGTGACCGTCCTGCCAACCACAGCAGATCCTCCTTCCCAGCATTTCACCAACTTATGAATGTTTTCCTTCCTGGAGAGCAGATTGACTCAACTGAGCGTTGGGTAGAGGCAGGCAGTTCCTTTCCCACCAGGTGGGTTGGTGATACGTGGATGTAATTATGAGAATATGGAGAAATCCTACAGACAATAAAGTAACTCGAGATGGATGGGAGCTGAGGAGGTCATGGAAAACGGACATAATTTATTACAGGCATCCACTGCGTGAGCCAGGAATGTGTTTTTTTGGATGCAAATTTGTAAATAACAGCTCTCTAACTGACTAATGGAATCATCATCTGTGCAATTAATTGCTTTCCGCTGATGTTGGACATGCGTCTCTTTGATCTGTACAATGTTTGCATTTCTAAATCCATAGTTTTTAACTGAAAATCCATGCAGCTGAAGGAAATCAAGATTTCTTCAAGTAGGATGCTACCAGTTGCAGGCTGTGATGTAGCACTGACATAACCTGAATCCAAATCTGAATCTGATTTAGTTTAGTCTATGTGGATTTGCCCCATCCCTGGAGGCATCCAAGGCCAGGCTGGATGTGGCTCTGGGCAGCCTGGTCTGCTGGTTGGTGACCCTGCACACAGCAGGAGGTTGGAATTGGGTGATCATTGTGGTCCTTTTCAACCCAGGCCATTTTATGGTTCTTTGATTGTCACCATTAGCCAAAAACCTCTGTGAACGGAGACTTTGCAGATCTGCTGACTGCTCAGTCCCTGCAGGTGGTGTGAAGTTGTGGATGCGTAGATCTGATCCCTCTGGGGACCCCACAGAGAAGCGTTAAACCAGACAAATAAAAATGCATAATTATTTCCTACGATGAGTTTTCATGCACTGCATGTGCAGCCTGCTAAAAATGCAAAACCAAAACCACCACTGGAAGCTGTGTGCCAAACTCCTACCTGTGCTTCCCCAAAACCCACATTGCCAAGAAAATTCACGGTGGATGAAAAAATTTCTGACGAAATGGAGAAGCTGGAAAGGAGCAAGCAATTAAGATGCATAATGTTCTGCTCTAAGTGGCGGACCATAAATCTCAGGCTGTGGAATACTGCATTTTAGTGCTGCATTGCAGCCCATAGCTGGGCTCTGAAGTCATTCCAGAGGGAAGCAAGGAAGGTCAGACTGAAGCTATTAAAAGGTGTCAGGCCTTTGGTATGCTGTTGGCAAAATAAAAGGAATGAGGCTCTTTGCAACTGTTTGCTCTCACTTTTAGAGGAGGTTTTAAGGATCTTCGAGTGGGTTTCCTGCTTGCTTCTCTTTATTGGATGTGGTTTATGGCAGGAGGATGAGAAAATGTGGTTAGCAGAAATGTTAGTGTGAGAAATGAGCAGGAAGTATGACTTTGGGCAAAGCTCAGAGAAATGAACTTTGCAAGGAAAACATTAGCTTGATGGTGTGGTTGGACACTAGCAAATCTGCATATCAAGTAACTTGGTCAGAAAGATCCTACCCTTCTGAATAGAAGTGGATAGGTCAAAGACACAACTGCCACGACAAAATACCATATGAATGTTGCTAAGAGGTAGAACAAAGCTTCTCTAAACTCATATTTTTTCTCTGATTCACGTTTTTCTCCCATTTCACCTTCAGTATATGTCACCCAACTAGCCAAGGACAAAACAGGACATGAATTTTGCTGGCCCTCATTTATTTTTGTTGAAACTTACAGAAATGTATAGAAGGGCACCCATTCCCCTCAAGATTCTTGAATGAATAACTCAAATGCACATGTCTGTGTGCTCATCACTCATTGTCACATTTGGCATCCAGTGTTTGGGATTTGGCAGATGAAGAGGTCACCCGCCGGCCTGTCCAAGTGTTGATTCAGAGATTAATTTCTCCGTTTTATTTCCACCCCTTGTTTAAAAAGAGAATGCCTCTAGTTCTCTTTAATTTCTTGTGCCTAAAAATGCACTCGTGATAAGGCAGTTGTATGTTTATATGCTACTTGAGCTGCCGAAACCATATTTGACCTTGAGAGATGTAGGAGTTGGCTTTATTTGCCTGAAATCATAGCAATGTTTTCCACACCTTGCAACCCTGCTGTGCCTCCTGGAAAACCATAAACACGCTGATCAAGAAGCACCAACTGGAGGAGGAGCTGAAGCAGTCGGAGAGCTCGCTTGCATTTGTAGGCATGGCAGAATGCCCGTAGAGCTGCATGTGTATCTGTAGTGCTGTAATGAACATGATAGGTGTGCACAAATCCACTGTGTTATCAGCGTGCATCCACATGTTCCAGGTGTTTAGAGCCTTTTCCAAGCATGCTGCAGCTGAAGGAAGATGGTTGTTGATCTTTGGAGCGGCTTTGGAGAATGTTATGTTGAAAAGTGGTGACTTCAGTGGGGTTAATCTGGGCTTACACCACTTCAAACAAGAGGAGAATGTCTCCCATTGTTTTATTTCCCATTGCAGTGCTGCCTGGGAGTGACAGTGTTTAATTAAGTCGTATGAGAGTTGACCTATCTACAATTAAACCAATTTACTGAAAAGTACCAGGAATGGGTTAGACTACAAATAAAAGCAATCTGATTTTGGCTGAGCTCACTGTAGTGCTTTTTATGAATTCACAATTCCTTTCTTTTTTTCCTCGTTTGAGGCAACTTCAGAAGATATGATTGGAAGCAGAAGGAAGCCACAGTCTCAGATTTCTAGCCGAAAGTGTGCCCCTCTTCCTTTTTCATCTCGTGTTTATTATTTCATCCCATCAAAGAAAAGAAAAAAAAGAAAGAAAGAAGCCAGATATTTGTGTTACAGGAAGAACCATGTGTAGGAGGAAGTGAAGGAAAACAGGCTGGAGGCTTTCCCAAGAAAGGAGAAATCTTACTGCTGGCTTATCAGCAGAAAGCAATGGCTGTGTGAAATGGAGCTGGGTTAACCGTGTAATTAATTCGAACCCTCTCAAAGGATGTGTCATCTTTGCATTACAGGAGGGCAGGAATGAAAGGCCTTGTCTCTGGAGCTGATTCTGTTTTATTTCTTAAGGGTAGTAAGACAACATCCCTCCACTGCACACTCAGGGCTGTTGTAAAGCCCTTCTAAACCTTTCTTTCCATCAGTGCCCATCTGTGATGTGTTTAAAGTTAAGAAAAGCCCCTTGCCCACCACGTAGGATGTCAGACCCACAAGTCCCAAGCAAGCTGTGTGGTCAGGGTGATGGTTTTCCTCTTGGTTTCTCATCCAATGGCCCAGCACTGAGTGGGAATGCATGCTCACATGCTTCTGTGGTCTTTGCTGAAGGACAAGAGTAGGGTTGGAAGGCCAGTGCTGCTGTGCAGGAACAGAGCAACGTCTGCCTTGCTCATGGTTACACACGTATGAATGGGCAAAGCAGTGTTCTTTAAAGGAAGCACAGAATCGTTAGGGTTGGAAAGGCCATTGAGATCTTCTACTACAACCATCAACCCCTGCCTGTGACTGCTCTAAATCATGTCACTCAGTGTGACATTTATCCTCTTCTTCAACACCTCCAGGGACAGCAACCCCACCACCTCCCTGGTAAGCCTGAGCCAATGCATCATCACTCTGCTGGTGAAGAAATTTCCCTTATATCCAACCTGAACAGCTTCTGTGCAATCTAAGGCCATCATCACCTTTTGTCCTGTCAGAAGAAAGAAGATGCAATAAGATCTACACTGCCTGTTGCATAAGAGAATGGTCATTTTCTTCACAAATGACTCCATCTGAATGTTGTCTTCTGTCTCTTATAACAACCTATACTGTATCAATAGCCAACTTAAGGTGCATCCGTGTATAGACTTCCTATTCTTACTTTTTGTTTCCAAAGTGTTGGGTATCTTAGTTACGAGCAGGAGAAGGCATGTTTGAGTATTTGTTCTTGTCATGATCCCTATTTCAACCCACTTTTCTCCCCACGTGAGACAGAACCACGCTATGTTTTATGGTATGTTCTCCAGTTTAACCAAACCCCATGGTCCAATATACACTGAGCACAAACAAGCTCTGCAAAACCGAGATCACTGATCTTTGCTTTTACTAATTTTCCTCAAACCATTTTAAGACCTCATCCGAGGTCAGTGAGAGCCATGAACTCTTCAAATTATGTTCAGAGTAGCTTCACATTTGCCCTTTGGATGCATTTGCACTCATCAGTCTCCTTCCTGTTATCGCTGGCTGAGTCACACACTGCCTTCCCACTTCACATTCTGAGTTTGCATGGATGGTTTGGATAATTGTCCCAGTAATGATTCATTTACCACTATCCAGAACCCACTTCAGCAAAACACTTAGATGTGCTTAAAAAAAATGCTGTGCTTATGAGGAATTGAAATTAGCAATTGCTTAAATAGTCCGGAGGTGGGGAAAGCTGTGTGCTAATCATGCTTTTCCCTTCCTGGTGTTGCAGAAAAATGGTCCCTTCTTACAGCATTTTGCAAAAAGTGCCAATTTGAGATAAATAAATTCGATAAGCAGAATCGAATAATGGCAGCGTGTCATTGGTGATTAAATTCGACACTGAGCTAACGTCAATCTCCTATAAACTGTGTGGCATTGACGTAAGTCTTTCCTACTGGAATCTGGCTCTGAATTATAAAACTGTCTGAACCTTACAAAGAGATTTATTTCAATTCAACAATCATTGATTTGCTGGAGAACAACAGAGGGAACCACAGCATTGGTGGATGCCTTCAAAATGTTCTCTGTTTAATCCTTTGTCTTTTGCAAACAAATGCGGAGTGGAGGAAATATTAAATAGAACTTCGATCTGGATGCTGCTCCACGTGGGGAACAGGGCTGCACCCTCAATGTGTGGCTTTGTATCTCTATAAATTGGCTTTTACTGGCTGAGCTGTGACAGTGAAAAATTCAGCCTGGGTTCCAGTAGAATTCTTAAGCTGTTGCTAGTAATCTCCTATGCATTTTTTTCTTTAAACCACATCGGACATTGATTCTTGACTAAATAGGCTGTGGAAGTTTGAGTGTGCTAATGAGTCGACTCAGTGTGCCACTAAATACTGTTTAATTTGCTGTTGCAGTTGCAAGAAAAATTTCCCATTAAAACCACAGCCATGTGAGCTGCAGTATGGAGTGTTCCAGGAGAAGACTTTTACACCTTATTAGCACTACAGTAGGGGAAAAGTACTTTAAAGAACATTAAGGAAAAAAATATAAAGTCATTAGAAACATATTTGTCAGCTTCCACAGAAGCTAATGAACAGAAACATAATGACATATTAACAGCTTGAGGTCCCTTGCTTTTCCAGAGAAAACTTTGGCCTCGCATTCCTCTTTCATCTCGGTATGGAAATGCACCCTAACGAAGGCTCTTTTCAGGGCTGTGGATATTTGAGGTTGAAGATGTGACCAAAAATGAATAAAAAAATAAAGCCTGCAAGTGTGTAGCTGCTCCTTTTGAGTTGCATGCAAAGAAAAGCTCCATCCAAAGAGAGCAGCAAGCGAAGGGTGTAGAGAAAGCCAGAAAATAGGTCCTAAATATTGGGTTTTGGTGATGGCACTGAGGGACGTGGGCAGTGGGCAGAGTGGGATGGGTTGGGGTTGGACTGGGGGATCTTGGAGGCCTTTTCCAGCCTTAACGATTCTATGTTCTCCCCACCAGAAGCATTTCCAAGGCTGAGGAGTGATTTTGAGGTTGGGACTTGGGGGAATCGTAGAATCATAGAATCATAGAATCACCAAGGTTGGAAAAGACCTAAAAGATCACCCAGTCCAACCGTTCACCTATTACCAATAGCTCCCACTAAACCATGTCCCTCAACACAACATCCAGCCTTTCCTTGAACACCCCCAGGCTCGGTGACTCCACCACCTCCCTGGGCATCCATTGCAGTGCCTGACCACCCTTTCTGAAAAGTAATACTTCCTCATGTCCAGCCTGAATCTCCCCTGCCGTAGCTTGAAGCCATTCCCTCTGGTCCTATCACTAATGACATGAGAGAAGAGGCCGACCCCCAGCTCACTACAACCTCCCTTCAGGAAGTTATAGAGAGCAATAAGGTCTCCCCTGAGCCTCCTCTTCTCCAGGCTGAACATTCCCAGCTCCTTCAGCCTCTCCTCATAGGCCTGTGTTCCAGACCCCTCACCAGCTTTGTTGCCCTCCTTTGAACACGTTCCAGGGCCTCAATATCTTTCTTGCAGTGAGGGGCCCAAAACTGGACACAGTACTCAAGGTGCGGCCTCACTAGTGCTGAATATAGGGGAAGGGTGAGGTTGTTTTTGCTTCTCATTAAGCTGATCTCGTCTGAGTTGAATAGCTAAGACATGATAAACCTCATGTTCTTTTCATTAGAGCCACCCGTATCTCCTCGCTTCTAGTGCAGTGCATGCTATCTGTCAACAGCATTAAAAGGTTTATCATTTTGGCTCCTCATGCATATCACAAGGGGGTCGAAAGGATTTGATCCACGGCTGAAGAAATTATTAGGTGAACCCAGCAGACCCTCGTGCTGTAATTGCACCTGGATATACTTTCAGCAGATGGTGCTGAAGATTGTGCAAGCGAATTACTTCTTGACCACAGCTTCTTCTTCATTTCCAGATTCTAATCTATCCTTTGTTCTTGTCAGAATAACAATAGTTGTGTTGTTGGTTTTTTTAATGTAATTTCAAATGATGTATTTTCTTCTTCCAGATGTATTAATACAGGAAAGTGAACCAAAACCTTTATAAATTTCTGTGGTGTCTTTGTCTTGCTACAAAGCTGTATTTGTGGGTAACTTTGCCTGTGAGAGCAGTATCTGATGGAGGTTTCCCATCTGTAGCAGGGAAGGAGCAGTAGCTGAACGCCAATCACTTATGCAAATGGACAAGCTGAAGTGAGCTGACCTTTCCAAGCAAGGAGACGTTGCAGTGCACTGATATGGCCCATAAATGTGCTTCTCTGCCCTTTCTTTGAAGTGAAGTGATCATGAGAGGTCATGAAGTTAACGATCATCGAGAAAAGGTCCTTTGAATAAGAAGCATTGAGAGTGAGTGTAGTCTGAATAGGCCATGAAGATGTAACATCTCTGAAATGCCGTGAGCAGATAACACGGAGCATGAGAGCACCCACGCTCAGAGCAGCAGGGCCAGCTCCGTGCGTTCGAGTGTGCTGAAAACACGTCTTTCAATTCTTAGTGCCCTGAACAGAATCACAGGGTCACTGAGGTTGCAAAGACCAACGCAATCATCCAGTGGGACCATCCAGCTCCCACCAGTGCTGCCCACCGACCACATCCCTCAGTGCCACATCTCCACACTGAGCACAGGTCACCCCACCTCCCCGTGCAGCTGTGCCACTGAATCATTTTGCCCACTCGTTCTCTCTACCTTTGTTTTACGAGCATCCTTTCTGGTGCCTTCTTGCTGTAGCAATCCTCCTGCAGAACTGCGAGAACCTTCCTGAAGCTTTGGTAGAGCTCCACACCACAGCCTGACTTCAAGCCAGCTGCAAGTCCAGCACCTGTAAGATATCAAAAGGGCCATTTCTGCTCCTTGCTTTCAACAGTGACCTTTTGTTTTTCCCTCCATCAGGCTGAACAAAAGACATGCTTTCGCTCATACTATCCATCAACCTCTGACGATTTTTCCCCAGCTCAAGATGTACTCGCGGAGGAATTCGGAGTTAATGGACCCAGATGTGATGCTGTTGCTAAGAAACCCTGGGTTGCCTCTGTAGCATCCTTATGCAGTTCTGCAGGTGCCTCCCCAATGGGGCTGCTCCTTATCCAGAGGAGGGTGTGCTTGTACGTCTCATAGCTAGAGGATGTTAGATAGAGACAGAAGGATGATTGAAAAACATAGCCCATTTGTTTCACATCTATATCCCATAGTTTTCTTGTTGCCATGGCAAACCTTGAAAGGAATTCCTAGGCAGCCCTTCAGGTGAGGGAAAGCTGCCTGTGGGGGGAAGCAGAAAAGAAGCCTGGGGCTGTTTTCTGTCTTGTAGGGTGAAAACTGGGATCCCTGCTGCAGGGATTTTCTTGAGGCAGCAGTAAAGGATGGCTGGGCCTTGCTGGTGTCAGGTTTGCAGAGGGGGAGCCTGGGAACCCTCAGGGACCTTGAGAGCCTCCACTGAACCCTTACAGACCTCCAGAGACACTAAGAGGTGTTTTCTGACCCTGCTGTGCTCTGAGTGTGCTGTTTGTTGCCAGACAAGTGTCATGTCCCTAATTCTTTCTTCGTGTGTCTGAAGTCCACCCAGGACACCAAAGTTCCTCCTGTGGGAGCAGAGGTGGCTTTTATGCAGCAGGACGTGATTGGGAAGTTGTCTCCTATTTGCACAAGTCTGAGCATATGATATTTCACATTGCTATTGAATTCCAGCCAGCTTGATGCTGATCTCACCCCGACTTTATAAGTAATAGAGAAAATAAACCTCACACAGTTGGCCCCAGCTCAACCTTTGCGTCTTCTAAGAACCATCTACAAACAGCACCAACATCAGTTTATGGAGCTGTGTTATCATTTTCCTCTCTCCCTCTGTCTTTTTGGCCATAATTAGCAGGGACAGTGTGTCAATCAGTTGTCAGAATGGAATGCTTTCCCTTCATCCATCACAACGCCTGTGCCAAAGGAAAACTTGTTCCCTTAGGCAGCTGCCAGGGGAGAGCATGCAGTGATGGGCTGAGTTGTTAACAGGGGGCAAATTAACTTTTAATGCTCGTGCTGTTGTTTAAGCACATTCAGGGGTCTCAGGAAGATGAAAGGCTCTCAGGAACTGTAAGTCGTTCCTACTGCCAACGTAAAGATGTTCTTGCAGAAGGAAAGACATCCTCAAAAGTCAGGTGCAAAGATGCCACCAGTGCTCCAAGATTTGGGATCCAAAGAACTGCGGGCGTGTTTGAGAATGAAATAAACCCCCAACACCCACTTTCCTCCTGGTGACAGTTACCCTCTTGTCCTTTATAAAAGTTTAACTTCATTGCTTTGCCAGACAATCTTGCTGCAAAGGCTGCAGATGAAAGCAAGGCAGGGAGGTTAATGCAGTGTATGTTCTTCCTTTCTGCTGGGATGTTTGGTTTTCTCCCACGTTCTGATTGCTAAAATAAATGCCACCAGTGAATGTTTGCCAATGCAATGTTTGTAATGTGGATATAAAATGGGGGGGTTGGCTGATATGTTAAGCTTAAAGCTGAGGCACGAGAGCCAGAAAGCAAAGAAAACTATGCCTCCTGCTGTTAGGGGAGTTTGGAAACGTTAATTTCCCACTGGTTATCATAGAATCATTAAGGTTGGAAAAGACCTCTAAGATCATCCAGTCCAACCATCCACTTAATTGCCCACCAGATCATGTCCCCAAGTGCCACATCTCTTGAACACCTGCAGGGCTGGGACTCCATCACCTCCCTGGGCAGCCCATTCTGGTGCCTGAACACTCTTTTGGAGAAATCTTTCCAAACATCCAACCTGAATCTCCTCTGGCATAACTTGAGGTCATTCCCTCTATCAAAAAATAATAAAATAATAACAATTAAAAAAAGCACTTCAATATTTCCATGAGTCTTTCCACGTGAAGCAAAGTTACGAGGTGCTGAAAAATCCCACTGGCTGCAACAGGGGTAGAAGCACCTTAGCAGAAACATAAAGAAAATCTAATAAACAGAAAATAATGAGTCCAAATGGGAGTAGCATTTGAATACCATGTAATTAGTACTGAATGCTCCACTTGTTCTTTTTGCTGGGAATGTCATAATTTTTGCAAATGATTGTGCCGAGGTAGAATGAAAACAACACCACTGAAAAGAAAATGCCCACAGAACCCTGCTAAAATGCCATTTGGAACATGAGAGGAGGATGTGCTCGAACATCATCGAGAGATGTTTGTTTTCTTGATGATGCTTCACCATGAATGCACCTTTCAAAAGCATAGAGATCTTCGTCTCAGCTGTGAGCAGGAAATGTTGAGGAAAGGAAAGCAAGACTTGTGAAATCATTTCCCCAGAGAGCTGTGGGTGCGCCGTCCCTGCAGGAGCCCGAGGCCATGGAGGAGCTGGTGGGGGGCACCCAGCCCACGGCAAGGCCTTAGAACTGGGTGCTCTTTAAGGTCCCTTCCAACCCAACCGTTCTGTGATTCCGCTTGCAAAGCAACAAGGGTTTCCTTCGCCGTAGCTCGTATTTCCCATATATCTATGAGATGATGAAATCCCATTATCTGGAAAGTTAAACCCGTCACATTTTATGACTGCTTGCAAAAAGGCTGGGTGCATTGCTACACAGAGAAGCAGAAACATGAAAGATTTTCTAGGACTGCTGCTTGAGTTACTTACTTTAACTATATGGAAATCCACCCGAGCTGAGCTTGAAGCGAGCAGACATAGCTGATCACAGGATAATATCCTGTGCAGAGAACATTCTCTTGCTACGTTTTATAGACATAGTTGACAGAAAGAATAAGCTTAAATACTGCTCTGAAAAATATGCTTTATTTTGAGAGGATTTTATTCAGTTCTCTGCCAATGAAAATAAATGACGCTGGAGAAGTCTCTTCGATGTGAAGCTTTTGCTCCAAAGACATAATTGTGACAGGACTATTAAATAATGAATATAGTCTCATTTTAGCTCTGATTGCACGAATATACTTCTGGATGCTTATTTTTACTCCATATAAATAGATTTGGTGATATTTGATGCAATGGTTTGATGGGTACCAGTCAGAATTAGCCAGTAATTGACACAATAATGTCAAGATTACATCAATTACAATAAGGCCAAACATTCAGTGAGTGATACATGCGCAGATGAGTTGAATATTTTAAATGTAGGAAAAAAAAGTCCTATCTCCATCTATAAAACGCAGTAATAACTCTTCTGCTCATCATAAATTACGGGCCTGGGATGCAAAGGAAACGCAGCAGTACAATTAACAAGGCAGGAGCTGTCGGCGTGTGGCTCTGCCAGCAGTATCAGTGCAAATGTAGCATCTGGTGTGATCCTGGGTGTCACCTTTATCTGCTCAGGAACTGCATCGCTCTCCCGGCTTCTCTCACACAGCCGGTTTTGTGCCAGCGCGATAAAAACGTGACCCTGTGATCTGCTGTACTCAGCCATGCTTTATCAACCTGTGCACTTCCACTGCTTGAACGTTAGCTTCTCATAACACTACGTCAACGATGGGCTTCTTTTTTTAAGGATAGAATTGCTAACCCCAGCGTTTTCTTCATGTCGCAGCTTTAGGTTTTAAGCAGCTCAAGGAGTCCTCCAAGGAAATTTAAAGACTTGCTTGAACAGTTATCTTCTTTTTTCTTTTTTTTTTTTTTTTTGCAACTATGAACAATTGGTTTTCATAGAGAGGTTTGTGGTTGCCATATTCCATGACCTCATTGCAAATGTTGTAACTGGTGGCATTTTTTCACTGGGCAAATCCTGGGCAGCCTGATCTAGCAATTGTCAACCATGCCCAGTGGCAGGGGGTTGGGACTGGATGATCTTTAAGGTCCCCTCCAAACTAAGCCGTTCTATGTGAAATATGAATGTTATAGACCTTTATATTAAGTTTCTGAACCTTCCAGTTCAGAGATGGGCAGTCTTAGGCAATCTCTCAAAAATATCAGCAAAAAAAGCCCCAGTTTGCCTGCTCATTTTTTTATATCTTCTTATTTTTTTAAGCTAGTTTCAGGATTCCTGGTGTCCTTCTCTGATTCTTGCTACCCCAGTGGATTGGCAAGACAATGCTCGTTAGTCTCTCAACACTCACAAAGGCTCTGCATCACTCTCTTCCAGATGTTTGGTGGGAAACAAATCAAGCCCAGTTGTCTTTTAACAATTTCATTTTATTCAAAACTCAGAAAAGCCTGCGATTTATTAAATTCCCCTCAGGATGTGTTTTCTTCCACCTTTGACACCGAGGAGATGGAGTATCCTGTTTACGCCAGGAGCTGCTTGTTAAACCAGAACAATTCATGATTTGGAGTTGAATAGCAGGGAAAAGCCAAGCAAGTCCCTCACCCGTGGTGGCATCTTTGTGTTTTATGGTATTTCCCTGGGCTACAGCCCTCATGTTTATGGATGAGAAACCAGAGAGCGAAAGTTGACCCATCCAAGATCATAGGGTTTAGGTGACCCATCCAAGATCGTGAGGTTTCGCTGACCTATCCGAGATCTGGGAGTCAATTTTGGGCAAAGTGAGTGCCAGACCTCCCATGGGCTGCCCACCTCACCTCTTGCACATATGGGCTTTGCTCGCTGGGGTCAGCTCAGAGCAACTGGATATCTGGCCCGTGCTGTTGTGCTGGCTCATGTAATTTTGGTTGTTCACTTCCTTTTTGTCTAAATAAAGCAGCTATTGTTTATGAAATATAATAGTCACAATTAGCTAAAGAGATGACAAATGATTACCCACAGAAACACAAGAGCAGCTGCTGTGGAGCTGGGTGCTTCCATGTCTTGTCTGATCTGGGGAGGGGTTTTCAGTTTTTGGCAAATTTGAAATGAGTTTCTCTTGCAGAAGTTAGATTTACCAGTTTGGCATCATGCCTCCCAGTCTGACATTGTTCCTGGAGAGGCAGATTGTGGCTCCCCGGGGAGTTAAACATCTCAAATATCTCTGAGAACAGCAGTAGTTGCTGGCCAAAGTTTGGTGGAGTCCAGTTTGCTGGAGGAGTTATGGGCTGCTTCCATTCAGCGTATCACAAAGCAGCAAGAATTCACCTCTGGCTGCTTTGTTCCAACCTCTGACTTGGTCTCACTGTCCTACAGATACACAAAGCAGAATTTATTTGCATTTTTGTTTCTTTCCTTTGGAACAAGTGGCGGTGTTATTTATTAGTGTAGCTAATAGAGCCTGGAGAAGGAAAGACAAATTTTTAGGCATTGGAAGCACTCCTGCTCTCCACTATTCATGGCTCTAGCAAGACTGTTGCCAGAATATAAATATATTGCTCATTTTCTACATGACCCCTGGCAGTATTTTAGCTCGAGTACACACTGAGCTTTTTAATTTCAAAAAATTTAGCCAAATGCTAGTAAACACTTCAGCTCACTCTCTGAGGAACCAGACTCACACAATTTAGAGCTGAAGAAACTGAGGCAAAGCAAAGTGCTTTCATAGAATCCTTCAAGTTGGAAGGGACCACGCCAGCGTGGGCACAAATTAAGGAAAGATCAATTTTTGAATGTGCCCAAACTTCTGCATACGGCCTTTTTCTCTCTAAGGAGAGTGTGAACATCTGTCCTTGCATCATGGTTCCAAAATTCTGATTCTTTTTCTGCTTCTTACTAGGATAGATGGCTTTTCAATACACTAGGATATGTGGCTTTTCAATGTAGGAGCAATGTCATGCAAAATTACATAGTTTGTTGTCAGATTACTGCATTCAAAACATATGTACATATTTACATAGCCAGTTTAAAATTGAGGCTTTAATGGAAATAGTTAAAAATCCAACCTTGAAAGAAACTCCCGGAGCATTAAAATAAAATATTAATAGAATAAAGGTCTCAATAAAACACTGATTACTAAAGAGCTATCACAACCCCACAAAGCTCCACTTCTCGATGTCGTTTTTCATTTCCAAAAAGGTCAGGTTGGTAAGGAGAAGCTAATAAGCTGAAAAAAAATGACCAGCTTCATTTCTGAGCTTGTTTTGCTCAGGAACTGCAGGGCCATTTATTGTTCTGATGGCTTCCTTCTGCATCTGGGAAGCTATGAGTGCAGCTCTTTGCCAGTTACATACAAAGCATTTACAGCCCAAAGAGGCCAGCTCATTAGTAATTACTGTAATGAGTTCTTTGCAGTGTTTCTCTGAAAGGTGATTGAGCCCCTAATGTAGACACCAGATATTTTTCCTTCAGTTAATGGTGTGGTAAATTACTCCTGCGAGGGGCTCATTGAGTGGCTCCTTTGGAAGAAGTTAAAGACTACAAAGGAAAGAAAAAGCTGTTGGTCTCTTCATACCGGTTACAGGAGACAATATTTACAGAGTGTTTCAGATCTAGATGCTTCTGCAGAGTGCGAAATGTTTGGCCATATAAATGGCAGTGTCACAAATGCATGGGTGGAGGAGTTGCTGCAACCTGTATTTCCCATCTACCATGATACTGGACAGCTCAGCCAAAGTAGATAGAGCTTGTTTGGGCTCCTTTAGGTTCCTTTGGGCTTGGTTTGCTCAGATGGAGCTTTTGCCTTGAGATTGGTCATGGGCCTTGTAGGTCAGCTTCTTGTCTCATTGTGTGTGCTCACCCATTGCCATGCTGGCAACAGAGAAGGGGGAACACTTGTCAAGAGCTTGGCTTCTACCAAGGGAGATTTCTTCTTCTACTAAGTGAATAAACTCATTGGAGCGTCCAAATGCAATTAGCAAATTACAGTGGAAATGCTTCCTAATCAGAATCATTAATCAGGCAAAACTCAGCTGCTCCAGCCAAAAGACCCAGGCAACCACAGTAACATGGTTATGGGACATGGTTTAGTGGGCAGGTTTGGTGGTAGGTGGATGGTTGGACTTGATGATCCTGGAGGTCTTTTCCAACCTTTATGATCCTGTGGTATGTAAGGACAGGTGTTTTTTACCTCTTAGCTCTCTGTAGAGCTCCTTTTCATACACTGCATGCAGCTGGAGCACTTCCACATCCCATAGCCCCAAAGTGCCATGAGTTTCCAAGCCTACCCCAGCAAAGCGAGCTGTGTTGGCTCCCAATTTCTCCCCAGACCTGTGCAAACAGAAGAAGGCATTGCTGAGGTACTGAAGGGGGAGTATTTGGGAACTGCTATTTAACTGTTTAGTTGCTATTTAACCGTTTCGAAGAAGAGAGAGAGATTTAGCCAAAAAGCTGATCAGATCAGTTTTAACTGCCCTTCCACAGGAGGTATCAGCTGAGATGCATTGTATGGGATGAGGAGCCTCTGCTGAAAGTAGGCACTTGCTTCAGGGACCTGCATCTGTAACTGGTATGGTTGCACACACAAAGAGGGGAGAGATGGTACAGAAAAGGCCTGAAGTGCTTTGAGTACTTTTGCCTCTGTGCAAAAACAAACCCTGTAGATGTTATTTGAGAAGCTGTTTTGTAATATTAAGCTTTAATGAATTGCACAGTTTGCCCACACACGTCACTGCCTTTTGCTGGGTAGTCAGAACCACTCATTAGAGATGAACTTTCCCTGGCAACCCACGCACTGAAGACTGCTCTGTGCTTGGCTGGAATAGATTTTCCAAGGGTCAGTGCACTCAGTGTGGCTTTTTGGCTTTTCTCTCCATGGGATCACATCTCCAGCCATGGTGATGAGTGCTGGTGGCTTGCAGAAAAGCCCAGCTTGGACGTTGTCTTGAATCAGCTGATGAGCCCAGGATCCCTTTCACTGTGTCCCATGTTAAAATTATTATGGTGTACGTCGCCTTCCATTTAGTCAATCCTGTGAGCAAGAATTAAATTCAGACACTGCTGGCTTTTATCTGTCACTCTCAGGATGTATTATCTACAGTTTGCTTTGCACTCATCTGGGCAGTAGCTGGAGGGTATAAAATGGGATCTTCTGGAGCAGTTTTACTGCTCTTCCTTGAAGCAATTCGTGCCATGTGTTTATGTATATGTATGTATTTCCTCCCCATCTCTGGCAACAAGCAATTTCCTTGCTCCTCTGCATGTCCTTTGCTCTCTGGAGATTTCTGCCCAGCAGTGCTCTGCACAGAAAAAGACTGACTTGACAGCAGCACCCCTGAAACAGATCCTTTCATATTGTAGACGATGTCAAAGCAGTAATGGAAAATTGTGATGGTTTCTTCATCTCTTGAGATGGATCCTTGTGGTGAGGAAAGGTTGAAATTGGAATTGGAAAAGCTGGAAGCTCTGCAAGCTGTAACTTTTACTTAGCTGGTTGTCTTGCTCGCAGCATTACTGATGTGCTATCAAGATGAAGCCACAAGCACTGACACAAGGAGGCAAAATTGACTTTTTCTTCTTTCTTAAAGGCACAAACAAGTATCTTTAAAACTGAACACAATATACCCGTGCTTTTACCTTAGGTCCATAATCAGAACGTTTTTCATCCTAAGTTACACATTTACAAATGAATCACTTTTGCTCAGCAGATATTTAAGATTTCCTGTTATTTTGGAAGGTTTTCCACTCTATCTTTCCCACTTACATTTTGTGTCTGCACAAGGCAGGATGTTGCTCCTGATTTAAATGAGGAATATCAGGTATCTCTGTGTGTGACATGGGACATTCAGTTTGGGCGTTCTTTGTTTTTACTTTAGTGTTCAGAGATTCAGAAACCCATGCTTTATTTCCATGGAGAAGATCCCAACTGGTTTATTTTCAAAACATTGTTCCATCATCTGCATGGAAAACGCTTTGTTTCAACAACCAGAGTTTGAACATAGCGCTACACTGACCTTCCCAAAGGGTAAAAGAGGAAATAATGAAGAATATGGAGCTGTTGCTTCAAACCAGAAGTTTAAAGTAACTTAGGATAATATAATTTTTTTTTGGCTTTAATTACTTTTAAGTACAAAGGCTGCAAAATGCTGCATGTGCCAATTTCTGGCTGAAATCTGCAGCAAAGCCATCAGCTGGAGGAGAGCTCCAATGGATGCTCACATCGTTAGCAGCACAGGTTGGCTTCTGGTGCAAGAATAGGAAGAAATGACCCGTCCTCAGTTATCCATTGGTCAGAGAGGATGTGAGGGGATTAATACTCAGTGCTATGATGATGGTATATGTAAGTCTCAATCATATGTGAAGTTATTATTTAGTGAAGATTTTGCTTGCAGCCATCAAGTTTTTGGTTGAATGGCGTTTTTGGTAAGCTGTCTGGTGCTCCATGCACATGAATGGAGGAATGCTGAGCTCTGATTTTCTTCCTTTCAAGAAATACAATTAGCTACTTCAACTAGGCAAAATCTCAATGTGGATTTTATTTTAAATCACAGAAATCATAGAATGGTTTGGCTTGGAAAGGACCTCCAAGGTCATCTGGTTTCCACCCTTATTTCAATCTCTTGTTTTTCAATCTTTTATATTCACTGGAGGAAAAAAAAAAAAAAATTCTTTGCTAATCTTTGCTACCCTGAATTTTGTGGTAAGATCATTTTTGGACAGAACCAGGTTGAGTGTATTTCAATTGCCTGGTGTTCTTGAAATCAGTTTGTCAAGGCATCCTAAATTATACACTGCCTTGCTCACAGCAGCTGGAGCAGAGCAGGGGCTGCAATACCTGCTGCATGTGGCAGCAATGCACTGCTGGGAGCCACAACCTCATTGAGGGCTTTCATTGCAGGAGGGGAATACTCTGAAGAATTATTTGGGCCTCATTTATTTAATGAGTCTAGAGCGTAGACTCACAATTGCAATGCTTTAAAAGCAAACTGCATCACAAACTGACCGTGCAGAGATGGGATAAATGCTGTTGTAGTTGTTAGTCTTGCTCTCTCCTATCCTACAAAAAGCCACTTTTTGTGCCTTTTGTCTGCTCCAAAGAGCTGGGGCCCAGCACATGCAGACAGCTGGGAGCAAGAGCCTGATTTTTTCATATTTTTATTCCATCAACGACCCGTTCCCTGACCTTGAGCGATTTTCTCTCTTCATGGCTACGCAGTGCTGCTCTTTAGATTTGCCACACCTCAGGGGAGAAGGCTTGTCTCTCAGCCTAAACTTCAGCTTAGGTTTTATGAATGTTAATATCAGATGAATTCAGGAATTATCACATTAATTTATGTGCAATGAACTCTTCTGTGCCGACAAGTTTGAGCACATCTCGTTCCCATCCGTGCATCGCAGCATGTTTCATCCAATCATTGAATTAGGTTGGAAGGGACCTTAAAGACCATCTAATTCCAACCCTCTGCCATGGGCTGGGTGGCCAACCAGTAGATGAGGCTTCATGCCCTTTCTGCTCTCCTCTGTCTTCCCAGCTGTGGAGTCGCTGCACTCCCTGAACGACCAGATCTCCCATTTTATCGTGAACAAGTCAAAAACTCTGGATGAAGATGAGGATGCCTTTCTGCCCAGCGAGAAGGAATCTCTGAAGAGTGCCATGATGCTGATGAGGCACCTCTTAATGGATGCACAGGTACGAAAGCAATACATTCGCATCTGTTGTCACACAAGAAAGGCACGTTTCACAGACCTGGAGGCAATAGTTCATTTTTAGGGGTGGCTTTAGCAGTGCAAAACGTTGGTCCCCGACACTTGTTTATAACTGACGTGTGCTTCCAAAATGCACAGCTGTGGCAAGGCCATCTCAGTACAGGGAACAGCTTTTGATGGGCCTGTGTGTTAGATTTATCATAGAAACACAAAATCATTAAGATTGGAAAAGACCTCTGAGATCAACTAGTCCAACTGTCCACCTACCACCAATATTGCCCACTAAACCGTGACCCAAATGCAACACCACTTAGGGCTGGAGATTGATATACCCCTGGATGGAAACCCAGCATCATCTGTAGCAAAAGAAAATCATTTTGGCACTAAGCATCTGTGCTGATGCCACTTTTGGAAGTGCTAGACACACAGCTGAGCTGTTGGTTTAATCTGCCTCCAAAATGTCAGTTAAAAGTCATGAAATCCTGTGCAGATGTTGCTTTGTGCTTTATTATTTTTTTAATGGAATATCTGGTTGCTATTGCCCCTATTACATCTTGTGCCTATCACCTCCCATTAGAAACCCAACAAGAAAATAAACACGGAGGGAATTACTCTGTAAGGATTAGCTGTGCTGTATGCAAAGTTATCTTACCCAGGGTTTTTTCTGGTCACTATTCCATGCTAAGTTTGCCACTGTGGGGGTCAGCCCAGGTCTGTGTTGATAGCATCACCACTAATCTGATGGTCTCTGGGGTTTGGTTTCCTCTGACTTGCTGCCAGTGTTTAAATGGGAAATGCAAACAGAGAAAAACACACGTTTTCATGTCTTATTTCCATATTCTCTCAGGTGGAGTCTGGTGGTTATCTTATCTGTTTCTCTCGCTTTCAAAGACCTTTAGTTCTAACTGCTTTAGCTAACAAGGTTTTGTTGCATGCAAGAAGCAAGCTGGGAATCCCTGGTGTTGGTAACAAAGGCTGGGTTGCAAATGGAGAGATGTGCTGAAGGTTTAGGGTGGTCAGTGCTCACAGTTCAGTGGGAGAGATGAGCAAGGGAGCCAATTACACCCAAAAAACAGAGCCAGAAATGCCACCCTGGAAGACATCCACTCAGGCTTTGCCAGCCATGGTGCTCCTCTTGTATCCGTATGTCTTTAGCCAAATCCCCTCCATTTTCTCCCAGATTACTGACTGGGGCATTGCTGCAAGGACATGGAGGAGGAGAAGGGTTAAACTGAGCCTTAGGATTGTGCACACTGCCTGTGCTGCAGGTGGCAATACCTCTGGGGAGTCAGGTGTGAGAGCCGGCGGGTGCTGACAGGCATCTGCACACTGCAGATGGAATAAAAATGGGGCAAAAAGTGCCGATGGAAGAATTCCTTACATGGGAATTCTTTTTTTAGCACCTGAGAATTGCTTTACTACTTATTGGCTGTCCTGAATGCATATTAAGTGCTGCTTGAGCAGCTGATGAAGGAAATGCCAACAGCAGAGGAAAATGTTCGGTGCCTTTCCTTACACACCTTGACCCCCCACCCTGGACACAGCTCCATGATGTTCCCTTGGGCTCTGTTGCTGTCACCAGAGAGCTCAGCACTGACCTTCTGCTCCCCATGAGGAGATGTGGGCCACAATGGAGCAGCAGGCTGCCATGATAGTTCTGCAGGCTGTGATGGAGCAGCAGGATGCCATGATGGAGCAGCAGATGCCATGATGGAGCAGCAGGATGCCATGATGGAGCTGCAGGCTGTGATGGAGCAGCAGGATGCCATGATGGAGCAGCAGGCTGCCATGATGGTTCTGCAGGCTGTGATGGAGCAGCAGATGCCATGATGGAGCAGCAGGATGCCATGATGGTTCTGCAGGCTGTGATGGAGCAGCAGGATGCCATGATGGAGCTGCAGGTCACCACGAGACTTCCCCTCACCCTCCACTTCTCTGAGCTGAACAAACCAAGGGATGCTCCTTGCTGTGGAGCAGAGGAACCACAGCAGAGGCACAGGGGGTTTCAGAGCTGTGTTATCTGAGAGCCAGAATCTGGACTCCCTTCTCCTGACCCTTTGCCTTCTCCCCCTCTTTTGGACTCTTGGAAGAATCTATTCCCCAGTCTGTTTTGTCAACTTGGAGATCACTTGTTGGTAAATGCAGAACACAGAAACAGACCCTGAAGGAAACCATCTCCTCCCATATGCAACAGGACTTTCTCTAGTAGAGAATCATAAAATCATCAAGGCTGGAAAAGACCTCCAAGATCACCAAGTCCAACCCCATCACAAGCCCACTGTGCCTACTGGCCACCTCCCTCAGTGCCACATCTCCACATTGAAAATCTCCAGGGATGGTGACCCCACCACCTCCCTGGGCAGCCTATGCCAGTGCATCACCACTCTTTCAGAGAAATTTTCCCAAATATCCAACCTGAACTTCTCCTGGCACAATTTAAGGCCATTACTTCTCATTCTATCAAATGGGACATTACTTTGAAGGTAGTCCTACAGGAATGTCACTGATGTTAACAGGAGCAGCATGGGCAAGTTGCCCATGGATATACAGTGGGTGCTGACCAAGATGTGGCTCTCAGTATGCTGAGAGGTTCCCTTGTCAGCATTAAACGGTATCTGGGGACAGGTAATAAGCTCTGTGGAGGCTGTCAGCTCAGATTCTGCCCACGGAAGACAGGAATTTAATGGAAGTCATTGCAATCTGCAGGGATCTCTTGACCCTGGAGGTCTCCATCCGTCTAAAGTAGGGTTTTCTCATCATAAAAATAACCCATGGCAGGGATTGCTCGCTGCCAGCTAAGGAGCATCACCCTCCCTCGGAGAGCGTGCTGGAGCTTTGCCTCCAGATTGCTCATTTCTCCTGTTTGTGTGGGATTTTGGCAGCATCAGCCTGGAGGTGACACGGCGTTGCGTTCCCTCGGCAGCGCTCAGCGTGCAGCCTGCTGAGAGGGCATGAGAGGGGGGAAATTCGGGGGGGGGGGGGAGGTGGGAATGGAAGTAGCAGCATAATGTGAACTAAAAGCTGTGCTTAGATAATGCTGGTGCACAACAGCAGGTTGTGAGAAAAGGTGCACTTACCCTATACAGCATGTTCCATCCTCTGCGTAGTACAGGGATGGATAAACAATTTCATTTTTGCCAGCCGGCTCCATGCAGGATGCTATCACATGGGTATGGCCTCCTATGACAGATTGTCATTGCTGTCAATCACTTCTGACAGTCCTATTATGCCTGGAAAGGATGTTTGCTCTGTGCATGGTGCTTTATAATCCTCAGAGGTGGAATTTTATAGCCGAGCAGTGTTTTTTCCTTCGACGTTTCCCTCAGTAGGATTTATTGCTTCTGAGAGACATGTGACCAGAATCCACTATAGCTCCCAACTTTAAATCCTCCTCCAGCTTCACCTGCATTACTTTTTATTTCTTTTACTTTCTGTTTTTAATTGCTGTTGTGAGATATGTGCCCAGCATGGAGCAAAAGGTACACAGCAGCTCATGGCTGTGTCACAGGCATCAGACCTAATCTAGCATTTTGAAGCAATTAATCTAATGAATGTCACGAAGATGCATCCAGGCACCAGCACAAACCTAGAGTAGGTTAATGATCTCCCCTATTCAATTCCCAGATGCCTGACCCCAAAAGCCAGGCTTTCAGGAAGTTCTGAACATTGAGTTATTTCCATAAAGAGTTGAATTGACTTCAAGTGGATTTTAAGCTCTTTGGGAGAAATACCACCTTTCCACTTGTTTCCTTTCACAGCAGCGTGTGATTATCATCAGGGCCCACTTAGGCTCTGTTACAGGAGGAATAAACAGTTACAGAGATGATCTCTCAATTCGGACAGGACTTTTCAGATGCATGCATACCATGAATGATGAGGTAAGAGAGGATTAGCCTAGCGTGGAGCAGCTGGCTTAGATTTAATTGGATTTCAGTCATGGATGAGGCGTGATTCAGCAAGCATGAGGATGTCGAGATATCCGACTGCATCCCTGCTGAGAGGTTCATTGCTTTCTTAGGCAGAGAAAGAAAATAAACCAGGAGGCTGTAATAGCAGAAGTTGTCAACAAAATAGAATGGATGTTGCCCCAGAGTTATAGGGTGAAAACCGTTTTCATTTGCACTTGGAAGTTTTTTTGTTTAATATCCAGGGTTTCAGTGAAATGCCTCAGCTTTCAGTAACTTAAGGGAGAAAGCTTCAGCAAGTGTTAATCGTAGAATTGTAGAATGGTTTGGGTTGGAGGGGACCTTTTAGATCATTTAGTTCCAACCCCCTGCCATAGGCAGGGACATCTCCCTCTAGGTCAGGTTGCTCACAGCCCCCTTGAGTGCTTGCAGGGAGGGGGCATCTCATTGATCCATAGATACTGCTGGAAGCTGATGTTGGTTTGGGTGGAGGATCTCACCTTATTTCCCTTTGGAAAATATTTGAATTGTCATCACCTCCAGCCCTTTAGTTTTGACACCGAGGTCCCATAAAATAAATCATTTAAGGTGAGAGGAAATACTTCAGAAGGAAAACCTCCTTGGTATGACTGACTTCTAACCATTCAATACCCCACCAGCTGTTTGCTTTTAATATTGCTCTCTGTTTTCTTTTCTCCCCCGGAAAATTAAACATAATTTCTGGAGCTGTCTTAGATTACATTCTTTTCTTCAGCAGTCTGTCATCTTTCCAAGGCAGACCATCGTATACCCAGCGATGGTAGTTATAGACCATGCAGGCTGACTAGCAGTAGTTCCATTACATCAACTGACCTTTAAAAATAGTTCTCATTTTCCACAGAGACCTGTTGTACAAAACCAACTGTGTTGTTGCAATATTTTGCTTGCTAGTTAAATGCTTTCCACCATCAGGCTCGTAGCAGCCCAAGCTTTAGGAACAAAACACTGTGACCTTTACTTTCATATGAGTGGGTTGTATTAGTATCTACAGGAAGAAAAAAGAATGGAGGATTTGCTCTTTCTTTCAGTGCACTTGAATTGTTTGATTTCTAAAAGCATCCTTGCTACACTGATGTGTTTCGGGGGATGCAGAAGTAGATACAAGAATTATTCTCCTTTATGGAATAATATAAAACATAATTTTAAGCTGCATGTCAGCACTCAAGTTTGCAAACTGGTTTGGCTTGGAAAACAGCATCAGATAAAACCAGGATAGGGGAAAGCCTGAAAAATAAATCTGCTGTTCCCTGTGTAGTGATTTTTAAATTAGTCTTGTCATCCCATTTCCATAAGCAGAAATCTTCTGAGCCCCTTCCAAGGCAGCAGCCCATCTTCTAATGATCCTGCTTGGGCTAGTCAGGCAGGGAGCACAAAAGACTCCAGTTCTATTGAAGGAGAAGATAAAAGGTGGCATCTAGCAAGCTTCATCAAGGCTCCTGTTGTCTCTAATGGCATCATTAGCATGTGTTACATGAGCCCAGGCCATGATGCCTTTCCCTAAACGTGTGCCTGCCAACCTGCTCCCTCTTTTCATGATCTGGGAGAGGAAAAATTGATTTGCTTCTGTTAGTTCAACCTATTAGGGGGATGATGTGCCGTATAATGAAGGGAGATCAAAAGTAGCCTTAAAATAGGAGATGCGTGGAAACACGGACGCTGCTGCCTTTACCAACTCAACTCTGCACATCATTAGCTACCCACAAATGGTGAGGCTTGATAGGAGCCCTGGTCCCTTTGAACACCACACCTTGGCTTCTCATTATTCGTGACTTGTTTTTAGCTGCCTGTAGTTTATTGATTCCCATGGGATTGGTGTTTTAAGGCTGATTTTCTCTGTCCTTCCATTCTAGAGGAAGGAAGAGTTTTTCCCAAATGTGTGATGCTGTCCAGTTAGCTGGGATTTAAGACAGAGATGGGGTTATCACAGGACCCAGTGCGTGCCTGAGGTCAAAAGCTCTGTATGGTTCACACCAACCTCCCATGTTTCTTTTGCCAGTGACAGCAATGCCAATCCCAATTGGAAGGTAATATTTCTCTGAGTCTTTAAATCTGTGAAGTTTAAATAGCTGGGTGTTGTGTAGCAGCCCAGCGCCGTGCTTGGTTGAGATAAATATATATGTGTATGTCTATAAAAGAGTAGAGCATGTGAGCAACTACTTGCATTTGTGTAAGTTTTTAAGGCAGATGAAGGAAGAGTCACACATCTATTTGCACAAATCACTGCCAGAAACCTTCTTTATGTGGCTTCTGGAAGAATTCTGCTGCACAATTGGTCAGAAAGCTTCACAACAAGGCCAACTCTTTCAGAACTTGACTACCATGAGTTGCCCAGATCTATAACTTCAGGCATGAAGCACACCCAATATTTTACTCTTGCAATCAGCCTGATGCATGGTGGCCAAGTAAGAATAGTTCTGGCTGCACGTTTTTCATTGCTGTTCCTTGGCAGCCCAGGATTGCTGTGTTCATTTAGACACCGCTGTACCCTGGCCAGCCTCCGCTCCTTTCCACCCTTGGAACTGGAGTAAAAAGACTTTTGGCATTTGTAAAATCCCAATGCACACCAAGTACAAGTGTCTGCATCATGGAGAGAATATAAACTCAGCTGTTCTGCCATGCACAGCATTGCCATGCTGCTGCTTTGCCTTGCTGTGTCTCAGTTTGTTTCTTGCTCTCAATACAGCTTGCTCCAGGGTGTACAGTGCAGTGTGTACAAACAGGGGAGGAATCCTGCAAAAGCCTGCCTTAGATTTTTCCAATGAGGTGCAAAAATGAAAAATAGCAGAGAGAAGTTGGTTTTGTTGCAAAGGGACAGGGAAGCAAAGAGCAGCCGGTGACAACGTGATCCCATCCAGCAGTTAACTCTTCTCTTTCTGCATTTCTGTTCTGTGAATTGGGCACAGATTTATTTCTTTGACATTTGGGTAAGCTCTCACTGAGGTTTCTGCCTGGGACTCCAAGGCATGGATTTGGCTTTCATTTTCTTCTTGCACTCTCCGTGTTATTGCTCTGCAATGGATGGATTCTCTTGCCTGCAATTACTGCGAGAAAATATTTATATCACTGGGTAACAACACTGAAAAGCAATATTACATTTGCCATCACCCAAGTGCTGTAAGACCAGAGCTGTTAGAAATGCATTCAGTAAAAGATGCTGCAGTGCTGTGACATTGGGCTGGCTCTGATCTCCTTCCCTCTCTTCTGTTTTGTTCTCCTTTGGTACTGGAAAATGCTCATTATTTGGTGTTAGGTTTGATATTGCTGGATTGAAAACCCAGAGGTGCTTTCAATATTTCTTGCCCTACAGAAGGAGAAGATTTTCTCCCCATCTCCCCCATAACAACCAAAAAATAAAACCCCACTGCAAAATCCCTTCTACAATCAGGAAGGAATAACCTCGTGTTTAAAGGGCACAGAAGAGATCGTCAACAGGTCTCTTGTTCAATTAATTGCTGATAAATTAGTATTGACTCCCATGTTTTTGTTGCTCTATGGAGGTCATGCCAGGAGAGAGATCAAAGCTGGGTGTTGTGTAGCAACCCAGCGCCATGCTTGGATGAGATAAATATATATGTGTATGCCTATAAAAGAGTAGAGCATGTGAGCAAATGCCTTTCCTTAAGGCAAGGGGTACCAAGACTGAGAACATCTGTAAAGAATTTTCCCTGGAGGTGTTCAAGAAGCATGGAGATGTGGCACTGAGGGTCGTGGAGTCATGGTGGGATAAGTTGGGGTTGGACTTGATCTTGGAGGTCTTTTCCAACCTTAATGGTTCTATGATTCTATTCCTGCAGGCTGCAGATGTTGCAAATCAAGCTCTTGCCCAGGTAATCCCCAAATCCCAATCTACCCACCACTTTCACTCACCTATTGCTCTCCCACCTCTGACCCAATGCAGAGCTTTTCAACCATGGAGACCTGTTAAACGCAGAAGGAAAGGTGATGGCAACTTTATGTGACTTGCAACTGATGTATATTCATGATCTGGGAAGTGCATGCATGAGTGTGTGTGTAAAACCTCTGCAAGCTTTAATTAGAGTTCATGAGAGATAAATGAAAAGTATCCTCATAAATGTGGAAGGAGCAATTAAGAAGGCTGGAGAGTCTCTGCAATCGCAGCGGTTTATCAGCAATGCAGATTTCCAGCTAATAAGCAGTGAAAACACCAATTGTGCGGGAAACAAATGAAACAGAAAATCCTACCCGGCTTTGCAGCCCCTGCTCTGTGTTCTGAATGAGGCAAGGAAATGAAAACTTGAGAAAAATGTGTCTGATTCTCTGCAAGCATCGCTTGGTAGCAAGGCACAAGAAGCCTGTAGGAAGGTGCAGATAAGAGGGGACAGCACGCAGCGATAAGGTACCATCGTCCTTATCTACTTTGAGATGTGTGCAGATGGAAAGCAGGCTGCAGGCTGCAGGGCTGCTAGCATGCATGCTGAGCGGGTCCTGCAATGCCCTGTGCAAGCAGGGAGGTGGCATGGGTCCATTCCCTGCTCAGGGGCAGCAACACTGAGCCCAACATGCACGCAGAGCAGCCAAGCTTCATGCTTGTATTCGTGTCTCCCAAAGGCTGATAAATATTGAATGGCTCTTTGAGATACAGCCTTTGTGTTCTTTCCCCGTGTACCAATGGTTGCTTGATAAAAAGTGAATTTACTTCTTCAAATTTGTGCCTCGGATGCTGGAGAGGAAGGTAATTTTGCGAGCAAAAACTCCCTTGATTCTTAGGAAATGCTAATAGAAGATATGTGTTTTTTTAAGAGAGAGTGCTTGCTATCGATACTGGAAAGAGGCAAAAATATTCAAAACATCCATGGAAGTTCACCCTGGCAGCCAATTTTGTCCAGATGTTGCAGCCCCTTATAACTTAACTCCTTCTGGGCCACAGGCAAAGCTGCTCTGCAATGAATTCACTCACCACATGTCGGCTCCGATTTCATTTGCACAGGGATTTGGCAAACAAACAATGCAGATCTTCTCCAAACTTGACTTTTTTGTTGCAAGGGTTCTGTGGCTGTAGGACCCCTTCATCACCGAAGAGCTGCTTTCCCCATTGGGATAAAGTGCCATTGACCCGCTGTGTAAATTTAAGAATGTCATTTAATTCCCATCTTCCTCACTTATCTGTGAGTTGGGAATAATTTTTGCCTACTTCTCAGTGATAGCGTGAGACTCTTCATTAATTAATGCGTGTAAAAGCATGGGGATCCTTGGGGTGAGAAGTGCTTTAAAATATGCTGTTAATAATAAATACCAAGTAATGCACCTTGGCACCTCTTAGCAATAATTGGTGCTATCATTTCTGCCCAACTCTTCCATGAATTAAAAGGCTTTGAGCAGTATTGGAACCGTGAATGGGGTTGGGACCAATTAACATCTAATTGTACGTCGGTTCGTACATCCTTGCCTCTCCTGTAATGGGAGTCTCAGGAAAATCTCCATGGATTTTAATGGTGCAGTGTCAGAATTCAGCCCCAGACATGTTTGTGGGATTACTGCTGAATAGCCTGCGTTCTTCTGGTTGCTTGGTGATTAAGCTAAAGGCAAAGCTATGCTGGTTTAATATTAACGTAAATGGAATTAGCCGCTCTTTTCGTGAGCTAAATGTTACATGAAAATTTTCATTCTAAGCAAAAGATGCATTTTTTTTTTTCCTGTTGATATTTGAATTTAATTAACTCTTTTGTTGAAAGGTTGATGGTTGGTGACCTGCTCTTTCTGCTTAACCTCCTCTGGATCTTATGGAAAATCCAATAATTTGCTGCTCAGTCACCCAGCTCAAGCTTTTATTAGTTTTCAAGCAGATAGTACTCCTAAAAATGGGGGCTCTGGATATGATTCTCATGTTAAAAAAATAAAACGTGAGAGGTGTTATGAAGAGATGATCAATCTTTCAAAGATTGGCTGTCCTTTGCTGGCACACACAGTATTACTACATTACTTTGGACGAGAGGCAGGGCAGAGCAACCATGCCAATTAGAACCATAGAATCGTTAAGGTTGGAAAAGACCACAAAGGTCATCAAGCCCAATCATCAACCCATCCCCACCGTGCCTTCTAAACCACGCGATTCAACACCACAAATGAAGACCTTGCAAATTAACACAGAAGAAAGTCGATGCTTGCTAAGAGGCCAATTTATAGCAAAACCTATGGTGTGGGTTAAAATGGCCCCTTTTGGCATGAGCACCTTCTGGTTGTTCGGCCATGGGTCAAGCTGAAATGATGGAGCCTTGATGCTGAACCCCTTCATGCTGACACACTGCTTTCTGCATTGCTCTGCCGCTGCTTGTCCATGATTTTGGGAGGGTTTGGGTGAGGAAAAGGAGTCGTGCTGGTGTTTGGAGCACTTAGTGTGATCTCTTGCTGCCGTTCCCTAACGTGCAGAAAGCAGCAGTAGCCCTGCACAAGTGGCTGGTGATGTATGTGAGCCTGGTGGCTGTCTTTCTTGTTTCTTCTTAAAATAATACTTTGCACACTGCCTGGGAATTAGTGGTTAATGTTATTTATGCATGAGGAATCTCTACAGAAGGGGCTTGAGGGAGAAAGGATATATGTACTATGTGAAAGCCAAAAAAAGTAATTTTTGAAATATCTTCCCAATCTCCATTCTTTCTTGCAATAGTTTAAAAAGGGATTTGCTCTAGGATTCTGCTGTATCTTACAGTATCTTAGCAGCTAGGTTAAGAGGTAGAAGCAAGCATGGATGTAAAAGGAGCAAACACAGAGTTTGGTAGCCTGGGGGAAGTCAAAATCTCTTAATTTTACTGTTTTAAAAAAAAATAATCTACAAACACAGAGTATCTTTCCAAAGCCATGGAGTGCTCCTGCTGACTCTGGGGCAGATTCTGCCTCACTTTCAAGCATGCCCTCCCTTCTCTGTCTGCAGACTGCCAGAGGCTGAGCATGCATCACCTCTGTTCACCGTCCTACTTGGAGGAATTCAGGATTGCTGCAGTTTAGCATTCCCCAACTGCTCTCTGTTCCCTTCCAAACGAAGTCAGTCTCTGTTACTTTTGGCATATTGATATAAGAAGATCTGCATCTTGGCTTCTCCTTTTCTCCCATTATTCATGCTTTTAGCAATCTTTGCTCATCTAAGGATTTGTACTTCTTTTTTTCTTTTTCAGCTGTCTGGTTTTGTCTTACATCGCGAACGACCCAAATAAAATAATGAAAGCTGTCTTAATCTATTAATCCCCAGATTGTACATTATTAATAATGAAGGCAGTGTAATTAGGCTGCAAAATGCACAGCGAGCACAACATTAAGATGTCCTTAAGTAACATCTGTGGCTTATGCTTGTGTTCTATTGGCAAACACCACCAAGATCTCACATGAAAACAGCATTCACGCCTGGCATTGCTTTTACAGAACACAGTGGCTTCATTTTTCCCCAATGCCTATTAAAAAGCAGTCCCCAAAAAAGGCATAAAATCATCGCAAACACTCAGCCCTATTTAAGCCATGCTTAAGGTGCAGATCCTGCTCTCAGCTCTCATTGCTACCCAACTCTTCCATGAATTAGATGGCTTTGAGGAGGACTGGAACCATGCATGGGGTTGGGACTAATTAACATGTAATTGCAATATAGTCATGCTTAAGGTGCAGATCATGCTCTTCAGCACTGTTGGTGCTTCACTGAATGCCTTTCTTGCCCCCTTGGTTAGGAAGCAGTGGCACAAACCCCTTTCCAGGAGGTGCTTTGCTGCTTGCCATACCCTTTCCCATTGATGCTCACAGTCCATGGCAAATCCCCATGGTCCCCATCCCTACCCTCTGTGACAGCTTTGAAAGCTGAAAGACCAACAAAGGACCTTTGGAAGCAGAGGGACAGGTGTATCAGAAGTATCAGCCTTTGGCAAGGGCTGCAGCTCCAAAGCAAAGTGCTTCAGCATTGTTCTGAGTTTACTCAGATGAAATTGTCCAAACCTAGGCCAAAGCTGGGGAAGGGTTTAAAAACTCAGCCCCTGTGCATCCCTCAGCACACAAAGCTGTGTACACACAAATGGTATCCGGTCTGAAACAGGAGCTGAAGTGGTCCTCAGATTCATCCTGTGTGGTTAGGGACATAAAGGAAGAAGTTCCTGTGATTACAGCCTTCTTTAAACAGCCCTCATGAATAATACACTTGAGCTGCTGTAAAAAAACTGCGGCGGTGATGCTGTGACTCATCTCAATGCACAGAGCTGAAGGTGTAATTATAATTTTCGGCATGGCCGCTTGCTTCTGCCACAGCTGTGCCATGCTGGGTGGGAGCTGGGGGCTGCCCCAGCCCTGGTTCTGCTCCCTGCTTGGGATCCATGGGAGCCTTATCTCTGCTAAAGTGAAGAGGTACCTGGAACATGCTTTGATATCTT
Organism: Lagopus leucura; assembly: GCF_019238085.1. NCBI lineage: Eukaryota > Metazoa > Chordata > Aves > Galliformes > Phasianidae > Lagopus > Lagopus leucura. The sequence continues at coordinate 1,441,971 of NW_024962286.1, forward strand.
CCTCCCCTAATTCTCCTACTTGGTGCAAGGGTCCTAAATCAAAGCCATTGCTGCTCTGTAGGCATGTCATTCCACTGGCTTCTCTTTACAGGGTTCCCCCTCTCTACTGCACTGCTGTACCATTATGTTGGTGTGGCAGAAGGCAAATTGTTCCTGAAGGCTTGGTTTAAGCATAACCCGGTGCTTGGTGAAGAGCTGCAAAGTGGTGATGCCCCATTCCTGCAGACACCCAAGGTCAGGGGATGGGGCTGTGAGCACTGATGGAGCTGTGGGTGTCCCTGCTCAGTGCAGGGGTTGGACCTGATGGCCTTTAGGGTCCCTTCCAACTCTAACCATTCTATGATTCCATGAAATAAAGGTGAATTGTCAAAGCTTTGCTGCATTCAGTGGGCATTGTCCTTGCAACTAAACCACGGACCAGCTCTTGCCAAACCATCCAAACACGGCCTGATCTTTTATATGGACTTGAGAGGAAGAGTGAGCTCTGACTGCCCAAAGTACAGATGGGCAGACATTGCATCTGTGTGGTGCTACTGTGTCCTGCAGTAAAAACAAGTACCATTGGTAGCAGGTGCCATTAAAGATATGGTTTGGCAAGCGTGCACATCTCAAACGAAAGCCAAATAAAGGATTTTAAAAGGGTTTTAAGGAGTTTTTGAATAGTGTTTAACAGTGGAGCATTATACAGAATAACTCTGCTCTCCCCACTCATCTTGTGGATGCAGCCCTGTCAGATCCAAAATTATTAGCAGACCTGAATCTCAGCGCTGTGCTTACATTACTCATACAATCAGTGGCGACTATGCCCAAACAAGAAAAGAAGCCAGTCCTACAGCTATATTAATGTGGCTGCTCTGCTGAAACACGGGAAAAATGCAATGTTTGCAAAAGGGGCAGGGGAATTGATAGTGCCAGGGATTGTGTTGTGGCACCTTTGAGAGCAGCGCACAACGGAGGGTGAATAAAGACCTTATAAAAATACTTGGCAGCCACTCCGCTAAATCTTTCAAGGTATGAGTTTCTTATTTTAGTTGATTTACGGGTCTGAAAAAGAAGCAATCACTGTTAATCAAAATAACTCACTCCTACTCCGAGTGTGAAAGCTGAAGTTAGATGAAGGTCATAGAAGAGGGATGGTAAACCAGCTTGGGGCAGTTCATGCTTTGAGTTTATAAGGGAGTCCATTGCGGGGAGGAAATAGGTTCTGCAAACGATAATTATTTTTTAAATGGATCTTTTTTCCCCCAAAAAGGTAAAGTTCCTATGTACAGCAGATACGCAGACACGATATTCTTAAATATGTCTGAAGGGATGATTTCCCAACCAGTTTTGGTAGTAAAAGACATGCAGGGGCTGAGAAGGGATGAGGTTCTGAAGGTGTCAATCTACATTTTTTCACTAAACCAATGATGCTCCATAGTCTTCTCTCATGTGCATGACTGAGGTCTCCATCGTCTGCAGAAGTCTGTTTTTGGATAGGCGGGTGCCTTCCCTTGTTCTTTGGAGGAGCAGTGCTTCGTTGCCACGTCCCATGCCCTGCTTGGGTTGCTCCCAGTGAAGGACACCATTGGACACCTCGTTCAGTACTTTGCTGGTGGCTGATCCCCAAAGAAAGCAAAGCTGAACAGGCAGCACCCCAAGAAACCCTTCAAAATGCTTCTGTTGATGGCTCTGAATGAGTTCCATGTTTTGCCTTGAAGCTCCCTTTGATAGCTGAAATGTTACTTGAATTCCATTTGGAAGTAAGAGGGCAGTATCTAACTTCAAGCAAAAAAAAAACCTCAATTGCCTGTAGCAGGCATTTTGCTGCCAAAATTACCAGTTTTGCCAGCAGCATTTATGACTGAGAAACTACAACAGCTGTGTGTTGCACGTGGGTAATGCAGTGAGTGAGCATAGCAGTGACGAAGGGACCCTGAGTCCATCAGAAATGCTGTTTAAAACCAAACATTTTGTGGTCGGTGGGGTTCATCTCCTATCCTCCGTCCCTCCACATCCCAGGAGCCCACACCTTTTACTTGAAAAGCTTCCATGAGATATTTGGAATTTCTGAAGAACACATGCATGCATTTTTGTGTTTGCATAACCAGTCACACAGACACTCCCAGGGACTGCAAGCGCTCACAGAAAGCAAACTGCAGATCAGCTCCCAAATACTGGGGACCAAGCCAACATTATGAAAGCTATAAGTTATAATATAAATAGCACACACCTAAGTCAGCTCATGAATTAAGTCATATTTCCAAAAGATCTCTCGTGGCAGCCTACTAAAACAATATATTATGTGTTCAGAGGCAGCGTTCGCCTGATGCACTGAAAGGGGATAATTAAAGGCTTCTCAGGTCCCCAGTGTGCTGGCAGCTGTGGGTCCATGCGAGCAGCAGCCCCAGGTCCCATACGTGTCCCTCCCACCAGGACAGAGCCCATTACTCAGAATAAACCTGGAGGGGAAACAGCTTCTCTGTCCTCATAAATATATAGAAGTAATCCTCTGGGAATCATGTAAAGAAGTAGTAGCAGGTGGCAGCTCTTCTTTTCACCCTCAGAGTGCATGTTTAGAGGCAAAATGGAGGGGAGGAGCCAATTAGTGGGATTAGTGAACTTCAAGAGGCAGGTGCTGGCGTTCCAGCTAGGAAACTGCTGCTTCCTATTCAACGAGATGCAGGTGCTCAGTGTGCAGTGCTGGCTTTGGCCACCAAGTTTGGTTAATTATAGAAGCAGAAGATGAAAAGAGGTAACGCTTGATGGTGGCTTGCTTCCGAATGAGAAAAAAGCCTATTGCACAGCACTGAAACTCAATAAAGATGGCATTCTCAGAAGTGAGTATGGAAGCCATGCAGGTGATGTGTTCTACGTGGTTCTATCATAGGGAGAGTGGTGAGGTGCTGGAACAGAGAGGCTGTGGATGCCCCATCCCTGGAGGTGTTCAGTACCAGGCTGGATGGAGCCCTGGGCATCCTGGTCTAGTACCAGTTTTGGAGGTTGGTGGTCCTGCCTGTGGCAGGGGTGTTGAAATTTGATCTTTGTGGTTCCTTCTAGCTCAAGTCATACTATGGTGCTGGGAGATTGTGTCTTGATGGTGTTGCTCTGTGGTGTAAGTGATAATGTAACATCACAGAATGACAGAATGGTTTGGGTTGGAAGGGACCTCGGAGCCCATCCAGTCCCAACACCCTCCCATGGGGCAGGGACCCACCAAATCAGATATAGAACCATAGAATGATTTGGGTTGGGAAGGACCTTTAAGACCACCTACTTCCAACCCCTCTGCTCTGGGAAGAGACACCTGTGTGGCATAAAGGCTTTGGTTCTGAACAGAGTAATAGAATTCTAGACTTATATTCTCGTGTAAGATACAGGAAAATGAACAGCTGAGAACAAACCTACGGGTTAGCACCAGGCAAGAGGCTGAAGCAGAAATCCTTTTGCTCGTCTGGCTGCAGCTCCTGCTCGATCCGAGCTGTGCGTGCCTTCTGCTGGTTACAGAACAGATGGTCTTCATGGGCAGTGCTGGGAGCAAGAGACCCAGCCAACAAGCAGGGGAAGGCTGGGGGCACAGAGCCCAGCTCCTGCACAATGAGCACATTTTTCAGTATTTAACATCAACCAGTCCTGCGTGGTGAGAGGGATGTGACAGAGCAATGGTTCGTGTGCTTTACCTGCAGGGTAGAGGTGGAAAGGGGGAAAAGAGCATTGCACAACAAGAGGAATTTCTGGGGAAATAAAGATGCTGCTTGTGTCTGTATGAGCTCTGTGAGGGAAGGCAAATAGAGTCAGGGCTGGCTGGGACCCCATTGTCAGTTTTCAATTACTGTGGGATCAATAAATATCAAAAGAGGAAAAATAACTGTGCTGAACTGCATTTTCAGGGCCCTCTGGTTAGGGAGATGGTGATGCTAAACGTTTTGGAGCCTCTCTGCTGTTTGAACTGTTGTGTGCTGCACCTCCCCACCTGGCTTGCTGCGTCCTGTTAAAAGAAATCCTGGAGATTCCGGGTCTGCAAAGGATGCTCTTCAACAAGCAACCTTCTTCCAAGAAAGCAGAGCTCCTGAGACCTAATTAAGTGCCTCAAATGTATTAACAGTATTGTTTCTTGCAATTTTAAAACACGGTTACTTGTAGCTAGGGAAAAGTAGAGCTGGCGGTACAGGAACAGCTGAGCTTCCTTTGCATGATGCTGGACCAAATCGAAAATCAATAGTTTTGAAAAGGTTATACTGTTCATAAGAGATGACATTTTGGAGATGACATGTTGAAAGGTGATGGCATGTAGACAGTTTTCTCCTATAGAAACATTTTTTCATGGCAGTATTGACAGAGTATTTAGGCATTGAAGACCCAAGTCTCACTGCAAGAAAGACATTGAGGCCCTGGAGGATGCCCAGGGCAATGTCACCATCGCTGGAGGTGCTCAATGTGGAGATGTGGCACTGAGGGATGTGATCAGTGAGCACGGTGGGATGGGTTGGGGTTGGACCTGGTGATCCAAGAAGTATTTTTCAACCTTAGAAATTCTGTGATTCTCTGATCGTACATCGACTTGAGTTATTAAAGTGAGCAGAGCATGGCCACTGGAAAAAGCTGCCAGAAGGCAGCCTTGTTTCTGGCACAGGCTGGTTATGAAGCACTTGTTGGTATTGCAATTTTCAGTTGCCTCAGGCGAAAGATGTTGACTATGAATCCTAGGATAGAAATCTCATGTTGCGTTCCTTATAGAAACGGGAGATCTAAGCCATGCATTTTTAAACAGAACCCCTGAACCAGGGAGCAGTTGCAAGTATCTGTGAATGACCCAAGCTGAGGAAACTGCAGGACAATTCTGGGGCATTTCTTCTGAGAGGCATTTCAGCCTCTCATAAGAAGATGAACCCAGTGCTGGGGAGCAGACAGAGTGGAGAAAAAGCCACAATTATCTTCTGACAAAGTAATTAAAATCTGACAAGCAAAGGCAGTCTCGGGCAGCAGGATGAAGCTTATGGAAGTGGACAGGGCTCTGTAAGTGAGTTTCATAGCCAAGCCAAAATATGTGGGTCATGAGTACAGTGCATGAGGCTGACACCTCGGTGACAGAGAACACACCATGAAGCTGCACCGAACCATGAGCACCTTCCAAAACGCCCAGGCAACGTAGAAATTGCTCCCTGCTGCTGTCAACTTCATGATTTTCCCCTCTGGGTTCTCCAGTTACCAAAATAGATTTAGCCAAACACTGACTTATTCTATGTATTCTTTTTTTTGTTTCTTCTTGGTACCATGATCTTGCTTGTGTTTGGGGATAGGAGAAGAGCAGAAAGGCCATTTGAAGTCTTGTTGAAGAAAAATAGCTCATCTCTCGTTTTGCTCGTCTCTCCCATGTAAGGAGAGCAATATAGAGGCATTCAAGGCCAGATTGGATGGAGCAGCCTGATCTGGTGTGAGGCACCCAACCCACAGCAGGGTTTGGAACTGGATGGTCTTTAAGATTCCCTCCCATCAAAGCCATTCTGAGTGACTCTATGAATATATGTGTATGTGCTAAGCTGTGAAAGCAAAGCAGAAAAAAAAACCAAACTATGTAAGGACCATCAGCCACGTCTGACAAGGCACCATGTGTGAGCTCTGCATTTCCTCACAGCTGATGAAACTGGTGGCAGCAACTTGCAGATCTGCACAAACTGTACGAGTAGGTTGACTGCACAAATGAGTTTAATCGTTTGCACGAAATCTGCTTTGCTTCTTCACAGTGTAACAACACTGATCTGATTACTATTTTTCGTTGCTTTCACTGACAAAGTGCATCTTGTTGGTTTCTGAATAATTAATGCTATCGAATTCGGCTTTGATCCAAGAACATGCCAGGAAAAGCTGTGCTATCCAATCTACTGCAAAACAGCCTTTCCTAGCACATTATTTTTATTCCAGTGCTGTAGTATGGGAAGCCCAGCAGTGCATTGGCTTCTTCTGTCTCTTCATCACAGCAGTTGCCTCATCCCTAACCTGTGAGAGCTACAAATCCCATTAGTGTAAAAGCAAAATCAACCTGCTTGCAAACTCCAGCCTGCTTTGGGCTATTAGATCTATATGCATCATCATCTTTTAATTTGGGGTGTTTTAAAACCTGCTGGAGCAGCAGAGCACCATCAGGTGGGAAGCTCAATCCTGGTGCAGTGGGTTTCAACATGCAGCTTCCCACAGAGGTTGGAAACCACTCAGATCTCCATGGGAAAGCATGTTGGAGCTGAGCAGGGTTTACCTGGGGGAAACTTTAAGTCCGTTTGTTGCTCCTCTGAAAGATCCATAGACATTGTGGTCAACAAGGGAAATCCTTTCTTTATTTTCCAGAGGGACTGTTAAGAATGCCCTTTTTATCATGTGAGGACATGACAATAAAGGAACACACTGCACATCTGGGGTTGGAAGGGACCCAGTTCCAGCCCTGGCCATAGGTCTGGTTGCTCCCCACCAAATCAGGTTGCCCAGGGCCCCATCCATGGCCTTGAGCACCTCCCAGGATGAAGACTTTTGCAGGGCAAACTTGTGTACGTTCCTGCAAATCAAAGCCCAGTAACATAGATGATGTTTTGCTGGCACTGGGACAGTCAAAAACCATAGGGCAGACACACCATGCTCTTCATCTCCACTTGTTCATTGCCCTGTGCTCAAAACTAGGTGTGCTGCTCTGAAGTGAGTCAGTGTTCCACAACCCATTCAGCATTAGAAATACAATAGGACTTTCAATTAGGGAAATAAAGCTTCCTTCTGATAATCAGTTGAAGAAACATGCTTGAATTCCAATTTTTTCTTTTAGATAGATAAGAGCAATGAACAGCTTGCTATTGAATAAATGAACATATTTTGCTACCCTGTGCATGTTGTGCTAAGAAGGTGCTTTGCCTCATGCTGTGTTGGAGGCTGCTGGGTCCTTTTCCCTGGGAAGTTTATGGAAAGGACTTTGGACAGACTGTCCAGGTTCAGAGCTCATGAACACGTGGAGTCCACTAGGACCCAGCAAGGAGGTTTCCTCCCTTTAATTGATGACAATTTTGGTTTCTAGGGCTCTAAAATTCACTCCAACTAAAATGACCTGGGTGCAAGTGGTGGAACTCACTGCTATCACCTCATGTAACCCCTAAATACTGGGATTTCCCTAAGGGTACCTGTATGAATGAGATGTATCAGGAGATTGCTCCATTGAGGTTTATTTTCAGAGCCTGCTTCTCAGTGTGCTGAGAGAAATAATAGGTGATAAGAAAAGAGGTAGTTTGCTGTGTTCAATTACCATCCAAACATCATCCTGGCATGGGAGAAGGAAAGGAATTGGAGTTTTAGTACAGGAAATGTGATGGCTTTGTAGGCGCTTGCCTGAGGCTGTGCATGTTATGCCTGGCAAGAAACGGGGGATTTCTATTCCAGCCATTGATGCTGATTATAGCAGGAGATAATTTGTGAGTGAACAATACATTAAAAGCATTGCCTGTGCCTGCTGGTGGGTTCAGTTCTGCATCCCATTGCCTTCTCTTGTTTTGCTTCATTTTTATCTCCTATAGAGCAGCTGTGTGGCAAACTTTCCTAATTTCCCCCACTTTGGCACAAAGAAAATAAATTTGGCTTAGCGCCTTAACAGTTAATGTTAATTTAAAGACGTCGTTCATTAGAACGACTTAAAGAAAATCCAAATCAAATAAGCTAAATAAGAATAGGATTCTCTTCTGCGGATTTATAGGTGGCAAACTGAAATATCAGAGGGTCATGTATTCATCTGTCAATGTGTAATGTAATTAGACAAGATAATTGGGCGTACTAAGCTTTTACTGAGGGCTGAAAAATGTATTAACTTTCCTTCATTAGCTTTGATAAAAGTGCATTGCCATTGGAGATGGGCGTAAGCTGCAATACTGAGCCTGGATTTGGGATCAAAGCAAGAAGCTTTCCGATGAGGAGCGTGCATCCAAGCAGCTTTCAGAATGCCCCATGTTCAGCTTGTGGGAGAACAGGATCCTTGGTTTGCTTTGCTTAGGTATTGATTGGGCAATGTTCAGTCACTAAAATGTCAGGGATAACTGTAGATATGTGCCTGGTAATATCTCTTGGTTCGCGTTAGAAGAGTCATAGAGTGGCTTAGTTTGGAGGGAACCTTAAAGGTCATCCAGTTCCAAGCACTTGCCATGGGCTGGTTGCCATCCACCAGATCAGGCCACCCATGGTTAAAAAAAATCCCAGTGAACAGAATCATCTGTTCATAACCATAGCAGTTTTCACAGTGGTATCTCCAATTCTCCTTCAGTGGTGAACACCAAGTTGGAGCGTGAACAGCAAGAATGGGCTCTACCTGTGTTCTTCTATGAAAGCTTATGAAAATCATGTAGGGTCCCAAGCAGCAGCAGGACGTGGAGAATTGGAGCACTTGTTTGGAATTCTTTCATCTGACCATCACACTGTTTGCATCCCATGCACATGGTCATGAGTTTACATATGCCTTGCTCTCATGCTGGTGTGTTTCAAGCATCAAATCTGAAATGGTGTTCCTAGACCTTACAGGAAAAGAGCTGGTAGGTTTAGAAGTGCCACTGAATTAAAAAGCGTGCTGCAGTACTCAACAGTGAAGTATTAAATGATGTTCTATTAAATGAAAATAGGCCAGCACATTTGATTTAAGCTACCCGAGCTTCCTATTCACTATGCACGCGGAGTCTTGTGGTAGCAATCAGCTGGCTATATTCAGGGGAAATTGTTTCTTCATGGTTTAAAGTGGAAAGACTTTTAGATAACCACGTATTGCCTCCAGCGGGACCCTTCTTTAGCATGTTCAGCATCCAGAGACGGGAGCAAATAGCACAAAAATTAAGGGAGAAATTGAAGAGTGATGGCCTCGAACTGATGTAGGGCCCTGGCTCAGCCAAGCACTCGTGTTTAACTTCTAATGTCTATCAGCTTTGGTGAAGGGGTTGTGAACCCAAAAGCTTTCCCATTTGTTTTGCAGCTACACCAGCTGGTCTGTAGACAGATATCTCTGCAGCCCAGAGCTTTCTTTCTTGTATCCATAGACCATCAGCTTGAGCAACATTACTGCTCCTTGGGCCATGCGACCTGCCAAGACACTTTGGTTACTGGCGCTCCCAACGCAAGCTCTTCTTGAATCTGATTTCCTGCCTCAGGAGTGGGATCCTTTCTGCTGAAACAACATAAACACATTATTTAATGATGTAGCTGAGAATAGAGAAGAGTTATTTCACATAGCCATGGGCTTCCATGTTAATCAAACAACAGTGTGCATCATCGTAGCGGATTTTTTACTGCAATTTAAACACCACGTAGCAACAGCCACCAATGAGGGGAGGAATGATCCATTGCTACGAGCCCTAACTCCCTCAAGGCTTAGCATTTAAGGTAATTACTGCACTTTTCCTTCATGTTTCATGTATGGGAAGCTCTTGGATAATTATGAAGTTCAGAGGGAAAAACGCACGAATAGAAAATTTGTGGGTTTTTAAGATGTGCTTAAAGGTGGCTTTTTGTCTGGTGTGAACCATTCTGTTAAGCTAATAGACATGAAGGCAGCCTATTCTGTTAAGCTAATAGACAAGAAGGCAGCCTGGTTGTTCATAAATACAACCCGAGCCATGTGCAGCCACAAAGCTTAGCAATAAGATGCGCAAAGGGAAGGGATGTTCTGCCTCATCTGCTCCAAGCTATTGAACCAGGGTGGAAATACAACCCCTGGTCCTATGGAAAACCTGGCATCAGGGTGTCAAAGAGCAAGAAGGATGACAAATAAACCAAGGGGATGAAAATCCAAATGCAATGGAGCAAGTGTTATATGCTATCTCAGGTGAGCATATGTCTTGGAGAGAGCTTCCAGGGTGCAAGGCATCAACTGCATCTGGTGGGGTTAACAGGGTGTTTGTACCCTGGGTGTTGGGACCCCTGTTCTTACTGACCAGGTGTCAGATCATCCCAAGGACCACATGTTGCCAACAGACAGGCATCATGACCTGCTTCTGATTTCCCCCTGAGGATGCTGGAATTTTTGGAAATCATTGCTTTGGTAAAGCTTCCAAAGTAGGAGATTAATGATGACATGCTGTACTGTGAAACCTAGAATTTGAGCACGCTGGGTTAATAAACACCAGCAAGTTGCCATAATTCACAAATTTAAGGCCCTCATTTTCACAGTCGGGCTACAAGGTCTAATTAATGCTGGTGGTGCAATTCACTGGTTGGAAAGTTACTGCCTTGCTTGGATTTTGTTAGCTTTGTTTTTAAAAACTACATCCCATATACATTTGGGTGTTGTTTATTATTTTTGTGTGTGTGTGGATAAGAGAATCTCTGAAAAAAAAAAGAAAAGATAATATGCAGGGACCAAGGATTAGGAAACGTGGGCTTTCCAGCACTGAGAACCAAGGCAGCAGCTTGTTTGGGGCTCTCCAACAAGGGCAGAGTCTGAGTTTCTCCCTAGATGGACATTTTTTAGGGTCAGAGAGCCAACGCACCCAACCTATTCAACCCTATTAGCAATTGCTGCATGTTATCTATTCTATGTTCATCCCTCACACCCAGAAAACTTCAGTAATAGCGTTGGGGACTTAATGCCTTCATCTGCTAGGATCCTTTGACACCAACTGGGAAAGACTGACAAAGTCAGTGCCCACTGGGCATAGTGGGCTGGGTTGGAGTTGAGCTGGTAATCACAGAGTTCTTTTTCAGCCTTAGTGATTCAATGAAATTCAGCCCTGCAGGTGCAGAGCCAGTGGAGTTTAACTATAAAAATTTCCAGAACAGCTTTTATCTGTCATGATCAGTTCTTCTAATCGCCTCCCCTACTAGGAAATCACTTTGGAGAAGGAAATGACACTCAAGAAAGCTCACCTGAGCTTCAGAATCACTTCAGTCTGGGAGGTAGATATCTCCCTTACATTCCTCTCTGCAGAGGTATGCCTACAATAAACCTGTTTTTTAGCCTGCAGGTAATCAAACAGCAGCTGCTAAGCAAGTCTCAGGCATTTTGAGCATGACCTCTGTGTGTGTGCTGCCCGTTGGCAGATGGTAGTTCCTCATACCAGGACAAGGGCTGGGCAGCCCCTCTTTCTGCACAGCAGCATTCAGTGCCGTGCTCAACCTGCCCTGGGTCAGCCCCAGCCATTGTGCTGCACACACACAAATCATTTTGGTGTCAGTCACACTGGAACAACAAAAAAGAGCTGTACAAAGGGACCGAAAATCTTATAGGTTTGCCAGGAAAAGGAAACCATGTTGTTATTTGGCTAAAAACCCCCTTTGCACAATGAGAAGCTGCAAGGAACAGAGCTCGAGCTGTTCGGTGGACCACATCTGAATGAGGTGTGGAAGTTGAGGGAGATTTGGACTGGATAGAAGGAAGAAGCTTTTTACAAGGCTGCACAGAGAGGTGGTGCAGACACCCAAGGTCAGGGGATGGGGCTGTGAGCACTGATGGAGCTGTGGGTGTCCCTGCTCAGTGCAGGGTTGGACCTGATGGCCTTTAGGGTCCCCTCCAGCTCCAACCATTCTATAGTTCCAACACTACTCCTACATGGTAGACCCTTGGGTCCTCATTTCTACTGGAAGAGCTAAATATCACGCATTCAATTTCTGAGCACCCACCGCTCAGCAGCACTCAACGGAGGGGAGCAGCATGTGCTGCATGTTTCAGAACTCATTTAGTTTTGATTTGCATCTGGTATCTGGGGCACAGAATCACAGAATCACAGAATCACCCGGGTTGGAAGGGACCCCAAGGATCATGTAGTTCCAACCCCCCTGCCTAGCAGGGCCACCAAACATACACATTCAGATCAGGTTGCCCAGGACCCCGTCCAACCTGGCCTTGAACACGTCCAAGGACGGGGCATCCACAACCTCCCTGGGCAGCCCGTTCCAGGGCCTAACCACTCTCCTTGTAAAGAACTTCCCCCTAACATCCAACCTAAATCTTCCCTCCTTCAACTTGGATCCATTTCCCCTAGTCCTGCTGTTGTCAGCCCTTTTGAAGAGTTTACTCCCCTCCTGGGTGTAGGTTCCCTTCAGGTATTGATAGGCTGCAATGAGGTCACCCCGCAGCCTTCTCTTCTCCAGGCTGAACAAGCCCAACTCCCTCAGCCTGTCCTCATAGGGGAGGTGCTCCAGCCCCCTGATCATCTTAGTTGCCCTCCTCTGGACCCTTTCCAAAATCTCAATGTCTTTCTTGTACTGAGGGCTCCACACCTGGACACAGTACTCCAGATGGGGCCTCACAAGAGCCGAGTAGAGAGGGACAATCACCTCCCAGTCCTGCTGACCACCCCTCTCCTGATGGAGCCCAGGATCCCATTTGCCTTTCGAGCTGCCAGAGCGCACTGCTGGCTCATGTTCAGTCTCTCGTCCATCAGGACCCCCAGGTCCTTCTCTGCCGAGCTGCTCTCAAGGACCGCTCCTCCCAGCCTGTACAGGTGCCTGGGGTTCTTCCGGCCCAAATGCAAAACCTTGCACTTTGCCGTGTTGAACCTCAGGGCAAAGCCTGAGAAGCGTCACATTTCTTCCAGTCTCACCAATGTGTGTGATTTTATCCAAAAGTCTCCTGGTACTTGATGTGTTTTCTCCTTAATGTTCCAGTTTGGGCTGTCAATTGATCGCGTCACACCTGAATCACTCGGTTAAAAATAAAAGCCTGCGTCCCCTGAAACACCAAGCAGCAGCTGGAAAAGCACAAAAGCCTAAGGGAAGAGGGGAGAAAAAATTGCAAGATGTCAGAGCTTTTGATTGTGAAGTGCAGAGGTCTGGGGGTGGGCTGGGGTCATGGAGGCTGCGCAGGGAAATGGCTGGGGTCACCATCCTGGACCTCCACATTCAGTGTGGAGATGTGGCACTGAGGGGTGTGCTCAGTGGGCATGGTGGGATGGGTTGGGGTTGGACTTGGTGGTCTTTTCCAGCTTTAATGATTCTATGGTTCCATGCTATGTGCTCGATCAGAAGTGTCATCCCACCTCCATAGGAGTTAACACGTACTCATCCCATGAGTCATGGCAGCTGGTGAATGGCTTGTGTATCTACTGTATTTGGGGATGTTTTCCTTCTCTCTGTAACACTCACATCTCTTTTTCTTAATCCTCCTGCTTTTGTGGCTTAGAATCTTGAAATAATGGCTCTGCTGGATGATATTAAAAAATAATTTCCAGGATTCAGGCCTTGCTTTTCCTTAGCAGCACCTACTTTTGGGTTTTGTTTCTATATTTGCAGCAGTATGCCATCTAGTAAGCCATGCTTTTATTATTCTAGCAATGTGCCATTGAAAATCAGGGAGTTTTCAAGGTGTCAGGGTGCACCATGGCCGTGCTGGGCATTGGGCTTGGGCCCAACTCCCTTCCTGTCATCTTCAGGGCATGAAAAAATGAGCCCTTACTCTCAAGATGTACCATAATGACCCAATTCCCAAAGCTGAAAACAGAAAAGTAGGAAATATTTATAATAGGATATTGCATTTTCCCCTTATTTTGCCATACTTGTATCACCAGAACCCCATTGGCTGTGCTCTCCCGTTTACTTAGGAGGACACAGAAATTTACTAAATACATTTTATTACCAAAACATTTCCAAGCAGAGTTTAATTGTGCATATTCTGCTGCTAATTCCACTTGTAAATATTGTGTGACGTGTTTATATACTTCTTTAATGTGAGCAGCTGTAATGGACTGGGAGGCAGCTCCAATGAACAGATGTGCGTGTCAGAAAAAAATCTATTATCTGTCTTTTTTTCCACCCAAAACTTGCTAATTTTTGGCAATTTGCTGTTTAAAACACGATTTTGCTAAACGCCAAGGGTAAAACAAGAGCCTTCAAAAGTGTAAATTTTCTTCTTTGCGTTCAGACTGCTTGATGTTCATCCCATGGAGCATTGCTGGACCGTGGGCAAAACCTTTCCATTTTCCTCTCCCATTTTTTTTTTATTTCTTTACCTTCCTGTAAAATGGAAAGCTGGGAATTATCCGCTCCAACCGAGTTTCTTAATGTTTCCTTTTGGTCTGCAAGAAGCCCATATAAAATACACCCAAAAAAAAGTTGGCTGTAATTCAGTGGAAAATGAGGTGTAGCTAATGCCTGCAGAGCTTCCAGAATCCTAAACAGTTTACATTAACATAACGTATGTAAGGAAACATAATAAGGAAGGAATTTGGCATCTCTGAACTTCACATTTTTATTTGACTGAGGTCTAAGTTTGGCTTCACCTAAAGAATAGAAGCTTTTGAGGGCACAAGCAGGGGCATTCATGATCATTTTGTTCCCAACCATTGCTCCCAGGTGTTTCAGAGCGTAGCAGCATCCAGAAGCAGCCACTCTTTGCCACAAGCTCCTTTCCCCTATTAAAACCAACACAATGCATCGTTTATTGCCATACATCGGTGTTTCTTGATGCTGAGTTTCTCATGAGAGGAAAAAGAAAGGATTTAAAGCAGCTTGCTGTGGTTTGGATGGGTTTTTCTCTAGGCCACCTGCAAAAGTTTACATCTAGGAGTAAAAAGCCACGTCTGAGTGATAGTAGTCATTTGAGGAGGCTGAAGGTAGACCATATTGCTCTCCTGGAAGGAGGTTTTGGTGAGGGAGGCCAGCCTCTGCTCCAGATAACAGCAATAGGACAAGAGGTAACGGCCTCAAGTTGTGCAGGGGGAGCTTCAGGAAATCAGGATCCTGATTGGGTATCAGGAAAAAGAAGAGTGGTGATGCTGTGGCACAGCTGCCCAGGGAGGTGGTGGGGTCACCATCCCTGGAGGTGTTCAGTGTGGTGATGTGGCACTGATGGATCTGGTCGCTGGGATGGGTTGGGGTTGGACTTGGTGATCTTTTCTTGGTAGTTTTTCCAACCTTGATGGTTCCCTGGTTCTATAATCTGTGATTCTGTGTCTCAAGCATGATTTTCTTCCTTAAGCCAATATGTGTATGTACCCACACATACGAGCATGCATGTGCCTGTGTGTATGTAACAAATGCCCATGTCCCTCTGGGGGAGCATTTCCCTATCTGCAGTCTGAATTTCACTTTGTCTACCTCATGTCTGTGCTTCTATTCCTGTCAGCCTCTCTTCCCCCATCTCCACAGCACTGCCATGCTTGCAGCTCATCCAGCCTCGCCTCCCCATCATCCGCCTTGCTGACATTTCCCAACGCTGTTGTAATTGATTGTGCCACTAAGAGGCTGTTTGGGCTGCCTTCCTCCACTGTGAGGTGAAGGTGAGACTGTTCCAGGGCCATTTAGGTGATGTGTGCTCCAATCTGCAATGGGAACCTGTTATTATGCAGCTTGAAAAGCCATTGGCAGCTCCTGCACATACCTCACGCTGCAAACTCATATCTTATTTATTGTCCACCATTTAAATTAAGTCGCATTCAGTGTGGCTCCAAGGCATCCTTTCCCCCTTGAATCTCTATTTCCAATTATTTTCCTTCAGATGTCATTAGCTCGTGTTTGCCAGGTTGCATCTCATTTTGTTTTCTGTCTTTTTGGTTAATAACAAAAACATAAGGGGTCACATTGAGGCAGTGGAACTAATGGGCAATTGTGAGTATTAAGGAAGCTTGAAAAATTATTAGGGTGATGAAATCTTTCTCATGCTCCATGCTAATGAAATCCCAGCGTGTGGTTGCTTCTGATAGAAGCCTGTTGGCAGACTGATTGAAATATCATTGTAAATGCTTTCTTCTAAATATACATGATCTAAATATACATGTTTACCTTTCCGTGAAATTGGAGCTCCGTATTCAGCTGTCTGTGAACTCTCATACGAAATACATTGGGTGGATATCTGTAAAATCTTGTGAAGAGGCTGTTGCTGACATTTCGTGCTGCTCCTGGGGGGATAATCTGCAGTAGCCCACTGGGCACTTGGATGCTTGCTGCGTTCCACCTACAGCCATGCAAAGCAAGGTGGGATTTCATAGAACCATTGAATGGCTTGGGTTGGAAGGGACCCTAGAAGTTATCAGGTCCAACCCCTGCACTGAGCAGGGACACCCACAGCTCCATCAGTGCCCCATTCCCTGACCTTGGGTGTCTGCACCACATCTGTGCAGTGCCTCACTGCCCTCGTTGTAAAAACCTTCTTCCTTATAACCAGCCCGCATCTCCCCTCTTTTAGTTGGAAACTGTTTCCCTGTCGTTTAAGCAAATTCTGAACAAATAAAAAGAAAATAAACATTTCTTTTTTATTCCTATTTAGGCAAGTACACTTGGAATTGCAATGAGACAAACCCGGTGAGATCAATCCCAGGCAGTGGGGAAAGGAACAGCATCCCTGTGATGTCTTATCCTCCCTGCTCTGCCCTCTGCACTCTTCCCTTCTCCTAGAAACACCACTTTGAGCCAGAAAACCCATTCTCAGCTATTTATGAGATCTGATATTTGCTTCTCACTCTTCAAAGCCGTATTAAAAAGTGAATTATTTCCTTCCTCCTCCTCCTGCCAGGACATGCTGTTAATGCAGGCACAGACACTGGAATGCCTGACAGAGGTGATGTGCTGCATGAAACCCCTTGCCAGTCAATACAGCTTTCTGCAATCACTGCCTTGCAGTCACCCAACATAATTGATTTTGTTTTGTGGCTGGTAGGTGCCATTTCATGGCCTGAACTCCATGCCCCCAATTTTTTCTCACTCTTATTGCATGGGCTAACAGGAAAAAAAGGCCAGGTTATTGGCCTATCTCACTTATTTGCAGTATCACCAACAAGTGCAAAAATGATTGCAACCCTCTTGTTTAAGCCAAGCCAGTTAATTTCCTCCTTAGTGCTCCAAAAATTGGAATTATTTGCAGGGAGAAGGCGCCTATGGATGAGTGAGGATTTCAGTGCTTGCAAGGAAAACGCATTGAGGAGCAGAAATTGGCTCAGCTGCTGAAGTCTCAGTCAGGGCTGGGGCTGAACTCAACATCTGTAGCTGAATAACTGCATTAATGCAGGGAACACATAATAAAAAGTGTGGATTGTGTGCTGGCATTTTTCTTTTTATATTCAGTACAAGCAAAATTCTCTCAGCAGAATGAATGGCAGCTATTGAAGTCAGTGAGAGGAGAGAGAAGGAGTCGGGACAATTTTACTAACCTTTAATAATGCTCTCAATCTATTTATAAATTGCCATCAAAGTGTGGCTACACATTCAGCAAGTCAGCAAAATACAGACAGATGGCAATAGTTTAGTTCAAGCACTCGGGTTGTTTTTTCTTTTCCCTTTACTGCGGTAAAACCATTAGGGCTCCTGCTTAGCGAGGCCCATTTGGATTGGATATAAGAAATAAGGGAAGTGAGGCACTGCACAGAGTGCCCAGAGAGGAGGTGCAGGCACCCAAGGTCAGGGGATGGGGCTGTGAGCACTGATGGAGCTGTGGGTGTCCCTGCTCAGTGCAGGGTTGGACCTGATGGCCTTTAGGGTCCCTTCCAGCTCCAGCCATTCTATGATTCCTCTTGACAGATAAAGGTCATCCTCCTGCTGTCAACTTAGGGTTGGGGCTGGTGGTGCCTTCACTCCTTTATCCATTCCCTCCTCCTGCTCACAATCCACCTGCCATCACACCATCTCACTGCATCTCGTCCTGTGCAGCCAGACCCCCCCTTCTTCCAGGATCACTGGTCCTTTTTATTTATAGCTTTTGATCGAAATCAGTGCTTTCTGGAAAGAAATTTAATGCTTCCTTGTAAACATTTTGTTCAAAAAAGCAAAAAAAAGATGTTTTTGAATTCATTCCCTATAATAGCACAGAGGCTATCCTGACAATCTCTCTGAATTTGAGGTGCATCTGCTCTCTATTTGCACGTATTTTTAGTTAATTATTAATTGCAGTGGGGATTTCTTCTCAGTCTCAGCATTGCTGTAAAGTGCTTTAACACGATGTTGTCACAGCATGACATCCTGTGTACGAGACTGAATTTGGGGTGAAGTGGATACCAGAGCACCCTGCTGCCCAGGAAAAGGTTGGCAGTGGTTTGCATGGGCTGACGTGGTTCACAGGGATAACTCAGATTTCTTAGCATTTTTATCTCTTTAAATAATCTATAATATAAAGAGAAAAAAAAAAAACCACCAACGAAAACCAAATGTTGAGTTATGTCTGTTCAGACTCAGGCTTTAGCCCAACAACATCCTCATTTCATCCACGTGGAGCCTTCATAGACTCCTCTTGAGTCTTCCTCTGCTGGTGAGAGTTGTCAGGGCGTTGTGGAATAGAATCATGAATCACTGCAGCTGGGAAAGACCTCTAAGATCACCAAGCCCAACCCCAACCCACCCCACTATGACCCTCAGTGCCACACTTTGGTCTACTGTGGGACAATCTGCAGGGAGGAAAGCTTTCTGCTTTGCTGCTGAGTTAATATTCTCTGGAATTATATTCCAGGAGGCCTCTCCTGCTTTATCACATCACGTTAAACCAACCTGTTTGGCTTTGTGGCATGTGATGTGCTGTCTGCATAAAAGCTTCAGAAACGCTCCGGAGCCCCAGACTGCAAGGGCTGCAGGGAGGAACCCATTCATGCTATGTTGTCATAACAACAAACAACGATTTGAAATGCAGATTTTTCATCCTTACTCTTTATTTGTGATTGAAAGCTGTGGAAAATGCAGGATTTGCTGTACTGAGGTTGTGCCTATTAGAATAAGAACGTGATAATGGGAGTTGGTAGGATGCCCAAGGGATGAAGAGTACAATTTATGTAGCATCTAAGCCAAGAATTATATATATTCATGGGGTTGCCTATCCACTATTTCTATTCAGCCTATAGGACTGGAGTAACTGCAGTAGAAGCTCCTGGTTCCTGGAACAAACTTGACTTTTACCAGAGTTAAAGCACAAGTCTTTGACCTTCTGGTGACATCAGTGGTAATTATGGAGTGGATGGTGTTCGTTCCCAAACCAGTGCTTCTTCCCTGTGTGCCTGGTGCAGCCCCAGGTCCTCCTAAAGAAAATCCCTTTGCCTTGGGGAGACCTGGGCTGTGATTCTCACCCCTCATCCACAGGGAATGGGGTTCATAGCACCTTCTGGATTGACCCTGCAGGATTCTAACAGGCGCTGATGTTTGGGGAATTGTGTTTGAACTGGACAGTTGATTTACAAGAGCAATGTTTAGCGTTGCTCTTTCCACCTCTGAGTTTGCTCCATAAAAGTGGAGGTGAGCAGAGTGCCACACTGAAGGCAAAGGGAGAGAACAGTACAGGGAGCAAAGAAAATGTTTGCAATGCCAAACTGATGGCTGTGGAAACAATAGCTAACACAGGACTCCTGCATTGTTTTGTACAAGGGTGCTTCAAGTTGCATCCCAGCTATGCAGGTTGCTTTCACAACATGCTTTTGTAATATGGAACACAAGCTGTGCTGTCACCAAAGCAGAGCTGGTGGAACTGGGCTGATCTGGGCCCCCAGTCCCTGTCTCCATTTTGATATTTCACACTCAAGCAATAGGAAATCACATTCTCCATGTGAACTCTCATCTGTTGTCAGCCTTTCAGGCTCGATTCACTCTCCCTTTGCTACTCACCTCGTTTTGTGACACCTCAAATGTCAGAAACTTCCTGATTTTCACTGATAGGACTTGTGATTTCCTCACTCATCCATATCTGCCTCAGTTCTTTCCTTGTTCCAATATTTCTGAGAAGCCGACTCATTTCCTGAGCTTTCAAGAAGATCCTTTTCTTTTCCTTTTCACTTCTAATCTTCATTTCCTTTTTCTGTCTCTGACGATGCTCTTTCCACTCCCTCATTGAAGCTCTTCCTGCTACCCCAGCACTTTTCTCCACCTGCATGGGTAAAGCACAGCCGTTCTGATTTTTACAAAGCACTCATCATAAAGTGAATATATTCAGTATGCCAGCACAGGCACGGTTTTCTGATGTATGCTGCTGGCATCACCTATGGCTTCATGTGACAGATTGTATATGCTAAATGGTACTTCGCATTGCATCCCTTGCAGTGGAACTTACCCTCTCTCCCTCCCCTGTGGGGTCACAGCTTCAGCCTCTCTCTTGCCCATCTTTCTCACCAAACACCAAGGCAACACATCCTTAATATTTCAGCAACATCTATTTCTGCTGTCGGCAATCTGATCTCGCTGCATTTTCCAAGGCTCATCATGCCTCTTTCAGTGATCCTTTTTCACATTCCACACTGAGGAGGAAAAAAAAAAGGAGATAACTTTATTTGCCTGTTCTCTACGCTTTTGTGGCCCTAAAGCTGCTGCCATTCACTGCCCATCAGGAGCAAATTGCACACCTTGCCCAACAGCATGGTGTTTGCTTTGCTTTCATGGAATCACAGAATGGTTTGAGTTGGAGGGGACCCTAAAGGCCATCAAATCCAACCCCCTGCAGTGCACAGGGACACCCACAGCTCCGTCAGTGCTCAGAGCTTCTCCAGCCTGACGTTGGGTGTCTGCAGGGATGCAGCACCACCACCCCTCATAGAATCATTAAGGCTGGAAAAGACTTCTGGGATCAAATCCAACCACCAACCCAACCATTGGGTGTCTCCAGGGATGGGGCACCACCACCTCTCTGTGCAACCTGTGCCAGTGCCTCATCACCCTCATGGTAAAAAGCTTTTTTGTTTCATCCAATCCAAATCTCCCTGAATCTCTTTGCATGATGTGGTCAGTGGCTCATGAAGATGAAGAGCTAGGTGTTAACTAATGCACTCCAGTAAGAGTTGAGTATTCCTGACATGGGCACCAAGATGGTGATGGATGGACAAGCCCCATCAGTAACAGATAAATCAAAACGTGTCAGGGATAAGTTACATAACACTGAGGGTGCACTTACTAATTTACATGCCTTCATTCAGCCATAAATTTGTATTCCTAAAGTGAGATGTCTTCTCATACTCGTGAATAAGACGTGTGCGCTACTGCAGCCCTTCTCTGTGCATATGGCATCGGCGATGCCCGCTGCAGTGCATCAGCATTCGGCATATCCATCAGCTGAATAAATCAACATAAAATCCCAACACAGACAACACAGGTCAAGACACTTTTATTCCTGTTAGCAGATCAAAGTAAACACCAAGCATCCCATTAAGGATGCTTTAAACTTGCTTTAAACTGAACACATGCATTAAATCCCTCGCTGGTTTGTTTACAGCAAGGTTGTGGCACATCCTAAATCACATCCTCCTTCGGATACAAGCAGAGAGGCTTTACAGCTGGGTCAGTGCTCATTCTGCATCCCTTATCCCAGGGTGGGACCAGTTAGTGGCAGGAAAGCTGCTGGGCTGTATTTGGACATATTAGCTGGGTGCGAAGTCTGGGGATGCTGGGACAAGGAGCTTTCTGTTTCATCGTTTCAGTGTTCTGTCTTCACGCCTGGCCATGTGGATGACAGCAATAATGAGGGCATTTTTAAGGCTGGCTGGGGCGGCTGAATCACACTTGGAATAAGGGGAATGGAATGATCCTCCTTCTAAGCATGGGGAGGAGGAGAAGTGGCTGAGCCAGCCCAGGTCAGCCTGGGTGTGGGCTGAGAGCAAGGCGCGCACGTCCTGCAGAACGGCATTTCTCCAAAACCAGTACAACTTGCCAGGGGAAAAAGAGCAGACAAGTTCCTGAGAACTGGATAAAGACTCGGATTGTTCCAGTGCTTCGTCAGGGTTGATCTGAGCCTCTTGTGTTCCTTCGGTGGTTGGAGGGGAGCATTGAGCTCCTACACCCTGATGTGGGCTGGGTGTCCCCACCAGATGATGCTGCCCAGGGCCCATCCTACCCAGCCTTGAGCATCCCCAGGGATGGGGCACTCAGTGAGTGACAGGCTGGCTGTTGGATAGATGATCTTTGAGATCTTTTCCAACCTTAATGATTCTATGCTTTGGTGCTACCTTGGAGGGAGGTAGCCTGGCAGGACTCACACTCACCATATAGTGAGCTTGCAAGGGTGGCATTAAGAAGTAGTGCTGGAAAAAATTGGCTGTTTCCAGGTAAGTTCCAGGTACGTGCCTGAATTTTAGTGTTCTATGCTCAAAACTGAGTTTGCACTTGGTTCACTGTCTGCAACGTGTTGGAAGAGCAATGGGGCCGTTCCCAGCAGCAAGGAGCCCAAAACTGGTTTCCTTTCTCCAGCTCTTAATAGTTTATCATCCAGTGTTTTGCCTTTTTCCAGTAATTACGTGATCTGTCTGCAGCAGCCTTAGAGTTTGTGGAAAAGTCCAGGTTGGTCGCTATTAGAACTGTTGGGTTTTAGTGTCTAAAACAGCAGAAATGTGCATTTCCCAATTCCAGACAAACATGGAACTGGAGAGGCAACCCATCATGGGGAGATAAGGCAGCTGGCCCAGAAACCACTCAGCCCTTTGGCTTTCCCCTTGAAGAGATGTGGAGAGCCATCCGCCAGGATCAGAGCCCAGCTTTCCACCTCTGGATAATCCTGGCTGCATCAAAACCAACAAGCAGAGCCTCAGATGTGTGGTGCTCCACGGCTAAGCTGCTTTTGTGCCCTCCCAGTGCCTCGGCACATTGCAGACAGGTGGCACTGAGTGGCAACAGCAGACATGAAGCATCCCCTAATCCACCTCCACCAGCATCAGAAATCGCTAAGAGCCACTTCTTCATGAGCTGTGAGGGGAATTGTTAATTTTGCCTCTTTGCAGCCCAGGGTATTTTTGGCCAGCACGGCTCTATTATGATGCTAAGTAGTCTAAAAATGGCTTTTTTTTTTTTCCTTTTTTTCCTGCTTCCATCATTTTACATCAAATACAGCATGTCATCTCTTTGCCAGCAGATCACAAATGGGGTATGAAGTCCTGATGGCAGGAGCAGAACTGCCTGCAATTATCTGGGTGCCAAGGAGCATCCCTGGAGATGTTCAAGGAACATGGAGATGTGGCACTGAGGGCACGGTGGAGATGAGTTAGGATTGGGCTTGGTGATCTTGGACGTCTTTTCCAGCCTGAATGATTCTATAGCCTTATTTCTGGCAGTATCAATAGGGCTTTGGTTTACTCACTTCAAACTATTTGTTCATGTCTTTATTCTCCCATGGATATTTCCATCAGCCAAGGGGGAAATCCTATTTTTAGGTACTCTCGGGTGCAGCTGAGCTGCTAACAAAGTTGTTTGCAGGTGAACATTGCCTGGAGCTGACACTACTTGCTCACATTTCCATCACCCAGCCCATGAGTTGGGCCGGATCAATAGAGCAATTCATTCCACTTCGCACCATGCCTGCAAGCACTGCATGATGGCATCAGAAGGGTTAAGGCTGTGCTGCCTTGCTGTGGACCCCAGTGCTGTAAGGCACGTCCCAACACCCACATACATTTCTGCACAGCCACGGGGTTGTGCATCTTTGGGGAACATCAGGTTTCCTGTGTCTGAATCTCACGTAGGCAGCACAGAGACAACAAAGGACAGAGCGCATATTCTCCTTTGGTTCCAATGCCCGGTTGGCTTCCTTGTGAGGGAGGTCACCCACCATGGAGATGAAAGCCAGAAGGATGGTTTTACCCATTCCTGTGCACACTCAGAGCAAGGATGCATTTGGGAATTCACCCTCTGGTGCACAGGTGTCCCAGCATTAAGCTCTCTGCATGGCCCTGCAAGAGCACCCGCAGCCCAGGAGATACTCAGACAGTCAGATCCAGCAGGTGAAGCTGTTCAGAATGGGATGAGGCAACCCACACCTCGTTCAGTCCTCACTGCTTCAAACATCAATCCTTTCTTATTTCCCCTTGCTCCTTTCTTTGGACTCCTTCTATTCCCAATTTGTAAAATACTGGCATCGCTGACCTGCCTGTTGTTACAGCTAATGCTGCATCTTCTTGGACTGCAAAGCACAGAGCTCACATCTATTACTTTATCCTGGCTACCCAGCAATTTCAATCACACTTCTAACAGCAGTTTTCCTGAAGTCTGCCCAGCCAAGTTAAGCTGGAAACCATAGGAATCTGCTTCAGCTTCTGCCTGGGAGATGGGCAGAAAAGGCTTTCCTATATTTTCAGGGGAGTCAATATGCATTAGTGCTGTAACCCAGACAGCACCTACTGAAGATCCAGAGCTGACCCCAGTGTCCATGCAGCCCATCAGAAGATATGTTGCAGTCATCTTCATGGTCTTGAGGACCAGCTTCTTTAAGCTGTCTCTGGCACTGAGAAATTTGGCAGTGTGCTGGATATCCCTGTGTCCACAGGAGATGCTATTACCAGAAATACATGCAGGTTATTATTAGTCATGCTCAGCCTGGGTTTTGGTGGATCCCTCCAGGATCGACTTCTAGTCACCATTTATTTTCATTAATGGTTTGGATGATATAACAGATGATGCCATGACAAACCTTGCAAGTGATCGGGCAGAGCAGGCTGTAAGCAAGGCAGGGTTGTGCTTGAGTAGATCTTGGCTCATTGTACTTTACACAAGCTGAAATTCAGTATACTGGAGAGCAAAAGCTTTCTCTTAGGAAGAACAAATCAATTCTGCAAATTGGAAATTGTGAACCTGGCACAAGCATGCACTGTGAGTGTTTGGGGTCGGTCGTGGATTGCAATAAAAAGCATGGCTCAGCAATGCAGCACTCTTGGTGGGGATAAAAGCATGCACAGACTCTCTAGGAGGGTCTGCTGTGATAGAACAAGGGGAAATGGTTTCCAACTATAAAAGAGAGGAGATTCACATTGGATATAAGAAAGCATTTTTTACAACAAGGGCAGTGAGGCACTGCACAGGCTGCACAGAGAGGTGGTGCAGACACCCAAGGTCAGGGAATGGGGCTCTGATGGAGCTGTGGGTGTCCCTGCTCAGTGCAGGGTTGGACCTGATGGCCTTTCGGGTCCCTTCTGACTCCAACCATTCTGTGAGGCTATGATTCTCAGAGAGCACAGAAAGGTGTTGCTCAATGGCATTTCTCACTTCAAGGCCACGTTTAGGGGGGCAAATCTGGCTGTGCCTATGGGTGCAGTAGGTTCTCTAGATGGTACTGCTGTGAATACATCCCTGTTGCTCATGTCAGAAGGCCATCCAAGCACCCAGCTTACAGCACAGCACTAAACATGCCCGTGCTGTTGGTATTTACAGCACGGTGTCTGGATAAATGCAGGTGTTTATATGCTTGCAATAAACTGAGATCTTTATCTGTGCAATTGTTCCTGGTCCCTGCTTAGCCAATGAAGAAAGGCTTGGCACTGTCAAGCCCTTAAATATTTTATTTAGAAGGTAAACCTGGTTCTCTTTGAATTTGTTCTGTCTGAGCTAAACAAAATCCTAAATTGCTTTGGAGTATTGGAGTTCTGCTGCCTCATGAAAAAAAAAGCATCTGTAAAGGAAGCCAGCTTGAGCTTTGCTTTGACAGAGCTAAGCCCTGACTTTCTTTCCCACTATAAAATGAGAACCAGCTTCTATTTATTAGTGATGAAATCAAAACTTCCTCCAAAATTCTGGATGGCTTGATTGGGTCAGCTATGTTTCTACTAAACATTGATTCAAGTAATCCAGGTTTTCCAAAACCAAATCTGAGTTCTTGCACTTTCCTGGGCATTCCAGTGGCGTCACACAGGTATCAGGTAGAAACCAGCATGTGAGAGCAATTGGAATCAGATGGCCACCTGGGGAGGAAGAAAACAAACAAACAGACACAAAACCCAAAGATAATCATACAGTCAAACAAATGGAAATCTACTGGAGCATCCCATCGCCAAGTTGCCTGTGAGTTATTTAAGAACTAACAGTGCTTCTGTCGGGTACCATCATTCCTCATTTTTGTTCCTTAGCCTCTGCTCATTGCAGTGAAGCACTTCTGAAGGGCGAGTGAAAAGATGCAGCCTTGGCTGTAAGCAGGAGCAATGGAGCAGAGAGGGAGAGCTTCACTTTCCTTGACTTGGGTGGGAGCTGGGGCTGTGGGTAAGCACCAAAGCGATGTGGTGTGAGAATGCATATGCTAACAGATCATAAAATGGCTTAGTTGGAAGGGAACTCAAAGATCACCCAGTTCCAACCTCTCTCCCATGGGCAGAGTTTGCCAATCACACATCAGGCACTAGATCAGGTCAACCAAGGGCACATCCAACCTGGTCTTGAACACTTCCAGGGATACTGAGCACACAGGCAGCACTGATATCCACTGCTGGGCTCCAGCCTGGGGTTTACAGACACTTTTGGGCTTTTTTAATGGGTTTTTGGGATGTGGAGCTTAGGGACAGTGGTGGGTTTAGTAGTAGTAAATGGTAGCTGGACTTCATGGTCTTATGGGCCTTTTCCAATCTAATGATTCTATGCTGCTGATAGAGAATGGCAAAGGTCCACAGATTGAAAAATGGTTGCAAGGTTTTGTTACAGATTCCAAATATATATTTTTATTATTATTATTATTATTATTATTATTATTATTATTATTATTATTGCTAACCTGCATTGCTGGCACATGAAAACACAAATTTCATGTAATGGGAAGAGAGCTACTGCTTCTCTAAGTTTAAGGTAACTTTTAATGCCTTTCCCAGTCTTAGAGGCCTCATCTTGTTAGGGCAGGAGTGACTGGGATTTTTTTTCTCCTTATTATTGGCAAAATTGTTCTTTGTTAGGTTTCCCCTGGAATAAGACAGTGTCTGATTCTGTAACAGATTCCTTTTCAATGAACTACTGACAAAGATCCTTGTGACTGCTTTCTTTTGAATACATTCTTGGCAGAGCTCTGGGTAATGAGATTTCCATTGAACAAGCTGTTAGCAGAGCAGCTTTAACTCAATTCTGAGTCCAAGGCAAGCTCTGGCCATCAGAGAGTCTCCAATTGGTCTACAGCAGTGACATGGGGAAAGGAGCCTTGGATCTGTCCTTGCTGTGGCTATAAAATGGGTGTACCAGTGCTTATCCTTGCAGACTCTATGCTGAAATGCATGTAAAATCCCCACAAAGTCATCAAAGTTGAGGACAAACATTTCTGCCCCTATGAATTCAAACAATGGCTCCAGGATTACTCTTCAGCAGGTTAGATGTGCTGATCCTGACCGTGATATTTTCAGGTCACATCTCTACGTCACAGCTTTAAAACTCCTCTTCTTCCTGCCTGTGCTTCTGGAGATTCTGCACCTCGTTCCTTCATTTGTGTCATGCTGGGAGCAAATGTCCAGGCACTGGGAATGACACATTCTTCCTTCTGCTCCCAATGGTCGTGTGTCTGTAATTTCAGTCTTCCATCCCAGTTTGGGATTATGAGTGGCAGGCATTCATGCTCCAAACCTTTACAGTGGGATTAAGTGGGTAAAGACAAGAAAAAGATGATTCGTGCTCCCTTTATGGGGAAGGATGGATGCATAACTGAGCAGATACATGTACTGCTTGATGAAGAAGGAACTGTTTTAAAACTCCGTGAAGCATCCTTATTGGAAACACAACTTAAGTGCAAGGTGTGAGGAGAGAAAAGATGGCCAGGGGTCACCAGGTAACAAATATCACCCCTCTGGATGCTGAAAGCTGTGGCTCCTTGGGGAAGTGTTGGTTGCAGGATAGCATGGCTAGCAGCCAAAGCAGCCTTTGCATTTTCAAATACTTCCTAATTAATTTCTGGCTATTAATCCGTTTTCCTGAGTAGAAGTTCTGCTACAAAGTGAGAAATGAATGTGAGCACCTCGAGGCAGAGGCATGAGGTCAGTTAGATATCAGATCAGGTGTGCACAGCCCAGTTGATGTGGGGTTGTGGCTGAGTCATAAGGAAGGCTCTGTTTTTTGTTGTGTGTTTGGGTTTTTGATTGATCCTGGAGCTTGATGAGCTGCCATATTATCCAGCGTGCTTTCACCCAGATAAAACTCAGTCTTGAGGACGGGACAGGAGGTGATGGCCTCAAATTGCACCAGGGAAGGCGCAGGTTGGACAGTAGGGAGAATTTCATCTCAGAAAGAGCAGTGATGCATTGAGAGAGGGAGAGGTGGTGGGGTCACCATCCCTGCAGGTGTCCAATGTGGAGATGTGGCACTGAGGGACGTGGGCAGTGGGCACGGCGGGGTGGGTTGATGGTTGGGCACAATGATCTTAGGATCATCTCTCCTCTAAGATCTTGGAGGATTGGATGGACTCTTGATGGATCCAACGCCATCTTGGATGATCTTAGAGCTCATTTCCAACCTGAACTATTCTGAGATTCTATCTGTGGGGATGGGGTGACCTCCCTGTTCCTGGGAGCCTGTACCATGCAGTGCCTGAACCCAACATAACTGCAGGTTCCTCTGTCCTTTGTGAGCACACCAAGTCTTCACCACTGAGATGTTACTAATTCCCTTGATTTGCTGGGCTCTGTGCACTCCTTTGGACTGCAAATTATTCAGTGCTGGGGCTGTTGTCTCTGTTTTATTCACAATGTGCAATGGGAACAGGGTCTCAGAGGTGCTCCCTAGGCACCACCCTCATAAACGTGATTAATGGCTGACGTTGCAGTGTGACTTCCCTTTAATTTGTGGGTGAACACAGTGCTTAGGAAGGAGGCATCGACTTTCCCATCCTCTGTTCTTATCTGTGCTACTATATGCAATAAATAAACCAACAAATAAATAAAGCCCACACACTTTTGGAGAACCTGAGAGAGAGTGCAATTTTCTCTAAACACCTTATTTTCCACCAGGACAATTGTACCTCTTTTCTAATATGCAGCTGTGACACTGTAATGATTTGTAAAGCACTGCTCTGGGTGCCCTCCTGTCTGCTTGAAAGCAGTCACCATACCAAACCCTTCCTCTTAATTCTTCCCTGGTCTCATCTGCTGACAGCATCATGATTTTACCTGGCAGGAGAGCCTCACAGCACCTTAACATGTGGTTCAGACAGCTGCAACCCATTAGCGATTGTCCAAGAGCTGAGCTCTGCCTCTTGGGGAAGCTGATCATAGAATCACCATAGAATGGCTTAGGTTGGAGGGGACCTTGGAGATCACTGAGCTACAACACCCTGCTGTGAGCTGGTTGCCCCCAGTAGATCAGGCTGCCCAGAGTCCCGTCCAACCCAACCTTGAATGCCTCCAGAAATGGAGTTCCTATGGCTAATCCCCAGCCCCATCCATCTGGTCAGTCATATTTCTCATGGGAGACTCCTGGGCTTTTTCCTTTGGCTGAAAGCATGGATGGAATTTAAAGCAGGAAGGATGCCATAAGGAATCTTGTTATTTCTCACCTTGATTGGGTAACACACGTCATGTCAAAAGGAGAGGATGCTTTGCTGGTAGTTGAGACAAGCTGTGTGGACTGAGAAACCCACACAGAGATTCCTGTGCTCACCTGAATTCAAAAAGTACACAAAAAAGAGCAGAGGAACTAAATTAAAAATAGCAACATAAGGGAGAGGGATTTGTAGATCTTTGGTTTAGAAAGTTAGCATTAAAACTGAGAAGTTCTGGACAAACCTGCAGTAGCTTTGCAGAATAGGTCGTGGATCTGATGATCCTGTATTTTAGAGAGTCCTCCAGTGGGGTCAGCAAGGAAATCACAATTAATAACAGAATTTGACTGGCCCCAAATTCCAAATCTGTCTACCTAGGAGGTAATGGATGGGCCCACTTCCCAATAAGTTTGGATGGTTTGATCATACTGTGGTAATCTCACTTTGTCTTGTAGTCCTCAAATTTCCCTCCCTCAAATTTGCATAACAAATCCTATTGATTTCCAGATGAAGTGCAAAAATCGTTGTTCCCAAGCACATTGGATCCTATAGCATAAGAACAGTTGGTAAAGAAACTTTTTAGGTCGTGAATTCATAATAACCTTTAATAATCCATGTAATTACTATGACTGAACAGCCTCTCAGTGTTTGTTGACTTGGTGCACCACCAGAGATTCAATCCAATGGGGCAAAACAAAGCTCAAAATATGTCCCTAAGTATTAATTTCTCACCCCTGGTGTTGTTACTGTTCTCCTAGGCAAATAATTCGGCCAATTACATGTTTTTAGACACGTGCTGCTCTCACACATAAAGCTCATGTGAAAACTGCTGATTACAACTAAAGAAGGTCTTTTATCTGGAAAATCCCCCTATTTCAGGCACTCTTAAAATGCCATTAACACCACAGCCTGACTTTGTGCTATTTGGGTGCAGCAGGGTAATTCCTGGCTGCCAGCACATGCTGGCAATTTCTTCTCGGTTTGAGGTTAACTTTCAGCATCTTTTCATCCAATGCAGTGCGACTTTCCTCTCTGAGCAGCAAGAGATGATTTTCTGGGTGCTATGCTAAGCCTTGGCAAGATCTGGGGTAGAAATCCCATGGACTGAATACTCTACTTGATAGCCCAAACACCCCTGGTCTTGCCACCTGTAGGCTGGGGGCTCTCCAGTTATCCATCCTCCAACTATTTCCACTCTGCAGTAATAAGTGTCTTGGATATCAATGAATGTTAAAGAGTAATATTAAAGATGATCTCCCCTGTGGTTGAAAAATTTGATTTGTGCAATTATTTGGTCTGACACTTAGGGAGGCAGTGATGCAGACTGATCCATCCATGTGCCTTGGGTGTCTTTGCTGTTGCATGTTTAGAACTAAGCCTTGGTAAAGTTGACATTTGGACTCAGCAGTCTTGGAGGTCTTTTCCAGCCTAGATGATTTTATGATCCTGTTCTGTATGCCTTTTTTTGTCTTTGAAAAACCCTATTCCAGTCTCTTCTTGGCTTTGGCACAGGAAGGTGGTGGGGTCACCATCCTGGAGGTGTTCAGCACGGAGATGTGGCACTGAGGGATGCGGTCAGTGGGCATCATGGGGTGGGTTGGGGTTGGACTTGGTGGTCTTAGAGGTCTTTCCAACCTTAGTGATTCCATGATTCTGTCTGCTGGGTGGACGAGCAGGGTGGCACATCAGAAAGCAGGGATCAATGCACTGCACAAGTGCCTGAGGATCAACCTTTCCCTTTGTGTGTTTGTACATACAGATTAGGTGTCTTACAATAAATCAATGTACGCAATTTGGGCCGAGCTGCCAGAGGTTTCTCCAGACTGCAGGAATAAATCAGAGGTTTTATCGCTCTTTCATCAGTAGACAGCACAAGTTATTGATTAGACAGCAAAAAGTCCAGGGCAGCTTTTGATAATCACTCCTTAAGCCTCTCTGAGCAGAATTTCGGCTGCCAGGGGCACTCGAGTTCCCCTTCCCTTATCAACATCTGCAGGACCGGGGTGTTTTATCCTAGCTATGAAATAGCTCAGCCCCAGATGCGACATTACTCTCAGTCCACCCGATCTCGAGCAGAATGTAATTATTGGAAATTAACAACTTTGGAAGCGCCTTGGCGAACAGCATCAGCTTGGAATTCATCATCATTTTAATTGGATGGGAGACGAGGACGCTGCTCACCGCAGGGCTCCCACCCACGTGCGGAGGCTGCTGCAGGGTGCCCGAAGGAAATGAGCCGTGCTGCCTAGTAAAAGCCTATTTAAGTGATCAGCCATAGACCAGCTCAGAGTATTAGGCAGCAAAACAGGTTTTCTAGAAAATGAGATCGCCCCTGGCACTGGTAAATCCATTTGGAGCGTCAGGTGGATGTGGTGATGTTTGGGAGGTAACAGCTATTTTTCTTCCTTAATAATTTATATAAAGAGAGGCTATAAATTAAGTAGTTCTGAACCACAGGAGCTGAGCTGGCTCTGATCGTCATCCTGTCCAAAATCACAGAATCACAGAATGGCCTGAGTTGGGAGGGACCTGAAGGGTCATGGATCTCCACCCCCCCTGCCACATGCAGGGCCACCAACCTCCCCATTTAATACCAGACCAGGCTGCCCAGGGCCCCATCCAACCTGGCCTTGAACACCTCCAGTACCTGGTGCAGTCTTGCTGGTTTGCTCATCTTGGCTCCTGCGAGAGAAAAGTTAGGTGTGATTTCAGAAATAACACAGATATCCTGAAATAACCCAGTGCCTTGCTTGGGATGTGGTTGTGACCATGGGCTGGGGAAGGGACTGGCTCCACTCCACCAACAACCTTGTGTTCTATGAGGCTGCACCTCAGTGCTGTGCTCAGCATTGAGCCCCTCATTATGGGAAAGACGCTGGGAGTGTGTCCAGAGACGGGCAATGGAGCTGTGAGAGGTCTGAAGCACTGTCTGATGGGGAGCAGCTGAGAGAATGGGGATGGGTCAGAAGAGGAGCCTCAGGGGAGACCTTATTGCCCTCTGTAGTGACCTGAAAGGAGGTTGTGGGGAGTGGGCTCAGCCTCTGCTCCAGGTAACAGAGATAAGACCAGAGGTGATGGCCTCAAGTTGCACCAGGCGAGGTTTGTGTTGGATAGTAGGGAAAATTCCTTCTCAGAAGAGTGGTGATGCACTGACAGCTTGAGCTGTGTGCAGGATGGGGCTAAGGCTCTCAGGATGCTCCAGCAATGTCAATGATGAACACGGGCTGGTGAGAAAAAGCTGTTTTCTCTGAATGAAGCAGGAAGATCTGTGCAACGCATGGGTTTGGTAAATTAAGAGTTACACATGCTGCACCCACCCACCCATCCCCCTTTGCATATGTTCCTGCTTTCCCCAGTACTTATAAAAAAAAAGAAAACCAACACATGAATTGTCTCGCTGAGTGTCTGCAAGCAAAACCGTTCTGGATCTCATTGCCTTGTTTGCTGCATCACAAACAGGAGAAATCTGATGGGTTGTGACTGTTGTAGGATCATAGTGTGGTTGGAGCTGGAAGGGACCCTAAAGGCCATCAGGTCCAACCCTGCAGTCAGCAGGGACACCCACAGCTCCATCAGTGCTCACAGCCCCATCCCCTGACCTTGGGTGCCTGCACCTCTCTCTGCAGTCTATGCAGTGCCTCACTGCCCTCATCGTAAAAAAACTTCTTCCTTCTATCCAGTCATTGTGCCATACAAAGCGTAATAAAAGCAGGGAGAAATATTTAGTGGATCCAGACGAGAGGCAGGTCCCATCTCTCTTAATCTAGCTAAACAAAGCAGCAGATAAGGCTTTTGCAGAGCAGGAATTTCAATTACTCGCAGGAAATTTTCAAATTAAGGCGGGGGATGTTAACAATGGAAACCATTTCCTTAAGTTTTGTGTTCTGCAGTGTGGTGAGATGGGATTTAGGAGCAATTGAAAGGACAAGCAGCTCCAGTTCATGCCAGTGCTGTTTGCAGTAGGCAGCACTGCACTACTGCTGCCATGTACCTTGATCCAACGCCTTGCATTGTGTGTGAAGGAGTGATTGCTCCCTGCTTGGCTGTCAGTGAGATTTTAAAATAATGATTCTAAAAGGCTGCAGGAGTAAAGCATCGCTCTGTGGGAGGAGGTCCTACAATGCTGCTCTGTAGGGACTGGAGATGGGGTGATGGTGGTGATGGGGTTATGAAGGCAATGCCTTCATAATGAAGGCAACGATTAGGAGGTGCCACTTCCAAAGGCTCTGCAGCTCCTCCAGCTTCTGTATCTTGTCCAGTTTGATCTTTCCAGAGATTGAAAAAACAAAGGCAGATGTTAGAAGCCACTATGGTGCCCACCTCTTGTCATTGCTTCCGGATCAGCTGCAGATCCTACAAAGCCTCTGTGTATGCTCAGTCTCTAGCTAAGCACAACCAGGGAGCTCTAACAGTAAGTTCTTGGTCAGAAACAACTTTAATATAAGCTAAAATACGCCTCAAATATCCTTTTTTTTTTTTTTTTTCAGGACTTTAAATTAAACATAACCTATCATTTCCAAATAATAACAAAATCGACATTTAAGTTGATAGAATCATAGAATCATGCAATGGCTTGGGTTGAAAGGGACCTCAGAGATCATAGAACCATAGGATGGTTAGGTTGGAAGGGTCTTAAGAAGTCATAGCACTACAGGATGGCTTGGGTTGAAAAGGACCTCAGAGATCATAGAACCATAGGATGGTTGCGTTAGGAGGGACCTCAAAGATTTCCAACCCTCTGCTCCAGGCAGGATTACCAACCTCTAAATCAGGCACCTGCCTGGGGTGCCCAGAGCCCCATCCAGCCTGGCTGGATGAAATATTATTAGTTGAATGGAAGCTGAGCGTTGGGCCAGATAACATCCACAGATCTCTTCCAACCTCAAACACCCCATGGTTCTGTATTACATCAAAGCTACAGTGCCAGAACGCTTGAGGATCATGGATTATTCGATCCAAAAGCACAGAATAGGCTGTGCTCTCCTCCTCAGGTCCCTCTCGTTGGATTTTCAGAGCTACAAAGCAGGAGGATGGGAGCAGAAGGAATCTCCCCTCCCCCCCCCTTTTATTGCCAGCCCCATTGCCATCAGCAGGATGTCATTTTCAGGTATAATGCGTTTGCATAAAGCCCAGGCAGAGAAAGATCACAGCCAAATTTAATAAAGCTCCTGTATTGTTGTATTTACTTCCTATTGTGGTGTTATCACCTCTTATTAGGCAGTGGCTATGCCCTGGCTGCCTTCAATCTCTTTCCATCATGCTGCCGCATTGGTAATCAATTTTTTTAAGCATAGCTCTTTTTCCGGGATAGAATTATTTGGATTTTTTTTATTTATTTTTATTAAATAAATGTGCATTTGTGTAGAATGGAAACTTTGCTCCTTATCAGGATCATCTGTCTTGGTGAAATGACTCGTAACAGCTGTTCGATGAAGAAAATCTGATAGAAACACTTGGAATGGATACAAACATAAACATTAGTCACCATGGGAACAAAAGTTGCTGTGAGATGGCTTCAAAAGATGGGTTTCCTGTAAGTTCCTCATCCCAACTAAATATTCTTAGGGGATTTTGCCAGCCACTTCATTTAAATCAGTGTGTGACAGCCTCCACTCGCATGCATACAAATGGCTCTGCAGCAGCACATCCAAATTTTGGTACCATGCAGCTCCACTATGAGAATCAATGGGGTTGTTGACTGACTGCAGCTCCTGGGGCTGGGGAGGGACAAAATAGGAGTGTGAAATAGCAAAGGACGAGGCTGAGTCTTGGTGCTCCCAATCCTGCTGTGTGCGTTAAAATAACTCATCACCAAAGGGCGATGCTTTGCCAGAAGGGCTGCAATTAAAACCCAGTTCCTCAGCTGAGCTTCACCTTTAGATGAGCCTTGGAAAACAACAGGAAGAAATGCAGTTGCTGGGCTGGGATTGGTGACTTGCAGAGAGGAGCTGGGAAAGACCCGGTGTGCAAAGTTGGCCGATGTACAGAGAGCATGGAGACGTGTGCTGGGAATGCCTGAGGCCTTCCTGCAAGAGAGATGCTCCTCTGGTGGCTCTGAGGCCTTTGCTCTCTTTTTGTGCAGGATTTTAAAGACAAATCCATCGTCACCATAGCAACCACCAGCTCCATCCATGGTGCACGTGGGGATCTGGTGCTTTTATATTGGAGCGCAGGGCTCAGCAATGGGAGAGGCACTGAGCTTTGGGGTACAATAAAGGTATGAGTGTCCATATGGACCCATCGGGGAGCTCAGATGGGCACATTCTGCTGCGAATGCCAAATCCCTGCCCTCCAGCTACCAAGGTGCTAAGAAAACAAAGTGGGAAATTCAGGTTGGACATAGAGAAAGGCAAACCTAAAAGCTGTTTTTTGTGTGTGTGTTTTTTTTGTGATGTGCAAAAAAACAGTATTTATTTTTTCATAGGCACATTAAGGTTCAATTTTTCTCCCTTGCTATCTTCTTGATTGCTTTGTCACCCATTAACTTCACCTGAAACCCCTCCCCACTCATTCACTTCACCTCCCCACGCACTTCATGGACATTTCTCGATCCCCCGCCCCATTTGGTGGCACAGACAGACCCCAGAAGCTGGTTGCATGGTGTTGAACCTGGCTTGGTGCAAAGCCCTATGGATGCAGATTGGCCGCATCCCCAAATGCACAGATCTGGCTCTTCATCTGCCAGAGAGGCTGCCAAGGGCTGAAGGAGCCAAGGGTGGCACATGATGTGAATTTATTTGCAGCTCCAAACAATCCTGCAGTCATTCTGCCTGGGAAACGTGCGTCCCTCTTAATGCTCCTTTATGTGGGTTTTGTGTCACAGTTGTTCGTTTATTTTGCAGAAGTGAGGAATAAGAGGCAGAAAAATGCAATTTCATTTTTATTTGTTCTGTTTTATTTCTAATTTTCTTCTCGTTTATTTCAATTTTCGGATTCGTTTTTCCCTTCTTTCAATCATTGGGTTGGCTGAACCCATCATGGGTTGAGAAACACCAACTCCCAAAGCCATCCCCAAGAGCAACCCCACACAACAGAGCTCCTTCTTCCAACCCTTCCAGGCCAAAAGGGCCCACATTTGGGCACTCACTTGGAAGCCTCCGCTCCATCCTCAAAGTCCTCAGTCTCTCCAGATCCATCCTCAAAGTTCCCCTTTTCGCTCTGGAAATGCAGAGCTGTTTGGGTTTTGAAAAAGGTGCCTTATTTCAACTTTACTCGCCAGAAACGGTGCTGGTACATGGAGTAATTACATAATAAATTCGTTAGAGGAATATAAAGCCGTAAAGGTAGTGGTAATGGTTTGCAATTTAATAGCTGAATTGTAAATGAATTTTCCTATTGCAGATTTAATGCAGCGGGCTGCTACAATTAAGGGAACATTCTTTGGGGTGCCTTTAATTTTTTTGTTGTGGAGTTGGGTGTCATTAACTCCTCATTTACGGATGCTGCAGTGTTAACCACTTCAAGCCTTCAGACAGCTTCAGCATCCTCTGCACACAACAGAACACTGTCCCAGGGCAGAATTTTCATTCAATCACCGAATTATTGGCTCATTAAGGTTGGAAAATACCTCCAAGATCATCCAACCACACACCTACCACCAATATTGCCCACTAAACCGTGGCCCTAAGCACCACATCTCCACATTGAACACCTCCAGGGATGGTGACTCCACCACCTCCCTGTGCAGCTTATTCCAGTGCCCAGCCACTCTTTTGGAGAAGTTTTCCCTTATATCCAACCCACTTGGCACAAATTGTGTTATAGGAGCTGCAATGCTGGAGCTGCACTGTGAGCATCCAGGTTCCTCTTGGGTTTTCTCATTGGATTCCTCTCTGCTTCTCCCATTTGCAGCATCGTTTGGGTACCAGCACCACCCCTGTTGCCTCTGCTCAAAGGAAACTCTGTGTAACACTGAATCTCACCCACCTGTAGGCATCTTTGGGGTGACTGAAATTACAGGTAATTACTGATGGCTCTAATGAGGCCAGCAGTAACACCCCCTATTTCGATGAAGGAGCAGGCAACTGTTGCACCCGCGGCGTGTTGGGAATGTAAATTAACACAAGCCACATGAATGTGATGATAATTAACGAGAGGGTCATATGGAAGGGATGGGAAAGCCAACGGGGACTGGCACTGCTCCAAGGGATGGCGATGAGCTCCCTCCCCCCGGCGTGAATCTGCGCAGAGAAACACATGAGATCGGTGCACGGGAAATGCAGTTCCTCCTCTCAAGTGCATCCTTATTACTGTAACCTGAGCTGCAAATTCAGCTTTCTTGTCGTTCACCAGCCCTTAACAGTTGGCAATTCACGGGTGCGATGTTAAGAGCCCACCCCGCTTCCAGCAGGGATTTGACCTTGCACTTATTTCTCCATAATCATAAAAAATTTGCTCGCTCGTTGCATTCCAGACCAAAGCAGGCGATAGAAGGAAATGATTTAGTTAAGATCAGTCTTGAAGCATTCTCTCGGCGTGCTTCCTCGCTCTGTGGGAGCACTGGGTGTGCAGTGATCCTGTTAGCAGATCGGGGCATGGCTGGTGTCAGGATGTGGCAGTTGTTACGGCAACAGTTTGTCTTTGCACAGGATGGAAATCCCCCCCCCTAAACAACATTTATTTGATGCTTTGCAAAAGAACTGTCTGCAAAGTCAAGCAGAGGCAGCTTTGCTACCAAAACTTTGGGAGACTGATTGTAGGGTGCTATGTGACAGAGCCAAAAAAGCGTCCTGCCCTGCAGAAAGTGCTGCTTGTTTCGGCCAGTAATAATTAAAAGTGAGGCTTTGGTGCCTTTGGATCTCTGCTCCTTTGCCAGGAATCTGCTGGGGGAGGCAGTGCCGCTGTGGGTGTCGCTTTCTGAAGCTTTCATGGATGCAAATTGGGGAATGGAAAATAGAGGAATCCATTGTACGCCCCACACAGCCTGCGAGCATGGGAATCTGGGCTCCTGGCTGAGAGCTGGAGCTGCAACCATGGGATTTAAGACAGCAAAAAAGCTTTGGTGAGGATGCTCCCAACTGATTCCAGCTCCAGCTCCGACCTCTTTGATGAACACCCCACAGGATGTTATAGAATCACAGAATCATTAAGTTGGAAAAGACATCTAAGAGCATGCAGTCCAACCCCACCCCATCCCCACCATACCCACTGGCCACATCCCTCGGTGCCACATCCACCCCTTTTTCTCTCCAGATCACAACTTTCTCAGTCTTTCTTGGGATCTCGCAGGAATGCATGGATGCCTCCACTCCAACATTTGTTCCTGAGCCCAAAATTCACAGCTGCCACTCACGGAGATGGCAGAGCATGGCTGGACCCATCACACGTCACCTCGCAGTGTTTGTGCAGCACCCAGCACAGCCCCGTTATCTCCCGAGTGCTCCCACAATATAAATATTTAAGTATAATAAACAATTATGATCAA
Source organism: Lagopus leucura (assembly GCF_019238085.1). NCBI lineage: Eukaryota > Metazoa > Chordata > Aves > Galliformes > Phasianidae > Lagopus > Lagopus leucura. The sequence goes on from NW_024962286.1 coordinate 1,480,460, forward strand.
GTTTCTTGGGTGACTGCACACAGCAAGTGAATTTAAAATCCATTTCCCTCGGGTATTCAAGCTTCAAATTCACTTTCTGTGCATGTTTGTGCTAATAAAACTCCACCACGCAGGAAGGGAACACAAGAGAGATGCAAATAGGACAAGGGCACATTTGCTTAAGAGTTCTGATGAATATTCACCGAGTTTTTATTATTTTTAAGTATTCATCCCCATTTTCTTTAAAAAAAATGGTGTTAACTTCTCTCTCCAGGCTCGGTGGAGTGTGCATTGTGGAGGTGTAATCTATGTTTCCTTGCACTGATGGAACCCAAGCAAGCCATCACCATCCCAATGTAAATCTGTATTCCAACATACCTCCGCATTTGAGGATTAGCTCTCAAGCAAGCTTAAGGAAGGCTTAATTAGGGTCTATTTCTGCTCTGCACTCCCTCCTTCCTTCCCACTCTTTGCAGCTGCAGAGTTTTTCCCCTCTGATTTTCCTTGCCCATCTCCCACCCAATGCTACCCTTAATTGACGACGCAGAGCGTCCCCATCACACAGAGCGTTTGGGGTTGGGGTCACCACATCTCCTTTTTCCCCAGGCAGAGGTAGCACTGTTTTGACATCTTCTTTCGATTTTCCTCCCAGAGCTGAAAGAGATGCAAATTAGCAATAATGAATATTTTCATTAAAGGTATCTAGACATTATATCTGAGAATGGGATAATGATGCTGTTGCTTTCTATAAAATATTCTGAAGCAGACCCATGCCATTTTATTATTTTTTTTTTCTCTCTTGGAAAAGATAATATTTAGTTTTTAAAAAAATGTAATTTAATGTCAGTGAAATTAGGCTAATTGCTAATTATGTAACTGCAAATGAGGCAGATCTTAATCTCGAGGCACAGAGACTGGACTGCTGCGGATGACGAACCTCCAGTTTAAGTGGAGCACCACCAGACAGTGAGAAAAGTGATGAAAATTGGCCATCCCCAGTGCTCATCCTGGCAGTGGGTGTGAGGCATGGGGCAGAGCCCCTCGTGTTTCACATCTGGCCCAATATTCTGTATTTCACGCTCTTTAGGTCACACCTCACCTCTTGGGCTTGAAGCTGGGCTCAACGTCCAACACAAATTCATCTTTGATGGGTTGATTGTTGGGCTGGATGATGGCAGTGGTCTCTTCCAGCCTTTATGGTTCAGTGATTCCGTCACACGGATCCATGGGTGTAGTGGGGATGGGTCAGATGTTGGATCTTGGAAGGCTTTTCCAACCTTAATGGCTCTGTGATTCTAAGACTGGGCACAGTGGAGAGGGGCTGATGGTTGGGCTAGATGAATTTCATGGTTCTTTCCAACCTTTATGATTCTATACCTTAGGCTTCTCAACGGGAGAGGTTTTATTTTTCCACTTGCACCAGAACAAAGGGTTTTATGGGCATCACCTCCTTAAAGCCCTTCTACCATCAGTATCAATCCTTTTTTCCAGCTCCATTTTAGCACATCCAAACTTCCCAACTCCGGGCATCTTTCAGTCCTCTTGGAGACAGCCAGCCACAGGCTGACTTAGGGTTGGAATTCTTCAAAGGCTGCTAATCGCCTCGGTATTGATTTTACACTAAGATACTTTATCACGCTTCCAGTTGTGGATGATGATTATATTTTTTTAATGTAATCCATGTCAGAAGTTAAACCAACTTCATTAAAAGAGGCATGCAACCTGTGCCCCCATGGCTGGCAGCGACACTGGGGTACATCAACCACCATTGGATTTCAGTAACATCAGCCCGAATGTGTGATGGTGCAATACCCAAACATGGTGGCTTGGGTTTATTTTTCTAGCACTGCACTAAAGCAAAAAAAATCTGCTGAGGCAGTTGGAGCCGAGACAGCACTGGGAGCTGTGCTCCCACACCATGGCTTTGCATTCCCTGCTCTTTAACCTCTGGCTCGTTAATATCAGAGCGCTACAAAAACTACCCATCATGCGAGGGTGAGCACGGAGCTGCACGTGAGCATCAATCTCACTGCAGTTTCCTACCCAAGAGATGGAAGGATTGTTCCTGATTCAGCTCGAGAGGCGAGCAGGGATTCCTGGCTCAGCTCCAGCCCATGGTTCATCGTTTCCTACCTAACCCAGAACGAAGGGACCTGCCAATTATCAGGTACACAGCTACAGAATCCCTCTGTCCAACCCAACAACTTGCTGTGTTCGCACAGTAGGCGACTGGTGGTGATGGGCTGACAGTTGGACTTGGTGATCTTGGTGCTCCCTTCCAACCTTAACGATTCTATGGTTCCATGGCATGGTTAGTGGGCACGGTGGGGAAGGGCTGATGGTTGGACTTGGTGATCCTGGTGCTTTTTTCCAACCTTACTGATTCTATTGTTCTATGACTGCAGCCCATCTGAGTTAAGAAGATGGACACTAGTGCAACCTCAAATACATTAGAATGGTGATTGCGTGCTTAACCCTTACAGTGAGCCTATAGATCAAGTGATGTTTATGCATCTGTGCATTGCTCAGTGCTGAAACATTGCCCAGGTATGGGTGCAGGGCTTTGCTCCTGCCTCCTGCCCAGCACACTACGCAGGGCTAGCGTGCTACCTGCCATCTGCAAGCATCAAGGGGGTCATGAAGACTCAAAGGCAGCTGAATTTTCCCCTGCTAATGTCAGATCCTGCTAGGAATTGACTTCACGGGACAAAGAAGCTGTCAGAGGAATGCTGCTGCTGTATTAATGATAGGGTGCATTGACCCACCCTGTGTGTCATCCTCGTTGCCAAAGGAAAAACAGAGGCAACCCATAATCACCTTTCCTGCATCCGTCCCACTAACACCTAATTTAAGTATATATTTGTCTGCTGATTGATCACAGGATTTTTTTTTCCTGGCAATTATTTCCTGCTATCGAAGGGCTTCAGAACCTCCCTCTTCATTTAAGCTTTTATCTGATCCTCACAACAGTGTCTGAGCAGATGCAAATTGGGTCTGCAGAGCAGATGTCTCAGTGGACTTCCCATTCTGCTTTCCCAAGAGCTGGTTCCATGCTGTAGGACTCAATCTCCCAAATCACCCCATGCTTACACAAAAGCCAAGCATGCTTCTCCCCTCTCATTTGTGACCGAGAAGGAAGAAGAAATGACATTCCACGTGGACTTGGCTTGGCGTGCATTCTCTCTTCTCTCTTCCGTGATGGAAAGGTGCTTTGGGAAGACAAGAGGTTCTACCAAATGTTAGGGAGGTGTTAAAAGAACGTGAAGATGTGGCACTGGGGGCCATGGCTAGTGGGCATGATGGGGGTGGGCTTGGACTGGATGATCCATAGGTACTGTGTGATAGAGGAGGTTCCTCGATGGGGAGAGGACCCATAAAAGCTGAAGCATGGGCAGGATGCAGACACTTTGGATTGCTGTAATTCATTAAGGAAGTGTTGGGTTTAACAGAGCTGCAGAAAGGCTGGTGCCATCGATGCGCTCAGCTGTGAAATATGCTATGGAAGCCATTTGTTTGCCAGGGGCCTAGAAATCTGCTTCCTATTATCCTAACACAGCTTTACTGGAGGCAAATCCCCTCACGGTTTTCTCAGCTCCCCCTTCCCAATGGGATTCCTGCAGCTTTGCACTGGGATAACTGGGATGTGTCAACGCAGGGCTTCAGATCTCAGCTTGGTTTCGCTGCCTTAAGCTGAGGTGATGCAATTCCCCCAGCCAAGACACTTTACGACCTGGCCTGGCTCTGGTTTTGGGGACCCCAAACAGCTCACTGAGACACACAGAACCCAGGATGGGGGGTATGTCTTACTGCACTATCACAGGGGAGATGGTGACATGGTTTAGTGGCCATGGTGGTGACGGTTGGTCTAAACGATCTTAGCAGCCTTCTCCAATTGGGAACAACTGTGGTAACGATTCAGGAATTCTTACTGCAAGCAGAGATACGTTGAGCAGATGAGAAAATAATGTAAAGGCCATTTTGTGTCTGATGGATGCGACACACAAGCAGATAAAGAGCCATCAGCAGAATTTACATAAGCCCATACAATCTCAGAGGTCATCATTCTGGAGGACGACACGTAGAAATTCATTTTTATTAAATTCTGGCTGGTTGTTTAATTGGAAGAGAAACGATTTAATTGAATCATGCCAAAGGGCCGTATTAGATTACGGTCATTCCTAACACAAAAGGCTTCCCCCATTTAGTTAGAGCAGTTCCTTTGCATACTCTATCTATTAAACTTACAAAGTGGTAATCTGAAGGGTTTGGAAGGCCTGAATGGTACACATGTGCTACCCAACCCTCTTCCATCTCCCACACTGCTCATCTTCCCTTTGCTCAACATCTTGGTGAGGCACTGGCACAGGTTGCCAGAGAGATGGTGCAGACACCCAAGGTCAGGGAATGGGGCTCTGATAGAGCTGTGGGTGTCCCTGCACTGAGCTGGAGCTGATGATCTTTAGGGACCCTTCCAGCACCAACCATCCCATGGCTCTAACTTGCTGCAATGAGAGCAAGCAGGATGGGCAGCATCCTCAAGCCTTCCTCCATCCCTATTCATGCCATCCACATATTCTTGAGAAGCAGCCTGCTGAAATGTGATGCTCTTACAGGAGGCTGGCCAAAACTGATGGGTTTTTCAGCTTTTCAAGGGAACCCTTGCAGAAAGATGCTCCCATTTTCCATGGGGCTGCAGGCACCACTCCCAACCCCTCCGTGCCACCCAGGACTGCCATCCCCCGGGGCCACATTTGCAGGAAAAGCAAAGCAATTTGAGGAAATAAAGTTTCTAATTTGGGCTATTTAATTAGTCTTTCATTTAATACGACTAGGAGAAAGGGAATGAATTTGTTTCTCAATGCTTCATTTCATCCTGATTTTGAGGATTTAAACCCTCTGAGCAGGAGCCGTGAGCTCGGGATCCCCCATTCTGCACAGGAGGAACCCCATCTGCTTGGAGATGCACGTCAGCTTTAGGGCCCAGCTGTTTCCCAGCACGGATAGGCATGGGGGAACACGCAGGGTTTTCTCTCTGCCCGTTGCAGCCCAATTAACAGAAGCACTAATTAGCGCTGCAGGTCGCCCTGGCCGCACTGCAGTGCTCCCTGCACCTGAGGAGACACCCGGG